>NC_069071.1:52633853-53278390 GCF_025698485.1 Gossypium arboreum | reverse complement strand
TAGTTACTGATGATGCCGAAAAGGCCGAGTTCTGGCTCGATAACACCATTAGAGTGTTAGATGAACTGCCATGCACACCCGATGAATGTCTTAAGTGTGCTATATCCTTGTTGCGAGACTCAGCTTACTATTGGTGGAGGACTTTAATTTCCATAGTCCCAAATGAACGAGTTACTTGGGATTTCTTCCAATCCGAATTTCGAAAGAAATACATTAGTCAACGGTTCATCGATCAGAAGCGTAAGGAATTCTTGGACCTCAAGCAAGGCGGATGATCAGATCTGAATCTGAACATGAGTTCGTAAGACTTAGTCGGTATGCTCTGGAGTGTGTGGCTGATGAGGTTGCGATGTGCAAAAGATTTGAAGAAGGATTGAATGAAGAGTTAAAGTTACTAGTGGGAATTTTGGAGATAAAGGAGTTCGTGACACTAGTCGAACGAGCCTGCAAGGCGGAAGAACTTGGGAAGGAGAAGAAGAAGGCTGAATTTGAAGCAAGAGATTACCGTAAAAGATCGACGAGTAAAGCTCCGTTCTCGGTGTAAAGAGGTTCGTGGAGGACACCAAGAAGTCGAGGACGCATCATGGAATTTCCATTAGAGCCCCACCATTGACGGACTCGAGCTACTTTAGTAGCTAGTGTGGGCAATAATCGCCAAGAGAGACCCGAATGCCCCCAATGTGGAAGACGACACCTAGGTGAATGTTGGGGTAAGTCTCATTAATAGGGCTGTTATGGATGCGGTTCAAGGACCACTTCATTAGAGATTGCACGGAGCTAGATGAGAGGAATAAGACGCAAGGTGCAAGACCTAGTGGAACGACGGCCGGAGGTAGGCCCCAGAATCTCTAGAGGTAGGGGTGGTAATCGAGAGGAGCCTCTAATACTGGCTGTCCGATCCGAGACCCGTACTCTGCTAGAGCATATGCCATCCAGCATCTCAGAGGAGGCATCCTCCCCGACGTTATCACCGGTACTTTTACTCTCTTTGATACTATTGTGATTGCATTGATTGACCCCGCTCTACTCACTCATATGTATGTGAAACCTTAGCATCCAAGAAGACTCTACCGTTGAGTCTCTCGAGTTCGTAGTTCGAGTGTCAAACCCTTTGGGTCAATACGTGCTCGTTGATAAAGTGTGCAAGAGATGCCCCTAATAATTCGAGAATCCTATTTTCCTACCGATCCGATGCTTCTACCATTTAATGAATTCGATGTTATTCTTGGTATGGATTGGTGACCGTACATGATGCAAGTGGTGGATCGCAAAAGGAAAACCATTGATTTGAGGAGTGCAAATAATGAGGTAGTCCGAGTCGAGTCTCATCGATTTAAAAAGAGCGCCAATGATAATATCTTCTATGACCGCTTGGGTATGTGAAAAAGGGTGTGAAACATACCTTGCGTATGTGTTTGGAAGTAAAGAGACGGAAAGGAAACTCGAATCGGTACAGTGGGTTTGTGAGTATTCGGATGTTTTTCCCGAGGAGTTACCGGATTGCCACCGGTTCGAGAAGTGGAATTCGCATCGGTTGTACCGGGTACTACGCCGATTTCGATAGCCCGTATCGTATGGCATTAACGGAATTAAAGGAATTGAAGGTTCAATTGCAAGAATTGACGGATAGAGGTTTCGCCGAATCGAGTTTTTTCTCCATGGGGCGACTTTGTATTGTTTGTGAAGAAGAAGGACGGAACCATGAGGTTGTGCATCGACTATCGCCAACTCAATAAAGTGACGATAAAGAATAAATATCCATTGCCACGAATTGACGATTTGTTTGATCAATTAAAGGGAGCCTCGGTGTTTTCAAAGATAGATTTGAGGTCGGGTACTATCGGTTGAGGGTCCGAGAATCGGACATACCCAAAACCGCTTTTAGAACAAGGTACGGTCACTACGAATTCTTGGTGATGCCGTTTGGGCTCACTAATGCCCTCAAGGGTGTTTATGGATTTAATGAATAGAATTTTCAGGCCATACTCGGATCGGTTCGTAGTTGTATTTATCGATGACATTTTGGTCTATTCGAGAGATGAAACTGAGCATGCTGAACACCTAAGGCTAGTGTTGCAAATCTTACGAGATAAGCAGTTATACGCCAAGTTCAGTAAATGTGAATTTTGGTTGAAAGAGGTTAGCTTTTTGGGGCACGTGGTGTCCGTGACGGTGTCGTGGTGGACCCGAACAAAATTTCGCCATAGTCGATTGGAAACCACCAAGGAATGTTACCGAAGTTAGGAGCTTTTTGGGGCTTGCGGTTATTACCGACGATTTGTAAAAGGTTTCTCGACGATAGCCACGCCAATGACGGCTTACTCCAAAAGGATGTTAAGTTCGAATGGACGGAGAAATGTCGAAAAGTTTCGATCAACTGAAAGCTTATTTGATGAAGCCCCAATTCTAGTGCAACCTTAATCGGGCAAAGAGTTTGTCATTTATAGTGACGCATCCCTACTTGGGTTGGGTTGCGTATTGATGCAAGAAGGGCGAGTTGTGGCCTGTGCGTCGAGGCAATTAAAGCCACATGAGAAAAATTATCCGACCCATGATCTCGAATTGGTCGCCATCGATTCGCCTTTAAAGATATGGCGACATTACTTAATTGGTGAGAAGTGCCATGTGTATTCGGATCACAAAAGTCTCAAATATTTGATGACCCAAAGAGACTTAAATCTGCGACAAAGGCGATGGCTCGAGTTGTTAAAAGATTATGAGCTCGTCATTGATTATCACCCGAAGGGCTAATGTGGTTGCGGATGCCTTAAGCGGAAATCACTATTTGCTTTATGAAGCGATGAATGTACACTTGTCTATCCTACCCGACAATGTGTTAGTAGCTGAATTGAAAGCCAAACCATTATTGATACGTCAAATTCGTGAAGCTCAAAAAGTCGACGATGAGTTGGTTGCAAACGGGATGAGTGTGTTCAAACAAGGACTCGAATTTCAAATCGATGATGACGATTGTTTGAGGTTCGAAGTCGTCTGTGTGTCCCAAAGAATTGGAACTTATTCCAATAATTTTGAACGAAGCCCATTGTAGCCGAATGGCAATCCACCCGGGAGTACGAAGATGTACAACGATTTGAAACGTCGGTTTTGGTGGCATGGTATGAAACGGACATCTCCGACTTTGTTTCGAGATGTTTAATATGTCAACAAGTGAAAGCGGAACATCAAGTGCCTTCAGATTGCTTCAACCGATCACGATACCCGAGTGGAAATGGGATCGAGTCACAATGGACTTTGTGTCCGGCCGCCATTGTCGACTAGTAAGAAGGATGCGATTTGGGTTGTTGTTGATAGACTAACTAAGTCGGCTCACTTTATCCCCGTCGTCACGGATTTTTCATTGGATAAACTAGCCGAATTGTACGCTTTCTCGATTGTGAGATTACACGGGTACCGATTTCTATTGTGTCGGATAGAGATCCGAGATTTACCTCGCGATTTTGGAAGAAATTTCAAGAAGCTTTGGGTACCAAGTTGCATTTCAAACCGCTTTTCACCCCCAAACCGATGGTCAATCCGAACGGATAATTCAAATACTCGAGGATATGTTGAGATGTTGTATCCTTGAGTTTAGTGGTTCATGGGAACGGTATTCCGCCTTTGATTGAATTCGCCACAACAATAGCTTTCAATCAAGTATTAAGATGGCGCCTTACGAGGCTTTATACGGTTGTAAATGCCGTACCCCATTATTCTGGACTGAATTTAGTGAAGGTAAATTCTTCGGGATTGATTTGGTTAAGGATGCCGAGCAAAGAGTTCGAGTAATTCGTGAAAGTTTGAAAGCTGCTTCGGATCGCCAAAAGTCGATGCGGATTTGAAAAGAAAAGATATTGAATATCGGGTTGGAGACAAGGTCTTTCTCAAAGTTTCACCTTGGAAGAAGGTGCTTAGATTTGGCCATAAGGAAAATTGAGCCCGAGGTTCATCGGGCCATATGAAATATCTGAACGAGTCGGTCCATCGCGTATCGCTTGATTTTGCCCCGAACTTGAAAGGATTCACAACGCCTTCCATGTTTCGATGCTTCGACGTTATAGATCTGACCCGTCACACGTAATTAGTCCATCAGAGGTTGAAATTCAAGCCGATATGAGTTATGAAGAAGAACCGATTCGTATCCTAGCTCGTGAAGTGAAGGAGTTGCGAAACAAAAGAGTTCCATTAGTAAAAGTGTTATGGCTCAAACACGGGATGGAAGAAGCTACTTGGGAACCCGAGAACTCTATGAAAGAGCGTTACCCAAACCTATTTACCGGTAAGATTTTCGGGGACGAAAATTTCTTAAGTGGGGGAGAGTTGTGACAGCCCAAAATTGACCCTAGTCGGGAAGTGGTTTCGGGACCGCTAAACCAAGTCACCGAAATGTTTGAACGTAATATTTATTGTCTAGAATATGTAATTATGAATGTGTGAAAATTTCAAGCTTCGATTTAGCCGATAGCATGTTAATTCAGTTAGTAGGACTTGTGTGACACTTTTGAAATGTGCTAGGCTAATGTTAAAGTGGCCTATTGATACATATTAGAAAATGCTTGGACTTGCATGTCAAATTGCCAAATTTTCCTTATGGTGGCCGGCCAAGTTAGATTGATGATGGGCAATATATTTGTTTGCCTTAGATATTATAATAAGAAATTGGATTATGGAGACAAACTAAAATAAAGAAAGGAATTTAAAAGAAAGGGGAATAAAATAAGAAAAAAAAAAAGTGTGTGGATGCCTCCCCCAAGTTGCCGTGAATGGAGCAAAGAAAGAAAAAAAAAAAGAGCTTCATTTCCTTTGGTTCTCTCTTAGCCGAATTGAAGAAAGAAAGGGGGAGGGGAGATTTCGGTCAACTTTAAGCTCAAAACAAGGTTAGTAATTCATGTTAGATTTTGAAATTTCAGCTTAATGAAAGTTGATTACTAAGTTCTTTAACTAGCCCATGTTAAAATTTTGGATTTGGGTGGTGCATGAAGCATTCGCCATGGTAGATAGTGAAGGGAGTTGATTATTTTCTTTGTGTTAAATGAGTGATGGTGGATGGGTGAAGTGTGAGCTAGTTAAATATTCATATAGTTAGGTTGGATGATAGGAAGAAAAAATCAGCTTGTGTATGTACACTAAGGCCAATATGAAGTTGGAGATTTGTGGGAAATGTATGTGTCTTGAAGTGTTGGAATGGAGAGGATGCTTTAATTGTGTTATGAACAATTATGTGTTAGAAATTGTGATTTTGGGTTGACTAGGATTTTCGCCATAGTGGTCATTGAGGATTAAGGTTATGTTTCATGCTAAACTTGATAAATCTTGGTGTATGGGTGTTTGAACTAAACTAATGATCAAATAGTTGCATAAATACAAAGTAAGAAGAATCGGCTATTGTATGTAATATTATTGCCGAATGTGAAAATACTATACTTGAGTAATGAATGTGATTGGATTATTGATAGTATGGTAATTGCATAAGGCTATTAGCGAATAGCTAAGAACGTAAGGTAGTAAGATAAAAATTTTACTATGTCGTTCCGTATGTCATAAGATCATTAAAATGTGGATACCAACATATGTACCAAAGCGGTTGAATGAGCTAATTTATTTGTTTAAGCTCAAGATCCTAAAGGAGAGGCGTCCCAACAAGGGAAATCAAGATCATCGAGTAGCCGACTTGGAATTATTTACCAACACAAGGTAAGTCATTAAGCACATATGTTTGATATTGCTTAAATGATTGGAAAATCTATGCAATTGTGTTTAATGGAATGCTATATATATGTATAAATGAAATTGTATGTGTATGGAATGAGGATAATTGTTGAATGTAATAGAAATAGTGGAATGTGTAGAAAGTTTGCTTTCGCACTATGTGTGCGGGCAATACGTGTGTATGGTGACGAGATTGGCACTAAGTGTGCGTGCTGGAAATATATGGCACTAAGTGTGCTGCTGGAAATATTTGGCACTAAGTGTGCAAGCTGGAAAATACTGACCTGGTGTGCGAGTTCGAGGGTATGGCACTGTGTGTGCGAGCTTAAATTACGTGGCACTAAGTGTGCGAAATCGAGTGGTAAGCACTATGTGTGCGTACTCTATATATATGGAGGGTGTATCTCCATTGAATTGAGTATGGACAGCGGATCGGGTAAGTACCTCGAGCTCATGACGAATAGAGAATTCGCTCATGCTTGGGGATTGAAATTGGTAAGCCTTAAATCTATGTGATGATTGAAGTGTGTATGGTTGTGCTGGAAAATGAGTTAATGTGTAAAATGCTTCGATTATCTTGTTGTGTAGAATATGAAATGTGGATGTATGAATTGGTACGAGATTGGACCGAAGGTCCGAGGTATTATGGTATAGATTCGGTATGGACGAGTACCTAGCCTCATTTGTTGTACATGTAGTAGTAACTTTATCGGTGGATTGATGAATGCTTATGACTTACTGAGTTGTAAACTCACTCGGTGTTTTTCTTGTCACCCATTTTAGGTCTCTCGGACTCGTATTGTTTATGTGATCGGGACCGCCGTTGAAGTCATCACACCGCTGAAATCTTGTGGTATTGTTTTTGTTGTTGAAGAACATTTGGCATGTATGGGCTATTATATTTTGTCGAATTGTGGGTTGTAAACTTTAAGCCATGTGAAAATGGCCTATGTGGTCGTCGAGTGGGATGCTAGAACCTATAGCCACGAGTCTTAGAAACTCAAATTTTGATAAGGTGGCCATAATTTGTGTCATGTATGATGGATGATTAAGGCCAAGGAAAAATTCATGAAATTGGCATAGTCTACTGCAGTAACTGTTGCGGACAGCAGCAGTGAGATGAGATTGAAAAATCACTAAAAATAGTAGAAGTATAATTAAATAGTGAGTAAATTATTAAATTGAACCTTGATGAATCTATTTTTATATGGACGAAACGAAACGACCATATGAGCAGTATATTGAGAGATATTAAAGTTCTCGTGAGACAGGGTCAGAACGGTTTCTGGGTCCCCTGTCGCGATTTTGAAAATTTACCATAAATTATCCAGAAAGAATTAGGAGTCATGCCTTATATGTACAGATTCCATTTTGAGTCTAGTTTCATTAGAAACAAACGGCACCAGTATTAAAGCCCTGTACAGAGAGTTATTCAAGTTGTAACGCGCGAAGGTCAGAGCAGTCGGTCCCTGTAACATGGGTGACTTTAACTAATAAACTGTACCAATTGGCCCAACCAAAAATTCTAGAAATAAATCCATGGATAGATATATGAGTCTAAATTCAGGAAAAATTTATGGAATCAGTTTCCGAGTTTTGAAACTCAAGATATGATTTTTATGGCGTCAGTGACGCAGTTTCCCAGCCTGTCTGGAAATGCCAAATTGGTTGGTACCTTGAGAAGATTTGACCCATTAACCCCTCGTGTCCGACACCGGCGACGGTCACGGGTTCGAGTGTTACAATTTTATTGGTATCAGAGCTATGGTTTAGTCGGTTCTAGGACTACCATAGCGCGTGTGAGTCTAGCTATACATGCCAAATTGTTAGCGCTTAATAATGTGATGACTTCTGACGGTTGGAATTTTTGTTTTGATTAGCAATGGAACCCGGTAGAGAGACCCTTGGCGGATGACGTTGAAAGTGTAGCGGCTGCTCCTGCGCAAGGGACACCGCCTGCTGAGCCTCGATCATCCGCGAATAATCAAAATGAAGGGCGAAACAAGCCTTCTTCACCATGATGAATGAGTGGGTCGCGAATATGCCCGAACCAACCCTACTGTCCAACCATTCCGAATTTAAATACTCCACCCCAAGAGCCCGCAATGCCTCCGAGCATCGATCCTGTGAGGTTGAGTAAACCACCGTGGACTTGATTAGGAAGCGTGGGCCGAGGAGTTCAAGGCCATAGTTACCGATGATGCCGAAAAGGCCGAAGTTCGCTCGATAACACCATTAGAGTGTTAGATGAACTGTCATGCACACCGATGAATGTCTTAAGTGTGCTATATCCTTGTTATGAGACTCACTTACTATTGGTGGAGGACTTTAATTTCCATAGTCCCAAATGAACGAGTTACTTGGGATTTCTTCCAATCCGAATTTCGAAAGAAATACATTAGTCAACGGTTCATCGATCAAAAGCGTAAGGAATTCTTGGAACTCAAGCAAGGCCGGATGACCAGATTCTGAATACGAACATGAGTTCGTAAGACTTAGTCGGTATGCTCGGAGTGTGTGGCTGATGAGGTTGCGATGTGCAAAAGATTTGAAGAAGGATTGAATGAAGAGTTAAAGTTACTAGTGGGAATTTTGGAGATAAAGGAGTTCGTGACACTAGTCGAACGAGCCTGCAAGGCGGAAGAACTTGGGAAGGAGAAGAAGAAGGCTGAATTTGAAGCAAGAGATTACCGTAAAAGATCGACGAGTAAAGCTCCGCTCTCTACTGTAAAGAGGTTCGTGGAGGACACCAAGAAGTCGAGGACGATCATGGAATTTCCATTAGAGCCCCACCATTGACGGACTCGAGCTACTTTAGTAGCTAGTGTGGGCAATAATCGTCAAGAGAGACCAATGCCCCAATGTGGAAGACGACACCTAGGTGAATGTTGGGGTAAGTCTGTTAATAGGGCTGTTATGGATGCGGTTCAAGGACCACTTCATTAGAGATTGCACGAGCTAGATGAGAGGAATAAGACGCAAGGTGCAAGACCTAGTGGAACGACGGTGGAGGTAGGCCCCGAGAATCTCTAGAGGTAGGGGTGGTAATCGAGAGGAGCCTCTAATACGGCTGTCCGATCCGAGACCCGTACTCTGCTAGAGCATATGCCATCCGCGCACGAGAGGAGGCATCCTCCCCGACGTTATCACCGGTACTTTTACTCTTTGATACTATTGTGATTGCATTGATTGACCCCGCTCTACTCACTCATATGTATGTGAAACCTTAGCATCCAAAGAAGACTCTACCGTTGAGTCTCTCGAGTTCGTGAGTTCGAGTGTCAAACCCTTTGGGTCAATACGTGCTCGTTGATAAAGTGTGCAAGAGATGCCCCTAATAATTCGAGAATCTGCTTTCCTACCGATCCGATGCTTCTACCATTTAATGAATTCGATGTTATTCTTGGTATGGATTGGCTGACCGTACATGATGCGTTGGTGGATCGCAAAGGAAAACCATTGATTTGAGGAGTGCAAATAATGAGGTAGTCCGAGTCGAGTCTCATCGATTTAAAAAGAGCGCCAATGATAATATCTTCTATGACCGCCGGAGGTATGTGAAAAGGGTGTGAAACATACCTTGCGTATGTGTTTGGAAGTAAAGAGACGGAAAGGAAACTCGAATCGGTACCAAGTGGTTTGTGAGTATTCGATGTTTTTCCCGAGGAGTTACCGGATTGCCACCGGTTCGAGAAGTGGAATTCGCATCGGTTGTACCGGGTACTACGCCAATTTCGATAGCCCCGTATCGTATGGCATTAACGAATTAAAGGAATTGAAGGTTCAATTGCAAGAATTGACGGATAGAGGTTTCGCTCGACCGAAGTTTTTCTCCATGGGGCGCTTTCGTATTGTTTGTGAAGAAGAAGGACGGAACCATGAGGTTGTGCATCGACTATCGTCAACTCAATAAAGTGACGATAAAGAATAAATATCCATTGCCACGAATTGACGATTTGTTTGATCAATTAAAGGAGCCTCGGTGTTTTCAAAGATAGATTTGAGGTCGGGTACTATCGGTTGAGGGTCCGAGAATCGGACATACCCAAAACCGCTTTTAGAACGAGGTACGGTCACTACGAATTCTTGGTGATGCCGTTTGGGCTCACTAATGCCCTCGCGGTGTTTATGGATTTAATGAATAGAATTTTCAGGCCATACTGGATCGGTTCGTAGTTGTATTTATCGATGACATTTTGGTCTATTCGAGAGATGAAATCGAGCATGTTTGAACACCTAAGGCTAGTGTTGCAAATCTTACGAGATAAGCGCTATACGCCAAGTTCAAGAAATGTGAATTTTGGTTGAAAGAGGTTAGCTTTTGGGGCACGTGGTGTCCGTGACGGTGTCGTGGTGGACCCAACAAAATTCGCCATAGTCGATTGAAACCACCAAGGAATGTTACCGGTTAGGAGCTTTTTGGGGCTTGCTTGGTTATTACCGACGATTTGTAAAAGGTTTCTCGACGATAGCCACGCCAATGACGGTTACTCCAAAAGGATGTTAAGTTCGAATGGACGGAGAAATGTCGAAAAGTTTCGATCAACTGAAAGCTTATTTGATCAAGCCCCAATTCTAGTGCAACCTTAATCGGGCAAAGAGTTTGTCATTTATAGTGACGCATCCCTACTTGGGTTGGGTTGCGATTGATGCAAGAAGGGCGAAGTTGTGGCCTGTGCGTCGAGGCAATTAAAGCCACATGAGAAAAATTATCCCACCCATGATCTCGAATTGGTCGCCATCGATTCGCTTTAAAGATATGGCGACATTACTTATTTGGTGAGAAGTGCCATGTGTATTCGGATCACAAAAGTCTCAAATATTTGATGACCCAAAGAGACTTAAATCTGCGACAAAGGCGATGGCTCGAGTTGTTAAAAGATTATGAGCTCGTCATTGATTATCACCCGGGAAGGGCTAATGTGGTTGCGGATGCCTTAAGCCGAAATCACTATTTGCTTTATGAAGCGATGAATGTACACTTGTCTATCCTACCCGACAATGTGTTAGTAGCTGAATTGAAAGCCAAACCATTATTGATACGTCAAATTCGTGAAGCTCAGAAAGTCGACGATGAGTTGGTTGCAAAACGGGATGAGTGTGTTCCGAACAAGGACTCGAATTTCAAATCGATGATGACGATTGTTTGAGGTTCAGAAGTCGTCTGTGTGTCCCAAAGAATTCGGAACTTATTCCAATAATTTTGAACGAAGCCCATTGTAGCCGAATGGCAATCCACCCGGGGAGTACGAAGATGTACAACGATTTGAAACGGTCGGTTTTGGTGGCATGGTATGAAACGGGACATCTCCGACTTTGTTTCGAGATGTTTAATATGTCAACAAGTGAAAGCGGAACATCAAGTGCCTTCAGGATTGCTTCAACCGATCACGATACCCGAGTGGAAATGGGATCGAGTCACAATGGACTTTGTGCCCGGGCTGCCATTGTCAGCTAGTAAGAAGGATGCGATTTGGGTTGTTGTTGATAGACTAACTAAGTCGGCTCACTTTATCCCCGCATGCACGGATTTTTCATTGGATAAACCAGCCAATTGTACGCTTTCTCGATTGTGAGATTACACGGGTACCGATTTCTATTGTGTCGGATAGAGATCCGAGATTTACCTCGCGATTTTGGAAGAAATTTCAAGAAGCTTTGGGTACCAAGTTGCATTTCAAGACCGCTTTCACCCCAAACCGATGGTCAATCCGAACGGATAATTCAAATACTCGAGGATATGTTGAGATGTTGTATCCTTGAGTTTAGTGGTTCATGGGAACGGTATCTGCCTTTGATTGAATTCGCTACAACAATAGCTTTCAATCAAGTATTAAGATGGCGCCTTACGAGGCTTTATACGGTCGTAAATGCCGCACCCCATTATTCTCGATGAACTTAGTGAAGGTAAATTCTTCGGGATTGATTTGGTTAAGGATGCCGAGCAAAGAGTTCGAGTAATTCGTGAAAGTTTGAAAGTCGCTTGATCGCCAAAAGACGATGCGGATTTGAAAAGAAAAGATATTGAATATCGTGTTGGAGACAAGGTCTTTCTCAAAGTTTCACCTTGGAAGAAGGTGCTTAGATTTGGCCGTAAGGAAAATTGAGCCCGAGGTTCATCGGGCCATATGAAATATCTGAATGAGTCGGTCCATGCGTATCGCTTGATTTTGCCCCGAACTTGAAAGGATTCACAACGCCTTCCATCTTCGATGCTTCGACGTTATAGATCCGACCCGTCACACGTAATTAGTCCATCGAGGTTGAAATTCAAGCCGATATGAGTTATGAAGAAGAACCGATTCGTATCCTAGCTCGTGAAGTGAAGGAGTTGCGAAACAAAAGAGTTCCATTAGTAAAAGTGTTATGGCTCAAACACGGATGGAAGAAGCTACTTGGGAACCCGAGAACTCTATGAAAGAGCGTTACCCAAACCTATTTATCGTAAGATTTTCGGGACTAAAATTTCTTAAGTGGGGAGAGTTGTGACAGCCCAAAATTGACCCTAGTCGGAAGTGGTTTCGGACCGCTAAACCGAGTCACCGAAATGTTTGAACGTAATATTTATTGTCTAGAATATGTAATTATGAATGTGTGAAAATTTCAAGCTTCGATTTAGCCAATAGCATGTTAATTCAGTTAGTAGGACTTGTGTGACACTTTTGAAATGTGCTAGGCTAATGTTAAAGTGGCCTATTGATACATATTAGAAAATGCTTGGACTTGCATGTCAAATTGCCAAATTTTCCTTATGGTGGCCGGCCAAGTTAGATTGATGATGGGCAATATATTTGTTTGCCTTAGATATTATAATAAGAAATTGGATTATGGGAGACAAACTAAAATAAAGAAAGGAATTTAAAAGAAAGGGAATAAAATAAGAAAAAAAAAGTGTGTGGATGCCTCCCCAGAGTTGCCGTGAATGGAGCAAAGAAAGAAAAAAAAAGAGAGCTTCATTTCCTTTGGTTCTCTCTTAGCGAATTGAAGAAAGAAAGGGGAGGGAGATTTGGTCAACTTTAAGCTCAAAACAAGGTTAGTAATTCATGTTAGATTTTGAAATTTCAGCTTAATGAAAGTTGATTACTAAGTTCTTTAACTAGCCCATGTTAAAATTTTGGATTTGGGTGGTGCATGAAGCATTCGCCATGGTAGATAGTGAAGGGAGTTGATTATTTTCTTTGTGTTAAATGAGTGATGGTGGATGGGTGAAGTGTGAGCTAGTTAAATATTCATATAGTTAGGTTGGATGATAGGAAGAAAAAATCAGCTTGTGTATGTACACTAAGGCCGAATATGAAGTTGGAGATTTGTGGGAAATGTATGTGTCTTGAAGTGTTGGAATGGAGAGGATGCTTTAATTGTGTTATGAACAATTATGTGTTAGAAATTGTGATTTTGGGTTGACTAGGATTTTCGCCATAGTGGTCATTGAGGATTAAGGTTATGTTTCATGCTAAACTTGATAAATCTTGGTGTATGGGTGTTTGAACTAAACTAATGATCAAATAGTTGCATAAATACAAAGTAAGAAGAATCGGCTATTGTATGTAATATTATTGCCGAATGTGAAAATACTATACTTGAGTAATGAATGTGATTGGATTATTGATAGTATGGTAATTGCATAAGGCTATTAGCGAATAGCTAAGAACGTAAGGTAGTAAGATAAAAATTTTACTATGTCGTTCCGTATGTCATAAGATCATTAAAATGTGGATACCAACATATGTACCAAAGCGGTTGAATGAGCTAATTTATTTGTTTAAGCTCAAGATCCTAAAGGAGAGGTGTCCAACAAGGGAAATCAAGATCATCGAGTAGCCGACTTGGAATTATTTACCTAACACAAGGTAAGTCATTACACATATGTTTGATATTGCTTAAATGATTGGAAAATCTATGCAATTGTGTTTAATGGAATGCTATATATATGTATAAATGAAATTGTATGTGTATGGAATGAGGATAATTGTTGAATGTAATAGAAATAGTGGAATGTGTAGAAAGTTTGCTTTCGCACTATGTGTGCGGGCAATACGTGTGTATGGTGACGAGATTGGCACTAAGTGTGCGTGTTGGAAATATATGGCACTAAGTGTGCGTGCTGGAAATATTTGGCACTAAGTGTGCAAGCTGGAAAAATACTGACCTTTGGGTGTGCGAGTTCGGAGGGTATGGCAATCGTGTGTGCGAGCTTAAATTACGTGGCACTAAGTGTGCGAAATCGAGTGGTAAGCACTATGTGCGTATTTATATATATGGAGGGTGTATCTCCATTGAATTGAGTATGGACAGCGGATCGGTAAGTACTCGAGCTCATGACGAATAGAGAATTCGCTCATGCTTGGGGATTGAAATTGGTAAGCCTTAAATCTATGTGATGATTGAAGTGTGTATGGTTGTGCTGGAAAATGAGTTAATGTGTAAAATGCTTCGATTATCTTGTTGTGTAGAATATGAAATGTGGATGTATGAATTGGTACGAGATTGGACCGAAAGGTCCGAGGTATTATGGTATAGATTCGGTATGGACGAGTACCTAGCCTCATTTGTTGTACATGTAGTAGTAACTTTATCGGTGGATTGATGAATGCTTATGACTTACTGAGTTGTAAACTCACTCGGTGTTTTCTTGTCACCCATTTTAGGTCTCTCGACTCGTATTGT
This sequence comes from Gossypium arboreum, assembly GCF_025698485.1. Lineage (NCBI taxonomy): Eukaryota > Viridiplantae > Streptophyta > Magnoliopsida > Malvales > Malvaceae > Gossypium > Gossypium arboreum. The sequence continues at coordinate 53,264,017 of NC_069071.1, read as the reverse complement.
TTATGTGATCGGGACCGCCGCTGAAGTCATCACACCGCTGAAATCTTGTGGTATTGTTTTTGTTGTTGAAGAACATTTGGCATGTATGGGCTATTATATTTTGTCGAATTGTGGGTTGTAAACTTTAAGCCATGTGAAAATGGCCTATGTGGTCGCCGAGTGGGATGCTAGAACCTATAGCCACGAGTCTTAGAAACTCAAATTTTGATAAGGTGGCCATAATTTGTGTCATGTATGATGGATGATTAAGGCCAAGGAAAAATTCATGAAATTGGCATAGTCTACTGCAGTAACTGTTGCGGACAGCAGCAGTGAGATGAGATTGAAAAATCACTAAAAATAGTAGAAGTATAATTAAATAGTGAGTAAATTATTAAATTGAACCTTGATGAATCTATTTTTATATGGACGAAACGAAACGACCATATGAGCAGTATATTGAGAGATATTAAAGTTCTCGTGAGACAGGGTCAGAACGGTTTCTGGGTCCCCTGTCGCGACTTTGAAAATTTACCATAAATTATCCAGAAAGAATTAGGAGTCATGCCTTATATGTACAGATTCCATTTTGAGTCTAGTTTCATTAGAAACAAACGGCACCAGTATTAAAGCCCTGTACAGAGAGATATTCAAGTTGTAACGCGCGAAGGTCAGAGCAGTCGGTCCCTGTAACATGGGTGACTTTAACTAATAAACTGTACCAATTGGCCCAACCAAAATTCTAGAAATAAATCCATGGATAGATATATGAGTCTAAATTCAGGAAAATTTACAGAATCAGTTTCCGAGTTTTGAAACTCGAGATATGATTTTATGGCGTCAGTGACGCAGTTTCCCAGCCTGTCTGGAAATGCCAAATTGGTTGGTACCTTGAGAAGATTTGACCCATTAACCCTCGTGTCCGACAACCGCGACGGTCACGGGTTCGAGTGTTACAATTTTATTGGCATCAGAGCTATGGTTTAGTCGGTTCTAGGACTACCATAGCGCGTGTGAGTCTAGCTATACATGCCAAATTGTTAGCGCTTAATAATGTGATGACTTCGACGGTTGGAATTTTTGTTTTGATTAGCAATGGAACCCGGTAGAGAGACCCTTGGCGGATGACGTTGAAAGTGTAGCGGCTGCTCTGCGCAAGGGACACCGCCTGCTGAGCCTCAGTCATCCGCTAATAATCAAAATGAAGGGCGAAACAAGCCTTCTTCACCATGATGAATGAGTGGGTCGCGTAATATGCCCGAACCAACCCGGCTGTCCAACCATTCCCGAATTTAAATACTCCACCCCAAGAGCCCGCAATGCCTCCGATTCTCGATCCTGTGAGGTCGAGTAAACCACCGTGGACTTGATTAGGAAGCGTGGGGCGAGGAGTTCAAGGCCATAGTTATCGATGATGCCGAAAAGGCCGAAGTTCGCTCGATAACACCATTAGAGTGTTAGATGAACTGCATGCACACCGATGAATGTCTTAAGTGTGCTATATCCTTGTTATAGACTCACTTACTATTGGTGGAGGACTTTAATTTCCATAGTCCCAAATGAACGAGTTACTTGGGATTTCTTCCAATCCAATTTCAAAGAAATACATTAGTCAACGGTTCATCGATCGAAGCGTAAGGAATTCTTGGAACTCAAGCAAGGCCGGATGATCAGATCTCAATACTGAACATGAGTTCGTAAGACTTAGTCGGTATGCTCGGAGTGTGTGGCTGATGAGGTTGCGATGTGCAAAAGATTTGAAGAAGGATTGAATGAAGAGTTAAAGTTACTAGTGGGAATTTTGGAGATAAAGGAGTTCGTGACACTAGTCGAACGAGCCTCGCAAGGCGGAAGAACTTGGGAAGGAGAAGAAGAAGGCTGAATTTGAAGCAAGAGATTACCGTAAAAGATCGACGGTAAAGCTCCGTTCTCTACTGTAAAGAGGTTCGTGGAGGACACCAAGAAGTCGAGGACGATCATGGAATTTCCATTAGAGCCCGACCATTGACGGACTCCCGAGCTACTTCAGAGCTAGTGTGGGCAATAATCGTCAAGAGAGACCTGAATGCCCCCAATGTGGAAGATGACACCTAGGTGAATGTTGGGGTAAGTCTGTTAATAGGGCTCATTATGGATGCGGTTCAAGGACCACTTCATTAGAGATTGCACGGAGCTAGATGAGAGGAATAAGACGCAAGGTGCAAGACCTAGTGGAACGACGGCCGGAGGTAGGCCCCGAGAATCTCTAGAGGTAGGGGTGGTAATCGAGAGGAGCCTCTAATACTGGCTGTCCGATCCGAGACCCGACTCTCGCTAGAGTATATGCCATCCACAAGACGAGAGGAGGCATCCTCCCCGACGTTATCACCGGTACTTTTACTCTCTTTGATACTATTGTGATTGCATTGATTGACCCCGCTCTACTCACTCATATGTATGTGAAACCTTAGCATCCAAAGAAGACTCTACCGTTGAGTCTATCGAGTTCAGAGTTCGAGTGTCAAACCCTTTGGGTTAATACATGCTCGTTGATAAAGTGTGCAAGAGATGCCCCTAATAATTCGAGAATCTGCTTTCCTACCGATCCGATGCTTCTACAATTTAATGAATTCGATGTTATTCTTGGTATGGATTGGTGATCGTACATGATGCAAGGGTGGATCGCAAAAGGAAAACCATTGATTTGAGGAGTGCAAATAATGAGGTAGTCCGAGTCGAGTCTCTCGATTTAAAAGGAGCGCCAATGATAATATCTTCTATGACCGCTTCGGAGGTATGTGAAAAGGGTGTGAAACATACCTTGCGTATGTGTTTGGAAGTAAAGAGACGGAAAGGAAACTCGAATCGGTACCAGGGTTTGTGAGTATTCAGATGTTTTTCCCGAGGAGTTACCGGATTGCCACCGCCTCGAGAAGTGGAATTCGCATCGGTTGTACCGGTACTACGCCGATTTCGATAGCCCCGTATCGTATGGCATTAACGGAATTAAAGGAATTGAAGGTTCAATTGCAAGAATTGACGGATAGAGGTTTCGCCGACCGAAGTTTTTCTCCATGGGGCGACTTTGTATTGTTTGTGAAGAAGAAGGACGGAACCATGAGGTTGTGCATCGACTATCGTCAACTCAATAAAGTGACGATAAAGAATAAATATCCATTGCCACGAATTGACGATTTGTTTGATCAATTAAAGGGAGCCTCGGTGTTTTCAAAGATAGATTTGAGGTCGGGTACTATCGGTTGAGGGTCCGAGAATCGGACATACCCAAAACCGCTTTTAGAACGAGGTACGGTCACTACGAATTCTTGGTGATGCCGCTTTGGGCTCACTAATGCCCTCATGGTGTTTATGGATTTAATGAATAGAATTTTCAGGCCATACTCGGATCGGTTCGTAGTTGTATTTATCGATGACATTTTGGTCTATTCGAGAGATGAAATCGAGCATGTTGAACACCGAGGCTAGTGTTGCAAATCTTACGAGATAAGCGCTTATACGCCAAGTTCAAGAAATGTGAATTTTGGTTGAAAGAGGTTAGCTTTTTGGGGCACGTGGTGTCCGTGACGGTGTCGTGGTGGACCCAACAAAATTCGCCATAGTCGATTGGAAACCACCAAGGAATGTTACCGGGTTAGAGCTTTTTGTGGCTTGCCGTTATTACCGACGATTTGTAAAGGTTTCTCGACGATAGCCACGCCAATGACGGCTTACTCCAAAAGGATGTTAAGTTCGAATGGACGGAGAAATGTCGAAAAGTTTCGATCAACTGAAAGCTTATTTGATCGAAGCCCCAATTCTAGTGCAACCCGAATCGGGCAAAGAGTTTGTCATTTATAGTGACGCATCCCTACTTGGGTTGGGTTGCGATTGATGCAAGAAGGGCGAAGTTGTGGCCTATCGTCGAGGCAATTAAAGCCACATGAGAAAAATTATCCGACCCATGATCTTGAATTGGTCGCCATCGTATTCGCTTTAAAGATATGGCGACATTACTTATTTGGTGAGAAGTGCCATGTGTATTCGGATCACAAAAGTCTCAAATATTTGATGACCCAAAGAGACTTAAATCTGCGACAAAGGCGATGGCTCGAGTTGTTAAAAGATTATGAGCTCGTCATTGATTATCACCCGAAGGGCTAATGTGGTTGCGGATGCCTTAAGCCGAAATCACTATTTGCTTTATGAAGCGATGAATGTACACTTGTCTATCCTACCCGACAATGTGTTAGTAGCTGAATTGAAAGCCAAACCATTATTGATACGCCAAATTCGTGAAGCTCGTAAAGTCGACGATGAGTTGGTTGCAAAACGGGATGAGTGTGTTCAACAAGGACTCGGAATTTCAAATCGATGATGACGATTGTTTGAGGTTCAAGTCGTCTCGTGTGTCCCAAAGAATTCAAACTTATTCCAATAATTTTGAACGAAGCCCATTGTAGCCGAATGGCAATCCACCCGGGGAGTACGAAGATGTACAACAATTTGAAACGCCGATTTTGGTGGCATGGTATGAAACGACATCTCGACTTTGTTTCGAGATGTTTAATATGTCAACAAGTGAAAGCGGAACATCAAGTGCCTTCAGGATTGCTTCAGCCGATCACGATACCCGAGTGGAAATGGGATCGAGTCACAATGGACTTTGTGTCCGGGCTGCCATTGTTAGCTAGTAAGAAGGATGCGATTTGGGTTGTTGTTGATAGACTAACTAAGTCGGCTCACTTTATCCCCGTGCGTACGGATTTTTCATTGGATAAACTAGCCGAATTGTACGCTTTCTCGATTGTGAGATTACACGGGTACCGATTTCTATTGTGTCGGATAGAGATCCGAGATTTACCTCGCGATTTTGGAAGAAATTTCAAGAAGCTTTGGGTACCAAGTTGCATTTCAAACCGCCTTTCACCCCCAAACCGATGGTCAATCCGAACGGATAATTCAAATACTCGAGGATATGTTGAGATGTTGTATCCTTGAGTTTAGTGGTTCATGGGACAGATCCGCTTTGATTGAATTCGCTACAACAATAGCTTTCAATCAAGTATTAAGATGGCGCCTTACGAGGCTTTATACTATCGTAAATGCCGCACCCCATTATTCGGATGAACTTAGTGAAGGTAAATTCTTCGGGATTGATTTGGTTAAGGATGCCGAGCAAAGAGTTCGAGTAATTCGTGAAAGTTTGAAAGTCGCTTGGATCGCCAAAAGTCGTATGCGGATTTGAAAAGAAAAGATATTGAATATCGTGTTGGAGACAAGGTCTTTCTCAAAATTTCACCTTGGAAGAAGGTGCTTAGATTTGGCCGTAAGGAAAATTGAGCCCGAGGTTCATCGGGCCATATGAAATATCTGAATGAGTCGGTCCAATCGCGTATCGCTTGATTTTGCCCCCGAACTTGAAAGGATTCACAACGCCTTCCATGTTTCGATGCTTCGACGTTATAGATCCGACCGTCACACGTAATTAGTCCATCGAGGTTGAAATTCAAGCCGATATGAGTTATGAAGAAGAACCGATTCGTATCCTAGCTCGTGAAGTGAAGGAGTTGCGAAACAAAAGAGTTCCATTAGTAAAAGTGTTATGGCTCAAACACGGGATGGAAGAAGCTACTTGGGAACCCGAGAACTCTATGAAAGAGCGTTACCCAAACCTATTTACGGTAAGATTTTCGGGACGAAAATTTCTTAAGTGGGGAGAGTTGTGACAGCCAAAATTGACCCTAGTCGGAAGTGGTTTCGGACCGCTAAACCGAAGTCACCAAATGTTTGAACGTAATATTTATTGTCTAGAATATGTAATTATGAATGTGTGAAAATTTCAAGCTTCGATTTAGCCGATAGCATGTGAATTCAGTTAGTAGGACTTGTGTGACACTTTTGAAATGTGCTAGGCTAATGTTAAAGTGGCCTATTGATACATATTAGAAAATGCTTGGACTTGCATGTCAAATTGCCAAATTTTCCTTATGGTGGCCGGCCAAGTTAGATTGATGATGGGCAATATATTTGTTTGCCTTAGATATTATAATAAGAAATTGGATTATGGTAGACAAACTAAAATAAAGAAAGGAATTTAAAAGAAAGGGGAATAAAATAAGAAAAAAAAAAAAGTGTGTGTGGATGCCTCCCCCCCCAAGTTGCCGTGAATGGAGCAAAGAAAGAAAAAAAAAAAGAGAGCTTCATTTCCTTTGGTTCTCTCTTAGCCGAATTGAAGAAAGAAAGGGGGAGGGGAGATTTCGGTCAACTTTAAGCTCAAAACAAGGTTAGTAATTCATGTTAGATTTTGAAATTTCAGCTTAATGAAAGTTGATTACTAAGTTCTTTAACTAGCCCATGTTAAAATTTTGGATTTGGGTGGTGCATGAAGCATTCGGCCATGGTAGATAGTGAAGGGAGTTGATTATTTTCTTTGTGTTAAATGAGTGATTGTGGATGGGTGAAGTGTGAGCTAGTTAAATATTCATATAGTTAGGTTGGATGATAGGAAGAAAAAAATCAGCTTGTGTATGTACACTAAGGCCGAATATGAAGTTGGAGATTTGTGGGAAATGTATGTGTCTTGAAGTGTTGGAATGGAGAGGATGCTTTAATTGTGTTATGAACAATTATGTGTTAGAAATTGTGATTTTGGGTTGACTAGGATTTTCGGCCATAGTGGTCATTGAGGATTAAGGTTATGTTTCATGCTAAACTTGATAAATCTTGGTGTATGGGTGTTTGAACTAAACTAATGATCAAATAGTTGCATAAATACAAAGTAAGAAGAATCGGCTATTGTATGTAATATTATTGCCGAATGTGAAAATACTATACTTGAGTAATGAATGTGATTGGATTATTGATAGTATGGTAATTGCATAAGGCTATTAGTGAATAGCTAAGAACGTAAGGTAGTAAGATAAAAATTTTACTATGTCGTTCGTATGTCATAAGATCATTAAAATGTGGATACCAACATATGTACCAAAGCGTTGAATGAGCTAATTTATTTGTTTAAGCTCAAGATCCTAAAGGAGAGCGCCCAACAAGGGAAATCAAGATCATCGAGTAGCCGACTTGGAATTATTTACCAACACAAGGTAAGTCATTAAGCACATATGTTTGATATTGCTTAAATGATTGGAAAATCTATGCAATTGTGTTTAATGGAATGCTATATATATGTATAAATGAAATTGTATGTGTATGGAATGAGGATAATTGTTGAATGTAATAGAAATAGTGGAATGTGTAGAAAGTTTGCTTTCGCACTATGTGTGCGGGCAATACGTGTATGGTGACGAGATTGGCACTAAGTGTGCGTGCTGGAAATATATGGCACTAAGTGTGCGTTGGAAATATTTGGCACTAAGTGTGCAAGCTGGAAAAATCTGACCTTTGGTGTGCGAGTTCGGAGGGTATGGCACTCGTGTGTGCGAGCTTAAATTACGTGGCACTAAGTGTGCGAAATCGAGTGGTAAGCACTATGTGTGCGTACTCTATATTTATGGAGGTGTGTCTCCATTGAATTGAGTATGGACAGCGGATCGGTAAGTACCTCGAGCTCATGACGAATAGAGAATTGCTCATGCTTGGGGATTGAAATTGGTAAGCCTTAAATCTATGTGATGATTGAAGTGTGTATGGTTGTGCTGGAAAATGAGTTAATGTGTAAAAATGCTTCGATTATCTTGTTGTGTAGAATATGAAATGTGGATGTATGAATTGGTACGAGATTGGACCGAAAGGTCCGAGGTATTATGGTATAGATTCGGTATGGACGAGTACCTAGCCTCATTTGTTGTACATGTAGTAGTAACTTTATCAATGGATTGATGAATGCTTATGACTTACTGAGTTGTAAACTCACTCAGTGTTTTTCTTGTCACCCATTTTAGGTCTCTCGGACTCGTATTGTTTGCGTGATCGGGACCGTCGTTGAAGTCATCACACCGGCTGAAATCTTGTGGTATTGTTTTTGTTGTTGAAGAACATTTGGCATGTATGGGCTATTATATTTTGTCGAATTGTGGGTTGTAAACTTTAAGCCATGTGAAAATGGCCTATGTGGTCGTCGAGTGGGATGCTAGAACCTATAGCCACGAGTCTTAGAAACTCAAATTTTGATAAGGTGGCCATAATTTGTGTCATGTATGATGGATGATTAAGGCCAAGGAAAAATTCATGAAATTGGCATAGTCTACTGCAGTAACTGTTGCGGACAGCAGCAGTGAGATGAGATTGAAAATCACTAAAACAGTAGAAGTAGAATTAAATAGTGAGTAAATTATTAAATTGAACCTTGATGAATCTATTTTTATATGGACGAAACGAAACGACCATATGAGCAGTATATTGAGAGATATTAAAGTTCTCGTGAGACAGGGTCAGAACGGTTTCTGGGTCCCCTGTTGCGACTTTGAAAATTTACCATAAATTATCCAGAAAGAATTAGGAGTCATGCCTTATATGTACAGATTCCATTTTGAGTCTAGTTTCATTAGAAACAAACGGCACCAGTATTAAAGCCCTGTACAGAGAGATATTCAAGTTGTAACGCGCGAAGGTCAGAGCAGTCGGTCCCTGTAACATGGGTGACTTTAACTAATAAACTGTACCAATTGGCCTAACCAAAAATTCTAGAAATAAATCCATGGATAGATATATGAGTCTAAATTCAGGAAAAATTTACAGAATCAGTTTCCGAGTTTTGAAACTCGAGATATGATTTTTATGGCGTCAGTGACGCAGTTTCCCAGCCTGTCTGGAAATGCCAAATTGGTTGGTACCTTGAGAAGATTTGACCCATTAACCCCTCGTGTCCGACACCGGCGACGGTCACGGGTTCGGAGTGTTACAAACCACATGCCCATGGGGTAGACCGTATGTCACAAACGGCCTAGACACATGCCCGTGTGTCTACCCATGTGGACAAATTTTAGGCTATTTTCCAAGCCATTTATCACTTTTAAATGCTCATTTGCTTATTCATCTTAAGATATTATGCAACCTAGTAAACTTGGTCACTTGAAAACTCATATACATATTTATTCCATGCCTTTGTAATAAGAACATGACACTTATCCAAAACTTCATACTTTCATATGACATTCCACACCAATTTCATATTCATTATTAAGCCAACCCTACTTTCAAATTACCTAATCATACCATAGATTTGGCATACTATTGACCATGATTCATTCACTTAGCACATGTGCCATTCATCGTACATCTCATCCACAAACAAACACATCAAACATGAAACATTGACTACATGTATAATAGATTAAGGTTACAACCCAAATAATCAATATGGACCATATCACATGGCCATATACAAACTAAATCAAGTATTTCCATGAGCAAACACATTTGACTAGACCAATATGACATATAACAAAAAGACCAAGTCCCTATACATGACATGCTCAAAATATTGAGACTAACTATACCCCAAATGTCCAGTTGATAGTGTGATCGAGCCTCTGACGTCCTTCGATCCCTGGGTTGGCTTGGCGATACTATAAGAAAATAAGAAAGAGAGGGGAGTAAGCATAAAGCTTAGTAAGTTCACATGCGAATAAATAGCAACATGAGCATAGATATATATAATCACTTATGACATAACATAGATTTACTTAAGTGTTATCATGAATTCATAAATATATCTCAAATTTGGAAACGTAACTTACACATTTTCAATCTTACCAAACATTCATGACATATTGAGCTCATTCTGTAACACCCTGAATTTGGGCCTAGAAGTTTTGGGCCTTAAGCATGGAAGTCTTTGATGGTTGCTTATAATGTTCTGTTATGCATGTAAATTTCGTTAACGAAGGCTTACTTTAGTTGTTAAGTGTGCTGAGAAGTGTTGGAGAAGTCTTGGGTTCAAACCTGGACTCTAGCAAAAAATTTGGTTTAAGGTGCATCAAACCACGGTGTAGTAGGTAGGCCTTAAGAATATGGTTGGAGAAATTAGACACAAAAAGCCTTGTGGCTTAGTGGCAAGTAGCGTGTGGAGCATTTAAGGGAGGCATGGGTTCAATCCCATTGCAAGCAAAGAGCATTTATTTTGCTAACGGGGCAAGAGTTGGTGTTGAATTTAAACTCTGATGATGGAGGGATCCCACATCGGGAAGCTAACATAAGAGTGGATGCGAAGCTAGCTTTAAATAGAGAGAACCATGAGGAGAGTAAGGTACCTTTCTTGGCTGATCCCTTTCGCTTTATGGCGTGCTCGTTTAGGTTGGGCGTCGGCTAAGAGTGCTCGGAGCGTGGATTAACTCCAGTCTCCAATCAGGTGTGTATTTCTCAATACTCTAGCTGTAGGATGGCTACTTCGGGTCGCAATGGGCCGAAAGGGCCATGTGGGCCCAATGGGCCTATGGGCCCAATTGGATTAGTTGTTTGATTGTGTAGTAAATATTAGACTAGGTTAGGTGAATCTCATAGCTGTGGCTAGATTTGGGCTAAAAGGGCCATACGAGCGTGTGGGCCCATTTGGGCCGAGAATAGGCTTTAGGCCAATTCATATTGTTATCCCTGTTTAGAATACTTTAGTTTACAGAACTACTATTTTACCCTCGATTTACAGAATTACCGTTTTACCCTCAATTTACAAAATTACCGTTTTACCCTCGATTTACAGAATTACTGTTTTACCCTCAATTTATAAAATTACTGTTTTACCCTCAATTTACAAAATTTCTATTTTACCCTCGATTTACAGAATTACTATTTTACCCTCAATTTACAAAATTACTATTTTACCCTCGATTTACGTAATTCATGTTTTACCTCGATTGATGTAATTCATGCTTTACCTCGATTGATGTAATTCATCGCTTTTACCTCGATTGACAAAATTACTGTTTGACCCTCGATTTACAAAATTACTATTTTACCCTCGATTTACAAAATTACTGTTTTACTGTAATATCCTGATTTTGGGCCTAGTCGAAATAGTGGTTTCGTGACCACAAAATCCGAGATAGAAATAATTATTTTATGATTATTTTATGGTCTATGATATGATTGCATGATTGTGTGAAAATTTCGTGAAGAAATTTTATGCATAAGGTGCTTAAATTGAAATTAGGGACTAAATCGAATAATTTGCAAAACTTGTATTCTAGAAGTTTCTAGTATGAAATTGTTTTGAAATATTAATTAGGAGGTCTTAAATAGAAATTTACCAATTTCTAAGTCTATGGACAAAAATTGGACATGGATGGAATTTTTGGAAAGTTTAGTAGTAAGGGCATTTTGGTCATTTAGGGTAAAATGAATTAAAATACAAAATTAAAAGCCGCTTTGCTCATCTTCAACCCCATGGCCGAATATAGCAAGGAGAAACCATGGCTAGGGTTTTCAAGCTTCCAAGCTCGATTGTAAGTCCGTTCTAGCCTCGCTTTTAATGATTTTTACGCTTTTGGAGTCCCTCAGAGCTCGATTTAGCTTATGCTAGCAATAATTTAAACTAGGGTTTATATTTGGAAAAATACCCATAGGTGAAATTTGTGTATTTTGGTGTTTTATGGTAGAATATGAGGTTTTAAATTATGTTAGACAACTTGTGCTACTCGGTTTTAAGTGAAAACGAGCAAAAGGGCTTAATCGGTAAAAATACCTAATAGTCATAAGTACATGTTAGAGTGAGAATTTGATGTTGCCATAGAAGGGAAAATGATCAGCATGGCATAAAACATAAGAAAATAGGCTGAAGTTTAATTTACGAGCTTTGGGGAAAAAGTGTAAATATGCAAAAGTTTAGGGGTAAAATTGTAATTATTCCAAAATATGATTTTGGGTCAATTTGAATAATGTGAGTCCTAATTAGACTATATTTTAAATGATAGAGTAAGGAAAACTGAAATTCGGGCTAAAATGGGGAAAATACCAAGTTGTGGACGAAATGGTAAAAGTAGCCATTTTCGCATACGAGGTAAGTTCATATGTAAATGTTGGAAACATAGTTATTGTTTTAAATGTTTTAATGTTATTTAAATGATATGATAATTATTATGAAATATCATACTTGTGACAATTGTTTGATAATATGTCAAATTATGTGATATACTTGGAAAATGTGAAATACTATCGAGTACCGGTATCGACATTCCATAGAAGATGGTTGAGACATATGATTGGGAAAAATGTCCCGTTGAACCTTAGGAATGGATTAGGATACAAGTGACATGTCACTGGGATATTTAGGCATCCAAACTCGTTGAGTTGAGTCTGAGTTCACTTATGGATGCGAGCGCCCGAACTCGTTGAGTTGAGTCCAAGTTCGAGAGATGTAACTAGGCATCCGAGCTCGTTGAGTTGAGTCCGAGTTCACTTATGGATGCAAACGCCTGAGCTCATTGAGTTGAGTCCGAGTTCACTTATGGGCGGGTTACATGGTAGCTTGGCTACATATGTGGCATTTATGTGCAAACTTTCCATGTATCCGAATTATATTTCGATGTGTTCAACGGGTAAAGTTCTACCAAATGGAGGAATACTCAAGATGAAAGGGACGATTGGTAAGTGTTGTGAAATGGGTACTTTGAACAGTATGTACTTAACCCTCGGGTTGAAAAATCGATATAACAACAATATGGTAAGATGATAAATGAAAATGTGATATGAATGTCTTGGTGATGATTATGCAAATGATGTTTTATGTTTGCTTATATGGTTATGTTACTTGCTATTTGCATGTGAACTTATTAAGCATTTATGCTTACTCCTCCTTTTCATTCCTTGTATTTTGACAAGCCACTTCGTAAATCGGAATGGTCTGAGGCTTGCTCACACTATCCGTATACCATCTTGGCATAATGGCTTGTATATTTTGAGTATGTCATGTATAGCATTATAATCATTTTGTATATATGGTCTTATGATATGGTTATTGAGTGGTATGGAAATACTTGGTAATGATTAGCCATTAGAATGGCTAATCATGATCATATTTGGTGTTATACATGTCAAATTGCTAGCTAATCCATGGAAACCATGAAATAGGTAAAATTTACCATAAAATAGATTCAGACAGCAGTAGTGACGTGAATTTGAAAAATCACTAAAAAATGTAGAAATGGAATTAAATAATGAATAAGTTATTGAATCGAAGCTTGATTAGTCTATTTTCATAAGGACGAATCGAAATAGGTATATCAGGTATATTTTATGAGATGTTTAAATTTTTGTGAAACAGGGCCAGAGCGATTTCTAGATCCCCTGTTATGACTTTGGAAATTCACCATAAATTTTAAAAATATAATTAGAAGTAATTATTTATATCTACAGATTCCTTATTGAGTCTAGTTTTATTAGAGACAAACGTCATAGTCATTGAAGCTTTTTACAGGAGATATCTGATTCGTAATACACGGTCGAGTAGTCGAACCTCAAACAGGGAGACTTTAACTAATAAACTGTACTAATTGGCCTTACCGAAAATTCTAAAAAATTAGTAGATAGATATATGAGTATAGTTTCAGAAAAAATTTATGGAATTGGATTTGAGTTTCAAACTCGAGATATGATTTTAAAGCGATGTGATGCGCTTAGCCACTTTTGTCCGAAATTTTAAAATGAATTGTATGAGCTGTTTAAGTAATGAATTAAGTCCGTTAACACCTCGTGTTCGACTCCGAAAACGGTCTCGGGTACGGGGCATTACATTTACCCTCAATTTACAGAATTACCGTTTTACCCTGGATTTATAAAATTACTACTTTACCCCTAGGGTGTTAAATGATTGTTTTGCCCTTGTGCGCAAGTGACTGACTTGGACTGTGTGGTTGACGGATTTGATTGTGAATATATGTTGGTGATATGAATGACTTGACTGTGACTGTTTGATTCAAGTATGGGCATGATATTTTGATTCTGTATGTTGTATGCCATGACATGTATATCTGTTGCTTGGGACACGGGTTTATATTGATGGAGGAAGCGTTCTGGTAGGCTCGCTGGAATCTGGTGGCCTCGCTGCATATATCTATTCTGGTGACTTCGTCACAATACTGGCAGCCTTGCTACAATCTGGTGGCTTCGCCACATATATATATATCTATTCTGGTGGCCTAGCCACAATATCTGTATCTGGTGACTTCGTCACAATATCTTGCAGCCTCGCTGCAATTTCTGTGGTGTGTAGCGGTTGGGTGGGTCGAGTAGTCTCTCCACATGGTGTAGGGTTGGTACGGAGGTGTATATGGCTGGATTGGGTTGGGATTGCATTCACATTCTGATTTTGATTACATTCGACATCGATTCGATTTTGATTCTCACATTCGACATCGATTCGGTTTTGATTCTTACATTCGACATCGATTCGATTCGATTCTCACCTAATTCTGATTCTAATTTTAATTTTGATTCTAATTCTAATTCTAGTTCTGATAATGTTTCTTATTCTCTAATGGGTTAAAGCCTATCCGGTATCGTTCATTATAATGGGCTAAGGCCCAATTGGTACTCGAAATCGTAAGTAGGGTGAGGCCAAACTTTTAATTCTTTTATATGACCGATCGTCCTTTTATATAGTAGGGATTTCACATCGAGTTTTTGTAAACTCACCCCGCTTATTAACCTTCGTAATTTCTAGCCTTAGACGGATCGGGGTGCGAGGGGCTTGAGGAAGCCATACACACTGTTTATGTTACAGTTTTAATGATTACTTTTAAATGTTTTTATGTGGGTTGTAGTAAAGTCGTTGTGATTTTATGGATTTCAAATTTGGAATTTTATTTTTTGTTCTTATAATTGCTAGTATTAGAACACGATTTTCCAAAGAAACTACTGTTGTTCAAAACATCACGTAACCACAATTGTTTTTAAATTAAGCTTCCACAACTGCCAGGATTTTTACAAAGTTGTTAAGAGTGTTATTCAGCTGAGGTTTTCTAACAAGGTTTAAAAAGGGTATAAGTTTTTAATTATTAAGAAGGGTTTTTAATGGAAACATGGTTTTCGAAAAACACTTCAATGTGACACGCCAGATTCGAGCCAAACTTCCAGGCCGGGTTTAGGGTGTTACACATTCATATGAGTTTATCGTACATACCTGTACCAACTCAAATCACACTGTCATATTCTCTCTTCATTGATTTACTTGTCGATTAACTCACAAGTTTACCCATTGAACACTCCGAATATTATTGGAGACACGGAAGATTTGCACATAGTGCATCAAATGTAGCCACATGCTACCTCATATCACAATCACATATTTCTCGCTCACAAGCTAATCAAGGGCCTGCTCACACAAGCTGACAGTCAGAACGTAACTACTCAGGCGGCTCACACAAGCTGACAGGTACTCGCAACACATGCCAGGCTGCCTAGCCACTGATAGGACGTACAAGACCAGCACCCGGATTCACATATCACATATACACAAATCCATGAGCTCATATTCACATAGTTCCTTGTGACATGTCACATTGTATCCTAAACTATTCCTAAAATTTAGACGGGGTTTTCTCGATATCTCACATTCGTTGAATTCATTCACAATCTCGTGCTCGTAGATTACAACATCATTCATACACTTGACATCAGAAGTAACCATATAAACTCATACATTTACAAAATACTAAAACATGAAATATCATTGCATTATTTACATGAACTTACCTCGGTACAAAATATGGATAATTTATACGATTTAGTCCAAAATCTTGTTTTTCCCCCAGTCTAGGTCTGGACTCCATTTTTCTTGGTCTATAATAGTAAATTCAGCTCATTTAATCATCAAATTGTTCAAAATAGTCCATAAATAATAATTTGGCAAAATTACAATTTTACCCCTGATGTGATTCTCGTGATATGTTTTTAAATTTTTGATTGACCGCACTTGAAAACTAACTATTATCACAATAAAGGCAAGTGCACCTATCGAATAGTAGTATAGTTTATAGCAAGACCGGAATGTCGAACCCACAGGAACTAAAAGTACTGGTATTAACCTTCTTTTTATTATCTAGCCTAAAAATAAGAGGATTTGTTTTATCTAAACTAATTAACTGAACTGAGAATGAACAAGAAGTAATTGGGGAAATACTTTTGGAAAAACTGATTGATTTAGACAATACCCAAGGGAAATTCCACCTAGACTTCACTTGTTACTTGACTCTGAATTAGACGATTTATTCACTTGATTTGATCCGTAGAATTCCCTAATTTATATTATTATCCCTCTCGAGACTAACAACGTCTAACCCTAGGTTGATTAATTGAAATCTTTTTCTAATTAAAGCCCCTAGTGTTGCATTAACTCGATCTATGGATTCCCTTATTAGGTTTGACCCTAATCCGGAAGTTTTATGGCACCCTATGTCTAGGGGTGCATTCAACTCCACTTAATTATGCTAGATCTACTCTTAGACAGAGACTTTTGCTCCTCTGAATAAGCACATCAATACTTGAATCAATATCCTGGAACATTAAAGCAAGAATTAAGAACACATAATTAAGAACAAATCAAGTATTTATCATATGATTCAGAAAATATTAACAAGATCTGTCTTAGGTTTCATCCCCCTTAGGTATTTAGGGCATTTAGTTCATAAGTGTAAAAGAAAACATCGCAGAATAATAATAATAACAAAACATAAAGAATCCCAAAAACCCCTGAAGGAAATTGAAGGGAGATCTTCAGTCTTGAAGGAGAATCCGGCTTCTGATATGGATCAATTAGCTTCTTCGAGTAATTCCTTGCCTCCTACTCCTTGCGTCCTTTCTAGGTACCTCATGGGGTGTTTATATAGGCTTTAGAATGCTTCAAAACCCTCAAGAGTTGCCTTTTTTCGAGTAGAATTAGACTTGAGCTTGACAGGGACATGCTCGTGTGACACACCCGTGTGAGGTGGCTTAGGCCATGTTTAGAGTCTGGTAAATAGACATGGCTGTGTGAACTACCCATGTGAGGAAGTCCAGGCCGTGTTGATTTCCCACGTTGACCCATTTTCTCCGTTTTTGGCCCGTTTCTCGCTCTTTTTACTCTCTTATGCTCACCTAAGTATAAAACATGAAATTAAAGGATTAGGAGCATTGAATTCCACAAATCTGATGATAATTCATTCAAAAATATGCTAAGCATGGGATAAAAATATGTATAAATTACGACTTATCAAATACCCCCACACTTAAGCGTTTGTCCTCAAGCAAAACCCTCAACTTACAATCAAAATAGATTCTTCTCAACTTATAATCCTCATCAATAGTATCTCAAAAAAATCCATAAATAATCATACATTGAAAATTCAACTCAAAGAACATCAAAGTTTCAAACATTCCAAGTTGAGCATTTTATCACGAAAACATAGGTGTCTCCCCTCATCTAAGTAATCACCTTTGAATCAAAATATCACAGAGTTTGACATCCTCACTAAAGATTCACTCAAATCACTCGAGGTGTTTAAGGACAAGAAATTTAGCACTCAACATTCAATATGAAAAGTTATTACCATAGGCTTGCGTGAAAATCAAATCTCCACCACTATATATTGAGATGATACATCAATCAAAAGGTCTTTAGAGGGTTGTAACTGGCTTTGGTTAGGGGGTGTGGTTACAACCTGAAAGAAAAGGTTAGAATCGAGGTTGAATTGAAAAATTACCTGACTAGAAAAATACTAAAACTGACAAATTACATTCCTAATTAGAAGATCCTAGAATTGAACTTTTCTTCATGGAATATGGAATTAAATACTTAAGCTCAAAAATAAAAAAATTACTACTAATATGTATGTACAAATCAAGGAACATAGAACTTTGCTAACTATCAAAAATAAAACATAGCTAAGCAATTTATTCAAATCAAATCTCGACAAAAATAGGAATCAAATGAGGGGATTTCAACAATAATGGGTTATGGGTTAATATTGAAGGTAAATCAATGAATAGTTTGTTAGGCTCAAGGGGGTTCACTAAGTGTTAATTATAAGGGTAGAATTTTATGGAGTAAGTGGGTTAAACCTAAGTGCCTTTATCATCTCAACATATCAAATCAAATGGTGTAGTCTTGGTATGCATAATCGAAGCAAGTTCTAGAATAACGAATCAATATTGATGCACTCATAGCAATAATAAAAGTGAGCATGCAAGAAATAATATATGCTCTAAAGGCTCAAGATCTCACAAAAATTATGGCTTTTTGATGTCAATCCTGTGAATACCAACTCAAGATAATACTTAACTTAGGGAAACAGCCTAAAAATTATAATTTTCAAAAATTTCAACTTATCATATTTGGTTCCCTAATGTCTTAAAGTTTAAACAATCAATGCACATTTACTTATGATTTAATTCAAAACATATCGATAAAAATCATGGGTCAATCAAAATTTATTCTAATAATGATATGAGAAAATTATTTGAGACAAGATAAAAATTCAAGGGATTTCTGGTAATGGTATAAATAACCCCCCCACACTTAAGATGTACATTATCCTCAATGTACAAAGATATATAATAGTGATATAAAGATAATATCAAAAGAGAGGGAAAGAAGTGAAACTGTCCTGAAATTGTGGATGAAATCCCTAGATTAGTGAGAGCAAGAATTAAAGATAACGCTGAAGGAATGGCATGATTCTGAGGGATAAATGAAAAGACACCATTGTGAAAGAGAATTAAGGGAATAATTTGATAATAATCATAAAGATAAGCAGAGTTTAAAAATATAAACATTAGTCTTCAAAAATAAATAAAAATAAAAGTAAAGATAAAAATAATATGAGTTTAAAAAGAGGCACGGCCGTGTAGCCCAACATGAGTTTCACACGGCCGTGTCACACACCCGTGTTTATCGTGAAATGAGAAATCTTCACACGGCCTGAGGACATGCCCATGTGTCTAATTGTGGTCACCAGGTTGTATCGCACGACCGTGCGCGATGTGGTTCGCTTCTCCAATGCCCATGTAAATATGCGTACGCCCGTGTTCTTTTGACAGTCTCGACAACGGGTGGTAGGCATGGGCATGTCACACACCCGTGTTACTTTGGCAGGATTTCCCATGGCCATGTCGCACGACCGTGGAAACGTATCGTATCCCGTGTTTTGGGAAAAAATTTTCTCTATTTGCACACGATCGTATAGCACGGCCGTGTCGATGCCTGTGTTAGGAGCACAGTCTAAAGCATGCCCATGGGCTAGGCCGTGTTCATCCTTATCAAATGTCAAAATTTTTTGTGGTTAAACTATGAAAGAAAAATGAAACCCTATTTAGTGAGGTTATTGCTTGGGTTGCCTCCCAAGAAGCGCTTATTTAGAGTCTAAGCTCGACTTACCTCAATTTCGTGTGATTACGGTCGATTGAGGAGTTGAAACTCCTCACCTCTACTATAAGTTTTATCAAAATAAGGTTTGAGTTGAGTATTATTTACCTTAAAAGTTCTGAATACAGTATGTGTTACCTCAACTGTACCATGTGGGAAGATGTTCATTACCGTGAAGGGAGTCGCTCTGTCCGTATAGTGCTCTAGAGTAGCAATTCAGGGGTCATTTTCATCTAACAATACTTTGTCCCCAACTTTAATTTGCTTTGTTTCATCCATATGTTCATTGTGGTGTCGCTTCGATTTTTCGTAGCTTTTAGTTTCTCATTGACAAGTGTTCGCCATTCATCTAGTTCATCGACCTGAAGTCTTCGTTCTTCATAGATGGGTCCTTTGTTGTTACTTGAACATGGCTCATGAATGCTCTTCGAACGTGTTTCCAGCAAAGAAGGTTGCACCACATGATTAGTATTAGTAGCATGATTTATACAACCACCCTCAATATTCGATGTGTTATTCAAATTACGATCTTGAGGAGTGATTGTTTCATCACCCACAGGAAGTGTGAGTTCACTTGTACCAACATCAATAATGGTTCTAGCAGTTGCTAAAAATGTTCGTCCTAAAATCAAAGGTATGTTACTATCCTCTTCCATATCTAGAACAACAAAGTCTATTGGGTATATAAATTTATCGATTTTAATATGAACATCTTCAATGATACCTCTAGGAAATCTAATGGTTTTATCATCCAATTGAATGCTCATCCTAGGTTGTTTGGGTTTCCCAAGACCTAGCTGTTTAAACATTTTATAAGGCATAACATTAATGCTCGCCCCTAAATCAGCCAATGCATTATTCACATTCAAACTACCAATTAAACAAGGAATCATAAAACTCCTTGGATCTTTCAACTTGTTGGGTAGCTTATTCTGTAGAACGGCTGAGCAAACTACATTCAACTCTACATGCGATGCCTCATCCAACTTTCGTTTATTTGCTAAAAGCTCCTTTAAAAATTTAATTGCATTTGGCATCTTCGAAAGAGCTTTAATAAACAGTAAGTTAATGTGTAATTTCTTTAATAGTTTAAGGAATTTACCAAATTGTTCGTCCGTGTGGTCTTTCCTTGTCGCATTGGGGTATGGCACACGAGGTTTGTACTCTTTACTTACGGATTTCTGCTCACTGTGGTCCACCTCTTACCACAATTCCTTGCCTTGATTCTGGTTCAAGTTTAACTAACCCTTCTTTTTCTCGAATGGTAATCGCATTAAGTTGTTCCCATGGGTTAGATTCAGTGTTACTTGGCAAGCTACCTTGTGGTTGTTCAAAAATCAATTTGGCAAGTTGGCCTATCTGATTTTCGAGCCCTTGGATCAACACTTATTGATTCTTAAGTGCTATTTCGATATTCTGAAAATGAGTATCTGACACCGAGATAGATTTCATTAGCATCTCCTCAAGGTTCGGCTTCTTTTCCTACCGGTAAGGTGGTTGTTGAAAACCTGGGGGATGTTGTGGCGTTTGATTTCCTTGACCACCTCATAAGAAATTGGGATGGTTCCTCCAACCTGCGTTATAAGTGTTACTATATGGGTTATTTTGAGGTCTAGAATTATTGTTACCCATTTATTGAACTTGTTCCTCCTCGATGCTAGGGTTGAAGGATTGATATTCTGTGTGTACTCCTCCTCCATTTGAATCGTACCTCATCATGGGATGTACTTGAGTAGAACCACACAAACCGTCAATCTTTTTATTTAAAAGTTCTACCTGGTTAGACAGTATAGTAACTGCATCAAGGTTGAAAACACCGACTACTTTTGTCAGCTTTGTTCTCATGACTTGCCACTGATAGTTATTCAGTGACATCTCATCAATAAATTTGTAAGCCTCTTCAGGTGTTTTGTTATTCAAAGTTCCACCGGCGGCTGCGTTGATAAGTTGCCTTGTTGAGGGGTTCACATCGTTGTAAAACATCTGAACCTGTAGCCATAGAGGTAACCCACGATGAGGGCACCTTCTCAATAGATCCTTGTATCTCTCCCATGTATCATAGAGTGTTTCTAGATCCATCTGCACAAAATAAGAGATATCATTCCTCAACTTAGCCATTTTAGCTGGCAGAAATATTTAAGTAAAAACTTTTTGGTCATTTGTTCCCAAGTAGTGATTGACCCTGGTGGTAACGAGTGCAACCACTATTTAGCCTTGCTCCTCAATGAAAAGGGAAATAACTGAAGGCGAATGGCATCATCAGAAATGCTATTATCTTAAATGTGTTGCAAAACTCCAGAAAATTTGCCAAATGAGTATTTGGATCCTCATCCTGCAAACCATCAAACTGAACAAACTGTTGTATCATTTGAATCGTGTTAGGTTTCAGTTCAAAATTATTTTCAACAATAGTAGGTCTAACTATACTCGATTCGTCTCTTGTTAAAGTAGGTTTAGCATAATCATACATAGTATGAGGAGTAGGATTCTGACTTATTGGATCTACAACAGCCATAGAAGGAAGTTGATTATTTTGATTTTCAACCATCTCCTCGGTTGTATTATGGATATCTTCCTCCTGCCCTTCCTCTATGTTTCTTAGGTTTCGCCTTATTTCTCTTTGGTTTCTGCGAGCTGTACTTTCAATCTCACTACCAAAAAGTAATAGTCCTGACGTGTTTCTTCTAGTCATAAACTACAAAAACCTGTCTTTTGGGAAAACTGATTGATTTAGACAATACCCAAGGGAAATTCCACCTAGATTTCATTTGTTACTTGACTCTGAATTAGACGATTTATTCATTTGATTTGATCCATAAAAATCCCTAATTTATATTATTAGCTCTCTCAAGACTAACAATGTCTAACCCTAGGTTCATTAATTGAAATCTCTTTCTAATTAAAACCCCTAGTGTTGCATTAACTCAATCTATGGATTCCCTTATTAGGTTTGACCCTAATCCGACAGATTTTTGTTGCCCTATGTCTAGGGGTACAATCAACTCTGCTTAATTATGCTAGATCTACTCTTAGACAGGGACTTTTGCTCCTCTGAAAAGCACATCAATACTTGAATCAATATCCTGGAATATTAAAGCAAGAATTAAGAACACATAATTAAGAACAAATCAAGTATTTATCATATAATTCAGAAAATAATAACAAGATCCGTCTTAGGTTTCATCCCCTTTAGGTATTTGGGGGATTTAGTTCATAAGTGTAAAAGAAAACATCTCAGAAGAATAATGATAGCAAAACATAACGAATCACCCTTGAAAGAAATTGAAGGGAGATCTTCAGTCTTGAAGGAGAATTCGGCTTCTGTGATGGATCAATCGGCTTCTTCGATTAATTCCTTGCCTCGTACTCTTTGTATCCTTTCTAGGTACCTCCTAGGGTGTTTATATAAGCTTTAGAATGCTTTAAAACCCTCAAGAGTGGCCTTTTCCGAGTAGAACTAGACTTGGGCTCGACAGGGACACGCCCGTGTGAGGTGGCTTAGGCCGTGTTTAGAGTTTGCTAAATAGACACGGCCGTGTGAACTACCCATGTGAGGATGCTCAGGCTGTGTTGATTTCCCATGTTGATCCATTTTCTTCGTTTTTGGTCCGTTCCTCGCTCTTTTTACTCTCCTATGCTCACCTAGGTATAAAATATGAAATTAAAGGATTAGGAGTATCGAATTCCACAAATCTGATGATAATTCATCCAAAAATATGCTAAGCATGGGATAAAAATATGTATAAATTATGACTTATTAGCCCCTAAACTTTCACATAATTACAACTTAGTCCCTAGACTCTTAAAATGAAATGTGTTCATTTTCTTGGTTACCCAAGCCTAGCCGAACCTTTACTATGCTCATATCAGCCCATATTTTCCTTTATTTCACATTATTACTACCCACTTTTACACTTTTACAAACAAGTCCCCTTTTTAGGTGTTTTCACTAAAAATCACCTAGTAAAAAATGTTAATCATGCATCAAACATTCATATTCCTCCATTATGCATGTTACACATGGGTAAAAATTCATACATGAACCCTAGCTCAAAATATAGCTAGAAATGGATAGATCATGCTTCAAACATCTCAAAAATACAAAGAACATTAAAAACGGGGCTAGGATTGACTTACAATCAAGCTTGAAATATTGAACAAAACCTCAGCATTGGTGTCTTGAAAATTTTAGACAATGAGAGAAGAAGATGGACACCAATTTTGACTTATTTTCCCTTTTTATTCTTTTATTTACCAAATTACCAAAATGCCCTTAGGGTCTTTCTTTCAAATTTTTCCTATGCATGTCCATTTTTGTCCAAAATTATAGAAAATTGGGAAAATTACTAATTAGGACCCCCTAATTCATAATATAAAGCAATTTCATGCTTTGGCTACGTATGTATATGTGGCACTTATGTGCAATTTTTCTGCGTATCCAATAGTATTCCGAGTGTTCAAGGGGTAATGTAATGGATGATGTGACAAAAGTCCTAAGGAGAACATTTTAAGGAAGTTATGATTATATGCTGTATTACAAGTTGGTACAGGTATGTACACTAAACTCACAAGTAATGCCTTAATATAAGTAAGTCAAAGGTTTTGAATGATGGATAAACTTATGTTTATTTTTATGATTATGTTTATTATGTCATCATATGATAGTTATCATGATATTGCACTAAAACAGTTTTTGGACAGTAGCAGTTGTGTGACTTTGAAAATCCACCAAAAATTGTGAAAATTGAATTAGAAACTAAATAAGATATGAGATTAAAGCTTATTTAGCCTAGTTTAACATAGAGGAAATGGTGTAAATAAAAGAATTTCATGTTATGAGATATTTGAATATTTGTGAGATAGGGTCAGAGTGATTTTGGTCTCCCCTATGTTAAACTTGGAAAATCATTAAAAATTGTAAAAGAATAATTATGGGTTAGAACTGATTTTACTAAGTTCTTAATGAGTTTATTTTCAAGCAAAATAGACGGGAACATCATCCGGATCTGGTACTAAGAGATAAATAAATTTTAGTAAAGAAAGGTTGAAGTTGTTAAACAGCAGAACAGGGGTAACTTTAAAGAATAAACTATACTTATTTGCTGGACCAAAAATTATAGAAATTTAATGGTAAAAAGATATGTGAGTCTAATTTTAGGAAAAAGTTTTGGATCTTAATTTAAAGTTCTTCAACTCAAGTTATAAATAATTTAGTGGCTATGACTTGAGTAGACAGCTTGACTGGAATATGAGCAAATAGTGGAATTATGTGTAATTTCGATTGTGTTACCATGAGAACATGTTGTAAGAATTTGAAAAAGCACATTAATAAATTTATTATTATTATTTTAGTATAGGCTTACTATGATATAAAACTTACCCCTTTCCTTTCCATTTCTTTTAGTGTTGTAGGTTAGCTCGAGGCTGGAGATTGTCGAACGTAACATCACACTATCAAATTATCAAGCTGGGGTATTAATAAATATCAAGTGTTTTCAAGTGAGTGGCATGTTTAGAGACTTAGTACTTTATGATATGTGTTTCATAATTTGGCCAATTGAGTTGGCTTATAATGATTCATTTGTATAGAGCCATGAGATATGGCTTATATTTGATCATTGCGTTGTAAACCTAGCTGATTTTGCTTGACTGTTCTAATGTCTTGGTGATGTGCATGTTGTGATG
This sequence comes from Gossypium arboreum, assembly GCF_025698485.1. Classification (NCBI taxonomy): domain Eukaryota; kingdom Viridiplantae; phylum Streptophyta; class Magnoliopsida; order Malvales; family Malvaceae; genus Gossypium; species Gossypium arboreum. Next base: position 53,239,086 of record NC_069071.1, on the reverse strand, counting down.
GCTTGATATTGATGGATGTATGATATGGCATGTATATTTGATGGATGAACTTTGATCAATAGATGTGACCATAATCTTAGTATAAAAGGGTAAATTTAGAGTAAGTTAATAATGTTAATGTAGATGACAAGGCCAAATGAATATGGTTTGGTAGGTCTAGACTTGACATAAAATGAGTATGAGAAACATAAGTATGATGACATGCAAATGGCATGTTTGTAACTTAATTGAGGATGTTTAATCTTTAATTAGATACCATGTTCTATGCCTTTGATGTTGTATAAGTGTGTAAGGGATTAAAGTTGACCAAGGCTTGGAAAATAGCCTAAGTATTGGCCACACGGACAAAGACACGGTTGTGTGTCTCAGCCGTGTGGAAGACATGGCCTAGCACACGGGCGTGTGTCTTGGCCGTGTGACCTTAAAATGTTGTTGATGTCATAAACAGAGAGTTACATGAGCTGAAGACACAGGCGTGTCTGAGCCACACGGGTGTGTTTGACCACACGGCCTACCTACATGGGCATGTGACTCTCCAAAACTAGAAAATTTTCTAAGTGTTGTAAAAAATTTGTAATTTTTTGATTTAGTCCTAAACCACCCTGATGTATGTTTTGGGCCTCGTAGGCCCATATAAGGGATGATATGCATTTGTTTGAATGTTTTTGAATTGGTTGAAATTTTACGGCCTGATTTTATGAAATTGTGTACGTTTAATTCTAGTAATGCCTCGTATGTGGGAACACCGGTGCCTCCAAGGCGCAGCGGAAAAATAAAATAATTAAAAACATTCCGGCGATCCAAACCATTGATCCATGTGTAAGGAACGTATCGGGGTAATAAAAGGTTTTGAAATTACCGAAACTTTAATTTGAGTAGACAGTGACGCCTAGGCAACGGGAATCCTGAACCACTATTGAACCAAGCCGCAACCTTTCCGATGTCGGCCTCTACGTAGTCCACTCAGTTGACAATGAACGGTAGAAAAATCTCAGAAACTATTTCAGTGATTTTCATGCTTGACGGCTTCTAGACCCTTTTGCATAGTTTCGGGCTTATTTATATATTATCTCTTTAGGGTTTTTACCCTTGCCATATATAACACCCTTTTAATTGGTATATCTTTTAATGAATATTAATTCATTAAAATTAATCAACATAATAGTCATCATTAAAATAAATATAATAATGTTTAACCGAAAATTATAATTACATTAATTATAATAAAGATTTGATAAACTATATTTATTTAAACTTATATACTGAACCAAATTCATATACTAATGAGATTATGTTCTGATTATGTGTACAACATCCTTGTACGTATAGTATGTTCAACAATTTGATTACCCAATTATATTAATTCTATAATTAATTTAATTCATCTGACAATCAGAATACAATACTAAATGTAACACCCCAAACCCGACCCAGACGTTATGGCGAGATCTGACGTGTCACATGGACTTACGACTTAGTTGCATTCGTTGGTTTAAGTGATTAGGGTGGTCTTTGTAAAACAATGTTGAATGAAAAGTGGTTTATCAATCTTTAGGCTATCCATTTGTTGTGCTTGTTGAGTCTTGGAAACGTTTATTAATTTTGAAAACCCGCAAATTTCTAACACTAGCGCTTTGACATAGTATAAATATAATCGTAAAATAAAACCATAGCGAAAAAGAAATTTAAATAGCGGCCTTTTACAACTTAAAACCCAAAATTAAATCGAAATATAAAAATAATAAAATAAACTAACTTAGAAAACCAACTTTGTAGATGATGTGGCCATCAAATCCTTCACGGATCCAAGCCCACTATGGTTGGGGATTTCTGCAGAGATGAAAATAAAAGGTGAGTTCGGTAAACTCGATTGTAACATAACCCAACCATAGCCCAAAAGATCAAACCTCGATTCAGACTTATTTGGGCCTTGGCCCAAGACAAATATCGAGGATGAAACCCATAGGCCCATAGCGTATACTGAAACAAATATATCATGAATGCGTAAATCCCAACCCGAGCCATCCATAACACCGCCAGTCAACCTTACACCATGTGGGAGACTACTCGACCCACCCAACCGCTACACACCACAAAAATTGCAATGAGGTCGCGATATTGTGACGAAGTCACCAGACATGATATTATGGCTAGGCCACCGTAACAGATATATATATGTCGCGGTTAGCCGAGATTGCAATGAGGTCGCCAGATATTGTGACGAAATCACTGTATCAGATATAAGTGGCGAGGCCACTCAGATCGCAAATGAGGTCGCTGTAATGCTTCCTCCATCAATATAAACCCATGTCCCATGCAATGAAATAATATGTCATGGCATACGATACGTAAATGTAACATCATGCTTTTCAGAAAAAAATAACCCTAGGGGTAAAATCGTAATTTTGCATGCATAAGGGTATTTCAGTAATTATTGCCTATTGCTAAGGTTTCAAGCTCATTCTAATGTTTACAAAGTAATTAGAAGTGCTTACCTCTTTTTTTTACCAAAGTGGGCCCATTGGCCCATTGGCCCATTTTCGGCCCATTGGCCCGTTTTCGGCCCATTAAGCCCAAAAATACCGTTGAGCACGGAAATGCACACTCTGCACTCTAATCATCCAAATGCACAATATTCATTAACAATTGTCTCACGAGCGCTCGCATGCTCGCGAGTTCACAAAATACCAACGTTTCGGTATTTCGGCTTTTACCGATTCAGTCTAAGGGAGGGTGTCATTTACACACCTGGTTGATGATGATTGATGACGATATCTCCCACGCGTTAATCCTACAATCGATCACTAACACATTAGACTTACGAATTAACGATAACCAACATAAATCCACGTCAACTAACCCAATCATCACACAAGTTATTCATTTATGCACGAGGGGCAAAATAGTCATTTTACCCTCCAAGGGTAAATCGGTAGTCGTACCTTACAGGGGTATTTTAGTAATTCTACAACTTATCCACTTGGGCCTACAGACCCATTGGGACCATATGGCCCCTTTCAGCCCATCGTGGCCCGAAATAGCTGTCCTACTGCTAGAGTAATGAGAAATACACACCTATTAGGAGACTGCAGTTAATCCGCGCTCCAAACACTCTTAGCTGACGCCCAACCCAAACGAACACGTCACAAAGTGAAAAGGATCAGCCAAGATGAGTATGCCTACTCTCCTCATGGTTTGCTCTATTTAAAGCCAGCTCTCCATCTACTCTTATGTTAGCTTCCCGATGTGGGATCCCTCCATCACCAGAGTTTAAAACCAACACCAACTCTTGCTGTCCCAACATAGCAAAATAATCAACCTTTGCGTGCCAAGGGATTCAAACCAAATTCCTCTCACATGGCAACTTACGCCACCACCACTAGGCCATCAACTCATTTGTGTCATAAATCTAACACATTAAACTTTAAAGCGCACCTACTTGCTTCCAGATTTATTGAAAAGAAAAAACCAAAATATATTGCAAGAGCCAAGACTTGAACCTTAGACCCCTTGCTTCCTCTATGGCGTCACTTCCTTGTCCCCTAAGTGGCACCACCTTGCCACTACACCACACTCATTTTTGTGTCATCTTTTACCCCTTTACTCTTAAAAGCCCAAACGGCAATTGCATCACCTGTTTATAAAATTAAAATTTCGAAGACAACCACGGATATAACTTAAGTTTGGGCCTTCCAAAGGCCCACTAAGCTACTAAAATATATATATTAACCATCCAGAACACACCCAATTTTTAAAAGTCACAGAAACACAGAAAACTTGAAAATTGGGGCATTACAACTCTACCCTCCTTAAAGAAATTTCGTCCTCGAAATTTTACCTGAATCAAACAGTTGAGGATATTGTTGACGCATTGCCACTTCTGGCTCCCAAGTAGCTTCCTCTCTGCCATGATTATGCCACAGCACCTTTACTAGCGGAACTGATTTCCTCCTCAAAATCTTAACATCTCGATCCAAAATCTGCACAGGCTCTTCCTCAAAAGTCAAGTCTGCAACCGGCACAACATGAGTAGGGTCAGAACGATACCGCCTTAACATGAAGACATGAAAGACATCATGAATCGTATCCAACTCTAGAGGTAGCTCCAACTGATAAGCCACTGGACCCACTCGCTTAAGAATCCGATAAGGCCCAATGAACCGCCAACTTAACTTGCCTTTCCTCTCAAACCTTAATATTTTCTTCCAAGGTGAAACCTTCAAGAAGACCATATCACCCAAAGAGTACTCAATTTTCTTGCACTTCAAATCTGCATATAACTTCTGTCAATCAGATGCTTCCTTCAACCGGTCTCTAATCAACTTGACCATATCCTCAGTATCTGCTACCAACTCAGGTCCAAGAACCTGTCATTCACCCAACTCGGTCTAACAACTAAGTTCACGACATCTTCGCCCATACAGTACCTCATAAGGAGCCATTCGAATACTTGCCTGATAACTGTTGTTGTATGCAAACTCTGCCAATGGTAAGTAATCCTCCCAACTGCCTCGAAAGTCGATAACGCATCCCCTCAACATGTCTTCCAGAATCTGAATAACCCTTTCCAACTAACCATCAGTCTGAGGATGAAAGGCTGTACTAAAGTTCAACCGTGTACCCAATGCCTCATGCAACTTTTGCCAAAACCGAGATGTGAATCTAGGATCTCGATCAGAAATAATCGACACTGGCACTCCGTGAAGTCACACTATTTCTGCCACATACAATTTGGCTATCTTCTGAAGTGAATAATCAGTGCGGACAGGTATGAAATGAGTAGATTTCGTCAACCTATCCACAATTGCCCAAATCGAGTCCTTCTTCGACGGTGTCAAGGGTAGCCCACTCACAAAATCCATGGTTATCCTCTCCCACTTCCAAAGTGGTACTTTCACTGGCTGCAAAAGTCCAGAAGGTAATTGATGTTCAGCTTTCACTTGCTGACAAGTCAGACATTTTCCCACAACTTCCGTTACCTCTCACTTCAATCTAGGCCACCAATACAACTCCTTTAAGTTGCGATACATTTTACTCCCTCTAGGATGCATAGCATACAGACCTTCATGAGCTTCTTTTAGAATTGCTTGCCTCAAGTCAGAGTCCTTCAGAATACAAACTCTACCTCGGTAACACAGAACTCCCTCACTGCTCATCCAACTCGAAGTATCCCCATTCTTAACCTACTAGAATCGAGAAACCGAGGACTCATCCTCGACTATTTTTCCTTAATCTCATCCACCTGTGTCGGCCTAACTTGCGCTTACGCTAACAGACTACCGTCATCATACATGCACTCAAACGAGCAAACATGGCTCTCGATCGATATAGTTCTACAACTTAGGGCATCACCACCACATTAGCTTTGCTCGGTGATACTCAATTGCTTGATCATAATCCTTAAGCAACTCTATCCATCTCTGCTGCCTAAGGTTCAGCTCCTTCTGAGTTACTTAAGACTCTTATGATCTCTGTATATAATACACCTTTCTCTGTACAGGTAATGTCTCCAAATCTTTAGGCACATCTCTATACAATTTATCTACCCTAACCGAGTGACCCAAAGGACTTAGTACAGATACCCCACTCACGGTCTCCTCAGAGCGCACACTTTTCCTTGAGTTTCTATAGGCACATCTCTATACAGTTTATCTACCCTAACCGAGTGACCCAAAGGAATTAGTATAGATACCCCATTCACAGTCTCCTTTGAGCACACACCCAGTGACCCAGATATAGCACATGCAACATATGAATGGGTAGATCCAACATCTATCAATGCAGTGTATGGCATACTGGAAATCAGAAATGTACCAGTTATGACGTCAGGTGCATCACCCTCCTCTCGACGATGAGCTGCATACACCAACGCCGGCTGACGAGCCTCAGCAAATCCAGCACCCCTGCAAGGCGCTTCTCTTCCTCGACCGTTTCCATTACCACTTCTACCTTGTCCACATCCTCTTGGAAACTGTGGTCCACCCCTCACTGGTTGAGCGACCCTCTGCTCTAAAAATTGAACCTGATCTGGTTCCTGGGGACAATCCTTAACCCTATGATCCATAGATCCGCATCAGAAACGAGCACCAGAATGTTTCTGACACTCGCCCATATGCATCTTCCCACAATTCCTACAACCCTGCGGTCTAACAGCATTCATCGGTACTGCTCGAACTGGCTCCATTACCCTTACTCTTTTAACATTCATGTTCATACCACCTAAAAGTCCTGAATCTCTCCTAAAACAGTTTCAATCTTTCTCACGATTCTGTCTTTCTGTATGCTTCACTTCCTCAGCTATCTTAGCTTTCTCCACTAAAGCAGGGAAGTTACGCTCCCTCTGCGGAGCAATCAGCACCCTAAGTTCATCTCTTAGACCATCCTCGAAGCGTATGCTATGCTCATACTCTGTAGTGACAATTCCAAAAGCATATCGGCTTAGTCTCAGAAACTTAGACTCATACTCAGCCACTGACTTACTCCCTTGGACCAGTTCAAATTCTTTACATGAAGGCCCACGAACTAGCCCCAACATACTTTCCTTTGAAGGTCGTCTTAAATACTCCCAAGTCACACCGTCGCCAGGAGTTCCATCTCTCACCGTGAGCCACCACCGATAAGCCTCATCCCTGAGTAACTATATGGCTCCCTTCAGCTTCTGCTCCACAAAGCAGTCCAGATCATCCATAATCCGCTCTGTGGCTTCTAACCAATACTCAGCCACATTCGGAGCTACACCAGATACGCCCCTAAATATCTTTGCTCCATTGGCCCGGAGCCACTAAGAAATAGACCCCCAAATTTCGTTTCCTGTACTTGTCCCAGCAACCCTTTCCAAAACTCGGAGCATTGCCTAGGACAGAACATCATCCCCGACACCTCGATCATGAGACTCTACCTCCATTTTTGGTGGTACCAGTGCATCTGCTGCCGGCACATGTCCTGAATATGAAGATTCAGCCTAAGTATTACCTCGGCCACGTCCACGGCCTCTTCCACGAGCTGCTCGTGTACTCATTTCATATTATCTGATTAAGAATTTTATGAATCAGTTTAATATTTTAGTGTTTATTACAGATGTCTTATGAATAACAGTAATTTAGAGTTTGAGTTTGTTTCCTTTTGCGGTAGCCTAGCTACAGTCTCAGTCTACTTATCAGAGTTTCTATAGTTCCAGTGTTACCCTAACTAAAATACCATGATAAGGTTTTGTATAAGCATATAACAGATATTTCAGAAACAATCAGAAAGGCTCAGAAAACTTACAGACTTGGGCCAGAGATTCGGTGTGCCACATTCGAAAAAAAACCTAATTTTAGAAAACCGATTTTAATCTTTAAAATCATATATTTGTAAAGAGAAAATATTGGAAACATTCTCGAAAATAATTTATAATCAAGTTCCAAAAAAAACGATTTTCGAAAAACCTTTATTTAATGTTTCTTTACAAACTCTGGTTTTTAAACCCGTTCCACAGCCGAGTTGTTGCAAGCTGGCTCTGATACCACTAAATGTAATACCCCAAACCTGGCCCAAACGTTATGGCCAGATCTGACGTGTCACATGGACTTACGACCTAGTATGCATTCGTTGGTTTAAGTGAATGGGGTGGTCTTTATAAAAACAGCAGTTGAATGAAAAGCCAGTTTATCAATTTTTAGGCTATCCATTTGTTGTGCTTGTTGAGTCTTGGAAACGGTTATTAATTTTGAAAACCCGCACAGCCTAACACTAGCAGTTTCGACATAGTATAAATATAATCAGAAAATAAAACCATAGCGGAAAAAGAAATTTAAATAGCGGCCTTATTACAACATAAAACCCAAAATTAAATCAGAATATAAAAATAATAAAAATAAACTAACTTAGAAAAACCAACTTTGTAGATAATGTGGCCACTCCGAATCCTTCACGGCTCTAAGCCCACTATAGTTGGGGATTTTCCTGTAGAGATGAAAATAAAGGGTGAGTTCGGTAAACTCTGTGTGTAACATAACCCAACCATAGCCCAAAACAGATCAAACCTCAGAGTCAGACTTATCTGGGCCTTGGCCCAGTACAGATATCAGAATGAAACCCATAGGCCCATAGCAGATATAGAACAAATATATCATGAATGCAGAAATCCCAACCCAGAGCTATCCATAACACCCCCGTACCAGCCTTACACTAAGTGGGGAGACTACTCGACCCACCGAATCGCTACACACCACAAAAATTGCAGCGAGGCTGCCAGATATTGTGACGAAGTCACTAGATACAGATTTTGTGGCTAGGCGACCGAGCAGATATATATATGTGGCGAAGTTAACAGATTGCAATGAGGTGCCGGATATTGTGACGAAATCACGTATCAGATATATGTGGCGAGGCCACGGATCGCAATGAGGTCGCCGTAACGCTTCCTCCATCAATATAAACCCATGTCCTATGCAACAGAAATAATATGTCATGGCATACATATACAGAAACAGAACATCATGCTTTTCAGAAAAAGATAACCCTAGGGGTAAAATCGTAATTTTGCATGCATAAGGGTATTTCAGTAATTATGACCTATTGCTAAGGTTTCATGCACATTCTAACGTTTACGAAGTAACAAAAGTACTTACCTCATCTTTTTACCAAAGTAGGCCCATTGGCCCATTGGGCCATTTTTGGCCCATTGGCCCGTTTTCGGCCCATTAAGCCCAAAAATACTGTTGAGCACGGAAATGCACACTCTACACTCTAATCATCCAAATGCACCATATTCATTAACAATCGTCTTATGATACCAGACGTCATGAAGTTCACAAGATACCAACGTTTCGGTATTTTTGCTTTTACCGATTCAGTCTAAGGGAGGCTGTCATTTACACACCTAGTTGATGATGATTGATGATGATATCTCCCACGCGATAATCCTACAATCGATCACTAACACATTAGACTTACGAATTAACGATAACTAACATAAATCCACGTCAACTAACCCAATGATCACACAAGTTAGTCATTTATGCACGAGGGGCAAAATAGTCATTTTACCCTCCAGGGGTAAATCGGTAGTCCTACCCTATAGGGGTATTTTAGTAATTCTACAACTTATCCACTTGGGCCTACGGACCCATTGGGACCACATGGCCCATTTCAGCCTATCGTGGCCCGAAATAGCCGTCCTACTGCTAGAGGAATGAGAAATACACACTTATTAGGAGACTGCAGTTAATCCGAAATCCAAACACTCTTATCTGACGCCCAACCCAAACGAACACGTCACAAAGCGAAAGGGATCAGCCAAGAAGGGTATGCCTACTCTCCTCATGGTTTGCTCTATTTATAGCCAGCTTTCCATCTACTCTTATGTTAGCTTCCCGATGTGGGATCTCTCTATCACCAGAGTTTAAAACCAACACCAACTCTTGCCGTCCCAACATAGCAAAATAATCAACCTTTGCGTGCCAAGGGATTCGAACCAAAGTCCTCTCACATGCCAACTCACGCCACCACCACTAGGCCATCAACTCATTTGTATCATAAATCCAACACATTAAATGTAACACCCCAAACCCGTGACCGTCACCGGATTTGACCACGTGGTGTTACCGGGCTTACTTCCCTTATTTCTCTCTTGGAAATATTTAATTTCTGTTCCAGGCAGGCTAGCTAACTGCGTCACTGTCCTCTTAAAAATCATATCTCGAGTTCCAGAACTCGAAAATCAGTTTTGTAAATTTTCCCTGAAACTAGACTCATAATCCCATCTACACATTTTTTTCTAGAATTTTTGGTAGAGCCAATTAGTACAGTTTATTAGTTAAAATATCCCCTGTTTCAGGGTTCAACTACACTGACCTTTGTGCACTACGACTTGGATATCTTCTTGTACAGGGCTCCAACACTTATGCCGTTTCTTTCTAGAGAAACTAGACTCACAAGGGAATCTGTACATATAGAGCATGACTTCTAATTATCTCTGGTTAATTTATAGTAAATTTTCAAAGTCGGAGCAGGGGATCCAGAAACCGTTCTGGCCCTGTTTCGCGAAAACCTGATTATCCCTTAAAATACAGCTCATATGGTCATTTCGTTTCGTCCATATGAAAATAGATTCATCATGGTTCAATTTCATAATTTATTCACTATTTAATTCTACTTCTACTATTTTTAGTGATTTTTCCATCTCACCTCAATGCTGCTGGTAGCATCTGTTACTAAAGCAAACAATGACTATTTCATAATTCTTCCATGGCCAACTATTTCATCATACATAATACAAACTATGGCCACCTTATCAAAATTAAGGTTTCTAAGGCTCGTGCCTATAGGTTTTAGATTCACACTCAACCAACCACATAGGCCATTTTCGCATGGCTTAAAGTTTACAACCCAAATTCAACAAAACAAAATAGCCTATACATGCCAAATGTTCTCCTAGTTCAACTACGAAGACAATACCAAAAGATTCCCACCGGTGTGATGACTTCAACGACGGTTCGAGCACGCAAACGATACGAGTCCAAGAGACCTAAAATGGGTGACAAGAAAACACCGAGTGAGTTTATAACTCAGAAGTCATAAGCACTTCACAACCATCCGTTACTAAAATTATCATAAAATGAAATAATGAAACAAGGCCCATTGCTCCACCATACCGAACTACCATAGTTCCTTAGACCTTTCGGATCAATGTCATACCAAGTCATACATTTACATTTCATATACTATTCAATAGGATATTTGAAGCAATTTCCATTCATCATTTCATTTCTGCAACAATCATGCAATTGAAATCATCACATAGATTTAAAACTTACTGACTCAACCCGAGCATGAACATAGTATCTATTAGCCACGAACTCAAGGTACTTACTCTTTCCGCTGTCCATACTCCACTCGATATAATTGTTCGATCGGAGATATATATATATAGAGTACGCACACACGATGCTTAATACTCCATTTCGCACACTTAGTGCCATGTGATTTAAGCCCGCACACATAGTGCCATACCCTTCGAGCTCGCACACCCAAAGGTCAGATATTTCCAGCATGCACACTTAGTGCCATATATTTCCAGCATGCACACTTAGTGCCAATCTCACACCGTACACACGTATTGCCAAGACACTTAGTGCCGAAAGCAAACTTTCTACACATTTCACTATTTCTTTTACATTCAACAATGTCATCATTCCATACACATACATTTTCATTTACATATCATCTCATTAAACACAATTGCATAGATATTATGATCATTTAAAACAATACCAAATATATGCTTAATGACTTACCTTATATTGGATGAAACGATTTCCAATCGACTACTCGATTATCTTTGCTTTGCCTTTGTTTGATTCTCCCCTTTTGATGTCTTGATCTCCTAGTATAAATACATTTAGTAGTTAAATTTCTTGCTGGATACTTATGTGTATAATTTAATGGTTTTCACTCCATTCACAACTATCCTTGTTCAAAATATCAAAACCTTAGCCAACATTCAATTAATGCATCAAGGCCAATGTATTATCACTATTAAGGTAACCTAGTCTCAAGTATTTTCAATTCTAATGTACAACATCTCAAATTCCCATGACCGATCACACCTATTCTTACTTTCCAATATTCAAATAATCAAAATCACCTCCTAAACACAATAGTCATGGACAATGCCGAATCCTCAAGTGTTTGAACATAAATTATTTTACTAATATAAACATTCACGAATCATATTCATAGGAAGACCGATTTCTTTCCATAGCACATTCATCATCCATACTTAGATGAAACAACCAAAATCCCTTCCTTTATACCTAGCCGAATGCTCCAATCATCCATACAAATTACAAATTTTGCATGGCTAAGTAGGAGCCATTTAACATGCAAGAAAAATAATCATAGGAGAAGAATTTATCATTCTAAGTAAGCTCCTATCTCCAACACTAAATCATTCAGCATTTTGCCTAGACACACACAAGAAATCTCAACTTCCTTGACCTTACCAAGAGTGCATCCACCATTCAACTTAGCATATTACAAAACCAAATCAACAAACTCAAAGCTTACCTCCTAGTAGCCAAAGGTACTTGCGAATTGACTTGAGTAAATCTCCTTCTTTTCACCCTTTGTTTCGGCTATAGCAAAAGAAAGAAAACATGAACACTTTTTTTCTTCTTCTCAAGCCATGGCAATTGTAACAAAATGAGAAAGGATGAACAACAAAATTTTTTTTCTCCTTTCTTTTCCTCAACTCACGGTAACAAGGGGGCATCCACACTCTTTTTTTTTGTTCATCATTTCCCTTTTCTCCATTTCTTTATTCTTTCTAACATGATCCATTAACTAGACATGTTTGAAACATGTTCCCTTGCCCATGCTCTTTATTTTATTATTTCTAACATCCACTATTAGCAAAACATGTTCAAGACATGTTTTCTTTTGCCCATCTTCATTACCATGGCGGCCACTTCCTATAGTTGGCTAAATTGACATGCAAATCACTCATGTCTTTACTTCATGCATTATTTGGCCACTTAAAATTCACCTATCACATTTTCAAGTCCTAACACATGGGTCCTTTCTTATGAATTAGCACCTAATTAATAAAATCAAGGCACGAAATATTTACGCATACAAATTCCACATACAATAAGCACGTAATATAACACCTAATTATTCTTGTGACTCAGTTTTGTGGTCCCGAAACCACTCTCCGACTAGGGTCACATTAGGGGTGTCACAACTCTCCCCACTTAAGAGATTTTCGTCCCAAAATCTTACCGTAAATAGGTTTGGGTATCGTTCTTTCATAGAGTTCTCGGGTTCCCATGTAGCTTCTTCTATCCGTGTTTGAGCCATAACACTTTTACTAACGGAACTTTCTTGTTTCGTAACTCTTTCACTTCCCGAGCTAGGATACGAGTGGGTTCTTCCTCGTAACTCATATTGGCTTGTATTTCAACCTCTGATGGACTAATCACGTGCGATGGATCAGATCTATAGCGTCAAGCATCGAAACATGAAAGACGTCGTGAATCTTTTCGAGTTCGGGGCAAAATCAAACGATATGCAATCGGACCGACTTCGTTCGGATATCTCATATGGCCCAATGAACCTCGGACTCAATTTGCCTTTACGGCCAAATCTGAGTATCTTTTTCCAAGGTGAAACTTTAAGAAACACTTTATCTCCCACCTGATACTCGATGTCTTTTCGTTTCAGATCCGCATCGACTTCGACGATCGGAGGCTATCTTCGACTTTCACGGATTACTTTCACTTTCTTCAGCATCTTTAATCAAATCCACCCGAAAATTTTGCTTTCACCGAGCTCAGTCCAAAACAATGGTGTACGGCATTTATGACCGTATAAAGCCTCGTAAGGCGCCATCTTAATACTTGTTTGAAAGCTATTGTTTTAAGCGAATTCAATCAAAGGTAAATACCGTTCCCATGAGCCACTAAACTCAAGGATGCAACATCTCAACATATCCTCGAGTATTTGAATTATCCGTTCGGATTGACCATCGGTTTGGGGGTGAAAAGATTGCTAAAATGCGACTTGGTACCCAAAGCCTCTTGCAATTTCTTCCAAAATCGCGATGTAAATCTTGGGTCTCTATCCGACACGATAGAAATGGTACCCCATGCAATCAAACAATTTGGGAGACGATAATTTTGCCAATCTATCAAGCGAAAAATCCGTGCGGACAGAATAAAATGAGCAGACTTGGTCGGTCTATCAACAATGACCTGCATCGAGTCTTTCTTATTCGAGTCAATGGTAACCTGCACACAAAGTCCATTGTTACTCGATCCCATTTCCATTCGGGTATCATGATTGGTGAAGTAATCCCGATGGTACTTGATGTTCCGCTTTCACTTGTTGACATGTCAAACACTTCAAACAAATTCAAATGTCTCGTTTCATCTGGCCACCAAAATTGGCGTTTCAGATCATTGTACATTTTAGTACTACCCGGGTGGACTGACATTCGACTCATGTGAGCCTCATTCAAAATCATCGAAACAAGTTCAATCCTTGGAATACATAATCGACCCTTGAACGTCTAGCAATCATTGTCGTCAATCTGAAATTCCGATTCCTCATTCGAAACACATTCGACTCGTTTAGCGACCAATTTAGTGTCGACCTTCTGAGATTCAAGTATTTGATGAATCAATAACGGTTTGGCCTCTAATTTGACTACTAGCACCTCCTCGGGTGAAACGGATAGATGAGCATCCATCGCTCTCAAAGCGCATAAAGGCCTTATGACTTAAAGCATCGGCCACCACGTTGGCCTTTCACGGTGATAATCAATGACAAGTTCATAGTCCTTCGACAACTCAAGCCAACGCCTTTGTCGCAAGTTTAGATCTCCTTGAGTCATAAGATATTTAAGACTCTTATGGTCCGAATAAATATGACACCTTTCTCCAAACAAGTAATGCCGCCATATCTTCAAGGCGACCACTATGGTCGCTAGTTCAAGGTCATGGGTCGGATAGTTTCTCTCATGCGGCTTTAGTTGTCTCGACGCGTAAGCCACAACTCGACCTTCTTGCATCAACACACAACCTAACCCAAGCAAGGATGCGCCATCAGATATGACAAACTCTTTACTGGACTCATTGTACTAGCACTGGGGCCTCGGTTAAACAAGTTTTTAGTCGATCGAAACTTTCTTGACAAATAGTTCACCACTCGAACTTAACATCTTTTGGAGTAGTTTCGTCATCGGTGCAGCTATCATCGAAAAACCTTTCACAAATCATCGATAGTATCCGCAAGCCCCAAAAGCTCCTAACTTCGCAACATTACTTGAGGTTTCCAATCGACTATGGTCGAAATTTTGTTCAGTCCACCGACACCGATCGGACACCACGTGCCCCAAAAGCTAACCTCTCTCAACCGAAATTCACATTTATTGAACTTTATGTATAACGCTTATCTCGTAAGATTTGCAACACTAGCCTCGGTGTTCAAAGATGTTCGGCCATCATCTCGAATAGACCAAAATGTCATCGATAAATACAACTACGAACCGATCCAAGTATGGCCTGAAAATTCTATTCATTAAATCCATAAATACCGCAGGGGTATTAGTGAGCCTAAACGGCATCATTAAGAATTTGTAGTGACCGTACCTCGTTCTAAAAGCAGTTTTGGGTATGTTCGATTCTCGGACCCTCAACTGATAGTACCCCGACCTCAAATCTATCGTTGAAACCACTGAGGCTCCCTTTAATTGATCAAACAAATCGTCAATTCGTGGCAACGGATATTTATTCTTTATCGTCACTTTATTCAACTGACGATAGTCGATGCACAATCTCATAGTTCCATCCTTCTTCTTCACAAACAATACTGGTGCGCCCCATGGAGAAAAACTCGGTCGAGCGAAACCTCTATCCGTCAATTCTTGCAATTGAACCTTCAATTCCTTTAATTCCATTAATGCCATACGACACGGGCTATTGAGATCGGCGTAGTACCCAGTACAACTTCGATGCAATTCCACCTCTCGAACCGATGGCAATCCTCAGAACTCCTCAGAAACACATCCAACACTCACAAACCACCGGTACCGATCCGAGTTTCCTTTCTGCTTCTTTACTTTCAAGCACATACGCAAGGTATGTTTCACACCCTTTTTCACATATCTCCGAGCGGTCATAGAAGATATTATCGCCGCACTCCTTTTAAATCAAGAGACTCGACTCGGACTACCTCATTGTTTGCACTCCTCAAATCAATGGTTTTCCTTTTGATCCACCATTGCATCATGTACGGTCACCAATCCATACCAAGAATAACATCGAATTCATCAAATGGTAGAAGCATCGATCGGTAGGAAAACAGATTCTCGAATTATTAGGGGCATCTCTTGCACACTTTATCAATGAGTACGTATTGACCCAAAGGGTTTGACACTGAATTACGAACTCGAGAGACTCAACAGTAGAGTCTTCTTTGGATGCTAAGGTTTCACATACATATGAATGAGTAGAGCGGGGTCAATCAATGCAATCACACTAGTATCAAAGAGAGTAAAAGTACCGGTGATAACGTCGGGGAGGATGCCTCCTCTCGTGCTGGATGGCATATGCTCTAGCAGAGCACGGGTCTCGGATCGAACAAATTGTATCGAGGCTCCTCTCGATTACCACCCCTACCTCCGTAAATTCTCGGGGCCTACCTCTAGCCGTCGTTCCACTAGGTCTTGCACCTTGCGTCTTATTACTCTCGTCTAGCTCCGTGCAATCTCTAATGAAGTGGTCCTTCAAACCGCATCCATAATAGGCCCTATTAACAGACTTACCCCAACATTCACCTAGGTGTCGTCTTCCACATTGGGGGCATTCAGGTTTCTCTCGACGATTATTTCCCACACTAGCTACCGAAGTAGCTCGGGAGTCCGTCAATGGTTGGGCTCTGATGGAAATTCCCGCAGTCGCCCTCGACTTATTAGTGTCCTCCCTGAACTTCTTTACAGCCGAGAACGGAGCTTTACTCGCCAATCTTTTACGATAATCTCTTGTTTCAAATTCAGCCTTCTTCTTCTCCTTTCCAAGTTCTTCCGCCTTGCAGGCTTGTTCGACTAGTGTTACGAACTCCTTTATCTCCAAAATACCCACTAGCAGCTTTAAATCTTCATTCAATCCTTCTTCAAATCTTTTGCACATAGCAACCTCATCAGCCACATACTCCCGAGCATACCGACTAAGTCTTACGAACTCATGTTCGTATTCAGATACGGTCATACGGCCTTGCTTGAGTTTCCAAGAATTCCTTACGCTTCTGATCGATGAACCGTTGACTAATGTATTTCTTTCGAAATTTTGATTGAAAGAAATCCTAAGTAACTCGTTCGTTTGGGACTATGGAAATTAAAGTCCTCCACCAATTGTAAGCTGAGTCTCGCAACAAGGATATAGCACACTTAAGACATTCATCGGGTGTGCATGACAGTTCATCTAACACTCGAATGGTGTTATCGAGCCAGAACTCGGCCTTTTCGGCATCATTAGTAACTATGGCCTTGAACTCCTCAGCCCCGCGCTTCCTAATCAGGTCTACAGGTGGTTTACTCACCTCACGGATCGAGAATCGGAGGCATTGCGGGCTCTTGGGTGCGATATTTAAATTCGGGAATGGTTGGACAGCCGGATTGGTTCGGGCATATTATGCGACCCACTCATTCATCATGGTGAAGAAGGTTTGTTTCGCCCCTTCATTTTGATTATTCGCGGATGACTAAGGCTCAACAGGCGGCGTCCCTTGCGCGAGAGCAGCTGCTACACTTTCAACGTCATCATCCAAGGGTCTCTCTACCCCGGGTTCCATTTGTTAATCAAAACAAAAACTTCAACCGTCAGAAGTCATCACCTTTTTAAGCACTAACAATTTGGCATGTATAGCTAGACTCGCACGCGCTATGGTAGTCCTAGAACCGACTAAATCATAGCTCTAATACCAATAAAATGTAACACCCAAAACCCGTGACCGTCACCGGATTTGACCACGTGGTGTTACCGGGCTTACTTCCCTTATTTCTCTCTTGGAAATATTTAATTTCTGTTCCAGGCAGGCTAGCTAACTGCGTCACTGTCCTCTTAAAAATCATATCTCGAGTTCCAGAACTCGAAAATCAGTTTTGTAAATTTTCCCTGAAACTAGACTCATAATCCCATCTACACATTTTTTTATAGAATTTTTGGTCGAGCCAATTAGTACAGTTTATTAGTTAAAATATCCCCTGTTTCAGGGTTCAACTACACTGACCTTTGTGCACTACGACTTGGATATCTTCTTGTACAGGGCTCCAACACTTATGCCGTTTCTTTCTAAGAAACTAGACTCACAAGGGAATCTGTACATATAGAGCATGACTTCTAATTATCTCTGGTTAATTTATAGTAAATTTTCAAAGTCGGAGCAGGGGATCCAGAAACCGTTCTGGCCCTGTTTCGCGAAAACCTGATTATCCCTTAAAATACAGCTCATATGGTCGTTTCGTTTCATCCATATGAAAATAGATTCATCATGGTTCAATTTCATAATTTATTCACTATTTAATTCTACTTCTACTATTTTTAGTGATTTTTCCATCTCACCTCACTGCTGCTGGTAGCATCTGTTACTAAAGCAAACAATGACTATTTCATAATTCTTTCATGGCCAACTATTTCATCATA
Source organism: Gossypium arboreum (assembly GCF_025698485.1). Taxonomy (NCBI): domain Eukaryota; kingdom Viridiplantae; phylum Streptophyta; class Magnoliopsida; order Malvales; family Malvaceae; genus Gossypium; species Gossypium arboreum. The sequence goes on along the minus strand of NC_069071.1, from coordinate 53,220,901 downwards.
CATAATACAAACTATGGCCACCTTATCAAAATTAAGGTTTCTAAGGCTCGTGCCTATAGGTTTTAGATTCACACTCAACCGACCACATAGGCCATTTTCGCATGGCTTAAAGTTTACAACCCGAAATTCAACAAAACAAAATAGCCTATACATGCCAAATGTTCTCCTAGTTCAACTACGAAGACAATACCAAAAGATTCCTAGCCGGTGTGATGACTTCAATGACGGTTCTGAGCACGCAAACGATACGAGTCCAAGAGACCTAAAATGGGTGACAAGAAAACACCGAGTGAGTTTATAACTCAGTAAGTCATAAGCACTTCACAACCATCCGTTACTAAAATTATCATAAAATGAAATAATGAAACAAGGCCCATTGTTCCACCATACCGAACTACCATAGTTCCTTAGACCTTTCGGATCAATGTCATACCAAGTCATACATTTACATTTCATATACTATTCAATAGGATATTTGAAGCAATTTCCATTCATCATTTCATTTCCGCAACAATCATGCAATTGAAATCATCACATAGATTTAAAACTTACCGACTCAACCCCGAGCATGAACATAGTATCTATTAGCCACGAACTCAAGGTACTTACTCTTTCCGCTGTCCATACTCCACTCGATATAATTGTTCGATCGGATATATATATATAGAGAGTACGCACACACAGCTTAATACTCCATTTCGCACACTTAGTGCCATGTGATTTAAGCCCGCACACATAGTGCCATACCCTTCGAGCTCGCACACCCAAGGTCAGATATTTCCAGCATGCACACTTAGTGCCATATATTTCCAGCATGCACACTTAGTGCCATATATTTCCAGCATGCACACTTAGTGCCAATCTCGTCACCGTACACACGTATTGCCAAGACACTTAGTGCCGAAAGCAAACTTTCTACACATTTCACTATTTCTTTTACATTCAACAATGTCATCATTCCATACACATACATTTTCATTTACATATCATCTCATTAAACACAATTGCATAGATATTATGATCATTTAAAACAATACCAAATATATGCTTAATGACTTACCTTATATTGGATGAACGATTTCCAATCGACTACTCGATTATCTTTGCTTTGCCTTTGTTTGATTCTCCCTTTGATGTCTTGATCTCCTAGTATAAATACATTTAGTAGTTAAATTTCTTGCTGGATACTTATGTGTATAATTTAATGGTTTTCACTCCATTCACAACTATCCTTGTTCAAAATATCAAAACCTTAGCCAACATTCAATTAATGCATCAAGGCCGAATGTATTATCACTATTAAGGTAACCTAGTCTCAAGTATTTTCAATTCTAATGTACAACATCTCAAATTCCCATGACCGATCACACCTATTCTTACTTTCCAATATTCAAATAATCAAAATCACCTCCTAAACACAATAGTCATGGACAATGCCGAATCCTCAAGTGTTTGAACATAAATTATTTTACTAATATAAACATTCACGAATCATATTCATAGGAAGACCGATTTCTTTCCATAGCACATTCATCATCCATACTTAGATGAAACAACCAAAATCCCTTCCTTTATACCCTAGCCGAATGCTCCAATCATCCATACAAATTACAAATTTTTGCATGGCTAAGTAGGAGCCATTTAACATGCAAGAAAAATAATCATAGGAGAAGAATTTATCATTCTAAGTAAGCTCCTATCCCCAACACTAAATCATTCGGCATTTTGCCTAGACACACACAAGAAATCTCAACTTCCTTGACCTTACCAAGAGTGCATCCACCATTCAACTTAGCATATTACAAAACCAAATCAACAAACTCAAAGCTTACCTCCTAGTAGCCAAAGGTACTTGCCGAATTGACTTGAGTAAATCTCCCTTCTTTTCACCCTTTGTTTCGGCTATAGCAAAAGAAAGAAAACATGAACACTTTTTTTTCTTCTTCTCAAGCCATGGCAATTGTAACAAAATGAGAAAGGATGAACAACAAAATTTTTTTCTCCTTTCTTTTCCTCAACTCACGGTAACAAGGGGGCATCCACACTTTTTTTTTGTTCATCATTTCCCTTTTCTCCATTTCTTTATTCTTTCTAACATGATCCATTAACTAGACATGTTTGAAACATGTTCCCTTTGCCCATGCTCTTTATTTTATTATTTCTAACATCCACCATTAGCAAAACATGTTCAAGACATGTTTTCTTTTGCCCATCTTCATTACCATGGCGGCCACTTCCTATAGTTGGCTAAATTGACATGCAAATCCCTCATGTCTTTACTTCATGCATTATCTGGCCACTTAAAAATTCACCTATCACATTTTCAAGTCCTAGCACATGGGTCCTTTCTTATGAATTAGCACCTAATTAATAAAATCAAGGCACGAAATATTTACGCATACAAATTCCACATACAATAAGCACAGAATATAACACCTAATTATTCTTGTGACTCAGTTTTGTGGTCCCGAAACCACTCTCCGACTAGGGTCACATTAGGGGTGTCACATTAAACTTTAAAGCGCACCTACTTGCTTCCAGATTTATTGAAAAGAAAAAACCAAAATATATTGCAAGAGCCAACACTTGAACCTTGGACCCCTTGCTTCCTCTATGGCGTCACTTCCTTGTCCCCTAAGTGGCGCCACCTTGCCACTACACCACACTCCTTTTTGTGTCATCTTTTACCCCTTAACTCTTAAAAGCCCAAACGCCAATTGCGTCACCTGTTCATAAAATTAAAATTTCGAAGACTACCACGGATTTAACTTAAGTTTGGGCCTTCCAAAGGCCCACTAACCTACTAAAATATATATATTAACCAACCAGAACATACACAAATTTTAAAAATCACAGAAACACAGAAAAGTTGAAAATTGGAGAGTTACACCAACTATGTTTTACTCCGTTCATTTCAACCATAGGGTGTGACCTTATAGGTTCTTGTAACGTTAGCAGTAATATTAGAATGATTCTAATGTTACGAATAATGAGTGGCATCTAGCAATGCATCATTGCTACCTAAGTTACGAGAAGTCATGATTCGACATAACCTTTGTGATTAACCTTTCATGCATTAATCCTTAAGTCCTATATCTTTGGAATGGACACAAGTCATGGAATAGTCACACTTGCATAGTCCATCCCATGTTTCTTGATACCTTAAGTGAACTATGATACACAAATAAGTATGACATCTCACATCAACTTATTTGAGCATTGGCATGCATTTCTAGTTTCACTCAATCAAGTGGCCTAAGATATTACTCCTATTATGTAGAAGGGACTTATCCTATATTGATCAACCATATCCCTCTACATAGATTGTGGTATATCCAACATTAGTCTTTATAGAACAACCAGTTACGATGTTCATTTGACTATATCAAAATATACAACTCACGATGTTGGGATAATGATAATCTCAAGTATGAGGATCATATACATATTAATCACTATGAGTAATGTTGTGACAATTACATAATAATCCAAGAAACATACTCATATCAGGTCAGTCCAATATGTTGTTCTCTAACACACATATTTATGCAATGATTTTGACACTCCATATCAATGACAACTCTTTATCATCAATAATCATATTATTCTCAGGACATTATTATAAAATAGTTTATTTATGTACACAGAAAAGAAACTGAAATAATAATGGCAATGCCTTATATCAATAAACATGATAAATCAAGTATGTTATTACAACCATCTCGTGATTGATCTTTGGGCATACCCTTACATCGTACCCTATCTCGACCTCGGGTATAGGTAAGGGGTGTTACATTTAGTAGTATCAGAGCTAAGATTTAGTCAATTTTTAGACTAACCTAGCATGGATGAGAGTCTAGCTATACATGCCATAAATCGGTGATAGTGTGATGTCTCTTGATGCGAATGACAACCATCTTGTTTGGACATAGGTACTCTCCAACTGAGCTACATCGACCATGTTAAATGTGATGCCAAGGTATCCGAGTAAAGTACAGTTATGATGAGCCTAAACTCAGAAAAGTACGAAATAAAGTTCATGTTGTGATGAGTATCCATGCTTGTTTAATGTTCATATGAATGAAATGACACGTATATGATGAAGTGTGAGATGAAAGTTTTGATTGTGATATACTTATCCATGCTTGTTTGGCCCTCATATGATGCTATGTGCATGACTTGTTTAATTGAATGAATGGGATAAGTGATGTTATTCAGAATCCATAGAATGCATGCATAAGTGCACTGATTAAATAAGATAATTGGGAAGCTCGTGTCATATAAATGTGAATAATAGTTTGCCTGAAGTGAATGTTATGCTTGTGAAACTGTTGCTATGATGATGAAATAGTGCTATATGCATATGCATATGAGAGACGAGCTATGGACCTTACAACCCCACCCCTTTACCAGAGTGGCGTTTATAAAGGATTTTATGAGATTTTTGGGATAAACTCACAAGTGTGAAACCAAAGAGATCAGCTGTAGAATGATTATAAATACGGTCAGAATTTGTAAATGAGTTGATAAGTAAAGACAGAACTAGAAAGGTATCAGATTGATTTAAAGATTATTCGGTTTACGAAGCATCATAATAAGAGAAGAACTTAATGTTGGTAAATAGACTTATTCAGACACGATGATGAAAGAATGTAGTTATCGGAATTCCTTCTGAACATATTTTCTTCAGTGAAAGGAATAATACAGGATTTTTGATGATAGAAATAGTTGAGGGAATAATATTTGAAGTGTAAGATATCTGAGTGTAACAGTTATAATTGATCAGATTTCAGTAGCTTCTTCTGATGTATTCTATATGTTTAATTGTTCTTGGGATTATTCCTATGGCTATTGCTCTTCTAATAAAATCCATGTTCTATGGAAAAATTTTCTAATCATGATGCATAGACGAAAGTATTGATAGTCCGATTGGTATATAATCTGTATTGCTCTATTTCCCTTTGGCATTCTATTACATTTCATCTATTGAGACTTTATGAGGTAATACACATGATGTTATGATTCTATTTCTTCTAATTGATGTTCTATTCGATACATACATGGGAAGGTATATTATCCTTGTTGCATTTAATTCCAGTGGGTTGGATTAATGTATTCTTCTGGACTTCTTTTTTCTGAGGAATTATCGAGATCCTTCATATTTTTTCTTATAAGCGTTGTTCTGGGACTTCCATTATGAAATTGTATCTTAGATTTTTATATCTTGGATTTCTTTATCTTAGATTTCTTTATCCTAGACATTTTTATCTTAGTTTTCATGTCATCTCTATTCCGTAAATTATCGATTGTGGCTCATATCTAAAGTGTGTTCTTTGGCCTATGATAACTATGTTAATTATGATCATGCTTCTGGTTGATTATAGTAACATGGTGATTCCAATATCTGGATTTCTCTAAGTCTTTGTGAAAAATTTGACATCGGCAAGGACCTAAGTGGTGAAAATGTGAATTTCAATTGGTATAATGGAATTCTTTTCTCAAGTAAGTTAATTGAAGTTGATGCCTTCAATTAAGATATCCTTGTTACTTGAGTTAATGCATTTGAAATGGTTTTTGATTAGCATGATAAGTGAACTTTGAATGATTACGTGTTAAATCGTTCTATCAACTGGAAAAGAGGATTTCTTGAAATGTCATTTATTGAAGATTAAGACCGACTTGGTTGTTCAATCAATATTGTTTATTGTTTGAAAGATTAAATGAGATATTGATGTCTGGGAATAAAATTTCATTTTTTGACGGGTAAAAGACGGTTAGTCTAAATGAAAAGAGTATATTTCCTAGCAGAATTTGATATGATTTAAAGTTGCTATGAATGATAAAGTTATCGCCTTGTGAAAGTTGAATGATCTATTACATGTTGCTAAAGTTTGGAACAGACGAGAACATTGTTAATCAAAACATTAGACCTGGTTTAGCCTACATCGGGCAAGAAATTCTTGATTTTTCAGTGATGTGTCATTAAACGGATTGTAATGCGTTTTAAGACTAAAAGGTAATGTGATAGCTCAACGTATCCAATGTTATAGCCAGATCTGAGTATTTGATAGCATAGATATTAAAGTTGTTAAAAGATGATGAGATAGTTATTGTATGATCTTCGAGAAAAGTAAAAACAGTCATTAGGGCTTGGACAGAAAATTCAGAGCTGATACAGAAAGTCACAAGAAAACTCACAGGAGTAATGTATTGGTGTTCGAGTTTGGAACTCGACATTTTTGATCTTTGTGCTTGAATACATGAAATGTTATCAGGATTAAAGTCAAATATCAAGTAATGTCAGAACGATTTTTTCCAGTGGTGGTAATTGAATGGAAATGAGAATGAGATTACTATGGATTTCATATCAGGATTATTCCTATCTTTAAAAGAGAAAGATGTTATGTGTCTTGTTGTTAAGTATTTGATGAATCCGCAAATCATGTTGGTATGTACTGAATTTCCACTCATCAAACTTATGAAATTAAGTATCTTTGAGATTGTTGAATTTCTCAAAATGCTAGTTTTTGTTAATCGGATTGAGATCCGAGATTTATATCGTGAATTATTGAAAAATCTAAATGAGGCTTGATCGCGTGATTCGTAACAAGTAATAAATATTTATAAAGAATATCAAACCTAGACTAACTATTATCACGACGAAAAGGCAAGTGCACCTATCAAACAATAGTATAGTAATGGCAAGACCGGGATATCGTACCTAAGAGAACCAAAAGTACTAGTAATGACTATCTTTTTATTATCTAGCCTAAGAATAAAAGGGTTTGTTTATTAAACTAATTATCTAAACTAATTAACTAATTTAATTAAAGGCAAAGAGAAAATTTGGAAAAAGACTTGAAGAAAAGCAATTGATAAAGATGACACCCAAGGAGGAATCCACCTAGATTTCACTTGTTATCTGACTCTGAACCAGACGATTTATTCACTTGACTTGATCCGTAAGATTCCCTAACCTATGTTATTATCCCTTTTGAGACTAATAACGTCTAACCCTCAATTGAATTAATTGAAATTTCTTTCTTAATTAAAATTCCTAGGGAAGCAGTAAATCACTCTATAGACTCCCATATTAGGTTTCACCCTAATTCGAAAACTCTCGTAACCTTATTTCTAGGTGTCCGATCAACTCTGCTTAATTATGCCAAATCTACTCTTAGGCAGGGTCTATTCCTCCTCTGCATAAGCACATCAAATCATGAATTAATACCCGGAATATTAACTCAAGCATTAAGAACACATAATTAAGAACAAATCAAGTATTTATCATACAGTTCAGATAATAATAACAAGATCCATCATAGGTTTTATCCCCCTTAGGTATCTAAGGGGTTTAGTTCATAATAAAATAAGAGTACATCTCAAAAGTATAAAAATAACAAAACATGAAGAAAACTCTAAAACCCCTGAAGGAATTCTGAGAGAGATCTTCAGTCTTGGAGTAGCTCCGGCTTTTGGGATGGATCGTCTGGCTTCCTTCAAGTAACTCCTTGTGACAGCCCAAAATTGACCCTAGTTGAAATGTGGTTTCGGGACCACAAAACCGAGGCATAAAAATAATTTAATGCTCATTTTGATGCTTATGATATGTGTTAATTCGTGTGTGACATTTTTGATGTTTGATTTAGAGTTATAAATGTGAATTTCACTAGAAAGGACCTAATAGAAAACTTTGAAAGTATGATGGGGAAATGTGTGATGACTAATTAAAGCATGCATGCAAAACAATGGCCTTGCATGTCAAATATCCCTCTTTTATAGGAGGTGGCCAGCCATGACAAGGAGTATGGGCTAAACATGTCATGAAACATGTTTTGTTGGTGCATTAGGGAGAAACAATAAACAAATAAGTATGGGTAATAAAGAAAGAAAAAAAAATGTGTGTGAGTGAACCCCCCTTTGCCGTGCATTGAGGAAGAGAAAAGAAAAAAAATTGTTCATCCATTTTCATTCTCTCTTGACCGAAAATACTAGAGGGAAGGAGGAATTTTGCTTCATGCTTGGTTTGGAAGAGGATTAGGAAGAGGTTTGGCTATACTTGCATCAAGATTAAGGTATGTTTGAGGTTGTGCCATGAGATTCATGCATGTTTCTAGTGGATAGCTTGATGCTCTTGTTAGCCCATGGTTCAAACCTTTGTTATATCATGGGGATGGTATTTGGCCAAGGTGGATTTTGTGTTAATGCCATTGCATGTTAAATATGAAGCTTGCTAATGATATATGTGATGGTGGATTGATGGCTCTTGGACTTTCTTTTTAGTATTTTTGAGTAAGACATTGAGTTCTTTGTTTAATCATGACCAAAATAATGGTAGTTGCTTACATCTTAATATCTATGAGTTCCTTTCTTGGTTCTACCATAGACCCACGAAGTATATGTTTATTTGGTGTTGTTGGAGATTATGATAGAAGCTAATGAGTGAGAGTTTGATAGATACTATGAGGTTAAACTTCATGAGGTTGTAAGCTTGTAATTTGGATGATGAAATTTATGCTTTGTGAAGGTAAATGGTGTGGAAGGAGCATTCGGCCATGGTAGTAAGATGAAATGCAAAATGTTAGTATTTGCTTTCTAGTGTATAAATGCGATTAGCGAGTTTTGAATTTGAAATGAAACGAGATATAATCAATACTGAGTAACCATACTTGTAGGAAGTATTGAGCATAATTGGCCTCAACATATACATGCATACTCGGCCACATGAGAAGATTAGTGTTGCATGCTTTCGGTTAGAGGCAAGCATATTGATGCCTTTATCTTGGTTAGGAAAATCGACTAAAAGGGATGTGAGTTAATATGTTGAGTTGATGCATGATTTCACATGTATGTGACTTTAATGTCTAATGTATAAATATGGGCTAAGTGCCTTGTATTCCTATTTTCAATGCTCAAATGATTAAGTCAATTTGTTTGTTTAATTAAGCTCAAGAGCCTAGAGGATCAAGTTGGATAAGGGAAGGCAAGAAGTGATCGAATAGCCGCCGAAATCGTTCGACCACATCCGAGGTAAGTTTTAAGCGATTAATCGTTGAGTAAATTCAATCATAATAGGACATAATGAGTTGATTTGATAAGATATGATGTGGCCATGATATGTCTTAAGCCCAAATGGTAAGTTCATAAGTGTTTGGACATGGAAAGTTAAGAGCAAATTGTAATAAATTGCTTGGACAGCAGTAGTAATGTGATTTTAGAAAATCACTATAAATTGTTGGTGTGGAATTATAGGCTGAATAAAACATGTAATCAAAGCTTAGTTGGTCTAGTTTCTTATAAAAGAGACCGTGGAAGCAAAGGAATTTCCTATAAAGAGATATTTAAAGTTGTGCGGGACAGTGTCGGAATGACTCCGAAATCCCCTGTTCTGTTTTTGGAAAATCATTATAATTTGTACAAAAATGGTTATGAGATAAGATTTATATGCTTAGACTCCTTAATGAGTCTAGTTTCAAATGGAATCAAATAAAACACATTATGAATTCTGTACAATGAAAAATTTGATTCGTAGTGAAGAGTGGTCAGATTGGTCAAACAGTGAAACAGGGGAAACTTTAAGAAAAATCTGGTATTGATTGGCTGAACCTAAAATTCTTAAAATTTTATGGATGAAAGATACATGAGTCTAAATTCGGGGAAAATTAACGGCAATTGATTTTGAGTTTTGTAGCTCCAGTTATAAACAATTTAGTGACTGTTGCTCAGGAAAAGAAAACTGCTTGTAGTGAATAGGTGATTTTGTTGTAAACTTTGATGAAATTATTTGAGTTGCTTATGAGCTATTGCTGAAATTTATGTACAAGAAAAATATGAAATATGTATGAGATGTATATATGTGATACGGCCTAATGGCCAATGTGATGAATGTGAAAGTGTATATATATGTGATAAGGCCTAATGGCCAATGTGATGAATGTGAAAGTGTATATATATATGTGATAAGGCCTAATGGCCACTGTGATGAATGTGAAAGTGTATATACATGTGATAAGGCCTAATGGCCTATATACATGTGATAAGGCCTAATGGCCAATGTGATGAATGTGAAAGAGTATATATGTGATAAGGCCTAATGGCCAATGTGATGAATGTGAAAGTATATATACATGTGATAAGGCCTAATGGCCAATGTGATGAATGTGAAAGAGTATATATGTGATAAGGCCTAATGGCCGATGTGATGAATGTGAAGGTGCATATATATGTGATAAGGCCTAATGGCCGATGTGATGAATGTGAAATATATGTGTGATATGTATATGTGGTAAAGCCGAATGGCTAATGTGAAATATATGTGTGATATGTATGTGTGGTAAAGCCGAATGGCTAATGTGAATGTTGTAACATGTGATTAAATGTACATGAAACTTGAAATATGTTCCGGTGAGACCCGATGACTACGTGTGGAGATTATGTCCGGTAAGACCCGATGACTACGTGTGGAGATTATGTCCGGTAAGACTTCGTAATAAGAATTGCTTATAAATATACGCAATGCGAAAGGTTAAACAGTATGTACTCCAAGTTTATATATGATGCACACGAGAGCAATCTATGGGACTATTCCTATGATTATGTGACATCGGTTTAGTGTGAGAGGTTATGTGAAATCATACGATATATCTATGTCACATGAGCTCACTTTTATGTGAGAGTTTATCGCCTATTGTATATGATGAGATGTGCATATTCGGAAAAGGGGATAGTATGCCCGAAGGAAGAGTGAAATAAAATACGAACAACTATGTTATGATTTGGTTGTTATCTGTTGAAACTGCTTAAAACTTACTAAGCATTGTAATGCTTACTTTGTTTACTTTGTTTCCTCTGTTTTATAGATCTCATTGGAAGCTACTGTGCTCGGGGATCGTCAAGAACTAGTCACACTATCACTACCCACCGTTTGGTACTGCTACGTTTTGGAATATCTTATGGCATGTATGGAATAGACTAGTAGTGAGAGGATATTTTGGTCAATGTATAGGACTACCCCTTTTGTTGTGGGTCATGGACCCTTTGGATTTGTATAATTTTGGATAGCCATGTGAAAATGGCTTATAAATGTTTTGAGCATAATGTTATAATCATTCGATATGTATATGCTCATTAAGAGGCATGGAAATGTTTGGCAACGATCAGCCATTAGAATGGTTCATCTTGATTATATTTTGGACCATATATGCAAGAGGGTTAGTTGAGTCATAGAAACTATGTGTTAGATAAAGTCTACCCTAAAAATAGATGCTGGCAGCAGCAGTGATGTGGATGTGAAAAATCACTAAAAATAGTAGATATGGAATTAAATAGTGAATAAATTATGTAAATGAGCCTTGATGAATCTACTTTCATATGGAAGAAATGAAACGGTCATATGAGTTGTATGTTAAGAGATATTTAGGTTTTTGTGAAACAGGGCCAGAACGGGTTCTGGAATCCCTGTTCCGACTTTGGAAATTCATTGTAAACTAACCAGAGATAATTAGGAGTCATGACATATATGTATAGATTCCTCTTTGAGTCTAGTTTCTATAGAAACAAACGGCATCAGTATTTAAGCCCTGTACATGGAGATATCCCATTCGTAATGCATGAAGGTCAGTGTAGTCGAACCCTGGAATAGGGGAGACTTTAACTAATAAACTGTACTAATTGCCCCGACCAAAAATTCTAAGAAAAAATATGTAGATGGACATATGAGTCTAGTTTCAGGGAAAATTACGAATCTGATTTTTGAGTTGTGGAACTCAAGTTATGATTTTTAAGGTGACAGTGACGCAGTTAGCCAGTCATCTGGAAAAATTTTTAATTGGACTGCGAGAGTAAATGAATTAGTCGGTTATCACTGTAACACCCCGAACCCAAGACCGTTGCCGGTGTCGGACACGAGGGGTTAACAAGCCAAAACCACTTATGGCACCGACCAATTTGACATTTCCAGGCAAGCTGGAAAACTGCGTCGCTGTCGCCTTAAAAGCGTATCTCGAGTTTCACAACTCGAAACTGATTCCGTAAATTTTCCTGAATTTAGACTCATATATCCATCCATGTATTTATTTCTAGAATTTTGGTCGGGCCAATTGGTACAGTTTATTAGTTAAAGTCACCCATGTTACAGGGTCGACTACACTGACCTTCGCTGCATACAACTTGAATATCTCTCTGTACAGGGTTTCAATACTGATGCCGTTTGTTTCTAATGAAACTAAAATCAAAAAGGAATCTGTACATATAAGGAATGACTTCTAATTCATTCTGGATAATTTATGGTAAATTTTAAAAGTCGCGACAGGGGACCCAGAAACCGTTCTGGCCCTGTCTCACGAGAACTTTAATATCTCTCGGTATACTGTTCATATGATCGTTTCGTTACTTTCATAGGAAAATAGACTCGTCAAGGTTCGATTGCATAATTTACTCACTATTTAAAACCATTCCTACAAAGTTTGGTGATTTTCCACATCCACGTCACTGCAGCTGGCAGCATCTGTTTTTAAGGTAGGCTTTACCTATATTGTAGTTCCAATGGACCAACTATAGTCTAGTCATACTTAGGTCCACATATGATCATATTTAGCCATTCCAATGGCTGATCATGTGACCAACTCTCTCATTCCAAACCATAATCACATCATGAAACCAAATATAATTACAAACCACATATGGTCAAATTCCATACTCCACTTTTATGAACCATTTTCGCATGGCCGCACACATATACATCACAAAGTACTTAAAAACAACCAAGGGTAGTCCTATACATGCCATACCCAAAACTCAACTAAAGGAGTACCAAAAAGGGCTTTGATAGTGTGGTTGACTTCAACTTCTATGATCCCGAATCCGATCGCTAACGAGCAAAATCTATAAACAGAGAAACAAAGAAACGGAGTAAGCAATTTATGCTTAGTAAGTTTCGAGCCATAATATACACACAACCAAAGCATAGCATTCAAGTAGCTAAACAATAATTCATATGCACAATTTCTCAAAGACATGCTTACTTCACAATCACAACTCTTATATTCATACACAAATAACGGCCTAGTTAATGCCGATAGCTCATTTATCATTAGAGCGAATATTCATACGCACTTACTCATAGTGTGCAAAGCACACACAAAACATACCTTGTTGTTGGGAATTTCACAAGTGCATTAACTGAAAATTTTCCAGCAGCTTATAAATTTCAAATCACTTACCTTCGGAGTTTATCCGGATATAGCTACTCGTTCAAACGCCTTCGGGACATAGCCCGGTTATGGTAACCCGCACAAAGGCCTTGGGACTTAACCGGATATCACAATTTGCACAATTGCCTTGGGCTTAGCCGGATATCATAACTCGCACAATTGCCTTGGGCTTAGCCCGGTATCACAATTTGCACAATTGCCTTTGGGCTTAGCCGGATATCACTCGAACATTCATACACATCTTTGTTTCAATTTCATAACACAACTTTTATGCACAATTCCTTAGCAAAAATATCATTTCGGCTCAATGGCCACATACAAAGGCACAAATTGATTGCTCATTACTTCCTTCAATCGAATCAAAATCTAAGTTTCGTACTCAAAACTTACCTCGGACGTGGTTGAACGATTTAACGGCTATTCGACGACTTTTCCTTCCCTTATCGGATTTAGCTCCCTTTGCTCTTGAGCTTAATTTAACAAATAAATTGGTTTTATCATTTGAGCATCGAAGAGGAATTCAAGATACCTAGCCAATATATATGCTCATTAGGCATCAAAGTCACATATGTACGAAATCACGAATCGAACTCAACACATTAGTTAATATTCCTCTTAGCGAATTTTCTAAGCCAAGAATAGGCATCAATATGCTTGCCTCTAACCGAATGCATGCACACCAATTTCCCCTCATGTGGCGAATATGCATGTCCATGTTGAGGCCAATTATGCACTTAATACCACACAAAAACAGCATGCATTTTACTAACTAACGCATTACATATTGTAGCTCAATACACATCTCTCATGTACTTCATAACCGAAACATCATCACAAGCAAATATATACCTTGAAATAGTATATATGTCATGCCAATACATCATGTTCAAACATGTATACACATATAGGTGCAAGGCCGAATCTCAAGGGGTTCATACCCATCCAAACACAAACTTTTACCAATCAAGTAACAAGCATAAATCATGCTCATGAATGCACCATGGCCGAATACATCACAACCATACTCTTTCAACTTTGGTCATGGTTAAACAAAGAATTCAATGTCTTACTCAAGATTGCTACAAAGAAATTTCAAGAGTAGTCAATCCATCATTGCATGCATCATTAGCAAGCTTCACATTTAGCATGCAATGGCTTCAACACAATAACAACCTTGGCCAAATACCATTTCCATGGCATAACAAGGATTTGAACCATGGCTAACATGAACATCAAGTTAGCAACTAAAACATGCATGAATCTCATGACACAACCTCATACATACCTTAATCTTGATGCAAGTATAGCCAAAATCTCCTTCTAGATCTCTTCCAAACCAAAAATGGAGCAAAATCCTCCTTCTTCCTTAGTTTTGGCTCAAAGAAAGGATGAACAAAATTTTTCTTTCTTTCTCTACAACTCACGGCAATGGGGGAATACCACACTCACACACAATTTTTTTTTCATTCTTTTCTTACCCATACACCTTTGTTTATTATTTCTCCCTAATGCACCAATAAAACATGTTTCATGACATGTTTTGCCCATCCTCTCTTGCCATGGCGGCCACTTCATGTTGGGGGAAATTTGACATGCAAATCCTTATTTTTGCATGCATGAGCAACTAGTCATCACACATTTCCCCATCATACTTTCAAAGTTCACTACTAGGTCCTTTCTAGTGAAATTCACATTTATAACACTAAATCGAAACATCAAAAATGTCACACACAAATTAACACATATCATAGGCATCAAAATAAATTTTAAATTATTTTTATGCCTCGGTTTTGTGGTCTCGAAACCACATCCCAACTAGGGTCAATTTTGGGCTGTCACAAGCACCTCGTGTTCGACTCCGGTAACGGTCTCGGGTACGGGGTGTTACACTCCTGGCGTGTGGTTCTGTATTCCAGAAAAGTTCTGGAAGAGGCCCCCTTATTAGGTCACACTTAGGGTGTTTATATAGCCTTTGGATTAGCTTTCTTCCTCCCTAAGTATCCTTTTTCGTGTAAAATACAATTCTTTGAAAAAGGGACACGCCCGTGTGCCACGACCATGTGACGTGATTTCTAGGCCATGTTTGATCCGTTAAATTGCACACGGCCGTGTGAGCTCAATGGCCAGGCCGTGTGAATCATGAAAACCTTGGTCGACACCCCCGAAGGCCACGAACGTGTGAGATGCCCATGTAGCAAAGATTAGGCTGTGCCATCTTCTTGATTTGGTCCGTTTTGTCCCTTTTTTTTCTCGTTTTTGGTTCCTTTTGACTCTTGGTGCTCTCCTGAGTACAAAACATGAAATAACCAGATTAAGAGCACCAAAATCCACAAATCTAGTAGTAAACATCCACAAATATGTTAAGTATTTGGGGTAAAACTATGTATAATTTGGCATTTATCAAGGCTCTGAATTTTAATAATGACCAGAGGTTGAATTAGTAAACTATCAGCCTGTATAAAATGATAGAGAACTTAAGGCCATGATGATCGGGCTGGCTACGCCATTTGAATCCGAGAGGATTCAAGTATGATGTGTATATATGTTCTATGACGGTATGGATACGACCCTTGTGTACATGAATCCTCTGATGGAAATCAAGATTCGGTTGATATGTCGTATAACAAAGAATTGCTCATGACTTTAGTATGAGAAATTAAAGAGCTAAGTATTAAGCATAGCTTGAGTAAAAGTTCTTTAGCAATGATTATGAGATAGTGGAGTTTATGAGATAGTGGAGTTTATGTGAAAACTGAACCACTCTTCTAGTAAGATTTTTGGGGACGAAAATCCCTAAAGGGGGGAGAGTTGTAACATCTCGATTTAAGGTCTAGTCAGAACAGTGGTTTCGAGACCACTAATTTGACGTAAGAAAATTTATTTTTATTATATTTTTATGGTCTACAATTTCACGAAATGATTTCGTGAAAATTTCGTTCGAAAATTTAGACATTTGGGCACTCAATTTGGTTAAAAGGACTAAATTGTAAAAAAGTACAAAACTTGAGTTCTAGAAGCTAGAGGTGTCCAATTGATATGAAATTTTAAATTGGAGGTCTTTATATGGTAATTAGACCATTGGTTAATTTTTTGGACAAATATGGACATGAAATAGGTGAAATAGAACATTTTTAAGTTAGGGGCATTTTGGTCATTTAGTAATTAAAATGAATTGAAAAGAAAATTAAAAGCCAATTTTTGTCCATCTTCAAGCTATGGCTGAAACTTTCATGGGGAAACCATGGCTAGGGTTTTTCAAGCTTCCAAGCTCAATTGTAAGTCCGTTCTTGCTCCGTTTTTAATGATTTTTACGTTTTTGAAATCCTCGTAACAAGATCTAGCTATTTCTACCATTTATTGGAGCTAGGGTTGATGTTTAAAAATTTACCCATGTGCTACATGTGTGTATTTTGATGTTTAAGGGAGGAATATGAATGTTTGTTGTGTGTTAAACGACTTTTTCTACGTAGTTTTCGGTGAAAACGCTAAAAATGACTAATTTGTAAAAGTTATAAAATTTGTCATAAAAGTGTGATTTAGTGGAAATTGTGGGCTGCTATAGTTATGGAAATGATTTAGCTAGGATTAAAGTACAAGAAAAATGAAAATTTGTAAAAGTATGATTTTTGGGTCAATTTGAATAATGTGAGTGATAAATAAACTATATTTGAAATGTTAGATCAAGAAAACCGAGTTTGGGCTTAATCGGGAAAGTACGAGATTATGGACTAAAATGAAATAATTAGCTATGCTCGGATTCGAGGTAAGTTTGTACGTCAATAATAATGGAATGTTATACTTGAATGTTAATGCTTGATAGTACATATGTGAATAATGTGACAATGTAATATATTTTGATGTGTTGACATTATGTGATAAATGTTTCATCATTATTATGAATGCTAGGCGTAATGGCAACTTGTAAGTATGAATGATATTGTGGTCATTATCCATGACATTACTAGCAAGAACGATGGAAATGTTATGTACATGTGAGAAGGAATCCCGTTTGAACCTTAGGAATAGTTTAGGATACAAGTGACATGTCACTAGGAATTAAGAAATCTGAACACATTGAGTTGGTCTGGGTTTGTGATATGCATGTGGCATCCGAGCTCATTGAGTTGGTCCGAGCTCATAATGGATACGATACATGTAATTGGGTTCAGGGAAATATTTTGTGTGTCCTACCGGTGGCTAGGTAATACTTGAGTGGATCTGATACCTGACAGCTTGTGTGAGCAGCTCGTGTAGTTACACCTTGACCGATAGCTTTTATGAGCAGGCCCGTGAGTAGCTCCATTGTGAGCTTTACATTTTATGAGGTAGCTTTGGCTACGTATGTATATGTGGCACTTATGTGTAAGTTTTCTGTGTATCTAATAGTATTCTGAGTGTTCAACGGGTAATGTAATGGATGATGTGACGAAAGTCCTAAGGAGAACATGTTAAGGAAGTTATGATTATATGTTGTATTATGAGTTGGTATAGGTATGTTCACTAAACTCATGAGTAATGCCTTGATATATGATGTTTCATGATAAAGAGGTATGTGGGTGATAAGTAAGTCAAAGGTTTTGAATGATGAATAAACTTATTTTTATGTTTATGATTATGTTTATTATGTCATCATATGATAGTTATCATGATATTGCACTAAAATAGTTTTTGGACAGCAGCAGTTGTGTGACTTTGAAAATCCACCAAAAATTATGGAAATTGAATTAGCAACTGAATAAGATTTAAGATTAAAGCTTATTGAGCCTAGTTTCACATAGAGAAAACGTTGGAAACAAAAGAAGCACGTTAATAAATTGCTTATTATTATTTTCGTACGGGCTTACTAAGCTATAAAACTTACCCCTCCTTTCGATTTCTTTTATTATTGTCAGCTTAGCAAGAGGTTGGAGATTGTCGGAGGCAGCATTAGACTATCAAATTATCAAGCCAGGGTATTAATAAATCTTAAGTGTTTTCAAGTGAGTGGCATGTATAGAGACTTAGTACTTTATGATATGTGTTTTATTATTTGGCCAATTGAGTTGGCTTATAATGATTCATTTGTATAGAACCATGAGATATGGCTTATATTTGATCACTGGGTTGTAAACCTAATTGATTTTGCTTGACTGTTCTAATGTCTTGATGATGTGCATGTTGTGATGGGTTGATATCGATGGATGTATGATACGGTATGTATATTTGATGGATGAACTTTGATCAATGGATGTAACCATAATCTTAGTATAAAAGTGTAAATTTAGAGTAAGTTAATAATGTTAATGAAGATGACAAGGCCAAATGAATATGGTTTGGTAGGTCTAGACTTGATATAAAATGAGTATAAGAAACACAAGTATGATGGCATGCAAATGTTATGTTTGTAACTTAATTGAGGCTGTTTAATCTTTAATTGGATACCATGTTCTCTGAATTTGATGTTGTATAAGTGTTTGAGGGATTGTAGTTGACCAAGGCTTGGAAAATAGCCTAAGTGTTGGCCTCACGGACAGAGACACGGCTGTGTGTCTTAGCCTTGTGGAAGACACGGCCTAGCACACGAGCGTGTGTCTTGGCCGTGTGAACTTAAAACATTACTGACGTCATAAACAAAGAGTTATAAGAGCTGAGGACACAGGCATGTCCGAGCCACACGGGTGTGTGTGACCACACGGCCTACCCACACGGGCGTGTAACTCTCCAAAACTAGAAAATTTTCTAACTGTTGTAAAAAGTTTATAAGTTTTTGGTTTAGTCCTGAACCACCCTGATGTATGTTTTAGGCCTCGTAAGCCTATATAAGGAACTATAAGCACGTGTTTGAATGTTTTTGAATTGGGTGAAATTTTATGGCCCGATTTTATGAAATTGTGTATGTTTAAGTCCAGTAATGCCTCGTACCCTATCTCAGCCGGGTATGGGTAAGAGGTGTTACATGATTGATATTTATGTGAAAATGTATGATTTATGTTGTGATTAATCGGTAATGCGTCGTAACCCAATTTCGATGACGAATACGGGTTAGGGGTGTTACATTTTATTAGTATCAGAGGTACGGCTTAGTCGATTCTAGGACTAATGTAGCGTGTGAGAGTCTAGCTATACATGCCATTTATATAATCTACGATAGTGTGACGATTCCTGGCAATTTAAATTGTTCTTTCGTATAGTAATGGATCCCGAACGAGTAATAGCGGATGATGTGGAAAGTAATAAGCCTGCTCCCGCTCAAGGGATAGCACCGGCTGATTCTAGGTCGATTTCAAGTAGTCAAGGAGGAGGGACTAAGCAAGCCTTCTTCCAAATGATGAGTGAGTGGTTTACGGAGTTCATTTGAATGAATCCGACTGCTTAACAACCTCCACCCCCACCCGTTCCTCAACAAATCCCTATTAATCCTCAAGTCATACATCTGATACGATTGAATAAGCCGCCAATGAATAAGATACGTAAAGATGGGGCTGAGAAGTTCAAGGCTACCGTTGATGATGATGCTGAGAGAGCTGAGTATTGTCTCGAGAATACTATCCGAGTATTCGACGAATTATCTTGCTTTCCTGATGAATTTATCAAATGTGTGGTATCTTTGCTGAGAGATAATACGTACAATTGGTGGAAAATGTTAATATCGTTGGTTCCTAGAGAACGGGTTACCTAGGATTTCTTTCAATCCAAGTTCCAAAAGAAGTACATAAGTTAGTGATTTCTTGATTAGAAGCATAAAGAGTTTCTAGAATTGAAACAAGGTCGAATGTCTGTGACCGAGTACAAAAGGGAATTTGTACGATTGAGCAAATATGCTCAAGAATATGTTTCTACCGAAGAGATTATGTGTAAGCGGTTTGTTGATGGGTTGAATGAAGATATAAAACTTTTAGTTAGGATTCTGAAAATCAAAAAATTCGTTGTTTTAGTTGAAACGGCTTGTAAAGTTGAAGATCTCAGCAAAGAAAAGAGGAAAGCAGATTTAGAGGCTAGAGACACCAGAAAAAGATCGATGAGTAAGTTGTATCAATCTTCATCAAAGAATTCCAGAGATTCGTATACTCAGTTGAATGCTTCGATTGGATATCCGAACAAGGATCGTGCTAAACAATATTCCAATTCCAAAGCTCAAGCTACATTAGTAGCTAGTGTTGGAAATGTAAGAGACATAAACCCGAATGTCAACACTATAGATGATGACATTTTAGAGAATGTTGGAATAAAAGTAATAAAGCTTGTAACAAATGTGGTTCGTTAGAACACTTCATTTGAGATTTCCTAGAGTTAGATGAGAAAGACAAAGTTCAAAATGTGAGATCAAGTAATACTATTGTTAGAGGGAGACCACCCCGAGACATTAGAAATATGAGTGGTAACCAAAGTGTTTTGAGAGATTTTTTTGTGAGATCTGAGGCACGAACTCCTACTCGAGCTTATGCTATCCGTGCACAGGAGGAAGCATCCTCGCCAGATGTTATAATCGGTACTTTCACTTTCTATGATACTAAAGTTATTGCATTGATATATCCAAGATCAACTCATTCTTATATGTGCATGAATTTAGTATCCAGTAAGGCTTTGCCTCTAGAGTCTACTGAATTTGTAATTAGAGTATCGAACCCTTTAGGCAAGTGTGTGTCAGTTGATAAAATGTGCAAGAATTGCCTGTTGATGATTCGAGATTTCTACTTTCTGACTGATCTGATGTTGTTACCATTTCATGAATTTGATATAATTCTAGGTATGGATTGGTTAACACTATATGATGCTATAGTAAATTGTAAACAAAAGACGATTGATCTGAGATGTCAGGATAATAAGATTATTCAAATTGAGTCAGATGATCTGAATGGCTTGCCAGCAGTGATTTCATCGATGTTGGCTTAGAAATATGTGAGAAAGGGTTGTGAAGCTTATTTTACTTATGTGTTTGATACAAAAGTGACCGAAAAGAAGATGGAATCAGTGCCAGTTGTGTATGAATATTTGAATGTGTTTCCTGAAGAGTTACCGGGTTTACCATCGATCCGAGAGGTTGAGTTTGGCATTGAGTTAGTGTCGAGAACAATGCCGATATTAATAGCTCCGTACAGAATGGCTCCAACAGAATTTAAAAATTAAAAGTTCAGTTGCAAGAATTAACTAATAGAGGGTTTGCAAGATCGAGTTTTCTGCCTTGGGGTGCTCCTATATTGTTTATGAAAAAGAAAGATGGCACGATGAGAATGTGTATAGACTATCGACAGCTTAAAAAAGTGACAACAAAAAATAAGTATCCTCTGCCCAGAATAGATGATTTGTTTGATCAGTTAAAAGGGGCTACAGTGTTTTCAAAGATAGATTTGAGATCGGGTTATTATCAGTTGCGAGTTAGAGACTCTGATGTGCCAAAGACAACTTTTAGAATGAGGTATGGTCATTATGAATTTTTAGTTATGCCTTTCGAATAATGAATGCACCTGCTGTCTGTATGGATTTAATGAAACGGATTTTCAGACCGTACTTAGACCGATTTGTTGTAGTATTTATTGACAACATATTGATACATTCACCAGATGAAACTAAGCATGCCGAGCATTTAAGAATTGTATTGCAGACTCTGCGTGATAAGTGGTTATACGCAAAGTTCAGTAAATGGGAATTCTGGTTGTGCGAGGTTGGTTTTCTAGGTCATATATTGTCAGTCACGGGTATCCGAGTTGATCAGAGTAAGATTTCTACAATAATAGATTGGAAGCTTCCAAGAAATGTATTTGAATTCTGTAGTTTTCTTGGACTAGTTGGCTATTATAGACGATTTGTGAAAGGCTTCTCGATGATTACGACCCCGATGAAAAAGATTGCTTCAAAAAGATGTTAAGTTCAAATGGCCAGATCAATGTCAGAAAAGTTTCAATCAGTTGAAAGCTTTATTGACAGACGTACCAGTGTTAGTTCAGCCTGAATCGGGTAAAGAGTCCATAGTGTTGAGTGATGCATCATTGAATGGTCTGGGTTGTGTTTTGATGCAAGAAGGCAAAGTTATAGCTTATACCTCGAGACAGCTGAAACCACATGAAAAGAATTACTCGACGCACGATTTGGAGTTAGCAACTATTGTGTTTGCGTTGAAAATTTGGCGTCACTACTTGTTTGGTGAGAAATGCCACATCTATACCGATCATAAGAGTTTGAAATATTTGATGACTCAGAAAGATTTGAATTTGCAACAACAAAGGTGACTTGAATTACTAAAAGATTATGAGTTAATGATCGATTATCATCCATGAAAGGTTAAAGTTGTTGCTGATGCTTTGAGCCGAAAATCCCTATTCGTTCTACGTGTGATGAACACCTAAATAGCTTCATGTAATGATGGTTCGATAGTAGCTGAGTTGAAAATGAGACCATTGTTTATACAACAGATTTGTGAGGCTTAAAAATTTGATAATTAAATGTTAGCAAAACGAGCCCAATGTGATTCGAACACTGATTCAGAACTTCAAGTTGACGTTGATGATTGTTTAAGATTCAGAGGTTGAATATGTGTTCCGAGAAATTCAGAGCTTATTCGGATAATTTTAAATGAAGCACATAGCAGTCATTTATCTGTTCATCTGGGAAACACGAAAATGTATAACAATTTGAAACAGCTCTATTCGTGGCCTGGTATGAAATTTGACATCTTAGAGTCCATTTCTAGATGTTTGATTTGTTAGCAAGTTAAAGCTGAGCATCAGGTATCATCTGGTTTATTGTAACCGTTTATGATTCCTGAGTGGAAATGGGATAGAGTGACTATGGATTTTGTGTCGGGATTGCCCTTATCTCCAAGGAAGAAAGATGCGATTTGGGTTATAGTTGACAGATTGACAAAATAGGCTCATTTTGTTTCGGTACGAACGGACTATTCGCTTGAAAAGTTAGCTGAGTTCTATATCTCCGAGGTTGTGAGATTACACAGAGTACCTGTTTCTATTGTTTTGGATGGAGATCCAAGGTTCACATCGAGGTTGTGGAAGAAACTACAAGATGCACTGGGTACAAAACTACATTTTAGTATCGCATTTCACCCGCAGACATATGGTCAATCTGAGCAAGTTATAAAGACACTCGAGGATATGTTGAGATGTTGCATTCTTGAGTTCGAAGGTACGTGGGAAAAGTATTTGCTGTTGATTGAATCCACATATAACAATAGCTTTTAATCCAGTATAAAGATGGCAGCATATAAAGCTCTATACGGTCATAAATGTAGAATATCGTTGTACTAGACTGAGCTAAGCGAGAATAAGATTCACGGGGTTGATCTGGTCAGAGAGACAGAAGAGAAAGTGAAAGTAATTCAAGATAGTTTGAAAAAGCTTTAGATCGACAGAAATCTTACGCAGATTTGAAAAAGAAAGATATTGAGTTTAGATTAGGGATAGAGTGTTTCTGAAAGTGTCACCGTGGAAAAATGTATTACGATTTGGTCAGAAAGGGAAATTGAGCCTGAGATTCATCAGACCATATGAGATTATCGAGCGAGTTGGACTAGTTTCTTTCAGATAGCATTTCCATCTGAGTTAGAAATGATTCATAATGTATTTCATGTATCAATGCTTTGACGATATTGATCCGATCCTTCACATGTCATTTCCCTGACTGAGGTTGAAATTCAGTCAAATTTTCCATATGTTGAAGAACCTGTTTGAATTCTAGCTCGTGAGATTAAAGAGCTGAGAAATAAGAGAATTGCATTGGTAAATGTATTATGGCATCGACATGGGGTAGAAGAAGCTACGTGGGAACCCGATGATGATATAAGAAAGCAATATCCAAACCTATTCACTAGTAAGATTTTTGGGGCCGAAAATCTGTAAGGGGGAGAGTTGTAACATCCCAGTTTTAGATAAATAGGAACAGTGATTTTGAAACCACAAATCCAAGGTCAAAAAATTATTTTAATATTATTTTGGGTGTTTGCAGCATGTGATTATATATGTGTGAAAATTTCGTGAAATAATTTTAGCGTTTGAGTGCTTAATTTGACGAAAAGACTAAATCGCGTAAAATGCAAAAATAGCATGCTATAACTTAAAAGTGCTTAATTGCTACGGTTCATTAAATGAAAGGTCCTTATGATATAATTAGAACATTGATAGTGGAATTTGACATAAATGGGCATTAAGATGATATTAAATGTTTTATATTATGGTTAAAATGGTAATTAGGTTATTAAGTTAATATTAATAAAACAAAGTGAAAATAAGCTTCATTATCATCATCCATAACCGAAAATCACCAAAAGAAATAGGTTTTTGAGCTCTCATGTATTTGGCACCTTTGAAGCTTGATTAAGGTATGTTTTGAGCTTGATTTTTGATGATTTCTAAGTTTTTGTGATCGTTGCTTTGTATTCTAACTAGCCCATACCTTAATTTCTGAATTGGTTGATGAATTTGTGAGTTGCCATTGATGATAGCTTGATGTTTTTGAATTTTAATAGATTTTAATGTTTTGTAAAGTGATTTTTGACAAAGATGTCAAAAAAGGATTAATTTGTGAAATGTGTAAATTGAGGGGTTTGAATGTGAAATAAATGAAAGTTTTGGACTGCTAGGGGTCCCTATGAAATTTGAATAGTGTGTATTTGGATTGAATTAAGTGAATTTTGTGTAATTATGAAATAGGGACTAAATTGGTAACACCCCTAACTGGTATCCATCACCGAATTAGCGTTACGAGGCATTACCGGACATATCACAATTCAAAACAGACATTTACTACATTTCTTGCTTGGTAATTTAAACTCATTAGAACACTTATCTTATTCAATTTTGAACTTAAAACTACTATATTACTATCATTGGCATATTAGAATTTATTCAAATATATACATAAATCATTACTCAACATATACCAGACATATAATAGTAACTATTTTTCATAAGTTGAATATCAACATAACATTTCTTAATCTAAGCATGTTCACATATTAAAACCAATTAACATCCACACGAAAATGCAACCTTGATTATTATACATTATGGCTGAATATATTGTTGTTTATTAACAAACATAGTGTGCATTTATACCCAAACAATATGAACCACAAAACAAATTAATTATCATTTACTTATGCAGCATTAGTTGCATTTAACCTAACATAATTTAAGACTAAACATACTTCTTCCTAATTACAAAACCATACGTATAAAACCTTGATATCTTAAGCCATTTTAAGCACAAATAACAACTAAGAATGCACATAATTCATATGTTAATTTTATATTCATGCCAAAATTTCATATTTAGTCATTCTATATAAAATTCAATACGTAATATATCTGTATAAATGTACTATAAACCAAATCTCATGCTTATCATTATAGTTCCAATGCCTTAACCATATATATGTACACTTACATTATCATTTCTAAACTGAATTACCCATTTAAACATGCCATTTCAAATCGACACAAAAACCACATTTCTTAATCAAATTTTCATAGCCTAACATAGTTCACATATGTCCAAAATTACAAATCCAACGTTAACATATAAATAGACACTTGATGACAAGATTTAAACACCATAGCCGAATAATAAATAACTTTAAAACATCACCTATATATTTCATTTCATAACTGAATACATAAATACCTTATAAGCAATGTTCAAACCGATTCATGTTACAAAATATACATCTCAATAATAAGTCATTAACTATTTATAACCGAAATATATTCATATATCAAATTTACGAAATGAACAATTATGAGCATTACATAACATTACTTTTAACCTTAAGCATATTCCAAACACATCACACACATATAGCAAACATATTACTCATCTAATATATCAAACCACAATTGCAAATCATACCAAGCACTTCACATATATATATCATAACTGAAATCACCTAAGCTTAGACATCATTTCTAGCCATTTTCGCATGGCTTTAATATATACAAACTTCAAAACCAAACATATTAACTAGCCTATACATGCCATAGGTTTAAGTTCAAACTTATAAAATACCACAAAAGTGATTGATTGTGTGACAGATTTCCCTAACGATCCTTGAGCTCGTAACTAGCTTCCAAAATCTATAAAAACAAAGAAAATACACACATAGAGTAAGCTTGAACAGCTTAGTAAGTCATAAGCAAGTAAAACATTTCAATAATGTACATAATTCAAATAAACCAAACTAAACCCTACAAAATTTAACCTTGTATACACGAATTATGCTTATCAACTCAATCATTAACTCATAAACATAAATCACATAATGTCAATGGCCTAATGTACATATGTTCATAACATAAATAATTCTCACTTATAATGCATATTTCATATATAAATCATAAGTATACACTTACCTTAATTTTTCAATCATTTTTAACTTAGCACATACCTGACCCTTTTAGCTCGATTTCACATTCGATCTTTACTTAATATTTCCAGTGGAACCATTCAAAATTAATAAGGATACTTGGATAGTCAAAAAGCTCGTACAATGCCAACATCCCAGACGTGGTCTTACATGTAATCACATATCGATGCCACTATCCCAGACAAGGTCTTACTTGAACTCATATATGATGCCGATGTCCCAGAGAAGGTCTTACACGTAAATCACAAATCGATGCCAGCATCCCAGACATGGCCTTACACAAAAACACGTATTGGAATCCTATGTCATGACATATGTATCCTAACTATTCCTAAGGTTCGTACAGGACCTTCAGACGTTGTAACTCGATCATTTCACACTTGTAAATACTTCTCCCATACTTATACAAATTCAGCTTGAACATATATACAAGTGATAATTCAATTAGACACAAATAAATCATATACAATCAAATTTAACGACATTTATTTACTTAGGAACTTACCTCGTAAGAAGATGAATAGACCGAGTCGACTATTCAACAACTTTAGATTTCCCCTGATCCAAATATGATTTTCTCTTTTCTTGATCTAAATTAATATAAATTAAACTTATTTAATCAAATATTCAATCAAATTCATCCAATAACTCATAAATGGTAAAATTACACTTTTTCCCCTAACATTTCACATTTTTCACAATTTAGTCCCTATTTCACAAAACACAAAATATTCAAAATTTGAATACACCCATGTTAGGCCGAATTTATCCCTAGTCCACATAAGCCCATATGTTTAATTTATTTCACATTTTGACCCCTCAATTTGCAAAATTTACAATTTAGTCCCAAATAGACATTTTTATAAAAAATCATTTAATTAAACTTGACAATCTAACAACATATATTTATTTTTCATTATCAAACACAAAAATCATCAAGCTATCAACAATGGAAATTCATGAATACATCATCAAATTCAAAAATTCAAGCATGAGCTAGCTAGTACTCGAAGTAACGATCCCAAAAACGTAAAAATTATCAAAAATCGATAAAAACTAACGTTGAATCAAGCTCCCAAAGTGCTAAATGTTTAAAGCTTTCAAAAGCTTTATTTTCTTTGAGTTACAGCCAAAATAAGATGAACATGCATGGCTATTTTAATTATGTTTTGTTATATTAACTTATAATACTAATTTACAAAACTAACCTTTATAATTTAATAAGTAAACCATATATTATAAACCCAAAACTGTCCATGCTACCCTTTAATGGCCTAATTTCTTTTTTAGGACCCCACATTATAAAAACAATAACAATTCGGCACTTACACAATTAGCTAGCCACTTTTACATTTTATGCGAGTAAGTCCTTTTAATCAAATCGAACACTCAAACGATAAAATTAAATCACGAAAATTTCACACATATAAATTAACATGTTTTAGACACCAAAAATAATATTAAAATATTTTTTAACTCGGATTGGTGCTCCCAAAACCACTGTTCCGATTACTGTTTAAACTAGACTATTAAAAATTGTTAAAATGTGAAAGTTTAGGGGCTAAAGTGCAAATGTAACACCCCAAACCCGGCCCAGACGTTACGGCCGAATTTAGCGTGCCACATGGAGAATGTTACTATAGAAGTTATGTTTTATCCAAAAATCTTTCTTAGGGTTTGAATAATGTTTTGTTATAAGTTAAGGTGAATGGAAGTTGTGCACCAGGTAGGAAGCTAGAAAAGAGGAGGTGAGTCTATTGGACTGCTTAAGTACCAAGCTCTTCACGGATCCAATCCTAGACA
Organism: Gossypium arboreum; assembly: GCF_025698485.1. Taxonomy (NCBI): domain Eukaryota; kingdom Viridiplantae; phylum Streptophyta; class Magnoliopsida; order Malvales; family Malvaceae; genus Gossypium; species Gossypium arboreum. The sequence continues at coordinate 53,192,536 of NC_069071.1, read as the reverse complement.
TGCACACATCCATTGCCACACTTTAAACCTATTACTTGTCCACGTATAAATAATTAAGTTTAAAACTATTTAAAATATTCATTTCCTTTGAAAACGTTTACATTGCGAAAGCTTTGCTCGGTTATCGTGATCTTTTGAAAATAAGAAACTTTTATAAAACGCGCCTTAAAATTAACTAATTTAATAACCCAAAATAAGTAAAATAATAAAAAGAGCGGCCTTATTACAACTTTAACTAGAAACAAAATACTCAAAATAATAATTGCGAAACCTAAAAAGAAACCAGAATTTAATCTTCGTGGCCACTCTGAATCCCGCCCAGCTCCAAGTCCACCAACTAGGGCTCACCTGCAAGGATGGAAGAAAAAGGGTTGAGTTTGGAAAACTCAGTGTGTAAGGAAAACCCATCCAAAGCCCAAGTCAGCTCAAGCCCATTGGGCCTAAGCCTATTCAGATAACAGTGGGTATTGGGCCGAAGCCCTTTTCATATCTGATGAACGGGCCTTAGCCCTTTTCAGATAACAAGATAGCCCATAGGCCTATTCGAGCGTAACAGACATATTCGTGTATGCAAGCCCAACCCACCTATAACCAACTGCTACACTCCACCGTACCACCCCTACACTCCATGTAGGAATAGCTCAACCCACCCACCTTACACTCCACAACACAAAGATAGTTGCTCAGATATCAGTAAGTTGAGGCAAAGCCTCCAGTACGTGGTCAAGCCACTTTCAGTACTTCCTCCATCAATAACCCAGTCCCATGCATCAGATAATAATAATAACATGGCATGCAATAAATAGTAACAGTCAAACATGCATTTCAGTCATAATTAACCCTAGGGGTAAAATGGTCATTTTGCACCTAGGGGTATAATGGTAATTTTCCATACTTAGGGGTATTCTAGTAATTTATCTATTTTAGGGTTTTCATGCATATTTCCACCATTCACGTACTAACAGAAACACTTACCGAGTGCTCTTACCGAATTGGGCCCGTTGGCCCATTATCCCAATTTTGGCCCTTAAAGCCCAAAATTATCGAAGGCACAGAAATCATGCATTCTGCAGTCTAAACATTGTAGTTTACCAAAACGTTAATCGATTTACCTCATGAGCATTCGCACACTCGCAAGTCCACAAAATATCAGTTTTTCGGTATTTCGGCTTTTCGGCTTTTGCCGATCTAGACTATGAAAGGGTGTTAGTTACATACCTGTTTGGACGATATGCTAACGAGATCCACACACACGAACTGCCTACAATCGGATTACTAACACGTTAATCTAACTATCAAAAATGAACTACGTAATAACCCCCTTACCATATTCGGCCAAAAGTAACTTAGGCACTAGCGATCCTACCTTTGCCGAAATTAGCGACTAGGTTTAGATCTAGTCATTCCACTTGTCCAAGCCTTCGATCAGCAGCCTTTATATCACACTATTATCACAATAAAACATTTGTCACAACCCTTAGAGCCACAGAGCCCAAATCGATAGCCTCTCTAAACCTTTAGGGACTTCGGCTTTTTCTAACTTGAAAGAAATAAGACTAGATCTGAAGTAATGAGCACTTACCACTTATTCCTCTTTGATTACTACACAGATCTGATGTATATCTATCCTCTAAATGATGGTAGAACCCGAATCCAAGAGATCTGAAGTTTCGGCTATAAGCCCCTAAGTCTTAGGGTATTTCGGCTTTTTAAGTGGTGAAGAAGATGACGATTCGAGGCTATAACCTTGGAATAATGCTGCTGACCGGTACCAAGGGTTTATAGAAGATGAATGTTGGTCAAGAGGAACAAAAATACCAAAGGATTTTGGCTTTGGAGAAATCGGCACCAATAGTGAGTTTCGGGATTCGACTTTTATGGAAATCGGCTATGAAGGTTTTGTAGAGGATGGGATCGACAGAGAAGGTGAGTAGGGTGATCAGAAGGTTTCAGCTAACAGAAGAAGGACAAGGGAAGAAAGAAAATAGAGAAAAATAGAGGGAGAAAATTCGGCATCAAGAAGAGGAACTTGCGTTTTCGGCTTTTGTGAGAACTCAGAATGAATGAATGAAAACTCTCAGGTGGCTAACCCTAATCCTCCAAGACAGAAAAAGAAAAGAACCTAAACCTAATATCAACTAAAGTAATCGGCCCAACCTCCCTAAGGCCCTTGCCAAAACTCTCTTGAGTGATCATGTGCCCAGCACATGTCCAAAATTAAAAAGTAACTACATGCCTACCTTGCGACTCGAACCTTGGACCTTCAATTCCTTCCCATGCGCCATTTTTTTAGGAATCTAGTGGCGCCACCTTGCCACTTTATCAAAGCCTTATTTGTGTCATGACTTACGAAGTTCTTCTTAAAGCCCGTTTAACCTAGTCTCCTATTCTCTTAAAATCCAAGCTTGATATTTTACTGTGTTTAACCTAGGCTTGGGCCTTCTAAAGACCTACTAACACATTTAAACACAATTCCAATATTCAGAACACCAAAATTTCAAAATTTACCAAAAATCACAGAAACCCGAAAAAAATCCCAAAAATTAGGGCCTTACAACTCTACCCCCCTTAAAGAAATTTCAGCCTCGAAATTTACCTGATCTAAATAATTGAGGGTATTGTTGACGCATAGTCTCTTCTGACTCCCAAGTAGCCTCTTCCCGTCCATGATTACACCACAGTACTTTTACCAATGGAACTGACTTCCTTCTTAAAACTTTAACCTCTCGATCTAAAATTTGTACGGGTTCTTCTTCAAAGGTCAAATCAGTCTTTACTTCAATCTCCTCCACTGGCACGACATGTGAAGGATCTGATCGATATCATCTCAACATAGACACATGAAAGACGTCATGGATTCTGTCCAACTCCAGTGGTAATTCTAACTGATACGCTAGTGGTCCTACCCGTTTAAGAACCCGATAAGGCCCTATAAACCGCGAACTCAATTTGCCCTTTTTACAGAACCTCAAGATCTTCTTCCAAGGTGAAACCTTCAAGAAAACCATATCCCCAACCGCGAACTCAAGCTGTTTGCGCTTTAGATTCGCATACGACTTCTGTCTATCAGATGCCTCCTTTAATCGATCTCTTATCAATTTAACCTTACTTTCAGTATATGCCACTAACTCCGGTCCAAGCACTTTTCATTCCCCCAACTCTGTCCAACACGTAGGCATACGACATCTCTACCCATAAAGTGTGACAGCCCTAAAGTGACCCTAGTCGGAAAGCGGTTTCGGGACCGCTAAACCGAGTCACCAAATTATTTGAATATGATATCTATTGTCTAAAATATGTGATTATAAATGTGTGAAGGTTTTAAGCTTCGATTTAGTAAATTGCATGTGAAATTAGTCGATAGGACTTATGTGTGACACTTTTGAAAGGTGATAGGTAAATCTATAAGGATCTATTAGTGCATGTAATCAAAGGAGTGGACTTGCATGTCAATTTTCCCCTTTTTAATTGCTAGTGGCCGGCCATGACAAAGGGTGATGGGCAAAACATGTCATAAAACATGTTGTGACAATGGTTTATGTTAGGAAAAAAATAAAATAAGGAGTATGGGTAATAAAGAAATGAAAAAAAGAAAAAAAGAATGGTGTGAGTGTTCTTCCCCTTTGCTGTGAGTTGAGGGAAAGAAGAAAAAAAAAGTGTCCATCATTTTTCACTTCTTTTGGCTGAAAATTCTAAGGAAGAAAGAAAAGAAGTTGTGTTCTTTGGTTCTTCTTGGCCGATTTGAGAGGGGGAAGAAAGGAGTGAAGCAATCGGTCATCTTAGGTCGATATTAAGGTAAGGAAGTTGATACTAGTTCTTGAAATCCTAGTTGATTTTGAGTGAGATATCAAGTTATTGTTGGTAACCCATGTTGAAATTGTGATTTTGGAATAAGTAAGGTTTTCGCTATGGAGATTAATAAGGGTGATGGTTGTGTTTCATGCTAAATCTTGATGATTATGAGTTCCTTTCTTGGGTCTACCTTAGATCCATGAAGTATATTTTTATTTGGTGTTGTTGGAAGTATCGGCCATGGTATATCCATAAGCATGATTTATGCTTATTGCATGATAGGTAAGATTTGTGTTTTGGATATATGTTTATATTTGGTTATAATCAACTTGTGATTCGGCTCTTGCACATATATATATATATATATGTTTGCACATGATGTATTGGTATGACATATATACTATCTCAAGGTATATATTTACATATGATGATGTTTCGTTATGAAGTAAATGATTGATGTGTATTGAGTTACAATATGTAATCGTTAGTTAGTAAAATGTATGCCATTTATGTGTGGTATTAAGTATATAATTGGCCTCAACATGGACATGCATATTCGCCACATGAGGTGGATTGGTGTGCATGCATTCGGTTAGAGGCAAGCATATTGATGCCTATTCTTGGCTTAGATAATCGGCCAAAAGAGAGTGTGGACTATTGTGTTGAGTTAGATTCATGATTTCGTACATATGTGACTTTAATGTCTAACGAATATATATGGGCTAAGTACCTTGAGTTCCTCTTTTTGATACTCAAATGATTAAATCAATTTATTTGTCAATTTAAGCTCAAGAGCAAAGGGGAACTAAATCCGATAAAGGGAAGGAAAAAGTGGTCGAATAGCCATCGAAATCGTTCGACAACATCCGAGGTAAGTTTTCGAGTAATGGAATTTGGATTATGATTTGATTAGATCATGTTTTAAGCAAAATCAAAATTATGCTCTTTGTGTGTGGCTATTGAGCCGAAATTGCAAGTGTGATAAGTGTCTTGTGTTTGAGTTTTGCTAATGAAAATGAAATACGGATGTGTCATGATTTATTGATAATTGTGCTTGGTTATTCGAATGATGTCCGGGCTAAGATCCGAAGGCTTTGTGCTAAGTGACTATATCCGGACTAAGATCCGAAGGCATTCGTCCGAGTTACTAAATCCGGACTAAGATCCGAAGGCATTTGTGCGAGTTACTAAATCCGGACTAAGATCCGAAGGCATTTGTGCGAGTTACTAAATCAGGTTAAGTCCGAAGGCATCATGCGAGTTACTATAACCGGGCTATGTCTCAAGGCATTTGAACGAGTAGCTATATCCGGTTAAACTCAGAAGGTACGTGATTCGGGAATGAATGAACTTGCTGTAAAAATTTCAGTTAATACGCTTGTGAAATCCCAACAAAGAGGTATGTTTCAGTATGTGCTTTGAATTAGTTGAGCCACGACAAATAAGTATTCGCCAGTTGATAAATGAGCTACCGCCTTTAGCTAAGTTGATCTTTGTGTATGATATTGAGAATTTGTGCATATGAAATTATCTGTTTAGCTACATAAATACTATACCTTGGTTGTGTCTAAATTCATGACTCAAACTTACTAAGCATTAAATGCTTACTCCGTTTCTTTGATTCTCTGTTTTATAGATTTTGGTTCTTCAGCTATCGGACTCGGGATTTTTGAAGTCGAAGTCGCCCACACTATCAAAGCTCCTTTTGGTATATTTTTGGTTGAACTTTTTGTTGTAGGTTATGTACCTCTCGGTTTTGTGTAAATTTGGATAGCCATGCGAAAATGGCTTAAGTATACTTTGGGCATGGTATTATAATCATTGTATGTTGTTCATTAAGAAGTATGGAAATGTTTGGAAACGATTAGCCATTGGGATGGTTAATCATGATCATATTTTGTGCTATTTATGTTAAAGGGCTAGTTGAATCATGGAAACTATGAAATAGGTAAAGCCTACCTTAAAGACAGATGCTGACAGCTGCAGTGATGTGGATGTGAAAAATCACTAAAAATAGTAGGAATGGAATTAAATAGTGAATAAATTATTTAAACGAACCTTGACGAGTCTATTTTCATAGGAAAATAACGAAACGATTACATCAATAGTATGTTAAGAGATATTTAAGTTTTTGTGAGACAGGGCCAGAACGGTTTTTGGAGTCCCTCTTCTGACTTTGGAAATTCATTACAAATTTACCAGAGAGAATTAGAAGCCATTCCATATATGTACAGATTCATTTTGGAGTCTAGTTTCTGTAGAAACAAACAGCATTAGTATTGAAGCCCTGTACAGGGAGATATCCAAGTTGTAATACGCAAAGGTCAGTGTAGTCTATCCCTGTAACGTGGGGGACTTTAACTAATAAACTGTACTAATTGGCCCAACCAAAAATTCTAGAAAAAAAGTTGTAGATGTATATATGAGTCTAGTTTCAGGGAAAAATCACGAAACTGATTTTCGAGTTTTGGAACTCAAGATATGATTTTTAAGGTGACAGTGACACAGTTAGCCGGCTGTCTGGAAATTTTTAAAATGAACTGTGCAAGTAAGTGGATTAAGCCCGTTAACCCCTCGGGTCCGACTCCGGCAACGGTCTCGGGTACGGGGTGTTACAGTTTTATTGGTATCATAGCTACAGTTTAGTCGATTCTAGGACTATCGTAATGCGTTTGGGTCTAGCTATACATGCCATTTTATGTGATTATTTGATAGTGTGGTGATTTCTGACATTTGCAAATGTGTTTGTTTATAGTAATGGATCCCGATCCCGACCGAGCGGTAACTGATGATCTTGAGAGTGTAGCGCCTTCTCCCGCGTAAGGGACAGCGCCGGCGGACTCTCAACCTATTGCTAGCAATCCGAATGATGAGGCTAGGCAAGCTTTTTATAGCGTGATGAATGATTGGTTCAACCAATACATTCGAACTAATCTGGTGTTCCACAACCTCCATTCCCGACAAATACCACCCCGCACCTCGATGCCTCCGATGGCCGACCAAATAAGGTCAAATAAGCCCCAGTTGATAGAATCAAAACACGGGCTCTGAATTTAAGGCTACGGATTGCGATGATGCCGAGCAAGCTGAATTTTGGTTGGACAACACTATTCGGTACTCGATGAGCTATCTTGCACACCGATGAGTGCCTAAAGTGTACTATCTCCTTGCTACGTGATTACGCCTACTATTGGTGGAATCGTTGACTTCTGTTGTGCCTAGAGAGCAAGTAACTTGGGAGTTCTTCCAAACCGAGTTTGAAAGAAGTATATCGATCGAGATTCATTGACCAAAATGGAACGAATTTCTTGAACTCAAACAAGGTTCCATGTCGGTTCATGACTATGAGCGAAAATTTGTGAGGCTTAGCCGATGCATGCGAGAATGCATTTCCTCGAAGCCGTAATGTAAACGTTTGAGGATGGACTAAATGATGATATAAAGTCGTATGTTGGCATCTTGGAAATCGAGAATTTGTAGTACTTGTTGAGCGAGCTTGCAAGGCCGAGGAGCTCGATATGGAGAAAAGAAAAGTGAGGTGAGAGCAAGGGAGTTTCAGAAGAGGTCTTGGGAAGCCCTTCCCACATCATCGAAGAAATTTAGAGATGGCTTGGGCGGTCTAGGGACACTTCGGGCTTTTCTAGACGAGATCGCGATCGACCCCCTTTGAGCACACGAGTCACTTCGATCGCCAGTGTTGGAAATGACCGTCGAGACAGAGTGGAATGCCAGTATTAAGGTAAATGGCATTCGGGGAGTTGTAGGTTCCATGACCGCTCCTATTACAAGTGCGGGTCAGCCGACCATTTTATCAAAGATTGCCCGAGATTGTCTGAACAGAATATAAATCAGAGTGGGAAACCGGGTGCTACCACTGCTCGGGGTAGACCATCTAGGAATACGGGCAATGCTAGAGATGCTACCACCAGATCTGAGGCTCGTGCTCCTGCTAGGGCTTATGCCATACGCGCACGCGAGGATGCTTTCTCGCCAGATGTTATTACCAGTACTTTCACTCTCTTTGATACTAATGTGATTGCTTTGATTGACCCTAGTTCTACTCATTCTTATATATGCAAAACCTTAGCATCCAGTAAGACTTTACCTATTGAGTCTACTGAGTTCGTAATTCGGGTTTCAAATCCCTTGGGTCGTTACGTGCTTGTTGACAAAGTGTGTAAGAAATGCCCCCTAGTAATTCGAGGTTCCTGTTTTCAGGCGGACTTGATGCTTTTGTCGTTCGATGAATTTGATGTTATTCTTGGTTTGGATTGGTTGACCGTGCATGATGCGGTTGTGAATTGCAAAAGCAAGACTATTGATTTGAGGTGCGCAAATAACGAGATAATCCGAGTTGAGTCTACGGACTTAAAGGGTTGCCACCGTAATATCGCAATGTTGGCCCGAAATATGTAAGAAAGGGTGCGAAGCATACCTTGCGTATGTACTTGATGACAAGGAATTGGAAAAGAAACCGAATCATGCTTGGTGATTTGTGAATACCCGGATGTTTTTCCCAAGAATTACTGGGTTTACCACCTGTTTGGGAAGTAGAGTTTGGTATTGAGCTTGTACCTGGGACTACGCCAATTTCGATAGCTCCGTATCGTATGGCACCAATCGAGTTAAAAGAATTGAAAGCTCAGTTGCAAGAGTTGACGGATAGAGGCTTCGCTCGACCAAGTTTCTCACCTTGGGGTGCACCAGTATTGTTTGTGAAAAAGAAGGACGGAACCATGAGGATATGCATTGACTATCGTCAGCTGAATAAAGTGACGATAAAGAAAAAATATCCGTTACCGCATATTGATGATTTGTTTGATCAACTAAAGGGAGCCTCAGTGTTTTCAAAGAGAGATTTGAGATCGGGTATTTCGATTCTTGAATTCGAGATTCGGATATACCCAAAACCGCTTTCGAGCGAGATACGGCCACTCGAGTTCTTAGTGATGCCGTTTGGGCTCACTAATGCCCTCGGTATTTATGGATTTGATGAATCGGATCTTGAACGATTTTGGACCGGTTCGTAGTTGTGTTCATTGATGACATCTTGGTCTATTCAAGAGATGAGACCGAACATCTTGAGCACCGAGATTAGTGTTGCAAATTTTACGGGATAAGCGGTTATATGCTAAGTTCATGAAGTGTGAGTTCGGTTAAGAGGTTAGCTTCTTAGGTCACGTGGTATCCGCGACGGTATTCGAGTTGACCCAAGCAAAATTTCAGCCATACTTAATCGAAGCCTCAGAAATATTACTTGAGGTTCGGAGCTTTTGGGACTTGCTTACACTACCGACGGTTTGTAAAAGGTTTCTCGATGATAGCCACACCCATGACGAAGCTACTTCAAAAAGATATTAAGTTCGAATGGACGGAAAAATGTCGAAAAGTTTTAATCAACTGAAAACTTATTTGACTGGAAGCTCAATTTTAGTGCGGCCCGAATCGGGCAAAGAGTTTGTCATCTATAGTGGCGCCTCCTACTTGGGTTAGGTTGCGTATTGATGCAAGAAGGTCGAGTTGTGGCCTATCGTCGAGACAATTAAAGCCACATGAGAAAAATTATCCGACCCATGATCTCGAATTAGTCGCCATCGTATTCGCCTTGAAAATATGGCGACATTACTTATTTGGTGAGAAGTGCCATGTATTTTCGGATCACAAAGTCTCAAATATTTGATGACTCAAAGAGACTTGAATCTGCGACAAAGGCGTTGGCTTGAGTTGTTGAAAGATTATGAGCTGGTCATTGATTATCACCCGGGAAAGGCTAATGTGGTTGCGGCGCCTTAAGCGAAATCACCGCTTGCTTTACGAGCAATGAATGTACACTTGTCATTCTACCCGACAATGTGTTAGTAGCCAATTAAAGGCCAAACCATTATTGATTCATCAAATTCGTGAAGCTCAAAAATCGACGATGAGTTGGTTGCAAGACGGGCTGAATGTGTTCGAATGTGGAATCGGAGTTTCAAATTGATGATGACGATTGTTTGAGGTACGAAATCGGTTGTGTGTTCCAAGAAATTCGAACTCATTTCGATGATTCGAGCGAAGCTCATTGTAGCCGAATGTCAATTCACCGGGAATACAAAATGTACCACGACCTAAGACGTCGCTTTGGTGGCATGGTATGAAACGAGACATTTTCGATTTTGTTTCGAAGTGTTTAATATGTCAGCAAGTGAAGGCGGAACATCAAGTGCCTACGGGTTCTCTCCAACCGATCATGATACCTGAATGGAAATGGGATCGAGTAACGATGGATTTTGTATCTAGGCCGCCAAAGTTTCGCAAGTAAGAAAGATGCGATTTGGGTCGTTGTTGATAGATTGACTAAGTCGGCTCACTTTATCCCGTGACGCACGGATTTTTCAATGGATAAATTAGCTGAATTGTATGTTTCTCAGATTGTGAGATTACACGGGGTACCTATTTCTATCGTGTCGGATAGAGATCCGAGATTCACCTCGCGATTTTGGAAGAAATTGCAAGAAGCTTTGGGTACCAAGCTGTATTTTAGCACCGTTTTTCATCCACAAACAGATGGTCAATCCGAGCGGATAATTCATATACTTGAGGATATGTTGAGATGTTGCATCCTCGAGTTTAGTGGTTCGTGGGAACGGTATTTACCTTTGATTGAATTCGCTTACAACAATAGTTTTCAGTCAAGTATTAAGATGGCACCTTACGAGGCTTTGTACGGTCAAAAATGCCGTACGCCATTGTTTTGGACCGAGCTCGGTGAAAGCAAAATTTTCGGAGTGGATTTGATTAAAGATGTTGAGCAGAAAATAAGAATAATTTGTGAAAGTCTGAAGGCAGCATCAGATCGTCAGAAGTCGTACGCGGATTTAAAACGAAGAGATATTGAGTATCAGGTGGGAGACAAAGTGTTTCTTAAGGTGTCGCCTTGGAAAAAGATACTCAGATTTGGCCGTAAGGGCAAATTGAGTTCGAGATTCGTTGGGCCATATGAGATCTCCGAACGAGTTGGCCCAGTTGCATATAGGTTGCTTTTACCCCCTGAACTCGAAAGGATCCACAACGTTTTTCATATTTCGATGCTTCGACGTTACAGATCCGATCCTTCACACGTAATAAACCCCTCCGAGGTCGAAATTCAAGCTGATATGAGTTATGAAGAAGAACCGATTCGTATCCTAGCTCGTGAAGTGAAAGAGTTACGAAACAAAAAGGTTCCGTTAGTAAAAGTGTTATGGCTCAAACACGGGATGGAAGAAGCTACTTGGGAACCCGAGAACTCTATGAAAGAGCGATACCCAAACCTATTTACCATTAAGATTTTCGGGGACGAAAATTTATTAAGTGGGGGAGAGTTGTGACAGCCCTAAAGTGACCCTAGTGGGAAAGCGGTTTCGGGACCGCTAAACCGAGTCACCAAATTATTTGAATATGATATCTATTGTCTAAAATATGTGATTATGAATGTGTGAAGGTTTTAAGCTTCGATTTAGTAAATTGCATGTAAAATTAGTCGATAGGACTTATGTGTGACACTTTTGAAAGGTGATAGGTAAATATATAAGGATCTATTAGTGCATGTAATCAAAGGAGTGGACTTGCATGTCAATTTCCCCCTTTTTAATTGCTAGTGGCCGGCCATGACAAAGGGTGATGGGCAAAACATGTCATAAAACATGTTGTGACAATGGTGTATGTTAGGAAAAAAATAAAATAAGGAGTATGGGTAATAAAGAAATGAAAAAAAAAAAAAAGAATGGTGTGAGTGTTCTCCCCCCCTCCTTTGCCGTGAGTTGAGGGAAAGAAGAAAAAAAAAAGTGTCCATCATTTTTCACTTCTTTTGGCTAAAAATTCTAAGGAAGAAAGAAAACAAGTTGTGCTCTTTGGTTCTTCTTGGCCGATTTGAGAGGGGGAAGAAAGGACTGAAGCAATCGGTCATCTTAGGTCGATATTAAGGTAAGGAAGTTGATACTAGTTCTTGAAATCCTAGTTGATTTTGAGTGAGATATCAAGTTATTGTTGGTAACCCATGTTGAAATTGTGATTTTGGAATAAGTAAGGTTTTCGGCTATGGATATTAATAAGGGTGATGGTTGTGTTTCATGCTAAATCTTGATGATTATGAGTTCCTTTCTTGGGTCTACCTTAGATCTATGAAGTATATTTTTATTTGGTGTTGTTGGAAGTATCGGCCATGGTATATCCATAAGCATGATTTATGCTTATTGCATGATAGGTAAGATTTGTGTTTTGGATATATGTTTATATTTGGTTATAATCAACTTGTGATTCGGCTCTTGCACATATATATATATATATATGTTTGCACATGATGTATTGGTATGACATATATACTATCTCAAGGTATATATTTACATATGATGATGTTTCGGTTATGAAGTAAATGATTGATGTGTATTGAGTTACAATATGTAATGCGTTAGTTAGTAAAATGTATGCCATTTATGTGTGGTATTAAGTATATAATTGGCCTCAACATGGACATGCATATTCGGCCACATGAGGTGGATTGGTGTGCATGCATTCGGTTAGAGGCAAGCATATTGATGCCTATTCTTGGCTTAGATAATCGGCTAAAAGAGAGTGTGGACTATTGTGTTGAGTTAGATTCATGATTTCGTACATATGTGACTTTAATGTCTAACTAATATATATGGGCTAAGTACCTTGAGTTCCTCTTTTGATACTCAAATGATTAAATCAATTTATTTGTCAATTTAAGCTCAAGAGCAAAGGGGAACTAAATCCGATAAAGGGAAGGAAAAAGTGGTCGAATAGCCATCGAAATCGTTCGACAACATCCGAGGTAAGTTTTCGAGTAATGGAATTTGGATTATGATTTGATTAGATCATGTTTTAAGCAAAATCAAAATTATGCTCTTTGTGTGTGGCTATTGAGCGAAATTGCAAGTGTGATAAGTGTCTTGTGTTTGAGTTTTGCTAATGAAAATGAAATACTGAATGTGTCATGATTTATTGATAATTGTGCTTGGTTATTGAATGATGTCCGGTTAAGATCCGAAGGCTTTGTGCTAAGTGACTATATCCGGACTAAGATCCGAAGGCATTCGTCCGAGTTACTAAATCCGGACTAAGATCCGAAGGCATTTGTGCGAGTTACTAAATCCGGACTAAGATCCGAAGGCATTTGTGCGAGTTACTAAATCCGGGTTAAGTCCCGAAGGCATCTGTGCGAGTTACTATAACTGGGCTATGTCCCGAAGGCATTTGAATGAGTAGCTATATCCGGTTAAACTCCGAAGGCACGTGATTTGGGAATGAATGAACTTGCTGTAAAAATTTCAGTTAATACGCTTGTGAAATCCCAACAGTGAGGTATGTTTCGTATGTGCTTTGAATTAGTTGAGCCCTTACAAATAAGTATTCGCTCAGTTGATAAATGAGCTACCGACCTTTGGCTAAGTTGATCTTTGTGTATGATATTGAGAATTTGTGCATATGAAATTATCTGTTTAGCTACATAAATACTATACCTTGGTTGTGTCTAAATTCATGACTCAAACTTACTAAGCATTAAATGCTTACTCCGTTTCTTTGATTCTCTGTTTTATAGATTTTGGTTCTTCAGCTATCGGACTCGGGATTTTTGAAGTCGAAGTCGCCCACACTATCAAAGCTCCTTTTGGTATATTTTTGGTTGAACTTTGAAATGGCATGTATAGGACTACCCTTTTGTTGTAGGTCATGTACCTTTCAGTTTTGTGTAAATTTGGATAGCCATGCGAAAATGGCTTAAGTATACTTTGGGCATGGTATTATAATCATTGTATGTTGTTCATTAAGAAGTATGGAAATGTTTGGAAACGATTAGCCATTGGGATGGTTAATCATGATCATATTTTGTGCTATTTATGTTAAAGGGCTAGTTGAATCATGGAAACTATGAAATAGGTAAAGCCTACCTTAAAGACAGATGCTGACAGCTGCAGTGACGTGGATGTGAAAAATCACTAAAAATAGTAGGAATGGAATTAAATAGTGAATAAATTATGTAAACGAACCTGACGAGTCTATTTTCATAGGAAAATAACGAAATGATCACATGAACAGTATGTTAAGAGATATTTAAGTTTTCGTGAGACAGGGCCAGAACGGTTTCTGGAGTCCCTGTTCCGACTTTGGAAATTCATTATAAATTGACCAGAGATAATTAGAAGCCATGCCATATATGTAAAGATTCCTTTTCGAGTCTAGTTTCTGTAGAAATAAACGGCATCAGTATTGAAGCCCTGTACAGGGAGAGATCCAAGTCGTAATGCGCAATGGTCAGTGTAGTCAATCCCTGTAATATGGGGGACTTTAACTAATAAACTGTACTAATTTGCCCGACCAAAAATTCTAGAAAAAAATTTGTAGATGCATATATGAGTCTAGTTTCAAGGAAAAATCACGAAACTGATTTTCGAGTTGTGGAACTCAAGATATGATTTTTAAGGTGACAGTGATACAGTTAGCCAGCTGTCTGGAAATTTTTAAAATGAACTGTGCAAGTAAGTGGATTAAGCCCGTTAACCCCTCGTGTCTGACTCCGGCAACGGTCTCGGGTACGGGGTGTTACATAATGTGCCTCATATGGAGCCATCTGAATACTTGTTTGGTAGTTGTTGTTGTATGAGAACTCCGCCAATGGCAAGTAGTCCTCCCAACTACCACGAAAATCGATGATACAACCTCTTAACATATCCTCCAAAATTTGAATAACTCTTTCCGACTGTCCATCCGTCTGAGGGTGAAAGGCAGTACAGAAATCCAATCGTGTACCTAATGCCTCCTACAGCTTTTGCCAGAACTGAGATGTAAACCTAGTGTCTCGATCAGAAATAATCGACCCTGTCACCCCGTGCAGTCGCACTATCTCTGCCACATACAACCTGGCCAATTTTTGCAGTGAGTAATGTAACACCCCGAACCCGAGACCATCGCCGATGTCGGACGCGAGGGGTTAACGAGCTAAATCCTCTTAAAGCACCGACCAATTTGGCATTTCCAGACAAGCTGGAAAACTGCGTCCATCGTCGCCTTAAAAATCATATCTCGAGTTTCAAAACTCGGAAGCTGGTTCCGTAAATTTTCCCTGAATTTAGACTCATATATCCTTCCATGGATTTATTTCTAGGATTTTTGGTCAGGCCAATTGGTACATTTTATTAGTTAAAGTCACCCATATTACAGGGATCGACTGCTCTGACCTTCACGCATTACAAATTGAATATCTATCTGTACAGGTCTTTAATGGAATCTAATGAAACTAGACTCAAAATGGAATCTTCACATATAAGGCATGACTTCTAATTCTTTCTGGATGATTTATAGTAAATTTTAAAGTCGCGACAGGGGACCCGAAACCGCTCGCCCTGTCTCACAATAACTTTAATAACTCTTAACATGTAACTTCTATGACCGTTTCGTTTCTTCCATATGAAAGTAGACTCATCAAGGTTCAATTACATAACTTATTCACTATTTAATACCATTCCTACAAATTTTGGTTATTTTTCAAAACCACACCACCGCTGCTCCCAAAGATCTGCATTTTCAAGGTAACCTTTACTAATTTCATGATTTCCATGATTCAATTGGCCCTTATTGCATACATAGCACAAAGTGTGATCATGATTAACCATTCCAATGGCTAATCTTTTCAAAACAATTCCATACCCCATAATGATCATCATACAAACGATTATAGAATCATACTAAAACGTATATAAGCCATTTTCGCATGGCTATCCAAGCTTACACAAAACCGAAAAGTACATGACTTCAACAATAGGGTAGTCCTATACATGCCATTTCAAAGTTCAACCAAAATTATACCAAAATGGAGGCTTTGATAGTGTAGATGACTTCGACTTTAATGATCCCGAATCCGATCGCTAACGAGCAAAATCTATAAAATAGAGAAACAAAGGAACGGAGTAAGCAATTTATGCTTAGTAAGTTTCGAGCCATAATTTACACACAACCAAAGTATAGCATTCAAGTAGCTAAACAATAATTCATATGCACAATTTCTCAATGACATGCTTACTACACAATCCCAACTCTTATATTCATACACAAATAACGGCTTAGTTAAGGCCGATAACTCGTTTATCATTGGAGCAAATATTCATACGCACTTACTCCTAGTGTGCAAAGCACACACAACACATACCTTGTTGTTGGGAATTTCACAAGTGCATTAACGAAAATTTTCCAGCAAGCTTATAATTTTCAAATCACATACCTTCGAGTTTAACCGGATATAGCTACTCGTTCAAACGCCTTGGGACATAGCCCGTTATGGTAACCCGCACAAAGGCCTTCGGACTTAACCCGGATATCACAATTTGCACAATTGCCTTGGGCTTAGCCCGATATCATAACTCGCCTAATTGTCTTGGGCTTAGCCCGATATCATAACTCGCACAATTGCCTTGGGCTTAGCCCGATATCACTCGAACATTCATACACATCTTTGTTTCAATTTCATAACACAACTTTTATGCACAATTCACTTAGCAAAAATATCATTTCGGCTCAATGGCCACATACAAAGGCACAATTTCGATTGCTTATTATTTAATTCAATCGAATCAAAATCTAAGTTTCGATACTCGAAAACTTACCTTGGAGATTATCGAGCGCTTCCAACGGCTATTCAATCACCTTTTCTTTTCCTTTATTGGAGCTAGTTCCCCTTTGCTCTTGAGCTTAATGTTAACAAATAAATTGATTTAATCGTTTTGAATATCAAAAGGGGAATCCAAGGTACTTAGCCCTTATAAGGCCGCACACACTTACATCCACATACCTAAGCTCAATAATTATAACATAGCATCAAGCACTCATATGGCCGATTATACTTAGTCATACTTGCACAAATCAACAATAAATTTCGAGATTTTCACACCATATAAGTACTAGGCCGAATATACATGCAAGTTTCACAAACATTCTTCAACCATTTCTTCTTTAAACAAACATATTTATCATTTGCTTCATAACCAAATCATCATGTGCAAACACATATATACATATAGGTGCAAGGCCGAATTTCAAGGTGTTCATAACCATCCAAAACACAAATTTTAACTAACATGCAAGAAACATAAACCATGCTCATGAGCATGCCATGGCCGAATACCTCACACACCATACTCCTTTTAAATTTTTGGTCATGGTGAAACAAAGGGCTCAATGCCCTACTCAAGAATACTAAAAGAAATTTCAAGAGTAGTCAATCCATCATTGCATGCATCATCATCAAGCTTCACATTTAGCATGCAATGGCTTTATCACAATATCAACTTTGACCAAATACCACTGCCATGGCATAACAAGGATTTGAACCATGGCTAACATGAACATCAAGTTGGCAACTAAAACATGCATGAATCTCATGACACAACCTCATACATACCTTAATCTTGATGCAAGTTTAGCCAAATCTCCTTCTAGATCTCTTCTAAACAAAGAAAATGAAGCAAAAATCTCTTCTTCCTCTTAGTATTTTCGGCCAAAAGGAGAGAACAAGGATGAACAAAATTTTTTGTTTTCTTTCTTAGTTGCACGGCAATGGGGGAATGCTACACTCTCACACACATTTTTTTGTTTCTCTTCCCACATCTAATTATTAATCATTTATTTCATGCTCCATTAACAAAACATGTTTCAACATGTTTTCTTTGTCCATAAACCATGTCATGGCCGCCACCACCTATAAAGGGGGAATTTGACATGCAAGTCCATTGTTTTGCATGCATGCTTTAATTAGTCATCACACATTTCCTATCGTACTTTCAAAGTTCACTACTAAGTCCTTTCTAGTGGAATTCACCTTTATAACACTAAATCAATCATCAAAATGTCACACATGAGCACACACATATTATAGGCATCAAAATAAATTTTAAATTATTTTTATGCCTCGATTTTGTGGTCCCGAAACCACATTCGACTAGGGTCAATTTTGGGCTGTCACAACTCTCCCCACTTAAGAAATTTTCGTCCCGAAAATCTTATCGGTAAATAGGGTTGGGTATCGCTCTTTCATAGAGTTCCCGGTTTCCCAAGTAGCTTCTTCTATCCCGTGTTTGAGCCATAACACTTTCACTAGCGGAACCCGCTTGTTTCGCAACTCTTTCACTTCACGTGATAGGATATGAATCGGTTCTTCCTCATAACTCATATTGGCTTGAATTTCAACCTCTGATGGACTAATCACGTGCGATGGATCGGATCTATAGCGTCGAAGCATCGAAACATGAAAGACATTGTGAATCTTTTCGAGTTCAGGGGGCAAAATCAAACGATATGCAACTGGACCGACTCGCTCGGATATCTCATATGGCCCAATGAACCTCGGGCTCAACTTGCCCTTACGGCCGAATTTGAGTATCTTTTTCCAAGGCGAAACCTTGAAAAACACTTTATCCCCCACCTGATGCTCGATGTCTTTACGCTTCAGATCCGCGTACGACTTCTGACGGTCGGAGGCTATCTTCAGACTTTCACGGATTACTTTCACTTTCATTCAGCATCTCTAATCAAATCCACCCCAAAAATTTTGCTTCCACCGAGCTCGGTCCAAAACAATGGTGTACGGCATTTACGAATCGTACAAAGCCTCGTAGGGTGCCATCTTAATACTTGATTGAAAGTGTTGTTGTGGCGAATTCAATCAAAGGCAAATACCGTTCCCATGAACCACCGAACTCGAGGATGCAACATCTCAACATATCCTCAAGTATCCGAATTATCCGCTCGGATTGACCATCGGTTTGGGGGTGAAAGGCGGTCTGAAATGCAACTTGGTACCCAAAGCTTCTTGCAACTTTTTCCAAAATCGCGAGGTAAATCTCGGATCTCTATCCCACACGATGGAAATAGGCACCCGTGTAATCTCACAACTCGAGAAACGCGTCAGATTCGGCTAGTTTGTCCATTGAAAAATCCGTGCGTCGGGGACAAAGTGAGTGACTTAGTCAATCTATCTACCACGACCCACACCGCATCCTTCTTACTCACGACAATGGCGGTCCGGATACAAAGTCCATTGTGACTCGATCCCATTTCCACTCGGGTATCGTGATCGGTGAAGTAATCTGAAGGCACTTGATGTTCCGCTTTCACTTGTTGACATATTAAACATCTCAAACAATGTCGAGATGTCTCGTTTCATACCATGCCACCAAAACCGACGTTTCAAATTGTTGTACATCTTCGTACTCCGGGTGGATCGCCATTCGGCTACAATGGGCTTCGCTCAAGATATCGAAATAAGTTCAATTCTTTGGAACACACGAGACGACTCTGAACCTCAAACAATCGTCATCATCGATCCGAAACTCCGATTCCTTATTCGAACACACTCGGCCGCGTTTGCAACCAACTCATTGTCGACCTTCTAAGCTTCACAAATTTGATGTATCAATAATGGTTTGGCTTTCAATTCAGCTACTAACACGTTGTCGGATCGAGCGGACAAGTGCATATTCATCGCTCAGTAAGCGAATAATGATTTACGACTCAAGGCATCCGCAACCACATTCGCCTTTCCGGGTGATAGTCAATGACCAGCTCATAATCCTTTAACATTCGAGCCAACGTCTTTGTCGCAGATTTAAGTCTCTTTGAGTCATCAAATATTTAAGACTTTTGTGATCCGAATACACATGGCACTTCTCACCAAATAAGTAATGTCGCCAAATCTTTAAAGGCGAATACGATGGTGGCCAATTCGAGATCATGGGTCGGATAATTTTTCTCATGTGGCTTTAATTGCCTCGGCGCATAGGCCACAACTCGACCTTCTTGCATCAATACACAACCTAACCCAAGTAGGGAGGCGTCACTATAGATGACAAACTCTTTGCGGATTCGGTTGCACTAGAATTGGGGCTTTAGTCAAATAAGTTTTCAGTTGATCGAAACTTTTCGACATTTCTCCCACCATTCGAACCTTACGTCCTTTTGGAGTAGCTTCATCATTGGCGTGGCTATCGTTGAGAAACCTTTTACAAATCGTCGATAATAACCGCCAGCCCAAAAGCTCGAACCTCGGTAATACTTCTGAGGCTTCCGATTAAGTATGGCTGAAATTTTGTTCGGTCGACTCGAATGCCCGATGCAGATATCACATGCCCCAAGAAGCTAACCTCTCTTAACGAACTCACACTTGCTGAACTTAGCATATAATTGCTTATCCGTAGAGTTTGCGGCACTAACCTCGGTGTTCAAATGTTCGGTCTCATTTCTTGAATAGACCAAGATGTCATCAATGAACACGACTACGAACCGATCCAAATATGGTCGAAGATCCGATTCATCAAATCCATAAATACCGCAGGGCATTAGTAAGCCCAAACGACATCACTAGGAACTCGTAGTGACCATATCTCGCTTCGAAGGCGGTCTTGGAGTGCGTCGAATCTCGAATTCATGGCGATAATAGCCCGATCTCAAATCTATTTTCGAGAACACCGAGGCTCCCTTCAGTTGATCGAACAAATCGTCGTCTGTGATAACGGATATTTGTTCTTTATCGCCGCTTTATTGTCGGCGATAGTCGATGCACAACCTCATGGTTCCATCCTTCTTTTCACAAACAACACCGGCGCACCCAAGGTGAAAAACTTCGGACGAGCAAAACCTCTATCCACCAATTCTTGCAACCGAGCTTTCAACTCCTTTAATTACATTGGTGCCATACGATACGGAGCTATCGAAATTGGAGTGGTACCAGGTACCAATTCGATGCCAAACTCTATTTCCCGAACAGGTGGTAAACCCGGCAATTCTTCAGGGAAAACATCCGGGTATTCACAAACCACTGGCACAGATTCGGGTTTCTTTTCTGACTCCTTGTCATCGAGCACATATGCAAGGTACGCTTCGCACCCTTTTCTTACATATTTCTGGGCCAACATTGCTGAAATTACAGCTGGCAACCCCTTTAAGTCCGTAGACTCAACCCGAATTATCTCGTTATTCGTGCACCTCAGATCGATAGTCTTGCTTTTGCAATTTACAACCGCATCATGCATGGTCAACCAATCCAAACCAAGAATAACGTCGAATTTGTCGAACGGCAAAAGCATCAAGTCCGCCGGAAAACAAGAACCTCGTAATACTAGGGGACTTTTCTTACACACTTTGTTGATAAGCACGTAATGACCCAAGGGGTTTGACACCCGAATTACAAACTCAGTAGACTCAATAGGCAAAGTCTTACTGGATGCTAAGGTTTCGCATATATAAGAATGAGTAGAACCAGGGTCAATCAAAGCAATCACATTAGTATCGAAAAGAGTGAAAGTACCGGTAATGACATCTGGTGAGGCAGCATCCTCGCGTGCGCGTATGGCATAAGTCCTAGCAGGAGCACGAGCCTCGAGTCTTGTTGTAGCATTTCTCGACCCTCTCTGACCGCCACTAGCATTGCCCGTATTTCTGGATGGCCTACTTGACGGTGGTAGCACCCGGTTTCCACTCGACTTACATTTTGTTCAAGCAACCTCGGGCAATCCTTGATAAAGTGGTCGGCCGATCCACACTTATAGCGAGAGCGATCACGGAACCTACAGCTCCTCGAATGCCATTTGCCACAATCTTGACACTCCATTCGGTTTGACGATCATTCCCAACACCGGAGACCGGTGCCTCAGATACCCATTGGGGTCGATCACGATCTCGTCTAAAAGGCACAAGCGCCTCTAGACCGGCTCACATCTTCTCGAAATCTCTTGATGCTGTTGAAGAGACTTTCCGAGGACCTTTTCAAATTCTCCGTTCCCACATCAACTTTTGATTCTCCTTTCTAAGCTCTTGACTTTACAAGCTCGCTCAACAAGTACTACTGAACTCTCGTATTTCGAGAATGCCAACAAACATCCTTATATCATCATTCAGCCCATCCTCGAAGCGTTTACATAATAGCTTCGGACGAAACACATTCCCGGCGTATCTCTGAGTCTAACAAATTTTCGCTCGTAGTCGATAATGGACATAGAGCCTTGCTTAAGATCAAGAAATTCCTTTTGTTTTTGGTCGATGAATCTCTCGATGATATACTTCTTTGAACTCGGTTTGGAAAAACTCCCAAGTTACTTGCTCCCTAGGCACAACCAAGTCGATTACTCCACCAATAGTAGGCGTAATCGCGTAGCAAGGAGATAGTACACTTTAAGCACTCATCGGGTGTACAAGATAGCTCATCGAGCACCGGATAGTGTTGTCCAACCAAAATTCAGCTTGCTCGGCATCGTCGTCATCCGTAGCTTTAAATTCAGTGGCCCCATGTTTTGAATCACGTCGATGGGGCTTACTTGACCTTATTTGGTCGATTCTTCGGAGGTATTGTAGGTGCGGGGTTGCGTTTGTCGGGAATGGAGGTTGTGGAACAGTAGTGTTAGTTCGAATGTATTGGTTAAACCAATCATTCATCACACTATAAAAGGCTTGCCTAGCCTCATCATTCGGATTGCTGGCCATAGGTTGAGAGTCCGCCATTGCTGTCCCTTGCGCGGAGCAGCGCCACACTCTCCACATCATCAGCTATTGCTCGGTTGGGATCGGGATCCATTGCTATAAACAAACACAAAGTCAAATTGTCGAAATCACCACACTATCAATTCATCATTTAATGGCATGTATAGCTAGACCCCAAATATATCACGGTAGTCCTAGAATCGACTAAACCGTAGCCCTGATACCAATAAAATTGTAACACCCCGAACCCGAGACCATCGCCGGTGTCAGACGCGAGGGGTTAACGAGCTAAATCCTCTTAAAGCACCGACCAATTTGGCATTTCCAGACAGGCTGGAAAACTGCGTCACTGTTGCCTTAAAAATCATATCTCGAGTTTCAAAACTCGGAAACTGGTTCCGTCAATCTTCCCTGAATTTAGACTCATATATCCTTCCATGGATTTATTTCTAGGATTTTTGGTCAGGTCAATTGGTACAGTTTATTAGTTAAAGTCACCCATATTACAGGGATCAACTGCTCTGACCTTCGCGCGTTACAAATTGAATATCTATCTGTACAGGGCTTTAATACTGGTGGCGTTTGTTTCTAATGAAACTAGACTCAAAATGGAATCTCCACATATAAGGCATGGCTTCTAATTCTTTCTGGATGATTTATAGTAAATTTTTAAAGTCGCGACAGGGGACCCAGAAACCGTTCTGGCCCTGTCTCACAATAACTTTAATAACTCTTAACATGTAACTTCTATGACCGTTTCGTTTCTTCCATATGAAAGTAGACTCATCAAGGTTCAATTACATAACTTATTCACTATTTAATACCATTCCTACAAATTTTGGTGATTTTTCAAAACCACACCACTGCTGCTGCCAGCATCTGTTTTCAAGGTAACCTTTACTAATTTCATGATTTCCACGATTCAATTGGCCCTTATTGCATACATAGCACAAAGTGTGATCATGATTAACCATTCCAATGGCTAATCTTTTCAAAACAATTCCATACCCCATAATGATCATCATACAAATGATTATAGAATCATACTAAAAGCGATATAAGCCATTTTCGCATGGCTATCCAAGCTTACACAAAACCGAAAGGTACATGACTTCAACAATAGGGTAGTCCTATACATGCCATTTCAAAGTTCAACCAAAATTATACCAAAATGGAGGCTTTGATAGTGTAGATGACTTCGACTTTAATGATCCCGAATCCGATCGCTAACGAGCAAAATCTATAAAACAGAGAAACAAAGGAACGGAGTAAGCAATTTATGCTTAGTAAGTTTGAGCCATAATTTACACACAACCAAAGTATAGCATTCAAGTAGCTAAACAATAATTCATATGCACAATTTCTCAATGACATGCTTACTACACAATCCCAACTCTTATATTCATACACAAATAACGGCTTAGTTAAGGCCGATAACTCGTTTATCATTGGAGCAAATATTCATACGCACTTACTCCTAGTGTGCAAAGCACACACAACACATACCTTGTTGTTGGGAATTTCACAAGTGCATTAACTGAAAATTTTCCAGCAAGCTTATAATTTTCAAATCACATACCTTCGGAGTTTAACCGGATATAGCTACTCGTTCAAACGCCTTTGGGACATAGCCCGTTATGGTAACCCGCACAACGACCTTCGGGACTTAACCCGGATATCACAATTTGCACAATTGCCTTGGGCTTAGCCCGATATCATAACTCGCCTAATTGTCTTGGGCTTAGCCCGATATCATAACTCGCACAATTGCCTTGGGCTTAGCCGAGATATCACTCGAACATTCATACACATCTTTGTTTCAATTTCATAACACAACTTTTATGCACAATTCACTTAGCAAAAATATCATTTCGCTCAATGGCCACATACAAAGGCACAATTTCGATTGCTTATTACTTCATTCAATCGAATCAAAGTCTAAGTTTCGATACTCGAAAACTTACCTTGGAGATTATCGGCGCTTCCAACGGCTATTCAATCACCTTTTCTTTTCCTTTATTGGAGCTAGTTCCCTTTGCTCTTGAGCTTAATGTTAACAAATAAATTGATTTAATCGTTTTGAATATCAAAGGGAATCCAAGGTACTTAGCCCTTATAAGGCCGCACACACTTACATCCACATACTTAAGCTCAATAATTATAACATAGCATCAAGCACTCATATGGCCGATTATACTTAGTCATACTTGCACAAATCAACAATAAATTTGAGATTTTCACACCATATAAGTACTAGGCGAATATACATGCAAGTTTCACAAACATTCTTCAACCATTTCTTCTTTAAACAAACATATTTATCATTTACTTCATAACCAAATCATCATGTGCAAACACATATATACATATAGGTGCAAGGTCAATTTCAAGGTGGTCATAACCATCCAAAACACAAATTTTAACTAACATGCAAGAAACATAAACCATGCTCATGAGCATGCCATGGCCGAATACCTCACACACCATACTCCTTTTAAATTTTTGGTCATGGTTAAACAAAGGACTCAATGCCCTACTCAAGAATACTAAAAGAAATTTCAAGAGTAGTCAATCCATCATTGCATGCATCATCATCAAGCTTCACATTTAGCATGCAATGGCTTTATCACAATATCAACTTTGACCAAATACCACTTCCATGGCATAACAAGGATTTGAACCATGGCTAACATGAACATCAAGTTGGCAACTAAAACATGCATGAATCTCATGACACAACCTCGGACATACCTTAATCTTGATGCAAGTTTAGCCAAATCTCCTTCTAGATCTCTTCTAAACAAAGAAAATGAAGCAAAATCTCTTCTTCCTCTTAGTATTTTTCGCCAAAAAGGAGAGAACAAGGATGAACAAAATTTTTTTGTTTTCTTTCTTAGTTGCACGGCAATGGGGGGAATGCTACACTCTCACACATTTTTTTTGTTTCTCTTCCCACATCTAATTATTAATCATTTCTTTCATGCTCCATTAACAAAACATGTTTCAACATGTTTTCTTTGCCCATAAACCATGTCATGGCCGCCACCACCTATAAAGGGGAATTTGACATGCAAGTCCATTGTTTTGCATGCATGCTTTAATTAGTCATCACACATTTCCTATCGTACTTTCAAAGTTCACTACTAAGTCCTTTCTAGTGGAATTCACCTTTATAACACTAAATCAATCATCAAAAATATCACACATGAGCACACACATATTATAGGCATCAAAATAAATTTTAAATTATTTTTATGCCTCGGTTTTGTGGTCCCGAAACCACATTCCGACTAGGGTCAATTTTGGGCTGTCACAAGTAATCAGTACGAACTGGTATGAAATGTGCAGATTTTGTTAACCTATCCACAACTACCCACACAGAATCTTTCTTGGTGGGTGTTAAAGGTAGCCCACTCTCAAAGTCAATAGTTACTCTCTCCCACTTCCATAGTGGAATTTTCACCGGTTGCAGTAATCTAGAAGGCAATTGGTGCTCGGCCTTAACTTGCTGGCACGTCAGACATTTCCCAACAAATTCAGTCACCTCTGTTTGATCCGGGCCACCAAGACACCTCTCGTAGATCTCGATATAACTTATTCCCTCCAGGATGCATGGCACAGGGTCTACCATGAGCCTCCTTTAAAATTAACCACCTCAATTCAGTGTCTTTCGAAATACAAACTCTTCCACGAAAGCACAGAACTCCGTCAGTGTTTAGTCCAAAATCCTCATTCTCACCATTCTCAACTTACCGAAACCGAAGAACTAACGAATCATCCTTCAACTATTTTTCTTTAATCTGCTCAATCCAAGTAGGCCTCACTTGCAATTCTGCCAACAGACTTCCATCGTCGAACAGACTTAACCGTGCAAACAAGGCTCTCAAATCAGTAACAACCATTTGACTCAGCGCATCAACCACCACGTTAGCCTTACCTGGGTGGTACTGAATCGAACAGTTGTAGTCCTTAAGCAACTCTACCCATCTTTGTTGCCTAAGGTTTAACTCCTTCTGAGTCAACAGATACTTTAAGCTCTTATGGTCTGTGTATATGATACACTTTTCTCCATATAAGTAATGTCTCCAAATTTTCAATGCGAAGATCACTGCTGCTAGCTCTAAAACGTGCGTTGGGTAGTTCACTTCATGAGGCTTAAGCTGTCGCGAAGCATAAGCGACCACCTTACCCTCTTGCATCAGTACACATCCTAACCCCACATGCGACGCATCGCTGTACACAGTGAAGTCCTTTCTAGACTCCGGTTGAATCAACACTGGCGCTTCAGTCAATACCTTTTTCAAATGGTCAAAAGCTTTTTGTTGTTTCTCAGTCCAGACAAATTCTACCCCTTTCCTTAACAGTTTCATCAATGGTGTAGCAATTAGAGAAAATCCCTCCACGAACCTTCGATAATAGCCTGCCAAACCCAGAAAACTCTGAATTTTCTATACTGACTTTGGTGGTTTCCATCCCAGAACTGCCTCAATTTTCCGAGGATCCACTCTAATTTCTTCAGCAGAAACCACATGACCTAGAAAAGCCACTTTCACAACCAGAACTCACACTTACTAAACTTCGCATACATTTGCTTCTCTCTCAGCACTTGCAGCACAATACGTAGATGCTCCTCAGTTTTCGAATATACCAGAATATCATCGATGAAAACTACCACGAATCGGTCCAAGTAAGGTTAGAATACCCGATTCATCAGATCTATGAAAGCGGCAGGTGCGTTCGTCAACCCAAATGGCATAACCAGGAACTCATAATGACCATATCGAGTTCTGAATGCTGCCTTATGAATATCCACTTCCTTTACCCTTAGCTGATGGTATCCAGATCGAAAGTCAATCTTGGAAAATACCAAAGCTCCTCTAAGTTGTTCAAATAAATCATCAATTCTTGGCAGTGGGTATTTGTTCTTTATCCTCAGTTTGTTCAACTGGCGATAATCGATGCACATGTGCATCATCCCGTCTTTTTTCTTCACAATCAGGACCGGTGCTCCCCATGGAGACACACTAGGTCTAATGAAGCCTCTATCCAACAACTCTTGGATTTGAGCTTTCAGTTCCACTAACTCCTTCGGCGCCATCCTATAAGGTGCAATAGATACTGGAGCTGTCCCAGGCAGCAAATCGATTCCAAACTCAACCTCCCGATTTGGAGGTAATCCAGGAAGCTCTTCTAGGAAAACATCCCAGAATTCCCTAACAGTTCTGACGGTCTCCACGGTCAGATCCTCAGTTCCAACTTGTCTTACAAAAGCCAAATATGCCTCGCATCCCTTAAGCATCAGTTTCTCAGCCCTCAAAGCCGATACTACATTGGACAAGTAATCTCTTCGTTCTCCAATAATCATTACATCTTCATCCTCAACAATCCTTAACACCATCCTCTTAGCGGCACAATCCAGCGTTGCCCTATGCTTGGTCAACCAATCCATTCCTAGGATCAAATCAAATTCTCCGAATGGTAACTCCATCAAGTCTCCACAGAAAATCCTACATTGAGTCTCTAAAGGCACCTCCCTAAAGAGTTTCTCTACTTTAACCGAGTGACCTAAAGGACTTATCACAGTTACCCCACACACGGTCCCCTCAAAGTGAACACCCAATGCCCCAAAAATGTCACATGCAACATACGAATGAGTTGACCCCACATCTATCAGAGCAGTTTAAGGTACGCCAGATATCAAAAACGTACCAGTTATGACATCAGGTGCGTCACCCTACTCGCAGCGACGAGCAACATAAACCAAAGCTGGCTGCCGAGCCTCAGCATTAATAGTACCCCTTCCAGGTGCCCCACGTCCACGGCCATTGCCACCGCGACCTTGGCCACGACCTCTCGGCGGTAGCGGTCCACCTTGCACTGGTTGGACAGGTTGCACAGCCCCTTGTTCAGCCACTTGAGTCTGAGCTGGCCTCCTAGGACAATCCCTGATCCCATGTTCCTTTGATCCACAACGAAGACAAGCCCCAGAACACTTCCAGCATTCCCCCAGATGCATTCTACCACAATCTTCACAAGCTTGTGGTCTAACCATGTTCTCCGGAACCGCTCGAACTGATTCCTCCATCCTAGCTCTCTTAACATTTCGATTTGCAGCACCAGCTGGTCCAGCATCCCTCCTGAACCAGTTTTGATCCCTGTCGCGGTTCTTTCGTTTGGCTTGCTTCACCTCTTTGACTATCTTAGCCTTTTCTACCAGTGCAGCAATATCGCACTCTCTCTACGGAGCTATGAGCACCCTCAGCTCATCCCTGAGGCCATCCTCAAAACGAACACTGCGCTCATATTCAGTGGGGACAATGCCACTAGCTTACCGGCTCAATCGTAGAAATTTTGCCTCATATTTAGCAACGGTCTTACTACCCTGGGTCAGGTTCAGGAATTCCTTTCTTCGTGCATCCACATAGCTAGCCCGACATATTTCGCCTTGAAGGACTGCTTGAACAACTCCTATGTTACCCTCTCAGCTGGGGTACCCTCTCTCACAGTGATCCACCATCGTCGCCTCGTCTGCAAAGAATGACACCGCCCTTTAAACTTCGCTCCATCGAGCGGTCCAGTCATCCATAATCCGCTCCGTGGCTTCCAGCCAGTACTCAGCCACATTTGGGGCTACTCCAGATATACCCCTAAAAACCTCTACTCCGTTGGCCCGGAGTTGCTCAAAAATGGACCCCCTATTCATGGGCCCGACATTAGCTCCAGCCACCCTTTCCAAAACTCTTAACATGGCCAGGGACAGAGAGTCGTCCCCTGCGGCCCGATCATACGGCCCATTAGCATCCACCGGTGGTGGTCTTGCCTCGCCAATTGGTATGTGTTCAGAAGACGAAGATCTAGCTTGAGTACTACCTCAGCCTCGGCCACGGCCTCTTCCCCGAGCAGCTCTCATACTCATATCGATTTATTTGATTACGAATTTTATGTCGTTAGTTTATTGTTTCCACTATTTATTACAGAATATCTTATGAACGGATAAAGTTTTAGAGTTGTTCTCGCGCAACACAGTTTAGCTACTGTCTCAGTTCCCTAGGGCTTAGTTTACTCTACAGTCTCAGTTTTGTAGCCTTAATGCTACATTATCTATAGTACTATCTCTAAGGCTCAGTACTATCTACAGTACAGTTTAGTATATAAAATAGAAAGATACTTACAGACATGGTGCCAGGGATTTAGTGTGCCACCTCATCAGTTTTCAGACAAACTCAAGATTTAGGCCTTTCTGAAATTCATTTCTCACACCTTTGGTTTAAAGAAAATAGGTTTGGAAATTATCTCCTTTCAACAAAAAATTTGTTTTCAAAAATCAGATTTTTTTCAAAAATACCCTCTTTGGGCTCAAAGTTTTGAAAACCTTTTTGGACCCGATCCACAACTGAGTTGTTGCAACTGGGCTCTGATACCACTACATGTAACACCCCAAACCTGACCCAGACGTTACGGCTAAATTCAGCGTGCCACATGGAAAATGTTACTATAGAAGTTATATTTTATCCAAAAATATTTCTTAGGGTTTGAAGAATGTTTTGTTATAAGTTAAAGTGAATGGAAGCTGTGCACCAGGTAGGAAGCCAGAAAAGAGGAGGTGAGTCTATTGGACTGCTTAAGTACCAAGTTCTTCACGGATCCAATCCTAGACATGCACACATCCATTGCCACACTTTAAACCTATTACTTGTCCATGTATAAATAATTAAGTTTAAAACTATTTAAAATATTCATTTCCTTTGAAAACGTTTACATTGCGGAAGCTTTGCTCGGTTATCGTGATATTTTGAAAATAAGAAACTTTTATAAAACGCGCCTTAAAAATAACTAATTTAATAACCCCAAATAAGTAAAATAATAAAAAGATCGGCCTTATTACAACTTAAACCAGAAACAAAATACACAAAATAATAATTACGAAACCTAAAAAGAAACAGAATTTAATCTTCATGGCCACTCTGAATCCCGCCCAGCTCCAAGTCCACCAACTAGGTCTCACCTGCAAGGATGGAAGAGAAAGGGGTGAGTTTGGAAAACTCAGTGTGTACGAAAAACCAATCCAAAGCCCAAGTCAGCTCAAGCCCAATGGGCCTAAGCCCATTTAGATAACAGTGGGTATTGGGCCGAAGCCCTTTTAGAATACAGTAAACTGGGCCTTAGCCCTTTTTCAGATAACAGTATGGCCCATAGGCCCATTCTAGAACAGAGCAGACATATTTGTGTATGCAAGCCCAAACCCAGCCTATAACCAACCGCTACACTCCACCCATACCAACCCTACACTCCATGCGGGGAATAGCTCAATCCACCCAGCCCTACGCTCCACAGTTGTAGCATAGCTGCTCAGATATTAGTAAGTTCAGGCAAAGCCTCTAGTACGTGATCAAGCCACTTTCAGTACTTCCTCCATCAATAACCCAGTCCCATGCATCAGATAATAATAATAACATGGCATGCAGTAAATAGTAACAGTCAAACATGCATTTCAGTCATAATTAACCCTAGGGTTAAAATGGTCAATTTGCACCTAGGGGTATAATGGTAATTTTCCATACTTAGGTGTATTCTAATAATTTATCTATTTTAGGGTTTTCGTGCATATTTCCACCATTCACGTACTAACAGAAACACTTACCGAGTGCTCTTATCGAATTGGGCCTATTGGCCCATTATCCCAATTTTGGCCCTTAAAGCCCAAAAATATCGAAGGCACAGAAATCATGCATTTGCAGCCTAAACATTCTAGTTTACCAAAACGTTAATTGATTTACCTAACTAGCATTCGCACACTCGCAAGTCCACAAAATATCGATTTTTTCGCATTTCGGCCTTTCGGCTTTTGCCGATCTAGACTATGAAAGGGTATTAGTTACACACCTGTTTGGACGATATGCTGACGAGATCCACACACATGAACTGCCTACAATCGGGTTACTAACAAGTTAATCTAACTATCAGAAACGAACTACATAATAACCTTCTTACCATATTCGGCCAAAAGTACCTTAGGCACTAGCGATCCTACCTTTGCTGAAATTAGCGACTAGGTTTAGATCTAGTCGTTCCACTTGTCCAAGCCTTCGATCAGCAGCCTTTAGATCACACTATTATCACAATAAAACATTTTTCACAACCCTTAGAGCCATAGAGCCCAAATCGATAGCCTCCCTAAACCTTTAGGGACTTCGACTTTTTCTAACTTGAAAGAAATAAGACTAGATCTGAAGTAATGAGCACTTACCACTTATTCCTCTTTGATTACTACGCAGATCTGATGTATATCTATCCTCTAAATGATGGTAGAACCTGAATCCAAGAGATCTGAAGTTTCGGCTATAAGCCCCTAAGTCTTAGGGTATTTCGGCTTTTTAAGTGGTGAAGAAGATGACGATTCCAGGCTATAACCTTGGAATAATGCTGCCGACCGGTACCAAGGGTTTGGAGAAGATGAATGTTGGTCAAGAGGAACAAAAATACCGAAGGATTTTGGATTTGGAGAAATTAGCACCAGTAGTGAGTTTCGGGATTCGACTTTTATGGCAATCGGCTATGAAGGTTTTGTGGAGGATGGGATTGATAGAGAAGGTGAGTAGGGTGATCAGAAGGTTTTGACTAATAGAAGAAGCATAAGGGAAGAAAGAAAATGGAGAAGAAGAGAGGGAGAAAATTCGACATCAAGAAGAGGAACTTACGTTTTCAGCTTTTGTGAAAACTCAGAATGAATGAATGAAAACTTTCAGGTGGCTAACCCTAATCCTCCAAGATAGAAAAAGAAAAGAACCTAACCCTAATATCAACTAAAGCAATCGGCCCAACCTCCCTAAGGCCCTTGCCGAAACTCTCTTGAGTGATCATGTGCTCAGCACATGTCCAAAATTAAAAAGTAACTACATGCCTACCTTGCGACTCGAACCTTGGACCTTCAATTCCTTCCCATGCACCAATTTTTTAAGAATCTAGTGGCACCACCTTGCCACTTTATCAAAGCCTTATTTGTGTCATGACTTACGAAGTTCTTCTTAAAGCCCGCTTAACCCAGTCTCCTATTTACTTAAAATCCAACCTTGATATTTTACCATGTTTAACCTAGGCTTGGGCCTTCTAAAGACCTACTAACACATTTAAACACAATTCCAATATTCAGAACACCAAAATTTCAAAATTTACCAAAAATCACAGAAACCCGAAAAAAATCCCGAAAATTAGGGCGTTACAGCAAAAATGCCCAAATGTATATTTTTAAACTAAATTGAATGTGTTGATGATTAAATGGGTTAATTTTGAATACATATGGATCAAGAAAGAAA
The DNA here is from genome assembly GCF_025698485.1 of Gossypium arboreum. Lineage (NCBI taxonomy): Eukaryota > Viridiplantae > Streptophyta > Magnoliopsida > Malvales > Malvaceae > Gossypium > Gossypium arboreum. The sequence continues at coordinate 53,159,927 of NC_069071.1, read as the reverse complement.
GAATTTAGATTTAGATTGGGGGAAAAGCAAGGTTTGAGTAATCGATCTGAATCGTCAATTTCTTATACGAGGTAAGTTCGTATGTGATAATTTTGTTATAAATGTATGTTATATGCTTTGATATTGTAATACGCCAAACACGGCCTAGACGCTATAGCCGAAATCTAGCATGTCACATTGAAATGTTTTTCAAAAACCATGTTCTCATTGAAAACCCTTCTTGTTATTAGTTTAAAGTTTTGCGGAAACGTGATATTTTGAAAAATAGTTATTGTTTTGGAAAAGAAAACCTTGTTCTACTCTAGCAGTTGTAAAACAGTATATAAAATTCCAAATTTAGAACCAGAAATTAAAAGAGGCCTTTTTACAACCCAGATCAAATATAAGTTCTTGTAAATAGATAACTTAAAAGAAAATCAGAAACAATAGCAGTTGTGTGGCCACCTCTAAGTCCCTTGTAGCACCGATCCTCCTAAAGCTGGGGATTACCTGCACAGTTAATAAACGGGGTGAGTTTATAAAAACTTAGTGTGTAATTCCCTCCTAAACTAAAGCAGTAAGTAAACAGACAAAATTTAGAATCAGTCTGGGCCGAAGCCCATTACAGTAACAGAACAATGTGTGTGGGCCTAAGCCCAGTACAATTTCACTTGGGTCTCAACCCTCATCAGAATCAATTGGGCCTTGCCTATTCTCAATATCAGTAACAGTTGGGCCTAGCCCATTAACAGAATCAGGTGGGCCTAAGCCTAGTACAGAATCAGTATCAGATGCAGATATGCAGAAAGATTCCCACCCCAGTCCAACCAACACACCACCCGTACCAACCAACTCACCATGTGGGGATAAAATCGACCCACCCAGCCAATACACCAAGCTTAGCACCGGTTGCGCACTAAGTCAACAGGACGGCTCAACGCCGTAGACAGGACGACTCAATGTCATAGACAGGAGGACTCAACGTAGTCGACAGGACGGATAAAGGTCGTAAATATCACAACAATGCTACCAGTTAATAGAACGGCTATAAGCCATAAGTATCACAGAAAGGCTGAAAGGCTTATATAGGACGACTACAGGCCGTACACTTCCACCGTCCATAATAACCCAACCCTATACAATATGTCATGTCATAAATATTATGTGCATGCAAAGTCATACTCAAAACAATCATATATGTAAATCATAGGCACATTAGTCATACGGAACATAAGGGCATAATCGTCATTCTACCATACAGGGGTATTACGGTTATTTTACACTACAAGGGTATTTCGGCGATTTCACAAACTGGGGTCTTAACGACCCAACAGAAGGTCCACCATCGCCTCGAGCAACTTAAGTAACCTAAACAGACATAACGGTGCAAATGGCCCTAAGGCCCATTACTCGGCCTAAGTGGGCTCACACCCTCATGTGGCCTATTTAGCCCAAATTTAGATACGGCTATGTGACCTACATAGCCCAGTCCAATAATTATCACAAGTTGTAGGCCCATTGGTCCCACACAGCCCATCTAGGCCCAACATGGCCTAAAACTACCTAAGTCGTGTGCGCGACATGACAAGTCTATCTACATCCCACTTAACAGTGAAGTTTACATAAGTGGGCCCTCCGGCCCATTGGGTCCATCAAGGCCCAGAATAGCCCTAGCACACGAGAACGCTCGTGGTGGCCTTTACAGTCTATCGCCCATGATTTATGGGCTCGGTTCGCCCTTCGTGCGTTCGCACGCTCGTGAGGCCACGAATGCCGAAGTTTTAGCTTTTTGGCTTTTGTCGACTTCTAACAAAGAAGGGCATGAATACAAAACTGTTTATGAGAACGCATCGAAGTCCACGATCACCAACTTTGGCAAATTCTGCATTGAGTCTTAATCACTTTTCCCTTCACCAACTCATCTGGTTCACTCTATTTAAAGTCAGTTTCTCACTAATTCCCATGTTAGCTTCCCGATGTGGGATTACTTTCAACCATTAGGAAAATTCCTTATTTTTATATAACCACTTCACATAGTTCCAGTCCAACTCCACCTCCTACACAGCTCAAACAGCAAAATAAATACTCTATTATGCATCCTAGGACTTGAACATCAGACCTCACAGTTACATAACACGCCACCTTGCCACTACACCACAGGGCTCTTTTTGTGTAATCATTTTAGCCTCAATTAATTATAAGGTGTATAGGCCAAAGTCTAGGTTCCTTTAAAAGAAAAACCAAAATAAATTGAAAGAGCCAAGATTAAACCCAAGCTCCCTTGCAACCTTAATGACGCCACAACCACTAGACCACATGCTTCCTTGTATCATTTATTTACCACAATAATTTAAAAAGCCTTCATCCAAATGCCTAGGGTTTTATTCACTTAAAACCAAAAATTTTGCTAAAGCCCAGGTTTGAACCTAGGATTTCTCCAACACTTCTCAGGGCCATTAACCACTAAAGTAGACGTTTAACTGTATCATTTCCTTGTACAATTAAATGCTTATATACAACCTCCTTACAGACCCATACTCAAGGCCCAATACTTTTAGGCCCAAATTCAGGGCTTTACAGGTATTGCATAAAATGTGATTGTAAGATTACAAATAATGTTTGAATTGTAAATACGACTATATGGATGTGTTTGAAGCTGAAATAGACAAGCTAAACTTTCCGGTTGAACCTTAGGAATAGTTTAGGATGGTAGTGACATGTCATTAGGTTAATATATTGGCTTCGAGCCATGATATCAGCACTTCGAGTGCGAATAATGCCTTGATTTGGCTACGGGCCATTATATAGGTATTCAGAGAGGAGTTACCTTGATTTGGCTACTGGCCATGGTATAGATACTCCAGGATTAGTTAACTTGACTTGACTACGGGCTATGGTATAGGTACTTATCGATTGAGATCTTGAGTATCTGACCTCTATTCCAAATGGTTCAATGGGTAAAAGAGTCACGTATTTGAGAAAGAGGTTAGTACGAGGTTGTACAGGTACGTATAGAAACTATTTGAGTATTACATTGAAAAAGTTTAATAAGATGGTATTTAATTATGTTTTGAGACATGATAAAGGTTTGTGGTTAATGTGATTTTGATTTGATAATGTGAAAATAGTTGAATTACATTTATTTGATGAATTGAATTAATCACTTACAAACTTACTAAGCTATGAAGCTTACTGTGTGTTGTTTGTCTATGTTTTATAGAGAATTAAAGCTAGCTAGGATCCGGAGATTGGTGGGAACATCATAGCCTATCAAATATCTAAATTGGTATTTTTGAGATATGTATATATGGTATATGGCATGTATAGGCTAGTCATGGTACTTTGGTTGTGACTATAGTCATGAGGATTGGCTTATAATGTTTATGTTTTGATTTGTATAGATAGCCATGTGTGATGGCTTAGTTTAGTATGTTTTGGTATAAATGTGGATAAGGTTTCATAGTCATTCAAATGGTAATGTTTTGAATTTAGTAAAGGATTTATATATATGATTGAAGTTGATAAATTGAGAAGATATATGCTTGTGAATGAATGTTGGATGATATAAGTTTTTGAATAGGTATTTGGCTTTAATTAATTATTGAGATTGATTGAAATGGATATGGTATGAATTGTGCATTTGGATGATGATTTTGGGATCCCTATTGTATGATGAATTGGTACCATTTTGGTTATTTAAGTGAGCATGAAAAAGGTGACAAATTGGCTTTGTAAATGGCCTATTTTTGTCCACACGGGTAGAGACACGGGCGTGTGTCTCAGCCGTGTGCGACACATGGTCATGCTACACAGTCGTGTGTCCTCTGGGGTACCCATTTGAATTAAGTCAGTATGCCCTATAGGTTTGGCACGGCGAGACACACGGGCGTGTCTACTGGCCGTGTGTGGCACACGGGTGCACATGGGCGTGTGGCTACCCGTGTGACCCAAGTCAGTAACCCCTCTAGATTTCACACGGCCTGGCACACGGGTGAGTCCTCAGCCGTGTTGTGCAAGTCAGTATGTATGCCCTGTTTTGACATAGCCTATGACACGGGCGTGTCTGGTGGACGTGTGAGGCACACAGCCAGTTCACATGGCGTGTGACTCTTGAATGCTTGAAAATTTTATGTGTTTCCTAAAGTTTACAAATGTTATCAGTTTAGTCCAACGAACCTCTTCCAAGCATGTTTTAAGGTCTTGTAGAGCCTTATAAGAGACATTGTGATTATATTTGATTGATGTTTATGTGAAATTTTATGATTTATGTTGTGATTAACCGGTAATGCCCCGTAACCCAATTCCGACAACGGGCACAAGTTAGGGGTGTTACTACGTTCAGATAAACTGAATCCACATTTTTACAATTGAGAACATGAGTGCTTGATTGAATGATAATGGGATATTGGTGCTCGATTGGCATTTCCAAACACCTCTCCCCTTGATTAAGTAAGAAATAATTTAGTCCATATCTGTATCTCTGAAATAATCAATATCTAAGGTGCCTAAAGCATCAGAGACATAGCATGGCACATTGTAAAAGTTGCAAATCTCTCGGGGAGTACAGAGGACCTCTTTGCCTCAGACGGTCATATGATTGTGCACTTCGTGTTGGGATTTATTCTTTTCTCTCTCTTTTAGCGATGCATAAAACTTGTACACTGTCAAGTCAATCCCTGACTCTTTCGGTGTGAGACAAATTTCGATCTAATGGATCGCCCAAATCAAATCTCAAATTTCATCATTCAAGTCGAACGATGAGTTGAACCCGCGTTCTTGAATGAAAGTCTTGCCTTGAAGTTCCAAGGAGTATATTTCAACCTCTAGGCTCTAGAATCGGGTGGAATCGAATTCCCCTAATTCACTCTATAGTGCTGTGACCTTTTTAAGGTGCCATTTAAATGCAATATATAAAAATATAATCTCAAAAAACAATTAATACAATGAAATAAAAATAAATAAAATGAAAAAAGTTAAGAACATTTCACCAAGACTATTGGATGACATAGTTATTGTTAATGGAAAAAATGGTTGCAATGCAAAGTTGAGGAGAAAAGAACTCACGAGGAATGGATTAAATCTAATATGGAGAGGGACGGGAAGGGTTTGATTGCCGTTAGAGGGCTTAAGGGAGTGTTTAGAATGTGTTTAATGTGGAAAAATTAGGTTTAAAACAAGGTTTGGTATTTATAGGGTTGTACGGGTCATATAGAAAATGGGCCAAATTTTGCAGACTTGACATCGGTGTCATGAAATTGGGTGCTGGTGTTGGGACACTGTACATTGAATACTCCAAGTTTTAGGTTCTTTGTTCTATGTCATGACACAGGAACAAGATGTTGTGACACGACCCAAAATTTCAAATTATTATTTTGGTTCGAAATGCTATTTCACATTGTTAGGGTGCAGTGTCGCGAGACGAGGTGGAATTTGAAAAGTTTTTATGTTCAAAATAAAATATCGCAACATAGGGATATGGTGTCGTGACACCACCCTAATTTTAAAAATCCTAGGAGTTTCAAAGTCTAGTGTCATGACACCACCCTTGTTTTCCCTATTCTCATGTTTTGGGGCGTGCCGGTACCTCTGTTTTACTCCTAATTCCAAATAGGTCCCTAATAGGCTTCCTCTAGCTGTTTAAGGCTTTAATCCTACCTAATTAAAACTTCTAAGCTAGTTAAAATCCAAAATAAAAATCTAGAAGTTCAAATGTACAAAATTTTACAACAATTATTTAAAGTTTCTTGATGAAATTAAATGTGGCTACCGGACTCATTCGATAGCTCTTGCATTCCATGCATCGCCATTTTTCTTCTTTGGTGATTGTCTTGGTCCATCCAACATGTGGCCTTCCATTTGGGGTCTTTCCACTTATCGCGTTCCCTCAATCTAGACTTTCCTATACACAATAAGCTTGAATCGTACCTTTGACCAAAGTTGTTAGGGGTCCTAAAAGAAATTACGTAACAATCCTTCCCTAATTAGTTTCCATACTTTGTATTTTGGGAATCATGACCACATTTGAATACTTCTAACTCTCCATCGATCTTTATTATTAATTGTTCTTTTCAAGATTGATGGTCGATGTAGACATAGTAAAAAATGGTTAACCCAATAGAATGGGAATATCTTGGTCCTCCTTGAAGTCCAGGACGACAAAATCAACGAGGATTATAAAACCCCTTGTAATGCCCTCAACTTGACCCGATTCACCGAGTTTGGATCTTGGATGTTATGAAAACCACTTAACCATATTTCCAAAACAGTTAACAAATACCCCTTACTTCAAATACTTTTATTATTATTTTAACGAAAAACCCCACATTAAAGAAAAAAGGAAAGTAATTAGTGAAAAATATACATATTACACCAGACTTGTTATTTATTGCAACACATGGGTTACAAAAGACAAACTTTTAGGGAGTAGTCCTACTAAATGCCAATTTTTCTGAAACGCCCATTGTAAGCATAGTATCCCTATTTGCATAATCTTTAGTGCATTCCCGGCATTGTCTCTCTTTGCTCTTTAACTTAAACAGCAATACCTGAAACATAAACATAGCACCAGTAAGTTCATATGAATTTAATGAGTTTTGAATACAACTTACCTTTTTTTCATTTCGTGATAGATTCTTCATATTGAATAATTGGATTTTCCCTTACCTATCTTTGGCGAATGCCTTCACATTTTTAGTTGTATACTATCACACTTATACGCCACTTATCATTCATACCATAATGTCATTCATTTAACTACTTAGCTAACTTTAGGTCTTCTCAATCGATACTACCTTTTTATTTTCTAATCAAACAACTTTCAAAAGTTACTCTCGAATAGTTAACCGTATGCACTATTCTTGGTGGATACCACTTACTATTCATACTTTTGGAAAATACCCATATTGATCCTACTAAATCAAATCATAATTTAGACCATACCCTAATTCAACCCAATACAAACTCATGCTGCTAAGGAAACCTCTAGATCTTTTAGAAGAATTATGTACATCTTTGATATAGGCTACAAGATATCCAATATAACGAACAATTCAGATTCTATCAGAGCTTAGAACAAGACATAATATTATACATATACAATGAATTTCATACAAATTAGAATTTCCACCTTAATTGCACGGTAACTCAAATTACAGACTCTTATATTGAATACATCCATATACTATACTGGCAGATAACCATGACGAATACCCTCTTTGAAAAAACTAAGTCATACTTCTTCTTAAGAAACTTCCTTAAAGACTTGTTCAATTTTATCGCAGAAATTTTCACACTAAAGATTTAGATAGATCATATCTTTAACATAAACTCACTAAAAACTTACCAGAGTATGCCACCAGAGCCAGAAAGAATACGCCACTAAGATGGCCTAAGAATACGCCATAAAGGCTAGCAGAATACCATAAAGGCCAAATCAAAGTACACCATAAGGGCAAAATCAGAATACACCATAAAGGAAATCAGAATGCCATCTCAGCATTCCATGAACTGCTATGTTTGTGATATGGATTTGCTTAAACTCACATTGCATGAGTGATTTGCAGTAATTCAATGTAGTAGATTAAACTAATTTTCACATTTAAGGAGCTTGAATACAAGCATTTTCGTTATGTTTTAGTTAAGTTTTCTTAGTTTTATTTATATTCAATAAAATGTGCAAATTGATCTTCTATTGACCTTAGGGGCCAAATGAGGCCTAAGGGAGAGCTAATGCACTTTGTGAGTGCGCAAGAGACCTTTAGAAGGTGTACTAAATCAATACTGGTTGTTGTGTTGTAACATGGGATGAACAAGAAGATTTTAATGTTGCAACGCTACTTGAGGGTGCTGTGACATACCCTTGAAGATATCCCAGATAAAGTATAATGACTACTATGTTACAACACATGTCCTAGTGTGTCACGACATCGACTCTAGGAAGAAATAGAATATGAAATAGGGGCGTTTTGGTTTACACAATCAAACTTAAAGCTCAGGAACGTTAGCTAACCTAGGGTTGAGGACAATGACCACCTGAACTCTATAAATAGGCTCATTTGGAACATGTTATGGACACCATTCCTTTAGCCTAGATTCTTTGTGTAAAACTTAGTTTAGTATTTTCCTTTATTCTTAGTTTTAGATTTATTTCAATTGTTCTTGTTGATTTCAAGAGATCTAAATTGTGGAAGCATTGAAATTGTGTGGATTCGTGATTAATCTCAATACAATCAGGTTCTTTCATTTACTCTATGTTGTCGATTTAAATTGCATGCTTCCCCTTTACATCAGCTCTATATTGTCTATGAAAGCCATGATGAACAAATCCCTCTAGGGGGAATTATCGAGTGGAGGGATGATCTATTAACTATTTTGTAGGGTTACTCAATGAATCAGCTATTTGGGAAAGGAAGAATGTGAAACAAACCTAGGCCTGACAACCCTGGGAAGTCATCTAGGTGGGAATTAACCCAAAATTGGTATAGCCAATCCATGAACACCTTTACAAAAAGCCAATCTGGAGTATGAGGTTGGAAGATAAGTAGTTCATGTTGACTTGTTATGTTAGTGAAAGATCGAAAGATCCTGCTAGGGTAGCGACTAGTTGATTGATGAGGAACCCAAAACAACAATTGATGGAAACTATAGAAGCAAGCTAATCACCCATAATAAATTTTTCATTTATTCTCCTTTTCTATCTCTTGAAGTCTATTTCTTATATGTTATTTTGTCTTTATTATTATAAAAACCCAAAAAATTCATTTATTTTATATTTTTATACTATAACTAATTTAAAAGTACTAATTATATCTTTTAGTGTTTAGGTTAGAATTGATCTGGCACTCAGCTCCCTTGGGTACAATCCTTGGAGTACTCACTTACTTCGTTGTAAAACTATATTACAACTCTATCCATATACTTGCGGGTATCGCCTTGTCTTTTTATATTTTATTGTAGTTGTAACATCTCGAAATAGGGCCTAAATGGAATAGTGGTTGCGAAACCACAAATCTGAGATCGAAAAGTTTATTTCGATTAATTTTTATGATTTACTGAGTGATTGGATGCATGTGTTAGAGTATTGATAAGAACTTTTATAGATTGCATGTTTAATTTGCCTATTAGGGCTTATTTGCAGAAGTTGCTATAACAGTCCAAGTTAGGGCCTAAACAGAATGATGGTTTTAGAACCACGAATTTGAAGTCAAAAGATTTATTCCAATTAAGTTTTAAGGTTTATTTATTGATTAAAATATTGTTTAAAAATATAAGTAATTTTACTGATAAAGTGCTTAATTGGACTTTTAGGACTAAATTGCAAAAGTTGCAAAATATGTGTTCTAATTCATAAGTACTTGATTGAAATGGGGGTTTAAAGAGGAGGTCCTTAAATGAAATTAGACCATTATATTTCGTTTGGACAAAAATGGGCATGAATAGGACAAAATTTTAAAGAAAGGCCTTAAGGGCATTTTAGTCATTTGGTAATTAAAAGAAATAAAAAGGGAAAATAAAGCCAAAATTGACTCATATTTTTCATGGAGGCCAAAATTAGCATGGGGGAAGCCATGGATAGGGTTTTCAATCTTTCCAAGCTCAATAGTAAGTCTGTTCTAGCCTCGTTTTTCAAGTTCTTTACGATTTTGGAATTTCGGTAACTTGATTAAGCTTATTCTAGCAATAATTTAAGCTAGGGATCATATTTGGAAAAATACCCATAGGTGAAATGTGTTTATTTTGATGTTTTATGGTAGAATATGAAGGCTGAAATTATGTTAAACAACTTTTGCTAAGCGGTTTTAAGTAAAAATGAGTAAAACGGCTTAATCGGTAAAAGTTGTTATTGTTCATAACTATGTGTTAGACTGAGAATTTGATGTTGCCATAGAAGGGAAAAATGATCAGCATGTCATAAAACATAAGAATAAGGGATGAAGTTTAATTTTCGAGCCTAGGGGCAAAAGTGTAAATATGCAAAAGTTTAGGGGCAAAATTGTAATTTTTCCAAAGTTTGAGTTAATGACTATTTTCAATAGTACATTAATTAAATAAGTAAAATATAATGTTTTAGATCCCGAAAAATGAGATTTGAATCTAGAATGGGAGAAAAATTAAAAATCGGGAAAGTTGGTAAAATGACCGTTTTAGTATCGAGGTAAGTTCATATGTATAATAAGCATTAATTTATGCATGTTTCAATGTAAAATTGATATATTTACTATGACTGTCGAGGTGTTGAAAGTAAGTATAATTATGATGACTTAAATGTTCAATATTAATTCGACATGGAAATGAGAAAGTATGTAAGTTTGTATATAAATAATACATTATCTTTATTATATTTTTGTATTTCAGCATATTTTATGTATTGTAGCTGATTTTTGAATCATAATTGACTATTGGAAGTATGGAATCAAGTATTAGAAAGTGAGAGAAATCTCGGTTGAACTTTCGGAAAGATTGGATGATACAGATGGTATGTAACTAGGTCACACGTATGGTGCTGAGTGAACATCATGTGTACAAGAGAGCTACAAGACATTATGATGTAGCTAGATTGCATGGGTGATACTATGTGTACACCATGTAGTCAAGAGGCTACGGGATATATGTAGCTAGGTCGCATGCGTGGTTCCAGGTGAAGGACACCATGTAGACAAGAGAGCTACGAGATAAACTGGCTAGGCCACATGGGTGGTACTAAGTGTTCACCATGTGTAGCCAAAATTATGTGTGCAATCAAGCTAGGTCACATGAGTGGTGCTAAGTGAAGGCCACTGTAACACCCTGAATTTGGGCCTAGAAGTTTTGGGCCTTGAGCATGGGAGCGGTTGAAGGTAGCTTATAATATTCTGTTGTGAATGAAAATTTTGTAGTTGAAGGCTTGTTTTAGTGGTTAAGTGTGCTGAGAAGTGTTGGAGAAGTCCTGGGTTCAAACCTGGACTCTAGCAAAAATTTTGGTTTAACGTGAATCAAACCCTGGGTGTAGTAGGTAGGCCTTAAGAATATTGTTGGAGAAATTGTGACATAAAAAACCTTGTGGCTTAGTGGCAACTAGCGTGTGAAGCATTTAAGGGGAGGCATGGGTTCGAATCCCATGGCAAGCAAAGAGCATTTATTTTGCTAACAGGGGGAAGCAAGAGTTGGTGTTGAATTTAAACTTTGATGATGGAGGGATCCCACATCGGGAAGCTAACATAAGAGTGGATGCGAAGCTGGCTTTAAATAGAGAGAACCATGAGGAGAGTAAGGTACCTTTCTTGGCTGATCCCTTTCGCTTTATGGCGTGCTCGTTTGGGTTGGGCGTCGGCTAAGAGTGCTCGGAGCATGGATTAACTCTAGTCTCCAACCAGGTGTGTATTTCTTACTACTCTAGCTGTAGAATGGCTACTTTGGGCCGCGATGGGCCGAAAAGGGCCATGTGGGCCTAATGGGCTTACGAGCCCAATTGGATAAGTTGTTTGATTGTGTATTAAATATTAGACTAGGCTAGGTGAATCTCATATCTGTGGCTAGATTTGGGCTAAAAGGGCCACACGAGTGTGTGGGCCCATTTGGGCCGAGAATGGGCTTTAGGGCCATTCGTATTGTTATCCCTATTTAGAATACTTTAGTTTACCAAATTACTAAAATACCCCCAGTTGTAAAATTACCAAAGTACCCCCGGTTTATAAAATTACCTAAATACCCTCAGTTTGTAAAATTGCTGAAATACCCTCGATTTGTAAAATTACCGAAATACCCTCAACTTGTAAAATTACCAAAGTACCCCTGATTTATAAAATTACCCAAATATCCTCGATTTGTAAAATTACCGAAATACCCTCAATTTGCAAAATTACTGAAATACCCTTGATTTGTAAAATTACTGAAATACTTCTATAAGATAGAATTACCATTTTACACTTGATTTACAGAATTATCGTTTTACCCTTGATTTATAGAATTACCATTTTACCCTACATTTATAGAATTACCATTTTACGCTCGATTTACAAAATTACTGAAATACCCTTGGTTTACAAAATTACCAAAATACCCTCGATCAATAAAATTACCAAAATACCCCTGGTTTGTAAAATTACCAAAATACCCCTGATTTGTGGAATGACCAAAATACCCCTGTAGGGTAGAATTATCGCAATACCCCTGTAGGGTAGAAGTACCGAAATACCCCTGTAGGGTAGAATTATCGAAATATCCCTGTAGGGTAGAATTACTAAAATACCCTTGTAGGGTGGAATTATCGAGATACCTTGTGGGGTAAAATTACCATTTTGCCCTTAGGGTGTTAAATGATTGTTTTTCCCACAAGGGCAAGTGACTGACTTGGACTGTGTGGTTGACGAATTTGATTGTGAATATATGTTGGTGATATGAATGACTTGACTGTGACTGTTTGATTCAAATATGGGCATGATATTCTGATTCTGTATGTTGTATGCCATGGCATTTATATCTGTTGCATGTGTTATGGGTTATATTGATGGAGGAAGTATTGAAAGTGGCTTGCCCACGTACTGGAGGCTTTGCCTCAACCTCTCGATAATGAGCGACAATGCTTTGCAATTGTGGAGTGTAGGGTGGGTGGGTTGAGCTATTCCCCACATGGAGTGTAGGGTGGTATGCGGTGGAGTGTAGCAGTTGGTTATAGGTTTGGATTGGGTTGGGATTGCATTCACATTCGATTTTTTGATACATTACACGATCTGATTCGATTTTGATTTTGTTACGATCTCGATTACGATTACGATTACGTCACCTAATTCTGATTCTGATTTTGATTCTAGTTCTTATAATGTTTCTTATCTTGTAATGGGTTAAAGCCCATCTGGTACTGTCTGTTATAATGGGCTAAGGCCTAATTGGTATTGAAACTGTAAGTAAGGCTGGGGCGAGACTTTTAATTCTTTTATATGACCGATTGTTCCTTTTTATAGTAGGGATTTCACATGAGTTTTCATAAACTCACCCGTTTATTAACCTTCGGTAATTTCCACCTTAGGCGGATCGAGTGCGAGGGCTCGGAGGAAGTCACATACACTATTTATGTTACAATTTTGATTGTTACTTTTAAATGTTTTTATGTGGGTTGTAGTAAAGCCGTTGTAATTTTCTGGATTTCAAATTTGGAATTTTATTTATTGTTCTTATAATTGCTAGCATTAGAACACGGTTTTCCAAAGCAACTACTGTCATTCAAAACATCACGTATCCGCAATTATTTTTAAATCAAGCTTCTGTAACTGCCAAGATTTTTACAAAGTTGTTAAGAATGTTATTCAACTGAGGTTTTTAACAAGGTTTAAAAAGGGTATAAGTTTTTAATTATTAAGAAGGGTTTTTAATGGATACATGGTTTTCAAAAAACACTTCAATGTGACATGCCAGATTCGAGCCAAACTTCTAGCCCGGGTTTGGGGTGTTACATTTAGTGATATCAGAGCCAAGTTACAACAACTCGGCTGTGGATTGGGTTTTCAAAGGTTGAATTTTAGAAAATTATTTTCAAATACGTGGTCTATTTGAAGTATTTCTTTTAAAAAGTGTGGCACACCGAGTCTCCGGCGCCGAATCCGTAAGTCTTCTGAATACTTTTGTCTGTTTAGAAATTGAAATACTGTGGATTCCTTAGATATTGGTCTGAATTTAAATTTGGTATTTATTGTATGTGGATGTGATGTTTGGATATAGAAATTATATATATGTGTGATAAATATGTGGCTGCTTCTGTGAATAAGTGTTGTATGCATGAGATGTTTCAAGTTCTAGTTGAAGTGTGACAGTGATAGTAGGATCGAGTCTTGTTGATAGCATAGTGGGGTAGATGTTACACGACTACCCTATTAGACGGAAATTTTGGGAACAAAATTTCTTTAAGGGAGGTAGAGTTGTAACACCCTGAATTTGGGCCTAGAATTTTTGGGCCTTGAGCATGGGAGCGGTTGAAGGCAGCTTATAATATTCTATTGTGCATGAAAATTTTGTAGTTGAAGGCTTGTTTTAGTGGTTAAGTGTCTTTGAGAAGTGTTGGAGAAGTCACAGGTTCAAACACGGACTCTAGCAAAAATTTTGGTTTAAGGTGAATCAAACCACAGGTGTAGTAGGTAGGCCTTAAGAATATTGTTGGAGAAATTGTGACACAAAAAGCCTTATGCCTTAGTGGCAAGTAGCATGTGGAGCATTTAAGGGGAGGCATGGGTTCGAATCCCATGGCAAGCAAATAGCATTTATTTTGCTAACAGGGGGAGGCAAGAGTTGGTGTTGAATTTAAACTCTGATGATGGAGGGATCCCACATCAGAAAGCTAACATAAGAGTGGATGTGTGACAGCCCTAAAGTGACCCTAGTCGGAAAGCGGTTTCGGGACCGCTAAACCGAGTCACCAAATTATTTGAATATGATATCTATTGTCTAAAATATGTGATTATGAATGTGTGAAGGTTTTAAGCTTCGATTTAGTAAATTGCATGTGAAATTAGTCGATAGGACTTATGTGTGACACTTTTGAAATGTGATAGGTAAATCTATAAGGATCTATTAGTGCATGTAATCAAAGGGGTGGACTTGCATGTCAATTTCCCCCTTTTTAATTGCTAGTGGCCGGCCATGACAAAGGGTGATGGGCAAAACATGTCATAAAACATGTTGTGACAATGGTGTATGTTAGGAAAAATAAAATAAGGAGTATGGGTAATAAAGAAATGGAAAAAAAAAGAATGGTGTAAGTGTTCCCCCCCCCCATTGCCGTGAGTTGAGGGAAAGAAGAAAAAAAAAAGTGTCCATCATTTTTCACTTCTTTTGGCTGAAAATTCTAAGGAAGAAAGAAAACAAGTTGTGTTCTTTGGTTCTTCTTGGCCGATTTGAGAGAGGGAAGAAGGGAGTGAAGCAATCGGTCATCTTAGGTCGATATTAAGGTAAGGAAGTTGATACTAGTTCTTGAAATCCTAGTTGACTTTGAGTGAGATATCAAGTTATTGTTGGTAACCCATGTTGAAATTGTGATTTTGGAATAAGTAAGGTTTTTGGCTATGGAGATTAATAAGGGTGATGGTTGTGTTTCATGCTAAATCTTGATGATTATGAGTTCCTTTCTTGGGTCTACCTTAGATCCATGAAGTATATTTTTATTTGGTGTTGTTGGAAGTATCGGCCATGGTATATCCATAAGCATGATTTATGCTTATTGCATGATAGGTAAGATTTGTGTTTTGAATATATGTTTATATTTGGTTATAATCAACTTGTGATTCGACTCTTGCACATATATATATATATGTTTGCACATGATGTATTGGTATGACATATATACTATCTCAAGGTATATATTTACATATGATGATGTTTTGGTTATGAAGTAAATGATTGATGCGTATTGAGTTACAATATGTAATGCGTTAGTTAGTAAAATGTATGCCATTTATGTGTGATATTAAGTATATAATTGGCCTCAACGTGGACATGCATATTCGGCCACATGAGGTGGATTGGTGTGCATGCATTCGGTTAGAGGCAAGCATATTGATGCCTATTCTTGGCTTAGATAATCGGCTAAAAGAGAGTGTGGACTATTGTGTTGAGTTAGATTCATGATTTCGTACATAGGTGACTTTAATGTCTAATGAATATATATGGGCTAAGTACCTTGAGTTCCTCTTTTTGATACTCAAATGATTAAATCAATTTGTTTGTCAATTTAAGCTCAAGAGCAAAGGGGAACTAAATCCGATAAAGGGAAGGAAAAAGTGGTCGAATAGCCATCGAAATCGTTCGACAACATCAGAGGTAAGTTTTCGAGTAATGGAACTTAGATTATGATTTGATTAGATCATGTTTTAAGCAAATCAAAATCATGCTCTTTGTGTGTGGCTATTGAGCCGAAATTGCAAGTGTGAAAAGTGCCTTGTGTTTGAGTTTTGCTAATGAAAATGAAATACGAATGTGTCATGATTTATTGATAAATGTGCATGGTTATTCGAATGATGTCCGGCTAAGTGTAACACCCTAACTCGTGACCGTCGCCGGTGTGTCGGACACGAGGGGTTAACGGCCAAATCCTCTCAAGGTACCAACCAATTTGACATTACCAGTTAGGCTGGAAAACTGCGTCACCGTCGCCTTAAAAATCATATCTCGAGTTTCAAAACTCGGAAACTGGTTTCGTAAATTTTCCCTGAATTTAGACTCACATACCCATCCATGGATTTATTTTTAGAATTTTTGGTCCGGCCAATTGGTACAGTTTATTAGTTAAAGTCACCCATATTACAGGGATCGACTGCTCTGACCTTCGCGCGTTACAACTTGAATATCTCTCTGTACAGGGCTTTAATACTGGTGCCGTTTGTTTCTAATGAAACTAGACTCAAAATGGAATCTGTACATATAAGGCATGACTCTAATTCTTTCTGGATAATTTATGGTAAATTTTCAAAGTCGCGACAGGGGACCCAGAAACCGTTCTGGCCCTGTCTCACGAGAACTTTAATATTTCTCAGTATACTGCTCATATGGTCTTTTCGTTTCGTCCATATAAAAATAGATTCATCAAGGTTCAATTCAATAATTTACTCACTATTTAATTCTACTTCTACTATTTTTAGTGAGTTTTCAATCTCATCTCACTGCTGCTGTCCGCAACAGTTACTGCAGTAGACTATGCCAATTTCATGAATCTTTCCTTGGCCTTAATCCTCCATCATACATGACACAAATTATGGCCACCTTATCAAAATTAGAGTTTCTAAGACTCGTGGCTATAGGTTCTAGCATCCCACTCGACGACCACATAGGCCATTTTCACATGGCTTAAAGTTTACAACCCACAATTCGACAAAATATAATAGCCTATACATGCCAAATGTTCTTCAACAACGAAGACAATACCAAAAGATTTCAGCGGTGTGATGACTTCAACGACGGTTCGATCACGCGAACAATACGAGTTCGAGAGACCTAAAATGGGTGACAAGAAAACACCGAGTGAGTTTATAACTCAGTAAGTCATAAGCATTCAACAATCATCCATTGATAAAGTTATCACAACATGAACAATAGACGAGGCTAGGTACTCATCCATATTGAAGCTATACCATAAATCCTCGGACCTTTCGGTTCAATCTCATACCAAGTCATACATCCACATTTCATATTCTATACAACAAGATATTTGAGGCATTTTCACACTAACTCATTTCCACCATAATCATACAATTTCAATCATCACATAGATTTAAGGCTTACCAAGTTCAACCCCGAGCATGAGCGTATTTTCTATTAAATCATGAGCTCAAGGTACTTACCCGATCCGCTGTCCATACTCAATTCAATGGAGACACACCCTCCATATATATAGATACGCACACACAGTGCTTACCACTCGATTTCGCACACTTAGTGCCACGCAATTTAAGCCCGCACACACAGTGCCATACCCTTGAGCTCGCACACCCAAAGGTCAGTATTTTTCCAGCTTGCACACATAGTGTCATATTTTTCCAGCATGCACACTTAGTGCCTTATATTTCCAGCACGCACACTTAGTGCCATATATTTCCAGCACGCACACTTAGTGCCAATCTCGTCACCATACACACGTATTGCCCACACACATAGTGCCGAAAGCAAACTTTCTACACATTCCACTATTTCTTTTACATTCAACAATTATCCTCACTCCATACACATACAATTTCATTTATACATATATAGCATTCCATTAAACACAATTGCATAGATTTTCCAATCATTTAAGCAATATCAAACATATGTGCTTAATGACTTACCTTATATTGGATGAAACGATTTCCAATCGACTACTCGATTATCTTTGTTTTGCCTTTGTTTGATTCTCCCCTTTTGATGTCTTGATTTCCTAGTATAAATACATTTAGTAGTTAAAATTCTTGCTGGATACTTATGTGTATAATTTAATGGTTTTCACTCCATTCACAACTATCCTTGTTCAAAATATCAAAACCTTAGTCAACATTCAATTAATGCATCAAGGCCGAATGTATTATCACTATTAAGGTAATCTAGTCTCAAGTATTTTCAATTCTAATGTACAACATCTCAAATTCCCATGACCGATCACACCTATTCTTACTTTTCAATATTCGAAATATTCAAAATCACATCTTAAACACAATAGTCATGGACAATGCTGAATCCTCAAGTGTTTGAACATAAATTATTTTACTAATATAAACATTCACGAATCATATTCATAGGAAGACCAATTTCTTTCCATAGCACATTCATCATCCATACTTAGATGAAACAACCAAAATCCCTTCCTTTATACCCTAGCCGAATGCTCCAATCATCCATACAAATTACAAATTTTGCATGGCTAAGTAGAAGCCATTTAACATGCAAGAAAAATAATTATAGGAGAAGAATTTATCATTCTAAGTAAGCTCCTATCTCCAACACTTAATCATTTGGCATTTTGCCTAGACACACACAAGAAATCTCAACTTCCTTGACCTTACCAAGAGTGCATCCACCATTCAACTTAGCATATTACAAAACCAAATCAACAAATTCAATGCTTACCTCCTAGTAGCCAAGTAGCGAAGATGCTTGCGAATTGACCTAGGTAATCTTCCTTCCTTTCATTTTTTTTCTCAAGAACAACCAAAAGAATGAACAATGAATGAACAAAACCTTTTTTTTTCTTTTCTTTCTCTCTAGCTACGGCACAATGGGGGCATCCATGCTCATTTTTTTCATTTCTTTAATGCTAGTTTTTATTTTATGGCTTCCTACATACACCACTAGCAAAACATGTTGGAAACATGTTTCCTTTATATAATCTTGTCATGGCCGGCCACTCACCTTAGGAAAGGGGTTATTTGATATGCAAGGACAACCATTTTCCCACATGTATTAATAGGCCACCTTACATTTGCCTAGCACATTTTTAAATTTTCTCACATAAGTCCTATTTGATAAAATTCACTTACAATTAACAAAATCCAAACATTCAATTTTTCACACATTCATATTCACATATTCTAGACAATAAATATTACGTTAGAACATTTCGGTGACTCGGTTTAGCGGTCCCGAAACCACTTCCCGACTAGGGTCAATTTTGGGCTGTCACACTAAGTACCGAAGGCTTTGTGCTAAGTGACTATATCTGGACTAAGATCCGAAGGCATTCGTGCGAGTTACTAAATCCGGACTAAGATCCGAAGGCATTTGTGCGAGTTACTAAATCCGGGTTAAGTCCCGAAGGCATCTGTGCGAGTTACTCTAACTGGGCTATGTCCCAAGGCATTTGAACAGTAGCTATATCGGTTAAACTCAAAGGTACGTGATTCGGGAATGAATGAACTTGCTGTAAAAATTTCAGTTAATACGCTTGTGAAATCCCAACAATGAGGTATGTTTCATATGTGCTTCGAATTAGTTGAGCCCTTACAAATAAGTATTCGCTCAGTTGATAAATGAGCTACCGGCCTTTGGCTAAGTTGATCTTTGTGTATGAATATAAGGGTTGGTAATGTGAAGTAAGTATGATATTGAGAATTTGTGCATATGAAATTATCTGTTTAGCTACATGAATGCTATACTTTGATTGTGTTTAAATTCATGGCTCAAACTTACTAAGCATTAAATGCTTACTCCGTTTTCTTTGATTTTCTGTTTTATAGATTTTGGTTCTTCAGTTATCGGACTCGGGATTTTGAAGTCGAAGTCGCCCACACTATCAAAGCTCCTTCTTGGTATACTATTTTGGTTGAACTTTGAAATGGCATGTATAGGACTACCCTTTTGTTGTAGGTCATGTACCTTTCGGTTTTGTGTAAATTAGGATAGCCATGCGAAAATGGCTTAAGTATACTTTGGGCATGGTATTATAATCATTGTATGTTGTTCATTAAGAGGTATGGAAATGTTTGGAAACGATTAGCCATTGGGATGGTTAATCATGATCATATTTTGTGCTATTTATGTTTAAGGGCTCGTTGAATCATGGAAACTATGAAATAGGTAAAGCCTACCTTAAAGACAGATGCTGACAGCTGCAGTGACGTGGATGTGAAAAATCACTAAAAATAGTAGGAATGGTATTAAATAGTGAAAAATTATGTAAACGAACCTTGACGAGTCTATTTTCATAGGAGGGTAACAAAACAATCATATGAACAGTATGTTAAGAGATATTTAAGTTTTCGTGAGACAGGACCAGAACAGTTTCTGGAGTCCCTGTTCCGAATTTGGAAATTCATTATAAATTTACCAGAGATAATTAGAAGTCATGCCATATATTTACAGATTCCTTTTCGAGTCTAGTTTCCGTAGAAACAAACGGCATCAGTATTGAAGCCCTGTACAGGGAGATATCCAAACCGTAATGCAGGAAGGTCAGTGTAGTCGCACCCTGTAACAGGGGAGACTTTAACTAATAAACTGTACTAATTGGCCCAACCAAAAATTCTTGAAAAAAATTTGTAGATGCATATATGAGTCTAGTTTCAGGGAAAAATCACGAAACTAATTTTCGAGTTGTGGAACTCAAGATATGATTTTTTAAGTTGACAGTGACACAGTTAGCCGGCTGTCTGGAAATTTTTAGAATGAACTGTGCATGTAAGTGGATTAAGCCCGTTAACCCCTCGTGTCCGACTCCGGCGACGGTCTCGGGTACGGGGTGTTACAGTTTTATTGGTATTAGAGCTACGGTTTAGTCGATTCTAGGACTACCGTAATGCGTTTGGGATTAGCTATACATGCCATTTTATGTGATTATTTGATAGTGTGGTGATTTCTGACATTTGCAAATGTGTTTATTTATAGTAATGGATCCCGATCCCGACCGAGCGGTAGCTGATGATCTTGAGAGTGTAGCGCCTGCTCCTGCACAAGGGACAGCGCCGGCGGACTCTCAACCTAATGCTAGTAATCCGAATGATGAAGCTAGACAAGCTTTCTATAGCGTGATGAATGATTGGTTCAACCAATACATTTGAACTAATACGGCTGTTCCACAACCTCCATTCCCGACAAATACCACCCCTGCATCTACGATACCTCCGGTAGCTGACCAAATAAGGTCAAATAAGCCCCCAGTTGACAGAATCCGAAAACACGGGGCTACTGAATTTAAAGCTACGGACAGCGATGATGCTGAGCAAGCTGAATTTTGGTTGGACAACACTATCCGGGTACTCGATGAGCTATCTTGCACACCCGATGACTGCCTAAAGTGTACTATCTCCTTGCTACGTGATTCTACCTACTATTGGTGGAATACGTTGACTTTTGTTGTGCCTAGAGAGCAAGTAACTTGGGAGTTTTTCGGCCGAGTTTGAAAAAAGTATATCGATCGAGATTTATGGATCAAAAACGGAAGGAATTTCTTGAACTTAAACAAGGTTCCATGTCGGTTACCGACTATGAACGAAAATTTGTGAGGCTTAGCCGGTACGCACGAGAATGCATTTCCTCAGAAGCCGTAATGTGTAAACCTTTCGAGGATGGACTAAATGATGATATAAAGCTGTATGTTGGCATCTTGGAAATCCGAGAATTTGTGGTACTTGTTGAGCGAGCTTGCAAGGCCGAGGAGCTCAGTATGGAGAAAAGAAAAGCTGAGGTGGGAGCAAGGGAGTTTCATAAGAGGTCTTCGGGGAAGCCCTTCCCATAGTCATCGAAGAAATTTAGAGATGGCTTGGGCCAGTCTAGGGACACTTCGGGCTTTTCTAGACGAGATCGCGATCGACCCCACAACGAGCACACGAGTCACTTGATCGCCGGTGTTGGAAATGACCGTCGAGACAGAGCGGAATGCCGATTGTGGTAAATGGCTTTCGGGAGTTGTAGGTTCCATGACCGCTCTGTTACAAGTGCAGTCAGCCGACCACTTTATCAAAGATTGCCCGAGATTGTGCGAGCAGAATGTAAATCGAGTGGGAAGCCGGTGCTACCAACGCGGGGTAGACCATCTAGGAATACGGGCAATGCTAGCGACAATCGAGAGGATCTAGAGATGCTACCACCAGATCTCGAGGCTCGTGCTCTGCCGGGCTTATGCCATACGCACACGCGAGGATGCTTCCTCGCCGGATGTTATTACCGTACTTTCACTCTCTTTGATACTAATGTGATTGCTTTGATTGACCTGGTTCTACTCATTCTTATATATGCGAAACCTTAGCATCCAATAAGACTCTACCTATTGAGTCTCTTGAGTTCGTAATTGGTGTCAAATCCTTGGGTCGTTCGTGCTTGTTGACAAAGTGTGTAAGAAATGCCCCCTAGTAATTCGAGGTTCCTGTTTTCCGGCGGACTTGATGCTTTTGCCGTTCGATGAATTTGATGTTATTCTTGGTTTGGATTGGTTGACCATGCATGATGCGGTTGTGAATTGCAAAAGCAAGACTATTGATTTGAGGTGTGCAAATAACGAGATAATCCGAGTTGAGTCTACGGACTTAAAGGGGTTGCCAGCTGTAATATCAGCAATGTTGGCCCGAAATATGTAAGAAAGGGATCTGAAGCATACCTTGCGTATGTACTTGATGACAAGGAATTGGAAAAGAAACCCGAATCATGCGGTGGTTTGTGAATACCGGATGTTTTCCCAAGAATTACCGGGTTTACCACTGTTCGGGAAGTAGAGTTTGGTATTGAGCTTGTACCTGGGACTACGCCAATTTCGATAGCTCCGTATCATATGGCACCAACCGAGTTAAAAGAATTGAAAGCTCAATTGCAAGAGTTGACGGATAGAGGTTTCGCTCGACCAAGTTTCTCACCTTGGGGTGCACCAAGATTGTTTGTGAAAAGAAGGACGGAACCATGAGGTTGTGCATTGACTATCGTCAATTTGAATAAAGTGACGATAAAGAATAAATATCCGTTACAGCGTATTGATGACTTGTTTGATCAACTAAAGGGAGCCTCGGTGTTTTCAAAGATAGATTTGAGATCGGGTATTACGATTCTTAATTCGAGATTCGGATATACCCAAACCGCTTTAAGCGAGATACGGCCACTCTGAGTTCTTAGTGATGCCGTTTGGGCTCACTAATGCCCTGCGGTATTTATGGATTTGATGAATCGGATCTTGATGATTTGGACCGGTTCGTAGTTGTGTTCATTGACGACATCTTGGTCTATTCAAGAGACGAGACCGAACATGCTGAGCACCTGAGATTAGTGTTGAAAATTTTACGAGATAAGCGGTTATATGCTAAGTTCAGTAAGTGTGAGTTCGGTTAAGAGAAGTTAGCTTCTTGGGTCACGTGGTATCCGCGATCGGTATTCGGGTTGACCCGAGCAAAATTTCAGCCATACTTAACGAAAGCCTCAGAAATATTACGAGGTTCGAGCTTTTTGGGACTTGCTTACACTACCGACGGTTTGTAAAGGTTTCTCGATGATAGCCACACCCATGACGGCTACTTCAAAAAGATGTTAAGTTCGAATGGACGGAAAAATGTCGAAAAGTTTTGATCAACTGAAAACTTATTTGACTGAAGCTCAATTTTAGTGCAGCCGAATCGGGCAAAGAGTTTGTCATCTATAGTGACGCCTCCTACTTGGGTTAGGTTGCGTATTGATGCAAGAAGGTCGAGTTGTGGCCTATCGTCGAGACAATTAAAGCCACATGAGAAAAATTATCCGACCCATGATCTCGAATTAGCTGCCATCGTATTCGCCTTGAAAATATGGCGACATTACTTATTTGGTGAGAAGTGCCATGTATTTTCGGATCACAAAAGTCTCAAATATTTGATGACTCAAAGAGACTTGAATCTGCGACAAAGGCGTTGGCTTGAGTTGTTGAAAGATTATGAGCTGGTCATTGATTATCACTCGGGAAAGGCTAATGTGGTTGCGGACGCCTTAAGCCGGAAATCACTGTTTGCTTTACTAGCAATGAATGTACACTTGTCTGTTCTGCCCGACAATGTGTTACTAGCTGAATTAAAGGCCAAACCATTATTGATTCATCAAATTCGTGAAGCTTAGAAAGTCGACGATGAGTTGGTTGCAAGACGGGCTGAATGTGTTCCGAATGTGGAATCGGAGTTTCAAATTGATGATGACGATTGTTTGAGGTACAGAAATCGGTGTGTGTTCCAAGAAATTCAGAACTCATTTCGATGTTTCTGAACGAAGCTCATTGTAGCCGAATGTCAATTCACCCGGGGAGTACAAAAATGTACCACGACCTAAGACGTCAGTTTTAGTGGCATGGTATGAAACGAGACATTTCCGCTTTTGTTTCGAAGTGTTTAATATGTCAGCAAGTGAAGGTGGAACATCAAGTGCCTACGGGTTTGCTCCAACCGATCATGATACCTGAATGGAAATGGGATCGAGTAACGATGGATTTTGTATCCGGGCCGCGATTAATGGCAAGTAAGAAAGATGCGATTTGGGTCGTTGTTGATAGATTGACTAAGTCGGCTCACTTTATCCCCGTACGCACGGATTTTTCAATGGATAAATTAGCTGAATTGTATGTTTCTCAGATTGTGAGATTACACGGGGTACCTATTTCTATCGTGTCGGATAGAGATCCGAGATTCACCTCACGGTTTTGGAAGAAATTGCAAGAAGCTTTGGGTACCAAGCTGCATTTTAGCATCGCTTTTCATCCACAAACAGATGGTCAATCCGAGCGGATAATTCAGATACTTGAGGATATGTTGAGATGTTGCATCCTCGAGTTTAGTGGTTCATGGGAACGGTATTTACCTTTGATTGAATTCGCTTACAACAATAGTTTTCAGTCAAGTATTAAGATGGCACCTTACGAGGCTTTGTACGATCAAAAATGCCGTACGCCATTGTTTTGGACCGAGCTCGGTGAAAGTAAAATTTTCGGAGTGGATCTGATTAAAGATCTTTGCGAAAGTAAGAATAATTTGTGAAAGTCTCAAGGCGACATCGACCGTCGAAGTCGTACGCGGATTTAAAACGAAGAGATATTGAGTATCAGGTGGGAGACAAAGTGTTTCTTAAGGTGTCGCCTTGGAAAAAGATACTCAGATTTGGCCGTAAGGGCAAATTGAGTCCGAGATTCGTTGGGTCGTATGAGATCTCCGAACGAGTTGGCCCAGTTGCATATAGGTTGCTTTTACCCCCTGAACTCGAAAGGATCCACAACATTTTTCATGTTTCGATGCTTCGATGTTACAGATCCGATCCTTCACACGTAATAAACCCCTCCGAGGTTGAAATTCAAGCTGATATGAGTTATGAAGAAGAACCGATTCGTATCCTAGCTCGTGAAGTGAAGGAGTTGCGAAACAAAAGGGTTCCGTTAGTAAAAGTGTTATGGCTCAAACACGGGATGGAAGAAGCTACTTGGGAACCCGAGAACTCTATGAAAGAGCGATACCCAAACCTATTTACCAGTAAGATTTTCGGGGACGAAAATTTCTTAAGTGGGGGAGAGTTGTGACAGCCCTAAAGTGACCCTAGTCGGAAAGCGGTTTCGGGACCGCTAAACCGAGTCACCAAATTATTTGAATATGATATCTATTGTCTAAAATATGTGATTATAAATGTGTGAAGGTTTTAAGCTTCGATTTAGTAAATTGCATGTGAAATTAGTCGATAGGACTTATGTGTGACACTTTTGAAATGTGATAGGTAAATCTATAAGGATCTATTAGTGCATGTAATCAAAGGGGTGGACTTGCATGTCAATTTCCCCCTTTTTAATTGCTAGTGGCGGCCATGGCAAGGGTGATGGGCAAAACATGTCATAAAACATGTTGTGACAATGGTGTATGTTAGGAAAAATAAAATAAGGAGTATGGGTAATAAAGAAATGGAAAAAAAAGAATGGTGTGAGTGTTTCCCCCCATTCTTTGTGAGTTGAGGAAAGAAGAAAAAAAAGTGTCCATCATTTTCACTTCTTTTGGCTGAAAATTCTAAGGAAGAAAGAAAACAAGTAGTGTTCTTTGGTTCTTCTTGGCCGATTTGAGAGAGGGAAGAAAGGAGTGAAGCAATCGGTCATCTTAGGTCGATATTAAGGTAAGGAAGTTGATACTAGTTCTTGAAATCCTAGTTGATTTTGAGTGAGATATCAAGTTATTGTTGGTAACCCATGTTGAAATTGTGATTTTGGAATAAGTAAGGTTTTCGGCTATGGAGATTAATAAGGGTGATGGTTGTGTTTCATGCTAAATCTTGATGATTATGAGTTCCTTTCTTGGGTCTACCTTAGATCCATGAAGTATATTTTATTTGGTGTTGTTGGAAGTATCGGCCATGGTATATCCATAAGCATGATTTATGCTTATTGCATGATAGGTAAGATTTGTGTTTTGAATATATGTTTATATTTGGTTATAATCAACTTGTGATTCGGCTCTTGCACATATATATATATATGTTTGCACTTGATGTATTGGTATGACATATATACTATCTCAAGGTATATATTTACATATGATGATGTTTCGGTTATGAAGTAAATGATTGATGCGTATTGAGTTACAATATGTAATGCGTTAGTTAGTAAAATGTATGCCATTTATGTGTGATATTAAGTATATAATTGGCCTCAACGTGGACATGCATATTCGGCAACATGAGGTGGATTGGTGTGCATGCATTCGGTTAGAGGCAAGCATATTGATGCCTATTCTTGGCTTAGATAATCGGCTAAAAGAGAGTGTGGACTATTGTGTTGAGTTAGATTCATGATTTCGTACATATGTGACTTTAATGTCTAATGAATATATATGGGCTAAGTACCTTGAGTTCCTCTTTTTGATACTCAAATGATTAAATCAATTTGTTTGTCAATTTAAGCTCAAGAGCAAAGGGGAACTAAATCCGATAAAGGGAAGGAAAAAGTGGTCGAATAGCCATCGAAATTGTTTGACAACATCCGAGGTAAGTTTTCGAGTAATGGAACTTAGATTATGATTTGATTAGATCATGTTTTAAGCAAATCAAAATCATGCTCTCTGTGTGTGGCTATTGAGCCGAAATTGCAAGTATGAAAAGTGCCTTGTGTTTGAGTTTTGCTAATGAAAATGAAATACTGAATGTGTCATGATTTATTGATAAATGTGCATGGTTATTGAATGATGTCCGGGCTAAGTCCCAAAGGCTTTGTGCTAAGTGACTATATCTGGACTAAGATCCAAGGCATTCGTGCGAGTTACTAAATCCGGACTAAGATCCGAAGGCATTTGTGCGAGTTACTAAATCAGGTTAAGTCCCAAGGCATCTGTGCGAGTTACTATAACCGGACTATGTCCCAAGGCATTTGAACGAGTAGCTATATCCGGTTAAACTCGAAGGTACGTGATTCGGGAATGAATGAACTTGCTGTAAAAATTTCAGTTAATACGCTTGTGAAATCCCAACAATGAGGTATGTTTCGTATGTGCTTGAATTAGTTGAGCCCTTACAAATAAGTATTCGCCGGTTGATAAATGAGCTACCGGCCTTTAGCTAAGTTGATCTTTGTGTATGAATATAAGGGTTGGTAATGTGAAGTAAGTATGATATTGAGAATTTGTGCATATGAAATTATCTGTTTAGCTACATGAATGCTATACTTTGATTGTGTTTACATTCATGGCTCAAACTTACTAAGTATTAAATGCTTACTCCGTTTTCTTTGATTTTCTGTTTTATAGATTTTGGTTCTTCAGCTATCGGACTCGGGATTTTGAAGTCGAAGTCACCCACACTATCAAAGCTCCTTCTTGGTATACTATTTTAGTTGAACTTTGAAATGGCATGTATAGGACTACCCTTTTGTTGTAGGTCATGTACCTTTCGGTTTTGTGTAAATTTGGATAGCCATGCGAAAATGGCTTAAGTATACTTTGGGCATGGTATTATAATCATTGTATGTTGTTCATTAAGAGGTATGGAAATTTTTGGAAACGATTAGCCATTGGGATGGTTATCATGATCATATTTTGTGCTATTTATGTTTAAGGGCTAGTTGAATCATGGAAACTATGAAATAGGTAAAGCCTACCTTAAAGACAGATGCTGACAGCTGCAGTGACGTGGATGTGAAAAATCACTAAAAATAGTAGGAATGGAATTAAATAGTGAAAAATTATGTAAACGAACCTTGATGAGTCTATTTTCATAGGAGAGTAACGAACCGATCATATGAACAGTATGTTAAGAGATATTTAAGTTTTCATGAGACAGGGCCAGAACGGTTTCTGGAGTCCCTGTTCCGAATTTGGAAATTCATTATAAATTGACCAAAGATAATTAGAAGTCATGCCATATATGTACAGATTCCTTTTCAAGTCTAGTTTCCGTAGAAATAAACAGAATCAGTATTGAAGCCTTGTACAGGGAGATATCCAAACCGTAATGTAGGAAGGTCAGTGTAGTCGCACCCTGTAACAGGGGAGACTTTAACTAATAAACTGTACGAATTGGTCCGACCAAAAATTCTAGAAAAAAATTTTTATATGCATATATGAGTCTAGTTTCAGGGAAAAATCACGAAACTGGTTTTCGAGTTGTGGAACTCAAGATATGATTTTTAAGGTGACAGTGACACAGTTAGCCGGCTGTCTAGAAATTTTTAAAATGAACTGTGCAAGTAAGTGGATTAAGCCCGTTAACCCCTCGTGTCCAACTCCGGCGACGGTCTCGGGTACGGGGTGTTACAGGATGCGAAGCTGGCTTTAAATAGAGAGAACCATGAGGAGAGTACGGTACCTTTCTTGGCTGATCCCTTTCGCTTTATGGCGTGCTCGTTTGGGTTGGGCGTCGGCTAAGAGTGCTCGTAGCGTGGATTAACTCCAGTCTGCAATCAGGTGTGTATTTCTTACTACTCTAGCTGTAGGATGGCTACTTCGGGCCGTGATGGGCCGAAAGGGGCCATGTGGGCCTAATGGGCCTACGGGCCCAATTGGATAAGTTGTTTGATTGTGTAGTAAATATTGGACTAGGCTAGGTGAATATCATATCTGTGGCTAGATTTGGGCTAAAAGGGCCACACGAGCGTGTGGGCCCATTTGGGTCGAGAATGGGCTTTAGGGCCATTCGTATTGTTATCCCTGTTTAGAATACTTTAGTTTACCAAATAACTGAAATACCCCCAGTTGTAAAATTACCAAAGTACCCCCGGTTTATAAAATTACCGAAATACTGTCGATTGTAAAATTATTGAAATACCCTTGATTTGTAAAATTACCTAAATACCCTCAGTTTGCAAAAGTACTGAAATACCCTCGATTTGTAAAATTACCGAAATACCCTCGACTTTAAAATTACCAAGTACCCCCGATTTATAAAATTACCCAAATATCCTCAATTTGTAAAATTACCGAAATACCCTCAATTTGCAAAATTACTGAAATACCCTCGATTTGTAAAATTACTGAAATACTTCTATAAGATAGAATTACCATTTTACCCTCGATTTACAGAATTATCGTTTTACCCTTGATTTATAGAATTACCATTTTACCCTACATTTATAGAATTACCATTTTACGCTCGATTTACAAAATTACTAATATACCCTTGGTTTACAAAATTACCAAAATACCCTCGATCAATAAAATTACCAAAATACCCCTAGTTTGTAAAATTACCAAAATACCCCTGATTTGTGGAATTACCGAAATACCCCTGTAGGGTAGAATTATCGCAATACCCCTGTAGGGTAGAATTACTGAAATACCCCTGTAGGGTAGAATTACCGAAATACCCCTGTAGGGTAGAATTACTAAAATACCCTTGTAGGGTGGAATTACCGAGATACCTTGTGGGGTAAAATTACCATTTTGCCCCTAGGGTGTTAAATGATTGTTTTGCCCTTGTGGGCAAGTGACTGACTTGGACTGTGTGGTTGACGAATTTGATTGTGAATATATGTTGGTGATATGAATGACTTGACTGTGACTGTTTGATTCAAATATGGGCATGATATTCTGATTCTGTGTGTTGTATGCCATGACATTTATATCTGTTGCATAGGTTATGGGTTATATTGATGGAGGAAGTACTGAAAGTGGCTTGCCCACTTACTGGAGGCTTTGCCTCAACTCATCGATAATGAGCAGCAATCTTGCAATCGTGGAGTGTAGGGTGGGGGTTGAGCTATTCCTACATGGAGTGTAGGGTTGGTGCAGTGGAGTGTAGCGGTTGGTTATAGGTTTGGATTGGGTTGGGATTACATTCACATTCGATTTTTGATTACATTACGATACTAATTACGATTTTGATTACATTGCACGATCTGATTCGATTCGATTCGTCACCTAATTACGATTCGATTCGATTCTAGTTCGATAATGTTTCTTATTCTATAATGGGTTAAAGCCCATCCAGATCTTGTCTGTTATAATGGGCTAAGGCCTAATTGGTATTGAAACTGTAAGTAAGGCTGGGGCCAGAGTTTTAATTCTTTTATATGACTGACTGTTCCTTTTTATAGTAGGGGATTTCACACTGAGTTTTCGTAAACTCACCCCGTTTATTAACCTTTTAGGTAATTTCCAGCCTTAGACTGATCGGGGCTGCGAGGGGCGCGGAGGAAGTCACACACATTGTTTATGTTACAGTTTTGATTGTTACTTTTAAATGTTCTTATGTGGGTTGTATAAAGCTGTTGTAATTTTCTGGATTTCAAATTTGGAATTTTATTTATTGTTCTTATAATTGTTAGTATTAGAACACGGTTTTCCAAAGCAACTACTGCTGCTTAAAACATCACGTATCCGCAATTATTTTAAATCAAGCTTCCGCAACTGCCAAGATTTTTACAAAGTTGTTAAGAATGTTATTCAGCTGAGGTTTCAAACAAGGTTTAAAAAGGGTATAAGTTTTTAATTATTAAGAAGGGTTTTTAATGGAAACATTGTAACACCCCAAACCCGTGACCGTCACCGGATTTGAACACGTGGTGTTATTGGGCTTACTTCCCTTATTACTCTTTTTGAAACATTTGTTTTCTGTTCCAGGCAGGCTAGCTAACTGCGTCACTGTCGGCTTAAAAATCATATCTCGAGTTTCAAAACTCGGAAACTGATTCTGTAAATTTTTCCTGAATTTAGACTCATATATCCATCCATGGATTTATTTCTAGAATTTTTGGTCAGGCCAATTAGTACAGTTTATTAGTTAAAGTCACCCATGTTACAGGGGTCGACTACACTGACCTTCGCGCGTTACAACTTGAATATCTCTCTGTACAGGGCTCTAATACTGGTGACGTTTGTTTCTAATAAAACTAGACTCAAAATGGAATCTGCACATATAAGGAATGACTTATAATTCTTTCTGGATAATTTATAGTAAATTTTAAAAGTCGAGACAGGGGATCCAGAAAGCGTTCTGGCCCTGTCTCACGAGAACTTTAATATCTCTCAGTATACTGCTCATATGGTCGTTTCGTTTCGTCCATATGAAAATAGATTCATTAAGGTTAAATTTCATAATTTATTCACTATTTAATTCTACTTCTACTATTTTAGTGATTTTCAATCTCATATCACTGCTGCTGTCCGCAACAGTTACTGCAGTAGACTATGCCAATTTCATGAATCTTTCCTTGACCTTACTAATCATCCATCATACATGACACAAATTATGGCCACCTTATCAAAATTAAAGTTTCTAAGACTCGTGGCTATAGGTTCTAGCATCCCACTCAACGACCACATAGGCCATTTTCACATGGCTTAAAGTTTACAACCCACAATTCAACAAAACATAATAGCCTATACATGCCAAATGTTCTCCTAGTTCAACTACGAAGACAATACCAAAAGATTTCCAGCCGGTGTGATGACTTCAACGACGGTTCGAACACGCAAACAATACGAGTCCAAGAGACCTAAAAGGGGTGACAAGAAAACACCGAGTGAGTTTATAACTCAGAAGTCATAAGCATTCAACCACCATCCATTAATAAAGTTATCACAAGATGAAACAATAAACGAGGCTAGGTACTCATCCATACCGAAACTATACCATAATTCCTCGGACCTTTCGGTTCAATCTCATACCAAGTCATACATCCACATTTCATGTTCTACACAATAAGATATTTGAGGCATTTTCACACACTAACTCATTTTCACCACAATCACACAATTGCAATCATCACATAGATTTAAAGCTTACCAAGCTCAACCCCGAGCATGAACATATTGCCTATTCGTCATGAGCTCAAGGTACTTACCCGATCCGCTGTCCGGGATTAAATCGATAATGTCGCACACTCAGTGCCAATTGTAATGCAAGAGCATATAGTGAATCCGCACACTTAGTGCTATATACATTCAGCTCGCACACTTAGTGCTATATAATCAAACTCGCACACTTAGTGCTGTACAATTTTAAACCCGCACACTTAGTGCCAATCTTGTCACCGTGTCCATTTATACCCGCACACTTAGTGCCGAGACCAATACCTTATGCATTTTGCTGCCTTTATACATTCAACAATGGCATCATTCCATACACATACATTTCCATTTACACATCAACTCATTTAAACACATTTGCATATATATTATGATCATTTAAATCAACACCAAATATATGCTTAATGACTTACCTCGTGTTGGGTAAAATAGTTCCAAGTAGGCTACTCGATGACCTTCGTCTTTCCCTTGCTTGATTCTCCTTCTTTGACTCCTTGAGCTTAATCAATAAATCAACTAGTTTAACCATCTTGCTAAACATTCATAATTCAACTACACATGCATATGTATGCTTGTATATTCGGCAACCATTCTTACTAATCACCCATTTGGTCGATTATACACATAACCGAATATGCACCAAAAACTTGATTCAACATCACCTACATACTCACCCTAATGGCGAATATACTTGCAATTTTACAAACATTCTCCAACAATTTATTCTGTAAACAAACACATTTATCATTTACTTCATAACCAAAACATCATGTGCAACATATATACACACATAGGTGCAAGGCCGAATTTCAAGGTGTCCATAACCATCCAAAACACAAATTTTAACTATCATGCAAGAAGCATAAACCATGCTCATGAGCATACCATGGCCGAATACCTCACACACCATACCCCTTTTAAATTTTTGGTCATGGTTAAACAAAGGACTCAATGCCCTACTCAAGAATACTAAAAGAAATTTCAAGAGTAGTCAATCCATCATTACATGCATCATTAGCAAGCTTCACATTTAGCATGCAATGGCCTCAACATAATATCAACCTTGGCCAAAGACCATTTCCATGGCATAACAAGGATTTGAACCATGGCTAACATGAACATCAAGTTAGCAACTAAAACATGCATGAATCTCATGACACAACCTCATACATACCTTAATCTTGATGCAAGTATAGCCAAATCTCCTTCTAGATCTCTTCTAAACCAAGAAATGGAGCAAAAATCCTTCCTTTTTCCCTTAGTATTTTCGGCCAAAGAATTTAGAATGGATGAACAAATTTTTTTTTCTCCTTTCTTTTCCTCTACTTACTGCAACAAGGGGGCATCCATGCTCATTTTTTTGTTCATTTCTTTAATGCTAGTCTTTATTTTATGACTTCCTACATACACCACTAGCAAAACATGTTGGAAACATGTTCCCTTGCCCATAACCTT
This sequence comes from Gossypium arboreum, assembly GCF_025698485.1. Taxonomy (NCBI): domain Eukaryota; kingdom Viridiplantae; phylum Streptophyta; class Magnoliopsida; order Malvales; family Malvaceae; genus Gossypium; species Gossypium arboreum. The sequence continues at coordinate 53,126,364 of NC_069071.1, read as the reverse complement.
GTCATGGCGGCCACTCCTCCTTAGGAAGTGGATTATTTGACATGCAACTCCACCTTTTGTTAACATGCACTAATAAGCCATTTAAAATTAGCCTATCATATTTCCCCATGTTTCACATTGATCCCTATTTAATAATTTCTCATACAATTGGTAAAATTAGAGAATGAAACTTCCACATATGCATGCACACACATAGTAAGCATAGAATATAACAATTAATTGTTTTTATGACTCGGTTTAGTGGTCCCGAAACCACTTTCCGACTAGGGTCAATTTAGGGCTGTCACAAACATAGTTTTCGAAAAACACTTCAATGTGACATGCCAGATTCGAGCCAAACTTCTAGCTCGGGTTTGGGGTGTTACAGCCACTATGTGTAGAAGAGAGCTTTGATTTTAAAGGTGGGCTATGTGCGATACCATCGCGTATCTATTATTATTCTGAAGCGTTGAACTGGGAAATTGATTAAATGAAATTGTGTATGACTTTGTGATGATAAGTGTAAGTATATACGTGTGTAATTTATGAGAAATATGCTCGATATGTGTTTGGAAATTGGAAAGATTGTTATGGGAAAGTGATGAATACAATTGAAGTGTGAAAGATCAAAATTGACAATAAAAATGTTCTGGATAGTTGTAATGACGTGAATCTAAAAATTTACCAAAAATAGTAGAAATTGAATCAGAGACTGAATGAGATATCAAATTAGACCTTAATGAGTCTATTTTCATATAACAGAAATAGAGAAAGCAAAAGAAATTCTATATTATGAGATTTTAAGCTTTTGAGAGACTGATTCAGAATGACTACGTGATCCCCTATTCTGACTTGGAAAACTGATTAAAAATTGTAAAAAATAATTAGGGGATATAATTTATATGCTTGAAATCTTTAATGAGTCTAGTTTCAAATGAAATAAACGATAACATCCTTTGAATTTTGTACGAGAAGAAAATTGATTCGTAGTGAAGAGTGGTCAGAATAGTTGAGCAGTGAAATAGGGGTAACTTCAATGAATAAACTGTACTAATTGGCTTGACCAAAAATTCTTAAAATTTTATGGTAGGAATATATGTGAATCTAGTTTCAAGGAAAATTAACGGTTTATAATTTTGAGTTCTGTATCTCCAGAAATAAATAATTTAGTTTTTGGTACTCTGCTAGACAGCTTATTTTGAACCTGTTTATGATTGTAATAATGAAAGTATGTGTGTTTGTGATGGTAATATTTCGGGAACATATTGTGACTTTGTTTAAAGTATGATAATGTATTGTTTATTAATATTTACATACTTACTTACTAAGCTATAATGCTTACTCCCTTCCTTTCCTCTTTCCTATAGTGTCGTAGATGTTAGCTCGAGTTGGAGGTCGCCGGAGGTTAAATCACACTATCAAACTATTGATCGATATATAAAGGTTTTAAAGTATTTTAAATCTTTGGCATGTATGGAGACTCGTTTAATTGTTATTAGGTTTCTAGGAATTGGCTTAAAATACTGACCTATGTTATTTGAAGGTCTCTATTATAAAGTCATTTAATGTAGATAGTCTTGATTATGTTATTAATTAAATGATGCAATTTATGAATGTGCATGCTTGCCTATGTGTGTGGTTGAATTAAAGTATATTATGGGCCTTGTAAGATCTTTTAAAGGGACATCTTGAATGTGTTTGAAAAAGTTTTAAATTAGAGTGAAATTATGAATCAGATTTTATACGATGATTAGTGATTAAGTCTGGTAATGCCTCGTACCCTGTTCCGGCATCAAACACGGGTAAGGGGTGTTACAACAATATTCACACTCTGGAAATTAGTACATCTGGAGGCAATCAGTGAGGTTTGCCTATCATCTTCCTAGGACACATAGAGAACCCAAGTTAGTAAATGTGGCTCATCTGCCCTTTCTAGAATATGGCATGGCCATGGGCATTTCTTTAAAATTTTCATATATTAATTCATGTTTACTGTCCCAACGGACTTCATTGAAGACCTCGTGGTGATCAAAATCATATCTCTGCCTCTTCACACTCAGATACACCTAAGTCTCGAAAATTTTTAATCTCACATCACATATCAACATAAACACACATTTAGATAGTCTACACTCTTTTCTTTAATCAAATCTTAACTCAATAGATGCTTCATGCACATCAACACAATCACATATAGCTTTTTCAAGATTCTCATACACCCATACACACAAATCATTATATACTAAACTCACAAGGACCTATATCAAGAATTCATACAAGTTTTTAACAACCACTCATTTACCCATTCACCAATTCTGGGACATCAGTCACAAGAGATTTACATAGAAAGACTTGTAGGAGTCAATACTAAGGACTCACCTGATACTTGCCCACCGTAGCTACTAGCTCCAGAATCAGACATTCAATTTGAACCAGTCGCAACAACTGCTTAATGAAAATGAATTCACCATTAATACCCATTTAAAGACATATAGCTAACATTTCATCTATAGAAAATCCCCATGCAGGGTTTTTTATTCATATCTTACTGTCTATATACTTCGTAGCATCCTTACTCTTAACATGCAGAGTTACCAAACTTATTAAGAGATGGAACATCTTTTTCTTATTCCTAAAATCCCTAGCTTACAATCTACTTAAGAAGAGTAATCAAAAAATAACATTAAATATTCAAGAAAAAGGAAAAATTAAATAGTCATCTTCCAAGAAGAAGAAACTTCTTCATGAGCCCTTCTCACACATATATATAATCCAGTTCCATCTAGTGGAGTTTGACAAATGTCAAGAAGTTTCAGAATATGCCCTTCCTAATGGCTTACAGAATCTGAAGGAAACATACATGAGAGTCTTTTCCATATACCATATGTCCAGTTAGTTTAGCTGGTTTATAAACAAATCCAGTTACCAAGACTTACTCTTTTCAGTGCTTGAACAAACTAGATGTACTATACTTTTGTCGGTAACCTACGCAAGGCCTATTTTCCTTTTATCTAATTTTTCCTTTTACTAAATTACACATCAAAGACTAAATCCTAATATACTTCTATGGGCATATACTCAAATTGCCAAAATATTAGTTCGTCAAAAGTTTAGAATTGAGCAAACTAACTACCAGAGTGCACCGAAACAAACAAATTTACTTCTACGTCCTTAAATTCAGATCATTCAGATTTGGGGTGTGACGATTCTCCACCTTTAACAAAATCTCATCCTCAAAATTTTCTAACTTGAGAGAATTCCACTATACAATTGAAAACTGACCGTTTGCACCAAGCACATACCCCATTTGGCATATACTTAAAGAAATTTCTTTTCAAAGGCATATACTTTAATAATCCCATACTAAGGAGAATACTAACAATTTAATTCACATGGGCGAATCCAAAACTTAGTGCTTACTTGTGAAAGTTGAAATGTTTCATAACCTACTCTGTGACAAATGTCGCTTTTATATTAGAGAACCTGAACAATTTCCACGAATTCAACTTCTTGCACAAATTTGTTTCTTTATATAAGAGACACTAAAACACCACTTCAAACACTTTGCTAAATCAACTAAAACCCCAATTTCTTCTCTATTTAATATTTTTTCTCTCTTCATCTTTCTCACAAGTAGTAATTATTTTTCTTTCTTTTTCTTTTCTTTCATTTCCTTCCAGAAAAAATGGTTTGAACAATCACTAGAGGAAGGGCCCAAGGCCAAGCTAATTGAAAAACCATCTTTAAAAATCCAATCCCATACGGATACAAGGTCTGAAAGTTACTCCACTGTGAGTACAGGCTCAGATGTACAACTATAGCACTACCTAGGACGAAATGAACTGATACTTAGGAGTTCGGGGTATCCAAGGCCAAAACTTTTCTTATGACTTTCAATGACTTCATAGTTTCCTTTTAAGTGATAATTCCATAAGTTTCATCTTACCCCTAATATTTTTGGAGGCCGACTTCTATCTTCCACTGAACCCTATCTTTTGTGCTATGTTAAATAAATATGGCATTACACTGGGGCAGTTATCAGCCTTATCTTGGTGGACACTATTGGCTTTCTATATCGACTATTGTATGCACAACGAGTCACCATTGTTGGGAGTTTTCCAGAAATTCTACCAATTAAAGGAGCAAAGATAAGGGACTACTACTGGCAGTACCTATTTTAGTGTATGCTTAGGCTGGGAACCCACAATCCAACACATTATTTAAATCTTCATTAAAGAAAAGATAAATATATAAGAGTTATTTGCAAGCTTGAATCTGGATTTGGTTTTCCAACAAGATGGTCCCTTCCTCAAGAAGTATTTGTGCACAATATCATCTAGTAGGTTGGCAAATTATTGCAAAACAATATAAACGATTAAGAAGGGGGCATGTACTTCATTTTGGTGGAACTTATTTCAGTTAGGAATGAATTCCAATATTTTTTACAAGACTTAAGCCCAAATGGTTGTCGACCAAATGATTCTACAACCTAGTTGGACAATTTCATCATGCCTTCTACGTCTAAGGCTTGACCTGACAACGCAGATGGTGAATTGGCACATATCTTAGTTGGGCACAAAAGAGAGTCTCCTTTCTACTTTTATAGCATTTTTGGTCTTCACCCACACAATCAGAACATCATATGTAATCTTGTTACAACTTCTACTTCTTCTTCAAACCAGGATAATTCTCATATTGTTGTCTAGGGTCTTCCTCACAATCACCCACTAAGTCTGCCTCAACTCAGAACATGGGCATTACTTAATGAAGCTCAAACAAAGGAGAAAGCTTCTACTACTCCATCAAGAAAACCAACATCAAAGAAAATAAATAAGAGGACTAGATTGGAGGAAAGTAATCAAGAGACTAGGAGTAATGAATGTCCTCTCTTAAATAGCGTAGACCTGAAAAAGAGTCTACCCTTACAGTTACTCACACTTCTTCCATTCTAGCCTTACCTGAAATTCCAACAGCACTTGTGGATTGCCCCTACGAAGTAGACTCTCTAATCCATATTTTTGATCCTCCACTAATAGAAAATTCTATAGAAGCAACACCTTTAATTCAGTCAATAAATCCTCTTAATAGTCTACCCTATGATGCTCTTTCAGTTGAAATAGAAGGGATCTTTCCTTGGCATGATCTATTCGAGTCAATACCAACTTTTATCTCACTCAATGTTATTATTCAGCAGCTATAAAATTCAGTAACCCAAAAGTTAAAAGTGGCCTTTTCCTCTTACTTTAATTCCAATCCTAATGAGTCCCCTCTTTCTCTCATGGCAAAGGCTTCACAAGCCTTATTTGTGGAGCATGGAGTTTGGGGTCGGGTACTTTAAGACTCAAGTGATCAATACGATGGTAAGATTACAAATTTCAAAAAGGTTGTAAAAATTGGTGAGGACTCTAGCTAAATTATGTCGAGATCATCAAGAGTCTAACAATTTGATTGGAAGACTTGATATTCGAGTCATAGCTTTGAATGGAAAATATAAGGACATATAGACTGAGTGTGAGCAATTAAAAGAGGACATTTGTAACAACCTAATTTTGGGCCTAGTCAGAATAGTGGTTTCAAAAAAATTTTATGGTCTACAGTTTTATGGAATGATTTCGTGAAAATTCCGTTCGAAAATTTTGACGTTTGAGCACTCAATTTAGTCAAAAGGACTAAATTATAGTTAGTGCAAAAGTTGAATTCTACATGTTAAAGGTGTCCAATTGCTATGGGATTTTAAATTAGAGTTCCTTATATGATAATTAAACCATTTTTTAAGTTAGTGGACAAAAGTAGACATGAGATAAGAGAATTTCAGTGATTTGGGAAAAGGAAATTTTGGTCATTTGGTTAATAAAAGAATAAAAAGGGAAAATAAAGCCAAAATTTGCTCATCTTTCTTCAACCTTGGCCAAAACTCGAAAGAACACCATAGCTAGGGTTTTGTCATCTTTCAAGCTTGATTGTAAGTACATCTTAGCCTCGTTTTTAATGCTCTTTAAGTTTTTGAAGTCGTATTCACCCGATCTTTCTATTTCTACCATTGTTTTGAAGTAGGGTTCATGTTTAAAATTCTACCAATGTATGACATGCATGTGTTTTGATGTTTTATGGTGGAAAATGAAAGTTTGATGTGTAACTAAGTGATTTTTGAGGAAAATTTCAAAAGGACCTATTTGTAAAAAAAGTTATAAAATGTTTAGTAAAGATGTGATTTGATGGAAAATGTGGGTTAATATGAATATGGTTTGGCTAGACTTGGGTAACAAAGAAATTGAGTACATTTCGTTTTACGAGCCTAAGGACTAATTTGTAAAAAATGTGAAAAGTTAGAGGCAAAATGGTAATTTTGCCATAGTGTGATTTTTGGATCAAATCGAACAATGTGATAATTAAATAAGTTAAATTTTCTATTATAGATCAAGAAAGACAAGGTTTGGATCTTGATCAGGGGGAAAACAAGGTTATTGACGATTAGATCCATTTCCGCTATTTTTGTGTCGAGGTAAGTTCTTATGTAAATAATGTATTGCTTTAATTATATTTGAAATGATTTACTATTGTGTGAACTATGATCGACCATTGAGTGTGTTCGACAAAGTTATGACAAACGTGAAATCTTGATTGAACCTTAGGATTAGATAGGATACAAATGTCATGACATTAGGGTTACCGAGACTATGTATAAGACCATATCTGGGATATGGCATCAATATGAGGCTTCATGTAAGACCGTATCTGGGATATGGCATTGATATGAGATTTCGTGTAAGACTATAGCTGGGCTATTGGCATCGATACTAGATCCTATGCAAGACCATATCTGGGATATGGCATTGGGGTGGTACTATGTGTGCGAGTTATCCGAGTATCCTTTAGTACTGCAAATGGTTCAACGGGAAATGCAACGAGAATTGTTAAAGTTGTGAAAGAACATGGTATGTTGTAAATTGATACAGGTATGTACATAAAAATCATGCTTAATGAGCTCGATATGTGATAAATCCCTCGGTAAGGTTGTGATGAGTAAGTTTGATTATGAGATTATAATGAAATTTATGTTAATTTTCTTCATGTTAATTGTATGTTAAATGTGAGTTTATAATGCTTATTATTTGCATAGGACCTTACTAAGCTATATAGCTTACTCCCTCTCTCTTTTCCCTTGTCTTATAGTGTCACCAAGCCGGCTTGGGGATCGGAGATTGTTGGAGATCCAGTCACACTATCAACTTATTATTTTGGGTACCAAAGAATTTAACATTTTGAGTTATGGCATGTATAGGGACTTGGTTATTTTGTTATCTGTCATAATCAATTTGACCTAATGTGTTGGCCTATATTGGTTGATGATTCATTTTGTAAATGGCCATATGAAATTGGCTAATATTGGTTTAAGTATCTATGCATATGATGAGGTTTTCATGGATGTGGAAGTATCTATGATAGAAGTTGATATATGTGATGTTTGTGTATGAGCAATGATAGCACGTGCATGAGGTATTGATGTCTTGTGTAACACCTCACACCCGAGCCCTACGCCGGGACGTGATACGAGGCATTACTGCACTTAATCACATACAAACAATCATTTTGATGTCATGAAGACTCGGTCAAATTAAAAAAAAATTCAAAATTTGTCTAAACTCCTTAATATGGGCTTATGAGGCCCCAAACATCCTTTGGAAACTTGGAAACCATTCGGGACCAACACGGGTCCTTTAACTAACTTTAGAAAAATAACTCATGAAACAGGGCACACGCCCATGTGGAAGTGCTACACGCCAGTGTGGTCATTATAACACGACCATGCTAATGGCCCGTGTGACACACGGCCTAAGCATCTAGGGACATGCCTGTGTCCTATGTCCGTGTGAATAAAATTCCAAATTTGAACCTACAGGGGCTTTCACATAGCCTAACACACGCCTGTGTGGATGGCTCGTGTTCCTCACACGGCCTGACACACGCCCATGTCGATGGCCCGTGTCCCTCACACGGCCATGACACGCCCGTGTCCAAGCCCGTGTTTGAAAACCTTGACATTCTATTTCTAACGTCAGCATCCAATAAGGGGCACACGGCCAAGGAACACGTCCGTGGCCAGAGGCTGTATCCTCCACATGGATAAGACACACGGTCGTGTCTCTACCCATGTGTTTACTACCATGCATACTAACTTGTCAATTTAATGTGCAGGGGACACACGACCGGATAACATGCCCATGAAGCTGACTGTGTGTCACACACGGCCTAGACACACGCCTGTGTGTCTACCCGTGTGGACAAAATAAGGCTATTTACCAAGCCTTTTTGCCACCCTTATTTGCATTAACCTACATAACATCTAACATGACAAATCCACACAATATTATAAGGACTATTCAGCCGCACAAGACATTATCTCACTCATGAAAATATCCATTTGCATATATCAATAATAAACATTAGCCATTATCCAAGGTGTAATATCCTGAATTAGGGCTTAATCAGAATAGTGGTTTCGTGACCAAAAATCCGAGATAGAAATAATTATTTTACAATGATTTTGATGTTTATGATATGATTGCATGATTGTGTGAAAATTTCGTGATGAAATTCTATGCCTAAAGTGCTTAAATTGAAAGTAGGGACTAAATCGAATAAGTTGCAAAACTTGCATTCTAGAAGTTTTTAGTATGAAATTGTTTTGGAATATTAATGAGGAGGTCTTAAATAGCAATTTGACCAATTTTAAGTTCATGGAAAAATTAGGACATGGAAGGAATTTTGGAAAGTTTAGTAGTAAGGGTATTTTGGTCATTTAGTTATTAAAATGAATTAAAAACAAAATTAAAAGCCAATTTTGTCCATCTTCTTCATTAGGCTGAAATTTCAAGGATCTCCATAGCTAGGGTTTGTTTCAAACTTCCAAGCTCCATAGTAAGTGATTCCAAGCCCGCTTTTAATGTTCTTTACGCTTTTGGAATCCTTAAGCTCGATTAAGCTTATGCTAGCAATAATTCAACCTAGGGTTTATATTTGGAAAAATACCCATAGGTGAAATTTGTGTATTTTGATGTTTTATGATAGAATATGGGGTTTTAAATTATGTTAGACAACTTGTGCTACTCGGTTTTTTAGTGAAAACGAGTAAAAGGGCTTAATCGGCAAAAATACCTAATAGTCACAAGTATATGTTAGAGAGAGAATTTGATGTTGCCATAGAAGGGAAAAGTGATCAGCATGTTATAAAACATAAGAATAAGGAATAAAGTTTAATTCCCGAGCCTAGGGGCAAAAGTGTAATTATGCAAAAGTTTAGGGGCAAAAGTGTAATTTTTTTAGAGTTCGTATTAATTGCTGTTTTGATAAATGTATGTATTAAATAAGATTAATTTGGTATTATAGATCAAGAAAAATGAGATTCAAGTCGTGATCGAGGAAAAGAAAAGATTGTGGACTAAATTGCAAAATCTTTATATTTTGGTACCAAGGTAAGTTCATGTGTAAATAATGTAGCATAAATGTTATTTTTAAGTTATTAATGTTAATTATATGATATGCTTATTTTTAACCGTGAAATATTATGCTTTGTGGTTAATGTTTACTACTTGATAAATATGAATTGCTACCGAGTATCAGTTCCGATATTCCATGGAAGATGGCAAATGTGAGATCGAGGGAAAAAGCCCGTTTGAACCCTAGGAATAGATTATGATACAAGTGACATGTCACTAGGATGGTTGAGCATCCGAACTCGTTGAGTTAAGTCCGAGTTCACTTATGGATGCAAATGTCCGAACTCGTTGAGTTGAGTCCGAGTTCATTTATGGATGCGAACTCCCGAGCTTGTTGAGTTGAGTCCGAGTTCACTTAGGGGCGGGTTACATGATTTCTGGATTACATATGTGGCACTTATGTGCAAATTATCCATGTATCCGAGTTATATTCCGATGTGTTCAACGGGTGAAATTTCTAGTTTAATGGAAGAGCACTTAAGATATAAGTGACGTTTTGGGTAAGTGTTGTGAAATGGACACTTTGGACAGGTATGTTCTTAACCCTCGGGTTGAAAATAGATACAACAACGATAAGGTGGTAAGATGATGAATGATGTTTAAAGATGTGATATATGTTTTGGTGGTACCATGCTAAAGTTGTTTGGTATATTTGTATTGTTATGTTACTTGTTATTTACATATGAACTTACTAAGCATTTGTAACACCCCTAACTCGTGACCGACGCCGGTGTCGGACACGAGGGGTTAACGGCCAAACCCTCTCAAGATACCAACCAATTTGACATTACCAGTCAGGCTGGAAAACTGCGTCACCGTCGCCTTAAAAATCATATCTCGAGTTTCAAAACTCGGAAACTGGTTTTGTAAATTTTCCCTGAATTTAGACTCATATACCCATCCATGGATTTATTTTTAGAATTTTTGGTTGGGCCAATTGGTACAGTTTATTAGTTAAAGTCACCCATGTTACAGGGACCGACTGCTCTGACCTTCGCGCGTTACAACTTGAATATCTCCCTGTACAGGGCTTTAATACTGGTGCCGTTTCTTTCTAATGAAACTAGACTCAAAATGGAATCTTTAAATATAAGGCATGACTCCTAATTATTTCTGGATAATTTATGGTAAATTTTCAAAGTCGCGACAGGGGACCCAGAAACCGTTCTAGCCCTGTCTCACGAGAACCTTAATATTTCTCAGTATACCGCTCATATGGTCATTTCGTTTCTTCCATATAAAAATAGATTCATCAAGGTTCAGTTCCATAATTTACTCACTATTTAATTCTACTTCTACTATTTTTAGTGATTTTTCAATCTCATCTCACTGCTGCTGTCCGCAACAGTTACTGCAGTAGACTATGCCAATTTCATGAATCTTTCCTTGGCCTTAATCATCCATCATACATGACACAAATTATGGCCACCTTATCAAGATTTGAGTTTCTAAGACTCGTGGCTATAGGTTCTAGCATCCCACTCGATGACCACATAGGCCATTTTCACATGGCTTAAAGTTTACAACCCACAATTCGACAAAATATAATAGCCTATACATGCCAAATGTTCTTCAACAACAAAAACAATACCACAAGATTTCAGCCGGTGTGATGACTTCAACGACGGTCCCGATCATGCAAACAATACGAGTCCGAGAGACCTAAAATGGGTGACAAGAAAAACACCGAGTGAGTTTACAACTCAGTAAGTCATAAGCATTCATCAATCCACTGATAAAGTTACTACAACATGAAACAATAAACGAGGCTAGGTACTCATCCATATCGAATCTATACCATAATTCCTCGGACCTTTCGGTCCAATCTCATACCAAGTCATACATCCACATTTCATATTCTACACAACAAGATATTTGAGACATTTTCACACACTAACTCATTTCCACCACAATCATACAATTTCAATCATCACATAGATTTAAGGCTTACCAAATTCAACCCCGAGCATGAACATATTTTCTATTCACAAGAGCTCGAGGTACTTACCCGATCCGCTGTCCGGGATTAGCTCGATAATGTCGCACACTCAGTGCCAATTGTAATGCAAGAACATATAGTGAATCCGCACACTTAGTGCTATATGTATTCAACTTGCACACTTAGTGCTATATAATCAAACTCGCACACTTAGTGCTGTACAATTTTAAACCCGCACACTTAGTGCCAATCTTGTCACCGTGTCCATTTATACCCGCACACTTAGTGCCGAGACCAATACCTTATGTATTTTGCTGTCTTTATACATTCAACAATGGCATCATTCCATACATTTCCATTTACACACCAACTCATTTAAACACATTTGCATATATATATTGATCATTTAAATCAACACCAAATATACGCTTAATGACTTACCTTGTGTTGGGTAAAACAGTCCAAGTCGGCTACTCGATGACCTTCGTCTTTCCCTTGCTTGATTCTCCTTCTTTAACTCCTTGAGCTTAATCAATAAATCAACTAGTTTAACCCTCTTGCTAAACATTCATAATTCAATTACACATGCATATGTATGTTTGTATATTCGGCAACCATCCTCACTTATTACCCATTTGGTCAACAATCTAAGCCAAGATAAGGCTTCAATATGGTTGCCTCTAACCTAATACATGCACACCAATCTACTTCCTTTGGCCGAATATGCATGTCTATGTGGAGGCTAATTTTACACTTAATACTACACAAAAAAAAACAGCATACATTTTCCTAATTAACGATTACATATTGTAGTTCTATACACATCTCTCATTTATTTCATAACCAAACAACATCACAAGCAAATAGACACCTTAAAATAGTATACATGTCATACCAATTCATCATGTGCAAACATATATTCATGTAGGTGCAATGGCCAATTCTCAAGTGGCTTATATCCAAATATACACACATATCCAAAGCTTAAATCTTACTTACCATGCAACATGCATGAATCATACTTATGGATACAACATGGCCGAATACCACAACACCATACCGTTTCAATTTGGTCATGGTTAAACAAAGAACTTAGTATCTCATTCAAAAATGATAAAAGAAAATCTAAGAATCCTCAATCCACCATCACATGAATCATTATCAAGCTTGATATTTAGCATGCAATGGCATTAACACCATATTCACTTTGGCCGAATTTCATTCCCATGACATAACAAAGATTTGAACCATGGGCTAACAAGAACATCAAGCTAGCAACTAAAATATACATGAATCTCATGGCAAAACATCAAACTTACCTTAATCTAGGTACAAGTATGGCCAAACCCCTCCTAAACCTCTTCCAAACCAACATGAAACAAGAATTCCTTCCTTCTTCCTTAGAATTTTCAGCCCAAAGGAAATGAAAAATGATGAACAAAATTCTTCTTTCTTTCTCCACACTCACGGCAATGGGCATGCATGAGACCATTTTTTCTCTTTTTTTTTGTTCCTTTCATTATTAAATTCCCATGCTCACTATTTTATTTTTTCTTACATACACCATTGTCCCAACATGTTTTATGACATGTTTTACCCATAATCTCTTGTCATGGCCGGCCACTAACTATTAGGGGGAAATTTGACATGCAAGTCCTCCCTTTGACTACATGCACTATTAGGTCCTTATAGATTAGCCTATCACTTTTCAAAAGTGTCACACAAGTCCTACTAACTGAATTCACATGCTATCGGCTAAATCAAGCTTGAAATTTTCACACATTCATAATTACATATTCTAGACAATAAATATTACGTTCAAACATTTCGGTGACTTCGGTTTAGCGGTCCCGAAACCACTTCCCGACTAGGGTCAATTTTGGGCTGTCACAACTCTCCCCACTTAAGAAATTTTCGTCCCAAAATCTTACCGTAAATAGGTTTGGGTAACGCTCTTTCATAGAGTTCTCGGGTTCCCAAGTAGCTTCTTCCATCCCGTGTTTGAGCCATAACACTTTTACTAATGGAACTCTTTTGTTTCGCAACTCCTTCACTTCACGAGCTAGGATACGAATCGGTTCTTCTTCATAACTCATATCGGCTTGAATTTCAACCTCGATGGACTAATTACGTGTGACGGGTCGATCTATAACGTCAAGCATCAAACATGGAAGACATTGTGAATCCTTTCAAGTTCAGGGGCCAAAATCAAACGATACGCGACTGGACCGACTCGTTCAGATATTTCATATGGCCCGATGAACCTCGGGCTCAATTTTCCCTTACGACCAAATCTAAGCACCTTCTTCCAAGGTGAAACTTTGAGAAAGACCTTGTCTCCAACCTGATATTCAATATCTTTTCTTTTCAAATCCGCATACGACTTTTGGCGATCCGAATCAGCTTTCAAACTTTCACGAATTACTCGAACTCTTTGCTCGGCATCCTTAACCAAATCAACCCCGAAGAATTTACCTTCACTAAGTTCACCCGAATAATGGGGTACGGCATTTACGATCGTATAAAGCCTCGTAAGGCGCCATCTTAATACTTGATTGAAAGCTATTGTTGTGCGAATTCAATCAAAGGCGATACCGTTCCCATGAACCACTAAACTCAAGGATACAACATCTCAACATATCCTCGAGTATTTGAATTATCCGCTCGGATTGACCATCGGTTTGGGGTGAAAGGCGGTCTGAAATGCAACTTAGTACCCAAAGCTTCTTGAAATTTCTTCCAAAATCGCGAGGTAAATCTCGGATCTCTATCCGACACAATAGAAATCGGTACCCGTGTAATCTCACAATCTGAGAAACGTACAATTCGCTAGTTTATCCAATGAAAATCCGTGCGCACGGGATAAAGTGAGCCGACTTAGTCACCTATCAACAACAACCCAAATCGCATCCTTCTTATTAGTCGACAATGGCGGCCGGACACAAAGTCCATTGTGACTCGATCCCATTTCCACTCGGGTATCGTGATCGGTGAAGCAATCTCAAGGCACTTGATGTTCCGCTTTCACTTGTTGACATATTAAACATCTCAAACAAAGTCGGAGATGTCCCGCTTCATACCATGCCACCAAACCGACGTTTCAAATCGTTGTACATCTTCGTACTCCGGGTGGATTGCCATTCGGCTACAATGGGCTTCGTTCAAAATTATTGGAATAAGTTCAATTCTTTGGGACACAGACGACTTCGAACCTCAAACAATCGTCATCATCGATTTGAAATTCGAGTCCTTGTTCGGAAGACACTCATCCGCTTTGCAACCAACTCATCGTCGACTTTCTCGAGCTTCACGAATTTGACGTATCAATAATGGTTTGGCTTTCAATTCAGCTACTAACACATTGTCGGGTAGGATAGACAAGTGTACATTCATCGTCATAAAGCAAATAGTGATTTCGCTTAAGGCATCCGCAACCACATTAGCCTTTCGGGTGATAATCAATGACGAGCTCATAATCTTTTAACAACTCGAGCCATCGCCTTTGTCGCAGATTTAAGTCTCTTTGGGTCATCAAATATTTGAGACTTTTGTGATCCGAATACACATGGCACTTCTCACCAAATAAGTAATGTCGCCATATCTTTAAGGCGAATACGATGGCGACCAATTCGAGATCATGGGTCGGATAATTTTTCTCATGTGGCTTTAATTGCCTCGACGATAGGCCACAACTCGCCTTTCTTGCATCAATACGCAACCCAACCCAAGTAGGGATGCGTCACTATAAATGACAAACTCTTTGCCCGATTCGGTTGCACTAGAATTGGGGCTTCACCAAATAAGCTTTCAGTTGATCGAAACTTTTCGACATTTCTCCGTCCATTCGAACTTAACATCCCTTTGGAGTAGCCGTCATTGGCGTGGCTATCGTCGAGAAACCTTTTATAAATCGTCGGTAATAACCGCAAGCCCCAAAAAGCTCCTAACTTCGGTAACATTCCTTGGTGGTTTCCAATCGACTATGGCGAAATTTTGTTCGGTCCACCTCGACACCGATCGGACACCACGTGCCCCAAAAGCTAACCTCTTTCAACCAAAATTCACATTTATGAACTTTGCGATAATCGCTTATCTCGTAAGATTTGCAACACTAGCCTCGGTGTTCAAAGATGCTCGGCCATCATCTCTCGAATAGACCAAAATGTCATCGATAAATACAACTACGAACCGATCCAAGTATGGCCTGAAAATTCTATTCATTAAATCCATAAACACCGCAGGGGCATTAGTGAGCCCAAACGGCATCACCAAGAATTCATAGTGACCGTACCTCGTTCTAAAAGCGGTTTTGGGTATGTCCGATTCTCGGACCCTCAACTGATAGTACCCCGACCTCAAATCTATCTTTGAAAACACCGAGGCTCCCTTTAATTGATCAAACAAATCGTCAATTCGTGGCAATGGATATTTATTCTTTATCGTCACTTTATTGAGTTGACGATAGTCGATGCACAACCTCATGGTTCCGTCCTTCTTCTTCACAAACAATACAAAGCGCCCCATGGAGAAAAACTCGGTCGAAATAAACCTCTATCCGTCAATTCTTGCAATTGAACCTTCAATTCCTTTAATTCCGTTAATGCCATACGATACGGGCTATTGAAATCGGCGAGTACCCAAGACAACCGATGCGAATTCCACTTCTCGAACCGGTGGCAATCCGGTAACTCCTCGGAAAAACATCTGAATACTCACAAACCACTGGTACCGATTCGAGTTTCCTTTCCGTCTCTTTACTTCCAAACACATACGCAAGGTATGTTTCACACCCTTTTCACATACCTCCGAGCGGTCATAGAAGATATTATCGGCGCGCCTTTTAAATCAAGATGACTCGACTCGGACTACCTCATTATTTGCACTCCTCAAATCAATGGTTTTCCTTTTGCATCCACCATGCATCATGTACGGTCACCAATCCATACCAAGAATAACATCGAATTCATTAAATGGTAGAAGCATCGATCGGCGAAAAACAGATTCTCGAATTGTTAGGGGCATCTCTTGCACACTTTATCAACGAGCACGTATTGACCCAAAGGGTTTGACACTCGAATTCGAACTCGATGAGACTCGACGGTAGAGTCTTCTTCGGATGCTAAGGTTTCACATACATATGAGTGAGTAGAGCCGGGTCAATCAATGCAATCACAATAGTATCAAAGAGAGTAAAAGTACCAAGTGATAACGTCGGGAGGATGCCTCCTCTCGTGCGCGGATGGCATATGCTCTAGCAGAGTACGGGTCTCGGATCGGACAGCCGTATTAGAGGCTCCTCTCGATTACCACCCCTACCTCCAGAGATTCTCGGCGCCTACCTCCACCGTCGTTCCACTAGGTCTTACACCTTGCGTCTTATTCCTCTCATCTAGCTCCGTGCAATCTCTAATGAAGTGGTCCTTGAACCGCATCCATAACAGCCCTATTAATGACTTACCCCAACATTCACCTAGGTGTCGTCTTCCACATTGGGGGCATTCAGTCTCTCTTGACGATTATTGCCCACACTAGCTACTCAAGTAGCTCGGGAGTCCGTCAATGGTCGGGCTCTAATGGAAATTCCCGCATGTGTCCTCGACTTCTTGGTGTCCTCCCGAACCTCTTTACAGCCGAGAACGGAGCTTTACTCGTCGATCTTTTACGGTAATCTCTTGCTTCAAATTCAGCCTTCTTCTTCTCCTTCCCAAGTTCTTCCGCTTGCGGCTCGTTCGACTAGTGTCACGAACTCCTTTATCTCCAAAATTCCCACTAGTAACTTTAACTCTTCATTCAATCCTTCTTCAAATCTTTTGCACATCGCAACCTCATCAGCCACACACTCCCGAGCATACCGACTAAGTCTTACGAACTCATGTTCAGATTCGAATCTGATCATCCGGCCTTGCTTGAGTTCCAAGAATTCCTTACGCTTCGATCGATGAACTGTTGACTAATGTATTTCTTTCAAATTGGATTGGAAGAAATCCCAAGTAACTCGTTCATTTGGGACTATGGAAATTAAAGTCCTCCACCAATAGTAAGTCGAGTCTCGCAACAAGGATATAGCACACTTAAGACATTCATCGGTGTGCATGATTCATCTAACACTCTAATGGTGTTATCGAGCGTAACTCGGCCTTTTCGGCATCATCAAGAACTATGGCCTTGAACTCCTCCCCACGCTTCCTAATCAAGTCCACAGGTGGTTTACTCACCTCACAGGATCGAGAATCGGAGGCATTGCGGGCTCTTGGGTGGAGTATTTAAATTGGAATGGTTGGACAGCCGGGTTGGTTCGGCATATTGCGCGACCCACTCATTCATCATGGTGAAGAAGGCTTGTTTCGCCTTCATTTTGATTATTCGCGGATGATCGAGGCTCAACAGGCGGTGTCCCTTGCGCAGAGCAGCCGCTACACTTTCAACGTCATCCGCCAAGGGTCTCTCTACCCCGGTTCCATTGCTAATCAAAACAAAAATTCCAACCGTCGAAGTCATCACATTATTAAGCGCTAACAATTTGGCATGTATAGCTAGACTCACACGCGCTATGGTAGTCCTAGAACCGACTAAACCATAGCTCGATACCAATAAAATTGTAACACCTAACTCGTGACCGACGCCGTGTTATCGGACACGAGGGTTAACGCCAAACCCTCTCAAGATACCAACCAATTTGACATTACCAACAAGCTGGAAAACTGCGTCACTGTCGCCTTAAAAATCATATCTCGAGTTTCAAAACTCGTAAACTGGTTTCAGAAATTTTCCTGAATTTAGACTCATATACCCATCCATGGATTTATTTTAGAATTTTGGTTGGGCCAATTGGTACAGTTTATTAGTTAAAGTCACCCATGTTACAGGGACCGACTGCTCTGACCTTCGCGCGTTACAACTTGAATATATCCCTGTACAGGGCTTTAATACTGGTGTCGTTTGTTTCTAATGAAACTAGACTCAAAATGGAATCTTTACATATAAGGCATGACTCCTAATTCTTTATGGATAATTTATGGTAAATTTTCAAAGTCGCGACAGGGGACCCAGAAACCGTTCTAGCCCTGTCTATACACATTACATATTGTAGTTCTATACACATCTCTCATTTATTTCATAACCGAAACAACATCACAAGCAAATAGACACCTTAAAATAGTATACATGTCATACCAATTCATCATGTGCAAACATATATTCATGTAGGTGCAATGGCCGAATTCTCAAGTGGCTTATATCCAAATATACACACATATCCAAAGCTTAAATCTTACTTACCATGCAATATGCATGAATCATACTTATGGATACAACATGGCGAATACCACAACACCATACCGCTTCAATTTGGTCATGGTTAAACAAAGAACTTAGTATCTCATTCAAAATGCTAAAAGAAAATCTAAGAATCCTCAATCCACCATCACATGAATCATTATCAAGCTTGATATTTAGCATGCAATGGCATTAACACCATATTCACTTTGGCGAATTTCATTCCCATGACATAACAAAGATTTGAACCATGGGCTAACAAGAACATCAAGCTAGCAACTAAAATATACATGAATCTCATGGCAAAACATCAAACTTACCTTAATCTAGGTACAAGTATGGCCAAACCTCCTCCTAAACCTCTTCCAAACCAACATGAAACAAGAATTCCTTCCTTCTTCCTTAGAATTTTCAGCCCAAAGGAAATGAAAATGATGAACAAAATTCTTCTTTCTTTCTCCACACTCACGAATGGGCATGCATGAGACCATTTTTTTCTTTTTTTTTTTTGTTCCTTTCATTATTAAATTCCCATGCTCACTATTTTATTTTTTCTTACATACACCATTGTCCCAACATGTTTTATGACATGTTTTACCCATAATCTCTTGTCATGGCCGCCACTAACTATTAGGGGGAAATTTGACATGCAAGTCCTCCCTTTGACTACATGCACTATTAGGTCCTTATAGATTAGCCTATCACTTTTCAAAAGTGTCACACAAGTCCTACTAACTGAATTCACATGCTATCGGCTAAATCGAAGCTTGAAATTTTCACACATTCATAATTACATATTCTAGACAATAAATATTACGTTCAAACATTTCGGTGACTCGGTTTAGCGGTCCCAAAACCACTTCCCGACTAGGGTCAATTTTGGGCTGTCACAGCATTTATGTTTACTCCTTCCTTTTCATTCACTGTAGTTTTGAACAAGCCGCTCAGAATCGGACAGTCGAAAGTTCGATCACACTATCCAAAGGACTTTTATCTTGGTAAATGGCTTGTACAACTACTTAAGTATGGCATGTATAGCAATATACCTATTTTGTGTAAATAATTTTATGATATGGCCATGTTTGGTTGAGAAAATGTTTGATATTGATAAGTCATGGTGATGGCTAATTTAGATCATGTTTGATATCATGGAAGTTTAACAAAGTTATCTAGTTCATAAAAATTCATGGAAAAATGAAACTTGCCTTGAAATGTAATATTGTCTTGCAAAGAATGACATGAATTTGAAAATCACTAAAAATAGTATAAATAGAACTAAATGATAAGTAAGTTATGAAATTGAAGCTTAACTATTTTCATATGGATTGAACAAAACAGAAAAATAAATTATATTTTATGAGATATTTAAACTTTTCCAAACAGGGCGAGAGTGATTTCGGATCCCTATTCGACTTTAAATATTCATAATATATTTTACTAAAATAATTAGAAGTTTTATTTATATTTAAAGATTCCTTATTGAGTCTAGTTTTAATAGAAACAAACCTCATAGTCATTGAAATTGTTTATAGAGATATATCTAATTCAGTAATACACAGAGGTCGAGCAATGAACCTCAAACAAGGGATACTTTAATTAATAAATTGTACTAATTGGACCAATAAAAATTATAGAAAAAATTAGTAAATAGATATATGAGTCTAGATTCAGGAAAATTTACGGATCTTGATTTTGAGTTTCAGTAACTCGAGATATGATTTTTCTTGTAACTATGATGCGAGTAGCTAGAAAGCGTGAATGTAGAAACAAATGATTTGAAGTTCTTAAATTGATAAATTATGTTCAGTAACCCTCAAGCTCGACTCGGTGATGGTCTCGGGCATGGGGCGTTACATTTAGTGGTATCGAGCAGGTTTAGTCGGTTCTCGGACTACGTGTTGTATGTACTGATTTTGCTATACATGCCATATGTATGAATTGTGATAGTGTGACGACTTGACCTTTTAAATGATTTTATATAGTAAATGGATCCCACCCAATTGTGGCGGATGAAGTAGAGAGTAATGCACCAGCTCCGGCTGAAGGGGCAGCACGATCGAAAACCCACCTCCTCTGTTGGTCGGGAGGAGGAGAAAGGATCGGAAGCCTTTCTCCAAATGATGAGTGCATGGTACACTTGAGTTCGCTCAGACGAACCCAAATGTACGACCTCCCCACCTCCCCAATTCCTCAACCTATGCCTCCAATGCCTCAAGGAGTGGATATGATAAAATTTCACAGAACCCCATTGATAGAATTCGTAAACAAGGGTCTCAAGAATTTAGAGCAAATATTGATGATGATGCAGAAAGCGAGTTCGGCTTGAAAATTCTATCCGGGTATTTGATGAATTATCTTGTACACCTGAAGAATGTTTGAAATGTGCTACATCTTTGTTGAGAGATTCAACCTATAATTGGTGGAAGACTTTGATTTCGGTGGTACCAAAAGAGAGGGTAACCTGGGAATTCTTTCAAGAAGAGTTTCGGAAGAAATATATTAGTGAAAGATTTATTGATCGAAATGTAAAGAGTTTCTTGAGTGAAGCAAGGTAATATGACAGATCTCGAAATATGAAAGAGAGTTTGTTCGATTGAGTAAGTATGCCGGGAATATATTCCTACAAAAGCCAAGATGTGCCGACGATTTGAAGACGGGCTCAACGAAGACATTAAAGTATTTGTCGGGATCCTTGAACCGAAAGAAATGGTAGTCCTAGTTGATCGAGCTTGTAAGGTGAAGAACTACTTAAAGAGAAGAGGAAGGTAGAGGTGAGACACGAAATTGGAAGAAAAGGCCAATGAGTAAGGCACCTTCACAAAGAACCCGGAAAGTCAAGAAATATGAATCCTCGCTCCCAAGTTTCAATTTGGGCAATCATATGGAAATTTTAAGAAGCGAATGTGGGTCCTAAATCTCGAATACTTCTACACCAAAGGTAGGGAACTCGAGATTTGTTAAACCCGAAAGCCGTGTGTGGTAGAAATCATTTTGGTCCGTGCAGAGCAAATAAATGTTTTCGATGTGGTTCTCCGGATCATTTTATTAGAGACTGCCCAGAGAGAGCTGAGAAAGAAAAATTTCAGAGTGTAAAAGCTAGTGGTGCAAACTCGAGGGAAGGTATCCGAGAAAAGTCGAAGTGAAACAAGCAAGAAGAATGTAGCCAGAGATGCAGCAGATTAGATCCGAGGAAGAACTCCGCTAGAACTTATGCTATTAAAGCGCGAAGATGCTTCCTCACCCGATGTGATTACTGGTACATTTTCTCTTTATGATATTAATGTTATTGCTTTGATTGATCCTGGTTCTACTCATTCATACGTATGCATTAAACTGGTGTCTAGTATGAATATACCGTTGAGAACACGTAATTTATGATTAGAGTGTCGAACCTGTTAGGCAAATGCGTGATAGTTGATAAAGTAAGCAAGAAACGCCCTTTAATGATTCGGGGTCATTACTTTCCAGCCGACTTGATGTTGTTGCCGTTTGATGAATTTGATGTTATTTTGGGTATGGATTGGTTGACATTGCATGATGCTATAATAAATTGCAAAGAAAAGATTATAGAATTAAAGTGTGAAAGTGGTGAAATTCTGCGGGTTGAGCCAGACAAATTAGAGGCATTATCTAGTATGATTTCTTCGATGTCGGCTCAGAGATATTTGAGAAAGGGTTATGAAGCTTATTTGGCGATGTAATTAATACAAAAGAAGTTGAAAAGAAAGTTGAATCGAGTCTTACTGTGTGTGAATTTGCTAACGATTTCCGAAGAATTGTCGGGTTTGCCTCCAAATCGAGGAAGTAGAATTTGGTATTGATTTAATAAGAATGACTCGATCTCGATTGCTCCATATAGAATGGCACCAACAGAGTTGAAAGAATTAAAGTCGCAGATTGCAAGAGTTGACCGGTAAAGGCTTTGTGAGACCGAAGTTTTCACCTTGGGGTGCTCCTGTTATTTGTGAAAAATAAGGATGGTTCTATGAGATTATGTGTTGATTATCGGCGGTTAAACAAGGTGACAATCAAAACAAGTATCCGCTGCGAGAATTGATGATTTGTTTGATCACCTAAAAGCAATGACATGGTTTTCAAAGATTGACTTGAGATCCGGGTATTATCACCGCGAGTAAAAGAGTTAGATGTGCCTAAAACTACTTTTAGAACAAGGTACGGTCATTATGAATTTTAGTTATGCCATTCGGGTTGACAAATGCTCTCTTTGTGTTTATGGATTTAATGAATCGCATATTTCGCCATACTTGGACAGATTTGTTGTGGTGTTTATAGATGATATTTTAATTTATTCAAAAGATGAGACAGAGCTTCTTGAGCATTTGAGGATAGTTTTGCAAACTTTGAGAGATAAGCAATGTATGCTAAGTTTAGTAAAAGTGAATTTTGGCTCCGGAAGTTGGATTTTGGGTCATATTGTTTCGTGATGGTATCTTGGTTGATCCTAGTAAAATTTCAGCCATTGTTGATTGGAAACCACCAAAAACGTGAATCGAAGTTAGAAGTTTCTTGGGGCTAGCTGGGTATTATCGGCGGTTCGTAAATGGATTTTCTATAATTGCTGCTCCTATGACTAGACTACTCTCAAAGGATGTTAAATTTGAATGGACGGAAGAATGTCAACAAAGTTTCAAGAATTGAAAAAGTTATTAACTCAAGCACCGGTGTTGATACAACCCGAATCAGGTAAAGAATTTGTTGTGTATAGTGATGCTTCTCTACATGGTTTGGGGTGTGTACTCATGTAAGAAGGAAAAGTGATGGCTTATGCTTCGAGATAGTTAAAACCTCATGAGAAGAATTATCCTACTCACGATTTGGAATTGGCTGCGGTGGTATTTGCTTTGAAGATTTGGCGACATTATTTGTATGGTGAAAAGTGCCGAGTATATACCGATCACAAAAGTCTTAAATACTTGATGTCACAAAAGACTTGAATTTGAGACAATGAAGATGGTTGGAGTTATTGAAAGATTACAAGCTTGTTATCGATTATCATCCGTGAAAAGCGAATGTGGTCACGATCCTTTAAGCGAGAGAGTTGTTGTTTGCTTTGAGAGTTATGAACACTCGCTTGAAAATTTCAGATGACGGTTCGATTCTAGCGAGTTAAGAGCAAGACCGATGTTTTACAAGAGATTTCAAGCTCAAAAAATGATCAAGATTTGCTAGCCAAAAGAAAATAATGTGAAGCTGATACGGGATCAGATTTCAGAATCGGTTTGATGGTTGTTTGATGTTTAAAAATCGGATTTGTGTACCGAAAAATGATGATTTGATTCAAAAGATTTTGCATGAAGCACATAATGGTTGTTTAGCGGTTCATCCGGGCAGTACGAAGATGTATAATGACTTGAAGAAAATGTCTTGGTGGAGTGGAATGAAAAGAGATATTTCGAGTTTGTATCAAAGTGCTTAGTTTGCCAACAAGTGAAAGTGAACACCAAGTACCTTCGGGATTACTCCACCTATTATGGTTCTGAATGGAAATGGGATCGATTACTATGGATTTTATATCGGGGTTGCCGTTAACTCGGGGAAGAAAAATGCCATCTGGGCAATAGTTGATAGACTGACTAAATCGGCTCATTTTATTCCTAAGTACGTATAGATTATTCTCTTAATAAGTTGGCTGAATTGTATATCCGAGAGATTGTTAGACTTCATGGGATACCTTTGTCAATCATTTCGGATAGAGATCCGAGGTTTACCTCACGGTTTTGGCAAAAGTTGCAAGAAGCATTAGGTACAAAGTTAAATTTCAGCACTGCCTTTCATCCACAAACTGATGGACAATCAGAGAGAGTAATTCAGATTCTTGAAGACATGCTCAGATATTGTGTATTGGAATTTCAAGATAGTTGGGAAAAGTATTTACCGTTGGTAGAATTTGCTTATAATAATAGTTATCAGACAAGTTTGAAGATGGCACCTTATGAAGCATTATATGGTCGTAAATGTCGGATGCCATTGTATTGGACTGAACTCAAGGAAAATCAGATTTATGGAGTTGATTTAATAAAAGAAACTGAAGAAAAGGTGAAAGTGATTCGAGATTGTTTGAAAGCTGCTTCAGATAGACAGAAATCTTATGCGGATTTGAAACGAAAGGAAATGGAGTTTCAAGTTGGTGATAAGGTAATTTTGAAAGTGTCTCCATGGAAGAAAGTCCTTAGATTTGGACGAAAGGGCAAGTTAAGTCCGCGTTTTATTGGACCGTATGAAATAATTGAAAAAGTTGGACCGGTAGCATATCGGCTAGCGTTACCATCCGAATTAGAGAAGATTCATGATGTGTTTCACGTATCTATGTTACGTCGGTATCGTTCGGATCCTTCACATATAATTTCACGGACAGAAATTGAACTGCGACCGGATATGACTTATGAAGAAGAACCGATTAAGATTTTAGCTCGAGAAGTCAAACAACTAAGAAATAAAAGTATTGCACTTGTAAAAGTGTTGTGGCAAAAGCATGGGGTAGAAGAGACTATATGGGAACCTAAAGAAACTATGAGAAACCAATACCCACACCTGTTTACCGGTAAGATTTTCGAGGACGAAAATCCTTAAAAGGGGGGGAGAGTTGTAATATCCTGAATTATGGGTTAATCGGAATAGTGGTTTCGTGACCACAAATCCGAGATAGAAATAATTATTTTACAATGATTTTGATGTTTATGATATGATTGCATGATTGTGTGAAAATTTCGTGATGAAATTCTATGCCTAAAGTGCTTAAATTGAAAGTAGGGACTAAATCGAATAAGTTGCAAAATTTGCATTCTAGAAGTTTTTAGTATGAAATTGTTTTGGAATATTAATGAGGAGGTCTTAAATAGCAATTTGACCAATTTTAAGTTCATGCACAAAATTAGGACATCGAAGGAATTTTTGGAAAGTTTAGTAGTAAGGGTATTTTGGTCATTTAGTTATTAAAATGAATTAAAAACAAAATTAAAAGCCAATTTTTGTCCATCTTCTTCATTAGGCCGAAATTTCAAGGGTTCTCCATAGCTAGGGTTTGTTTCAAGCTTCCAAGCTCCATAGTAAGTGATTCCAAGCCCCATTTTTAATGTTCTTTACGTTTTTGGAATCCCGGAAGCTCGATTAAGCTTATGCTAGCAATAATTCAACCTAGGGTTTATATTTGGAAAAATACCCATAGGTGAAATTTGTGTATTTTGATGTTTTATGGTAGAATATGGCGTTTTAAATTATGTTAGACAACTTGTGCTACTCGGTTTTTAGTGAAAACGAGTAAAAGGGCTTAAATTGGCAAAAATACCTAATAGTCACAAGTATATGTTAGAGAGAGAATTTGATGTTGCCATAGAAGGGAAAAGTGATCAGCATGTTATAAAACATAAGAATAAGGAATAAAGTTTAATTCCCGAGCCTAGGGGCAAAAGTGTAATTATGCAAAAGTTTAGGGCAAAAGTGTAATTTTTTTAAAGTTCGTATTAAATGCTGTTTTGATAAATGTATGTATTAAATAAGATTAATTTGGTATTATAGATCAAGAAAAACGAGATTCAAGTCGTGATCGAGGAAAAGAAAAGATTGTGGACTAAATTGCAAAATCTTTATATTTTGGTACCAAGGTAAGTTCATGTGTAAATAATGTAGCATAAATGTTATTTTTAAGTTATTAATGTTAATTATATGATATGCTGATTTTAATCGTGAAATATTATGCTTTGTGGCTAATGTTGAGTAATATGCAAATTATGTTTACTACTTGATAAATATGAATTGCTACCGAGTATCGATTCGATATTCCATGGAAGACGGTAAATGTGAGATCGAGGAAAAGCCCGTTTGAACCTTAGGAATAGATTAGGATACAAGTGACATGTCACTAGGATGGTTGAGCATCCGAACTCGTTGAGTTGAGTCCGAGTTCACTTATGGATGCAAATGTCCGAACTCGTTGAGTTGAGTCCGAGTTCGTGAGATGTAACTAGGCATCCGAACTCGTTGAGTTGAGTCCGAGTTCATTTATGGATGCTGACGCTGCGCTCGTTGAGTTGAGTCCGAGTTCACTTAGGGCGGGTTACATGATTTCTTGATTACATATGTGGCACTTATGTGCAAATTATCCATGTATCCGAGTTATATTCCGATGTGTTCAACGGGTGAAATTTCTAGTTTAATGGAAGAGCAACGTTTTGGGTAAGTGTTGTGAAATGGACACTTTGGACAGGTATGTTCTTAACCCTCGGGTTGAAAATAGATACAACAATGATAAGGTGGTAAGATGATGAATGATGTTTAAAGATGTGATATATGTTTTGGTGGTACCATGCTAAAGTTGTTTGGTATATTTCTATTGTTATGTTACTTGTTATTTACATATGAACTTACTAAGCATTTATGCTTACTCCTTCCTTTTCATTCACTGTAGTTTTGAACAAGTCGGCTTAGGAATTGGGACAGGTCGAAAGTTCGATCACACTATCCAAAGGACTTTTATCTTGGTAAATGGCTTGTACAACTACTTAAGTATGGCATGTCTAGCAATATACCTATTTTGTGTAAATAATTTTATGATATGGCCATGTTTGGTTGAGAAAATGTTTGATATTGATTAGTCATGGTGATGGCTAATTTAGATCATGTTTGATATCATGGAAGTTTAACAGTTATCTAGTTCATAAAATTCATGGAAAGATGAAACTTGCCTTAAAGCGTAATATTGTTGCAAAGAATGACATGAATTTGAAAAATCACTAAAAATAGTATAAATAGAACTAAATGATGAGTAAGTTATGAAATTGAAGATTAATGAGTCTATTTTATGAGATATTTAAACTTTTGCAAAACAGGGCCAGAGTGATTTCTAGATCCCCTGTTCTGACTTTAAAAATTCATAATAAATTTTACTAAAATAATAATAAGTTTTTATTTATATGTAAAGATTCCTTATTGAGTCTAGTTTTAATAGAAACAAACCTCATAGTTATTGAAATTTTGTATAGATATATATCTGATTCGTAATACACAGAGGTCAGAGTAGTCAAACCCTGAAATAGGGGATAGTTTAATTAATAAACTGTACTAATTGGCCCAATAAAAAATTATAGAAAAAAATTAGTAAACAGATATATGAGTCTAGATTCAGGGAAAATTTATGGATCTTGATTTCGAGTTTCATAACTCAATATATGATTTTTCTTGTAACTGTGATGCGAGTAGCTAGAAAGCTGTGAATGTAGAAACAAATGATTTGAAGTTCTTAAATTGATAAATTATGTTCGGTAACCCCTCAAGCTCGACTCCGGTGATAGTCTCGGGCGTGGGGGCATTACACAAGGCTTTATACAAAATGAATCAAATGCTAAAGTAAGCCAACACATTTTGCCAATTGAGAAAGACACAAAACACAAAAGTTAGGGTCCTATACATGCCATAATCAAAATGAAAGATCTAACTATACCAAGTGCTTCTGATGATAGTGTGATTGGCTTCTTTGACGTAGGCAATGATCCTCGAGCTACTTTGGCAACATTATAAGAAAATGGAAAAGAAATAGGGTAAGCATAAAGCTTAGTAAGTTGCATGCAAATGGATATAACAACAACTTTACATTCATCATCATGCTAATAATACAAAAGTAGGCATAAGCACAACTTATTAATCACTATCCAATTCAATTCACATAGCATATATTGAGTTCACATCTCATACATTTCAAATAGGTACTTGCACCACTCACAATATGGTTGTACTTTTCTCGTTTCACTTAAACCATAACTCTCACCATTGAACCATTTGGAATGCTATATGATATTCACTAAGCCTTAAACATATGGTATAATGCCGATGCCATGTCCCAGACACGGTCTTACACTGGCTCATCCGTCAAGTCGATGCCATGCCCCAAACATGGTCTTACATTGACTATTGAAATCGAGGCCGACGCCATGTCCTAGACATGGTCTTACACTAGCTCTCATATATCCGTGTCGATGCCATGTCCCAGACATGGTCTTACACAGACACCACTATACGTGCTGATGCCATGTCCTAGACATGGTCTTACACTAACACATCTCATATCTGATGCATTCCCCAGACATGTCTTACACTAGCTTACATCTCGAGGCTGATGCATGTCCTAGACATATCTTACACTAGCTCTCGTTTCAATGCCGATGCCATGTCCCAGACATGGTCTTACACTGGCTCTCATATTGTGGTTGATGCATGTCCTAGACATGCCTTACACTAGCAGACAAATAACCCGACTGTCATGGCATGAATATCCAATTTATCTCCTAAGGTTCAAACGGCAGTTCTATTATCTGAATATTCATCATACATAATCATTTCCACAAACAAGCAATCTAAGCTATATCAATTCAAACACATATAATAACAATATAGTTGTATTATTTACATACAACTTACCTCAGATTACAAAATGTTGACGACTAGTTTGACTTAGTCCACTTATTTTACTTTTCCTCGGTCTAGGCCCGGATTTTGTAGTTCTTGATCTATAATGATAAAAATTCACAAATTTAATCTTTTTACTGATCTAGGTATTCAACAATTCATAATTGGGAAAAAGTGACCATTTTTCCCTTGGGCTTTCACAAAATTATGATTTTGCCCTTAGGCTCGTAAATCGATTTTTACCAAATTTCACATTAACCATGCCTAGGGGAACCTATCTCATACTTATAACAACTCACAAACTCAAACATTCCACACATTTATTACCTATTTTACCACTTATGCAAAATGGTCTGTAGTTAGGGTTTCCATGAAAACTACTTCACAAAAGTTGTTTATTTCACAACCATAACTCATATTCTTCCATAAAATTTCAGCAAGCCTCATAATCTCATTCATGGAAAATCCCTAGACTATCAACCATTTTGTAAAATGGTCCCCCCATTTGCTAGCTCATGCCATAAGGGTCCCAAAAACATAAAAAGTATCAAGAAAAGTCATCAAAATCACTTGTAGAGATATTAAGTGGCTGAAATTTTCAAGTGTCAAAACCCTCTTGTGGCTGATAATTTCGGTGGGAAGAAGATGAGAGAAAATATGACATAATTCTCTCTTTGTTTTATTTTATTCATAGCCAATTTAGTCACCAAATCTACCTAATCTTTGACTTTTTGACCATTCTTGTCTCTATGGCTGGCCAACCTATGTATTAGGGGTCTAATTTCTCTTTAAAGACCCCAAATTTAAGTTATCTAGCTATTTGACACCCTAAGCTATCAAAATAGGACTTTTGCACTTTATGCGATTTAGTCTTTTTTTACAATTAAGCATGAAATCGCTAGAATTAATTTATCAAAATTTTCATATTCTCATATAATCATGCCACAAAACATAAAATACTATTAAAAATAATTTCTCGTATCCGATGCCATGGTCTTACACAGACACCACTATACGTGCTGATGCCATGTCCTAGACATGGTTTTACACTAACACATCTCGTAGCTGATGCATGTCCCAGATGTGACAGCCCAAAATAGACCCTAGCCGGAATGTGGTTTCGGGACCACAAAACCGAGGCATAACAATAATTTAAAATTTATTTTGATGCCTATAATATGTGTGTATTCATGTATGACATTTTTTGATGATTGATTTAGTGTTATAAAGGTGAATTCCACTAGAAAGGACTTAGTAGTGAACTTTGAAAATACGATAGGGAAAGGGTGATGACTAATTAAAGCATGCATGCAAAATAATGGACTTGCATGTCAAATTCCCCTTTTACAAGTAATGGCGGCCATGACAAAGAGATATGGGTTAAACATGTCATGAAACATGTTTTGTTGGGCATTAGGAGAAATAGTAAACAAATAAGCATGGGTAAGAAAAGAATGAAAAAAAAATGTGTGTGAGAGTAGCATACCCCATTGCCGTGCAACCAAGAAGAGAAAAACAAAAAAAAAAATTTGTTCATGCTTGCTCTCTCCTTTTTGGCCGAAAATACTAAGAGGAAGAAGGATTTTGCTTCATTTCCTTTGTTTAGAAGAGATCTAGAAGGTGATTTGGCCAAATTTGCATCAAGATTAAGGTATGTATGAGGTTGTGTTGGGAGTTTCATGCATGTTTTGGTTGCTAACTTGATGTGCATGTTAGCCAAGGCTCAAATCTTTGTTATGCCATGGAAATGGTATTTGGCCAAAGTTGTTATAGTGATAAAGCCATTGCATGCTAAGTGTGAAGCTTGATGATGATGCATGCAAAGATGGATTGTCTACTCTTGAGTAAGACTTTGAGTTTTCTCTTTGTTTTATCATGATTGAAGTTGAAAAGGAGCATGATTGTCATATTCGGCCATGATGCATTCTTGAGCATGATTCATGCTTTTTGCATGTTAGTTAAAAATTTGTGTTTTGGATGGCTATGGACACCTTGAAAATTCGGCCATGCTCATATATGCATATATATGATTGCACATTATGTTTGGTTATGAACTAAGTGATGAATATATTGGTTTAAAGAAGAAAATGAGGAAGAATGCTTGTGAAATTGCAAGCACAATTCGGCCTAGCACACATATAAGTGCTTGATGCTATATTATAAGTTTTGGGCCACAATGTGCAAAGCATTAATTAGTAAATTGCATGCTGTTTTTGTGAGGTATTAAGTGCAAAATTGACCTCAACATGTACATGAATATTCGGCCTTGGGTAGCCTATTGAAGGCCTTAGCATTTCCTTGATGCTCAAATAAATTGTATTGAATTGCTTGATGTAGTATAAAATGTGCATGACCATTGTGTATTCAAGCTAAAGAGTGGCCATATGACCATTTAAAATCCTTGTCATATTCGGCCATAAGCAAGCACAATGAGGTTTTAATAAATTGAATTTGTTTGAATTAGCTCAAGAGCTAAGAGGGCCACAATTGGACAAGGGAAGGAAAAGGTGATCGAATAGCCGAAAAGCCGTTCGACAACATCCGAGGTAAGTCCTCAAGAAGTGACCTTACTTGAATTATGTGAGATGAAATATGGATGTGTATGATTATTGATTATGTGTGTATGAGTATTTGAATTCCACCCGGCTAAGTCCCGGGCGAATATGCTAATGATTATAATTGTGTTTGAGCCTTAGTAACGAAAATGAAATATGTATGTCCAATGATTATTGATGTATGTGTGCATGAGAAATTGAATGATATCCGGCTAAGCCCGAAGACAATTATGCTGGAAATTATATCCGGTTAAGACCAAGGCAATTGTGCTAGTGGCTATATCCGGGCTAAGACCAAGGCATTCGATGCGAGTTATTCTATCCGGCTAAGACCAAGGCATTTGCGCACGTGATTATATCCGGTTATATTCCGAAGAATCTTGGGCTGGAGGTGAGTGTTGGTTGCTGTAATGAATTCAATCAGTACACTCGAAAAGCCCAAAGGATAAGGTACGTTATATGTGCATTGGAAAGTCGACATGTTTGAGCAACATTCGCTCAATCGACTAATGAATTTCAGTTATTGAATTGATTGATACTTTGTGAAATTATATAATGATGAAGTGTGAAGTAAGAATGTGTATAAATGAAATGATGCATTTGGCTATGTGAATGTACTGCTGTAATTAGAGTTGATTATATTCCTTGAGACTTACTAAGCATAAAAATGCTTACCCGTTGCTTTGGCTCTCGGTTTTTTTAGATTTAACTCAAGCAATCGGATTTGGGATCGTTGAAGTCAAGTCATCCACACTATCAAGCCTCCATTTTGGTATAAATTTTGGTTGAACTTGAGATGGCATGTATAGGACTACCTCATGTTTGTTAAATATGTTGTAATGTAAGTATGTACGGCCATGCGAAAATGGCTCGAAAAGGAAGCATGAACTTAGACTAATTGTGGTTTGTATATATATATTTGGTGTCATGATGTGGGTATGGCTTGGAAATAGGAATGTTGGTCATATGATCAGCCATTGGCATGGTTAAAATGATCATATATGAACCTATGTATGGCAAGACTAGTTGATTCATGGAAACTACCAAATAGGTAAGCCCTACCTTAAAAACAGATGCTGCCAGCTGCAGTGGCGTGAATGTGAAAAATCACCAAAATTCATAGGAACGGAATTAAATAGTGAATAAGCTATGTAAATGAACCTTTATGAGTCTATTTTCTTATGGAAGAAACGAAATGGTCATAGGAGTTACAGGTTAAGAGATATTAAAGCTATTGTGAGACAGGGCCAGAATGGTTTCTGGGTTCCCTATCGCAACTTTAAAAATTCACTATAAATTATCCAAAAATAATTAGGAGACATACCTTATATGTACAGATTCCATTTTGAGTCTTGTTTCATTAGAAACAAACGGCACCAGCATTAAAGCCCTGTACAGAGAGATATTCAAGTTATACCGCGCGAAGGTCAGAGCAGTCGATCCCTGTAACATGGGTGACTTTAACTAATAAACTGTACCAATTGGCCCGACCAAAATTCTAGAAATAAATCCATGGATGGATATATGAGTCTAAATTCAGGAAAATTTATGAAACCAGTTTCGAGTTTTGAAACTCGAGATATGATTTTAAAGGCGACAGTGACGCAGTTTTTCCAGCCTGACTGGAAATGTCCAATGGATGGGCAAAACAAGTGAACTTGGCTTGCTAACCCCTCGTGTCCGACACCGGCGATGGTCTCGGGTTCGGGGTGTTACAATTTTATTGGTATCAGAGCCACGGTTTAGTCGATTCTAGGACTACCGTGATGTGTTTGGGGTCTAGCTATACATGCCATTAAATGATGAATCGATAGTGTGGTGATTTCTGACAATTTGACTTTGTGTTTGTTTATAGCAATGGATCCCGATCCCAACCGAGTGATAGCTGATGATGTGGAGAGTGTGGCGCCTGCTCAGCGCAAGGGACAGCGCCGGACTCTCAACCTATGGCCAGCAATCCTAATGACGAGGCTAGGCAAGCCTTTATAGTGTGATGAACGAATGGTTTAATCAATACATTCGAACCAACACGGTTGTTCCACAACCTCCATTCCCGACAAATGCAACCCCGCCCTACAATACCTCCGTGACTGACCAAATAAGGTCAAGTAAGCCCCAATCGATAGGATTCAAAACATGGGGCCACTGAATTTAAGGCTACGGATGATGATGATGAGCGAGCTGAATTTTGGTTAGATAACACTATCCGGTGCTTGATGAGCTATCCTGTACACCCGATGAGTGCTTAAAGTGTACCATCTCCTTGCTACGCGAGTCCGCCTACTATTGGTGGAGTACTCGACTTGTGGTGCCTAGAGAGCAAGTGACTTGGGAATTCTTTCAAACCAAGTTCAAAAAACTATATCGATCGAGATTCATCGACCAAAAGCGGAGGGAATTTCTTGATCTTAAGCAAGGTTCTATGTCCGCTACCGACTACGAACGAAAGTTTGTGAGGCTTAGCCGATGACGCTGAGAATGCATTTCGTCCAAAGCTATTATGTAAACGCTTCGAGGATGGGCTGAATGATGATATAAGGATGTTTGTTGGCATTCTCGAGATACGAGAGTTCGTAGTACTTGTTGAGCGAGCTTGTAAAGTCAAGAGCTTAGAAAGGAAAAACAAAAAGCGATATGGGAACCGGAGAATTCGAAAGAGGTCCTCGGGAAGTCTCTTCAACAAGCATCGAAGAGATTTCGAGATGATGCGAGCCGGTCTAGAGGCGTTTGGGCTTTTCTAGACGAGGACGCGATCGACCCCCGTGACCACACGAGTCACCTCGATCGCGGTGGTGGAAATGATCGCCGAGAGAGGCGGAGTGTCCACATTATGGCAAATGGCATTCGGGAGCTGTTGGTTTCGTGATCGCTCCTGCTATAAGTGTGGATCGGCCGACCACTTTATGAAGGATTGCCCGAGGATGCATGAATGAATGTAAGTCGAGTGCAAACCCGGTGCTACCACTTGCCGAGGTAGGCCACCTAGAAATATGGGCAATGTCGATTGGCGGTCGAGAGGATCTAGAGATACTACCATCGGATCTGAGGCTCGTGCTCTGCTAGGACTTATGCCATACGCGCACGCGAGGATGCTGCCTCTCCAGATGTTATTACCGGTACTTTCACTCTTTTCAATACAAATGTGATTGCTTTGATTGACCCTGGTTCTACTCATTCATATATATGTGAAACCTTAGCATCCAGTAAGACTTTGCCCATTGAGTCTACTGAGTTTGTAATTCGGGTGTCAAACCCTTGGGTCATTACGTGCTTGTCAACAAAGTGTGCAAGAAAAGTCCCCTAGTGTTCCGAGGTTCTTGTTTTCCGGCGGACTTGATGCTTTTGCCGTTCGATGAGTTCGATGTTATTCTTGGTTTGGATTGGTTGACCATGCACGATGCGGTTGTAAATTGCAAGAGCAAGACTATCGATTTGAGGTGCGCGAATAATGAAATAATTCGGGTTGAGTCCACGGACTTAAAGGGTTGCCACCGTAATATCGCCGATGTTGGCCCGTAAATATGTAAGAAAAGGGTGCGGCGCGTACTTGCGTCGTGCTTTCGATGACAAGGAATCGGAGAAGAAACCCGAATCTGTGCTCGTGGTTTGTGAATACCGGATGTTTTCCACGAAGAATTGCCGGTTTACCACTGTTCGGAAATAGAATTTAGCATCGAATTGGTACCGGTACCACTCCAATTTCGATAGCTCCGTATCGTATGGCACCAACGAAATTAAAGGAGTTGAAAGCTCGGTTGCAAGAATTGGTGGATAGAGGTTTTGCTCGCCGAGTTTTTCGCCTTAGGGTGCGCGGTGTTGTTCGTGAAGAAGAAGGATGGAACCATGCGATCGCAGATCGACTATCGTCGACTTAATAAAGCGACGATAAAGAACAAATATCCGTTGCCACGTATTGACGACTTGTTCGATCAACTGAAGGGAGCCTCGGTGTTCTCGAAAATAGATTTGAGATCGGGCTACTATCAATTGCGAATCCGAGATTGGACGTGCCCAAGACCGCCTTGAGAATGAGATATGGTCACTATGAGTTCCTAGTGATGCCGTTTGGGCTCACTAATGCCCTACGGTATTTATGGATTTAATGAATCGGATCTTTAGACCATATTTGGATCGATTCGTAGTCGTGTTCATTGATGACATCTTGGTCTATTCAAGAAATGAGACCGAACATCTTGAACACCTGCGGTTAGTGCTTTGCAAATTTTACGGGACAAGCAATTATATGCTAAGTTCAAGAAGTGTGAGTTACGGTTAAGAGAGGTTAGCTTCTTGGGTCATGTGGTATCTCGCATCGGTATTCGAGTCGACCGAATAAAATTTCAGCCATACTTAATTGGAAGCCTCAGAAATATTACTTGAGGTTCGAGCTTTTTGGGGCTTGCCGTTATTATTACCGACGATTTGTAAAGGCTTCTCAACGATAGCCACGCCGATGACGGCTTACTCCAAAAGGACGTTAAGTTCGAATGGATTTGAGAAATGCCAAAAAGTTTCGATCAACTGAAAACTTATTTGACTGAAGCCCCAATTCTAGTGCAACCCGAGTCCGCAAGGAGTTTGTCATCTATAGCGACGCCTCTCTACTTGGGTTAGGTTATGATTAATGCAAGAAGGTCGAGTTGTGGCCTGTGCGTCGAGGCAATTAAAGCCACATGAGAAAAATTATCCGACTCATGATCTCGAGTTGGCGCCATCGTATTCGCCTTAAAGATTTGGCGACATTACTTATTTGGTGAAAGGTGCCATGTATACTCGGATCACAAAAGTCTCAAATATTTGATGACCCAAAGAGACTTAAATCTGCGACAAAGACGTTGGCTCGAGCTGTTAAAGGATTATGAGCTGATCATTGACTATCACCCGGGAAAGGCGAATGTGGTTGCGGATGCCTTGAGTCGTAAATCGTTATTCACTTTACGAGCGATGAATGTGCACTTGTCTGTCCGATCCGACAGTGTGTTAGTGGCTGAATTGAAAGCCAAACCATTATTGACACACCAAATTCGAGAAGCTCAAAAAGTCGACGACGAGTTGGTTGCAAAACGGGCTGCGTGTGTTCCGAACAAGGACTCGGAGTTTCAAATCGACGATGACGATTGTTTGAGGTTCAAAAGTCGTCTGTGTGTCCCAAAGAATTCGGAACTCATTTCGATAATTTTGAATGAAGCCCATTGTAGCCGAATGGCAATCCACCCGGGGAGTACGAAGATGTACAATGATTTGAAACGTCGGTTTTGGTGGCATGGTATGAAGCGAGACATCTCCGACTTTGTTTGAGATGTTTAATATGTCAACAAGTGAAAGCGGAACATCAGTGCCTTGAGATTACTTGACCAATCACGATACCCGAGTGGAAATGGGATCGAGTCACAATGGACTTTGTATCCGGACTGCCATTGTCAGCAAGTAAGAAGGATGCGGTTTGGGCCGTGGTAGATCGATTGACTAAGTCGGCCCACTTTATCCCCGTAAGTACAGATTTTTCAATGGACAAACTAGCCGAATTGTACGTTTCTCAGATTGTGAGATTACACGGGGTGCCTATTTCCATTGTGTCGGATAGAGATCCGAGATTTACCTCGCGATTCTGGAAAAAGTTGCAAGAAGCTTTGGGTACCAAGTTGCATTTCAGCACCGCCTTTCACCCCCAAACCGATGGTCAATCCGAGCGGATAATTCAGATACTTGAGGATATGTTAAGATGTTGCGTCCTCGAGTTTAGTGGTTCATGGGAACGGTATTTGTCGTTGATTGAATTAAACACAACAACAGCTTTCAATCAAGTATTAAGATGGCACCCTACGAGGCCTTGTACGGTCGTAAATGCCGTACACCATTGTTTTGGATCGAGCTCGGTGAAAACAAGATTTTCGGTGGATCGATTAGGGATGCTGAACAGAAAGTGAAAGTAATCCGTGAAAGTCGAAGATAGCCTCCGATCGTCCGGTAAGTCGTGACGCGGATCTAAAGCGTAAGGATATCGAGTATCGTGGGTGATAAAGTGTTTCTCAAGGTATCGCCTTGGAAAAGGATACTCAGGTTTGGCCGTAAGGGCAAGTTGAGCCCGAGGTTCATTGGGCCATATGAGATATCAGAGCGAGTCGGTCCAAAGGCATATCGCTTGATTTTGCCCCCTGAACTCAAAAAGGTTCACGATGTCTTTCACGTTTCGATGCTTCGACGCTATAGATCCGATCCATCGCACGTGATTAGTCCATCAGAAATTGAAATTCAAGCTAATATGAGTTATGAGGAAGAACCGATTCGTATCCTATCACGAGAAGTGAAAGAGTTACGAAACAAGCGGGTTCCGCTAGTGAAAGTGTTATGGCTCAAGCACGGGATAGAAGAAGCTACTTGGGAGACCGAGAACTCTATGAAAGAGCGATATCCAAACCTATTTACCGATAAGATTTTCGGGGACGAAAATTTCTTAAGAGGGGGAGAGTTGTGACAGCCCAAAATAGACCCTAGCCGGAATATGGTTTCGGGACCACAAAACCGAGGCATAACAATAATTTAAAATTTATTTCGATGCCTATAATATGTGTGTATTCATGTATGACATTTTTGATGATTGATTTAGTGTTATAAAGGTGAATTCCACTAGAAAGGACTTAGTAGTGAACTTTGAAAATACGATAGGGAAAGGGGTGATGACTAATTAAAGCATGCATGCAAAATAATGGACTTGCATGTCAAATTCCCCCTTTTTACAAGTAATGGCCGCCATGACAAAGAGATATGGGTTAAACATGTCATGAAACATGTTTTGTTGGGCATTAGGGAGAAATAGTAAACAAATAAGCATGGGTAAGAAAAGAATGAAAAAAAATGTGTGAGAGAGTAGCATACCCCATTGCCGTGCAACCAAGAAGTGAAAAACAAAAAAAAAAATTTGTTCATGCTTGCTCTCTCCTTTTGGCCGAAAATACTAAGAGGAAGAAGGATTTTGCTTCATTTCCTTTGTTTAGAAGAGATTCAAAGGTGATTTGGCCAAATTTGCATCAAGATTAAGGTATGTATGAGGTTGTGTTGGGAGTTTCATGCATGTTTTGGTTGCTAACTTGATGTGCATGTTAGCCATGGCTCAAATCTTTGTTATGCCATGGAAATGGTATTTGGCCAAAGTTGTTATAGTGATAAAGCCATTGCATGCTAAGTGTGAAGCTTGATGATGATGCATGCAAAGATGGATTGTCTACTCTTGAGTAAGACTTTGAGTTTTCTCTTTGTTTTATCATGATTGAAGTTGAAAAGGAGCATGATTGTCATATTCGCCATGATGCATTCTTGAGCATGATTCATGCTTTTGCATGTTAGTTAAAATTTGTGTTTTGGATGGCTATGGACACCTTGAAAATTCGCCATGCTCATATATGCATATATATGATTGCACATTATGTTTGGTTATGAACTAAGTGATGAATATATTGGTTTAAAGAAGAAAATGAGGAAGAATGCTTGTGAAATTGCAAGCACAATTCGCCTAGCACACATATAAGTGCTTGATGCTATATTATAAGTTTTGGGCCACAATGTGCAAAGCATTAATTAGTAAATTGCATGCTGTTTTTGTGAGGTATTAAGTGCAAAATTGACCTCAACATGTACATGAATATTCGGCCTTGGGTAGCCTATTGAAGGCCTTAGCATTTCCTTGATGCTCAAATAAATTGTATTGAATTGCTTGATGTAGTATAAAATGTGCATGACCATTGTGTATTCAAGCTAAAGAGTGGCCATATGACCATTTAAAATCCTTGTCATATTCGGCCATAAGCAAGCACAATGAGGTTTTAATAAATTGAATTTGTTTGAATTAGCTCAAGAGCTAAGAGGGCCACAATTGGACAAGGGAAGGAAAAGGTGATCGAATAGCCGAAAAAGCCGTTCGACAACATCCGAGGTAAGTCCTCAAGAAGTGACCTTACTTGAATTATGTGAGATGAAATATGGATGTGTATGATTATTGATTATGTGTGTATGAGTATTTGAATTCCACCGGGCTAAGTCCCGGCGAATATGCTAATGATTATAATTGTGTTTGAGCCTTAGTAACGAAAATGAAATATGTATGTCCAATGATTATTGATGTATGTGTGCATGAGAAATTGAATGATATCCGGCTAAGCCCGAAGACAATTATGCTGGAAATTATATCCGGTTAAGACCAAGGCAATTGTGCTAGTGGCTATATCCGGGCTAAGACCAAGGCATTCGTATGCGAAGTTATTCTATCCGGGCTAAGACCAAGGCATTTGCGCGTGATTATATCCGGTTATATTCAAGAATCTTGGGCTGGAGGTGAGTGTTGGTTGCTGTAATGAATTCAATCAGTACACTCGAAAAGCCCAAAGGATAAGGTACGTTATATGTGCATTGGAAAGTCGACATGTTTGAGCAACATTCGCTCAATCGACTAATGAATTTCAGTTATTGAATTGATTGATACTTTGTGAAATTATATAATGATGAAGTGTGAAGTAAGAATGTGTATAAATGAAATGATGCATTTGGCTATGTGAATGTACTGCTGTAATTAGAGTTGATTATATTCCTTGAGACTTACTAAGCATAAAAATGCTTACCCCGTTGCTTTGGCTCTCAGTTTTTTTTTAGATTTCGCTCGAAGCAATCGGATTTGGGATCGTTGAAGTCAAGTCATCCACACTATCAAGCCTCCATTTTGGTATAAATTTTGGTTGAACTTGAGATGGCATGTATAGGACTACCTCATGTTTGTTAAATATGTTGTAATGTAAGTATGTACGGCCATGCGAAAATGGCTCGAAAAGGGAAGCATGAACTTAGACTAATTGTGGTTTGTATATATATATTTGGTGTCATGATGTGGGTATGGCTTGGAAATAGGAATGTTGGTCATATGATCAGCCATTGGCATGGTTAAAATGATCATATATGAACCTATGTATGGCAAGACTAGTTGATTCATGGAAACTACCAAATAGGTAAGCCCTACCTTAAAAACAGATGCTGCCAGCTGCAGTGGCGTGAATGTGAAAAATCACCAAAATTCATAGGAACGGAATTAAATAGTGAATAAGCTATGTAAATGAACCTTGATGAGTCTATTTTCTTATGGAAGAAACGAAATGGTCATAGGAGTTACAGGTTAAGAGATATTAAAGCTATTGTGAGACAGGGCCAGAATGGTTTCTGGGTTCCCTGTCGCAACTTTAAAAATTCACTATAAATTATCCAAAAAGAATTAGGAGACATACCTTATATTTACCGATTCCATTTTGAGTCTAGTTTCA
Source organism: Gossypium arboreum (assembly GCF_025698485.1). Lineage (NCBI taxonomy): Eukaryota > Viridiplantae > Streptophyta > Magnoliopsida > Malvales > Malvaceae > Gossypium > Gossypium arboreum. Next base: position 53,085,398 of record NC_069071.1, on the reverse strand, counting down.
TTAGAAACAAACGGCACCAGCATTAAAGCTTTGTACAGAGAGATATTCAAGTTATACCACGCGAAGGTCAGAGCAGTCGGTCCCTGTAACATGGGTGACTTTAACTAATAAACTGTACCAATTGGCCCGACCAAAAATTCTAGAAATAAATCCATGGATGGATATGTGAGTCTAAATTCAGGGAAAATTTACGAAACCAGTTTCCGAGTTTTGAAACTCGAGATATGATTTTTAAGGCGACAATGATGCAGTTTTTCCAGCCTGACTGGAAATGTCCAATGGATGGGCAAAACAAGTGAACTTGGCTTGCTAACCCCTCGTGTCCGACACCGGCGATGGTCTCGGGTTCGGGGTGTTACACCAGACATGTCTTACACTAGCTTACATCTCGAGGCCGATGCATGTCCCAGACATGTCTCACACTAGCTTACATCTCAAGGCTGATACATATCCCAGACATGTCTTACACTAGCTCTCGTCTCAATTCCGATGCCATGTCCCAGAGGTGGTTACATTGGCTCTCATAATGTAGCCGATGCATGTCCTAGACATGTCTTATACTAGCACACAAATAACCAGAATGTCATGGCATGAATATCTGATTTATTTCCTAAGGTTCAAACGGCAGTTCTATTATCTCAATATTCATCATACATAATCATTTCCACAAACAAGAAATCTAAGCTATATCAATTCAAACACATATAATAACATTGTAGTTGTATTATTTACATTACCTCAGATTTCAAAATGTAGACGACTAGTTCGACTTAGTCCACTTGTTTTGCTTTTCCCTCGTCTAGGCCAAGATTTTGTAGTTCTTGATCTGTAATGATAAAAATTCACAAATTTAATCTTTTTATTGATCTATGTATTCAAAAATTCATAATTGGGCAAAACTAACCATTTTACCCTTGGACTTTTACAAAATTATGATTTTTCCCTTGGGCTCGTAAATCAATTTTTACTAAATTTCACATTAACCAAGCCTAGCCAAACCTATCTCATACTTATAGCAACTCACAAATTCAAACATTTCACATATTTATTACCTATTTTACCACTTATGCAAAATGGTCCTTAGTTAGGGTTTCCATGAAAACTACTTCACAAAAGTTGTTTATTTCACAACCATAACTCATATTTTTCCATAAAATTTCAGCAAACATCATAATCTCATTCATGGAAAATCCCTAGACTATAAACCATTTTGCAAAATGGTCCCCCCATTAGCTAGCTCATGCTATTAGGGTCCCAAAAACACAAAAAATATTAAGAAAAGTCATCAAAATCACTTACTTGTAGAGATATAAAGTGGCTGAAATATTCAAGCTTCAAAATCCTCTTATGGCTGATATTTTCGGTGGGAAGAAGATGAAAGAAAATATGACGTAATTCTCTCTTTGTTTTATTTTATTCATAGCCAAATTAGTTACCAAATCTACTTAATCTTTGTCCTTTTGAGCATTCTTGTCTCTATGGCCGTCCAACCTATGTATTAGTGGTCTAATTGCTCTTTAAAGACCCCCGATTTTAGTTATCTAGCTTTTTGACACCCTTAGCTATCAAAATAGGACTTTTGCTCTTTATGCGATTTAGTCCTTTTTCACAATTAAGCATGAAATAGCTAAAATTAATTCACCAAAATTTTCATATTCTCATATAATCATGCCACAACACATAAAATAATATTAAAAATAATTTTTATGACCTCAGGTTAGCCAAAAACCACTGCTCTGACTAGACCCAAAATCATGCCGTTACACCTTGGTTATGGCTGATTTGGTTGAATGTATATACATGGAATGGTGCTATGATTTGTTCTGTAGGTTTGTGCATGGAAGGGTGACAAATTGGCTTGGTAAATAGCCTTGGTTTTCTCCACATGAGTAGACACATGGGCGTGTACCTAAGCCATGTGTGACACTTGACTTGCCTCATGGGCGTTTGTTCTGGCCGTGTGTACCCTGCACCTTAATTGTTGCAAAATAGAATGCTTAGGGTTATAGACACGGGTGTGTGTCTTATCTGTATGGATGACACAGCCTCAGACACGGGCGTGTGCCTTGGGCGTGTGAAGTCTACACCTATTTTATGAAAAAATTATGAAAATAAAATCGACCACACGACTTAAGAACACAGGCATGTGCTTTGGCTGTGTGACTTCAATTTGTTCATGGGTGACAAATAGAGAGTTACACGGGTTAGGGACATCGGCGTGTATGACCACGTGGTCCACACGGGCGTGTGACTCTTAAAACGTGAAAACTTTTCTAAGTGTTGTGAAATTTTCCAAAGTTCTTGGTTTAGTCCCAAACCACTTCCAATGCATGCTTTGGGCCTCGTAAGCCCGTGTTAGGGACTCTATGCTCGATTTAAAAAAGTTTTATGTAACACCCCAAACCCAGCCTAGAAGTTAGGCCCGAATCTGACGTGTTACATTGAAGTGTTTTTCGAAATTCATGTTTTCACTGAAGACCCTTCTTATTTGAAAACTTGAGTAAAATCTCAGTTACATTAGTTTATTTTATAATGTGCTACATTGAAAAGTTATTAATTCTATTGCCAAAATTTATTTTAAGTTGCGGAAGGCAATTTTAAAAGTAACTGATTTACGAAAACATTATGTTAAAAACTAAGTTGCGAAACTATTTCGAGAATGTTGCGGAAACATAGTGTTGTTTAAAAACAATTATAAATCGAAGTAAATAAAACCCAAAGTTAAAATCCAGAAACTTTAAGATGTCTTATTACAAAAGTTGAAAACCCAAAACGGAATCTAAAACATAAATAAAGTCCAAAGGCAGTCTTGTGGCCATCTCCGAGTCTCTTGCAGCACTGATCCTCCTAATGCTGGGATTACCTGCATAGTTAATAAACGGGGTGAGTTTACGAAAACTCAGTGTGTAATCCCCTTACTAGAGTAACAATCAATATACAAAAACAGAAACAGTCTGGGCCAAAGCCTTTAACAGTAACAGTACAGTCCAATTTAAAGCATAAGTGGGCCAAAGCACATTACAATATCATTTAGGTCACAGTCCATAACAAAATCAGTTGGGTCTAGCCTATCTCAGTAACAAAATAGAATGTGTGAATGCATGGATGCATTCTATCCCATCCAACCCTGCACTTACCTCCGTCCAACCCTACACTATCTGTGGGGAATAACTCACCCATGCCATCCCTACACTCACAATGTTAGCACCGGTTGCAGCACTAATCGAAATCAGAGCAAAGCTGCTAGTATATATACGACTTTAAGCCTTCAGTAGAGGTCTTATAATTGGCACAAAGCCATTGGTAACTGTATTATGTTTGGCACATAGCCATCAGTGACGATAATATAATCGGCACACAACCTTTAGTAAATATGATCGACACAGAGCCATGAATGAGTATGTTAGGCACATAGCCACGGGTAAATACGTTTGGCACAAAGCCATAGTCAAGATGGCACAGAGCCATAATCAGATTAAGCAGCACTAAGCTGTTCATCGGTCCACAGTCGTCTCGTGTGACCTATGTGACCTTATCAAATCAATACTAGATCCACAGTCGTCTCGTGTGACCTGTGCAATCCTATCAGAACAATACTTCCTCTATATCAATGTCCCCACCCCATGCAATATGTCCTATATGTCATGCTCAAACATCACACGTGTATGCAGAATTGCCATGCTCGGTAACAGTCATTTAAACATATATTAAAAGTATATCAGTTAAATCACAGTCGTACAATCACAGTCAAGTTAGTTAAATTACAGCCATACAATCACAGTCAAATCAATCAAATTCATAGTCTAAGTCGGTCATTTACCCACAAGAGCAAAACAGTCATTTTACCCTATAGGGGTATTTCGGTAATTTTACAAATCGGGGGTGTTTCGATAATTTTACAAACTGGGGCTATTTTGATAATTTTACAAACTAGGGGTATTTTCGTAACTTTACAAATCAAGGCTATTTCAGTAATTTTATAATCTAGGGGTATTTTGGTAATTTTATAAATTGGGGGTATTTTAGTAATTTTACAAACAGGGGGCATTTCGGTAATTTTACAAACCAGGGGTATTTCGATAATTTTACAAACCAGGGGTCTTAACGACCCAACAGATGGTCCACCGTCGCCTTGAGTGACTTAAGTAACCTAAACAGACATAACGGTGTAAATGGGCCTAATGCCTATTCTCGGCCCAAGTGGGCCCACACGGCTTATTTCGGCCTGTCGAGACCCATAACGGCCTTTGCAGTCCTACACCTAAGATTTGTAGGCTCGAATCACCACACGTGTGATCGTACGCTCGTGTGGCATCAAACGTCGTATTTCAGCTTTTCGGCTTTTGCCAATCTACAGTCCAATCAGTATGGAATACACACACTTTCGGCTTTCCAGCCGATCCTCAAACATAGCATACGGTTACACACACTTGATCATGTAAAGCACTAAGAATTCACGATCGCCAGAACCTATATTCAAACATAACATTTAGTTAATCACTAATCAACAAAGTTAAAAGAACATTAACCAAACCCCTAGTCGAAGGATCGACTACCACTTGCCTTGACTCGAACAGTCAACTGCGATCTGCCTATTTAATCCAAAGCTTGGTGTAGTCACCCTTCCACAACCTGGGGGAAAGTCTCAAACTGCTGACACCCTACGACGCTTAAACTTGGGGGCAGAGGCTACATGTCTATCCACAGCTAGCACCCCTCCTGAAATTCCCTCAGAATGGCTACCACTTGCCACCATTGGTATCTCACTAGGCAATCCACTACTGGAAACCCCCAAAAGTATGCCCTATAACCGAGGCCGAGATGGTATAATCACCCCTTAATAGGAAATGGCATCATAGGAAGAGGTTAGGTGCAAGACTAATAGATAGAGAGGTTAAAAGAGAAAAAGAGAGCATAATCAACTAGTTGTATTACCACTTATGTCGTCAGAGAGCACAGAAACAATGTCACATAGGGAAAAGAATGAGTAATATTAACAATATGGAAATGAAAGAGGACCCGTTAATACAAAAATAATAAAAGGAGAGGGAAATAAGAGAAGAGAAGAGAAGAGCAATAGGTAGTAGAGTAAGAAGTTACCAAAAGAACTGAGAGATGGGAAGCCAGGTCTTTTGGTGAAAAAGGATAACCAAAAGAGAGAAGGAGAGGAGAAAGAAATTGGTCACCCAAAAGAATTTTAGAGAAAAAAACAATTTAGAAATAGACCAAAACGAGCAAAACAAAAAGGAAGCAGTATTTCGGCACCAATGAATGAAAGAAAATAATGAAAATGCCAGAGTCAGTAATCGAAAGTGAGAAGAAAGGAATCACTAGCCTTTAGCCGAATTTTTGAGTGCTTAAAGTTTAATTTCAGCCCTTAAATCTCTCCTTAAATCACTCCAACCTCCCATTCAAACTCTATTCAAACTCTCATGACCAATTCAATCTCAGAGTCTCAGTCCAACTCCACCTCCTACACAGCTCAAGTAGCAAAATAAATACTCCATTGCGCATCCTAAGACTTGAACCTTAGATCTCACAGTTACACAACACGCCACCTTGCCACTCCACCACAGGCTCTTTCTGTGTCATAAATCATACAAAATTATTTATAAAACCTATATGCAGAGCCATAGTTTATCCCTTAAAACCAAAATTTTGCAAGAGCCAAGGCTTGAACCCAAGACTTCTTAGGCACTTCCGAGGACACTTAACCATTGAAGCAGGCATTTATTTGCGTCATTCACTTGCACAACTAAATTCCAATTCCTTCGATACGCGAAGCCCATTTCCTCTAGGCCCAAAATTTTGGGCGTTACATTTTAAATTTGGATGGAAATTTACGTCTCGGTTCGGTATGATTGCATGTGTATAAGTCCAGTAATGCCTCGTACCTTGTTTCAGCGTCGAATACGGGTAAGGAGTGTTACATTTAGTGTTATTAGAGCTACAATTTAGTCGATTCTCAGACTAATATATTGTGTGTAAGAGTCTAGCTATACATGCCATAAATGAACTGTGATAGTGTGATAACTCCTGACAATTTTAAATTGTGTTTTCGTATAGTAAATGGATCCTAATCAATTTGAGGCTGATAACGTTAAAAGTAATGCATCGGCTCTCGCTTAAGGGGTAGCGACGTCTGATAGTAGACCCCCCCAACAATTAGTCAAGGAGAAGGAGATAGGCTTGTTTGGTGTACTATGCATACAAGGCTCCATCCATCATTAACTACCAAAGCACTGACTGAATTGGGCTCTGGTACCAACTTGTAACACCCTCAACCGACCCGATTCATCAAGTTTGGATCTCATGTGTTATGAAAACCACTTAACCTTATTTCCAAAATAGTTAACAGATACCCTTTACTTAAAATCCCTTTCTTATAATTTTAATGAAAAACTCCACATTAAAGAACAAAGAGAAGTAATTAATTAAAAATATACATATTACATCAAACTTGTTATTTATTACAACACTTGGGTTACAAAAGATAAACTTCTAGGGCATAGCCCTACTAAATGCCAATTTTTCCAAAATACCCACTATATGCATAGTATCCCTGTCTGCAACATCTCTAATGCATTATTGGCATTGTCTCTCTAAGCTCTTGCACTTAAATAGCAATACATGAAACATATCTATAACACCAGTAAGTTCATATGTACTATACCCCGCCTAGCGTTGTCTTGGTTGGTGAATTGTTTGGGTGAATAGTTGCTTAAGTTTAAGCTAGGGTAAGATAGATTTGTATCCTATCTGCCAGTTCTGTGTTTGTAATGTCACACCCCAAAATTTGGCCTAGGAGCTTTAGGGGTATTTTATGGATTTTAGCTCTAGTGAGCTTCGAAATTTCCTAACATGGTTAATTAAAAATGTTTTCGTCTATGTATTTTTGAAAATCAAGTCAATTTTTGAAAATAATATCGAAAAGACTTTCAATTTTGAAATAGGGACTGATTTGTAAAAGTTTCTAAATTATGAGTGCTTATAAGGCAGGTAAACCAAATTTTTAAATACAATCTAATATCATCCCCCATCTATAAGTTTCACATTAGTTCTTCCCATTTTTCTTTGTTTTGTCGTCCCTTTACATTCCCAAACCCCAATCGCTCAATTTTATTTTGCAAACTTAATTCTTTTGATTTCTATCATTTCCCATGTCTTAAATCTTTATAGAATTTCAAGAAAAACATCTAAGAACCCCCTAAAATTTCTCCATTGTCAAGTTTGTGGGTTTTCTAGATTTTTTACTAAAGCTTTATTTTTCTTTTATCGAAGGTAACAATTCATCTTTCTATTAGTTTTAAATGTTAGATGGTCCTTTAAACAAAGTTTTTAGCCATTAAAACGCATGTTTCAAATAAAAGCTGAAAATTGGGTCGTTAATGGTGCGTTTCATGATTTGGAGTAAAAATGTGGTATTGGTTTTGACATGATAAGAAGGTTTCTAATCAGAGTTTAAAGTTTTGTTAAAGATTTCCAATGTTTTAATGAATTTTTGTGCAAATTTTCATAGCATGTAAAAAATGCGATACCATGAATTGAGTAGTTTTGCGTAGTTTAAAGGTTGAGAATCAGTCGTAGGTGGGTAGTTAGATGAATAGAATTCTTTTAGGTAAAAATATTAAGTGTAGGCTGAGATAATTAAAATTCAAGTTTGATATGTCGATGGTTTTGGTTTCAAGAGAATTTAGCTTAGGCTTGTGCTTTTTGTTGATTTAGGAGAGTCTTTGGCTGAATGTTGATAGTGTGAATTATTTGGTTATTCTTTGGATTAGTTAGGACCTTCTACAAGTTAAGGAGAAGCTAGTTTGAGCTTTTGACATCTCATCAAAAGCGTAATTGGTGAGTGTTGGAATCACTGCTTGTAAACATGATTTGTAACACCCCTAACCCGTATCCGTCGCTAGAACAGAGTTACAGAGCATTACTGGAACTTTCAGAACATTTATAAATAATTTATATCAATTACTATTCATCCTTCAAAATTATTCGTAACATCCCTTAAATGGACCCTCGAGGACCAATATGAGCATTAAAATCAAGTTGGCACTTAATCGGAAACTCTAAGAATTTTTTGCGACATTTTAAAAATTTTCTCAGTTACAGGGCTCAAACACCTGTGTGGTCTAAAGGACATGCCTGTGTGACCCTAGGGTATGCTCGTACTACAGTCCGTGTTCGAACCCATGTAACTCTCTGACTTGTGCATGCGGCCGACCACACGCCCATGTCCTAGGCCATGTGGTTAATTAAATTCTTCGAAATTAGGTGCAGGTTTCACATGGCCTGTGACACCCCTAATGTGACCCTAGTCGGAGAGTGGTTTCGGGACCACGAAACCGAGTCACAAGAATAATTAAGTGTTATATTCCGTGCTTATTGTATGTGGAATTGGTATGCGTAAATATTTCGTGTCTCGATTTTTATTAATTAGGTGCTAATTTATAAGAAAGGACCCATGTGCTAGGACTTGAAAATGTGATAGGTGTATTTTTAAGTGGCCTAATAATGCATAAAGTGAAATAAATGGAGTTGCATGTCAATTATCCCATTCCCTAAGGTGGATGGCCGGCCATGACAAATTATGGGCAAGGAAAACATGTTCCCAACATGTTTTACTAATGGATGATGTTAGAAATGATAAAATAAGAGTATGAAAAAAAAAGAGAAAAAAAATGTTCATTCTTCTCCATAGGCTTGGCGAATGTACTAAGGAAAGAAAAGAAAATTTGTTCATCCTTTCTCATCTTCTTGGCGAAATTACTAAGGGAAAAGGGGAGGATTTTTGCTTCATGCTTGGGTTGGAAGAGACCTAGAAGGAGATTTGGCTAAGTTTACATCAAGATTAAGGTATGTATGAGGTTGTGTTGGGAGTTTCATGCATGGTTTGGTTGCTAATTTGATGTGCATGTTAGCCATGGCTCAAATCTTTGTTATGCCATGGAAATGGTATTTGGCCAAAGTTGTTATGGTGATAAAGCCATTGCATGCTAAGTGTGAAGCTTGATGATGATGCATGCAATGATGGATTTTCTACTCATGAGTAAGATTTTGAGTTTTCTCTTTGTTTTATCATGATTGAAGTTGAAAAGGAGCATGATTGTCATATTCGCCATGATGCATTCTTGAGCATGATTCATGCTTCTTGCATGTTAGTTAAAATTTGTGTTTTGGATGGCTATGGACACCTTGAAAATGCGGCCATGCTCATATATGCATATATATGATTGCACATTATGTTTGGTTATGAACTAAGTGATGAATATATTGGTTTAAAGAAGAAAATGTGGAAGAATGCTTGTGAAATTGCAAGCACAATTGACCTAGCACACATATAAGTGCTTGATGCTATATTATAAGTTTTGGGCCACAATGTGCAAAGCATTAATTAGTAAATTGCATGCTGTTTTTGTGAGGTATTAAGTGCAAAATTGACCTCAACATGTACATGAATATTCGGCCTTGGATAGCCTATTGAAGGCCTTAGCATTTCCTTGATGCTCAAATAAATTGTATTGAATTGCTTGATGTAGTTTAAAATGTGGATGACCATTGTGTATTCAAGCTAAAGAGTGGCCATATGACCATTTAAAATCCTTGTCATATTCGCCATAAGCAAGCACAATGAGGTTTTAATAAATTGAATTTGTTTGAATTAGCTCAAGAGCTAAGAGGGCCACAATTGGACAAGGGAAGGAAAAGGTGATCGAATAGCCGAAAAAGCCGTTCGACAACATCCGAGGTAAGTCCTCAAGAAGTGACCTTACTTGAATTATGTGAGATGAAATATGGATGTGTATGATTATTGATTATGTGTGTATGAGTATTTGAATTCCACCGGGCTAAGTCCCGGCGAATATGCTAATGATTATAATTGTGTTTGAGCCTTAGTAACTGAAAATGAAATATGTATGTCCAATGATTATTGATGTATGTGTGCATGAGAAATTGAATGATATCGGGCTAAGCCCAAGACAATTATGCTGAAATTATATCCGGTTAAGACCAAGGCAATTGTGCTAGTGGCTATATCCGGCTAAGACCGAAGGCATTCGTATGAAGTTATTTTATCCGGGCTAAGACCAAGGCATTTGTGCACGTGATTATATCCGGTTATATTCGAAGAATCTTGGGCTGGAGGTGAGTGTTGGTTGCTGTAATGAATTCAATTAGCACACTCGAAAAGCCCAAAGGATAAGGTACGTTATATGTGCATTGGAAAGTCGACATGTTTGAGCAACATTCGCTCAATCGACTAATGAATTTCAGTTATTGAATTGATTGATACTTTGTGAAATTATATAATGATGAAGTGTGAAGTAGGAATGTGTACAAATGAAATGATGCATTTGGCTATGTGAATGTATTGCTGTAATTAGAGTTGATTATATCCCTTGAGACTTACTAAGCATAAAAATGCTTACCCGTTGCTTTGGCTCTCGGTTTTCTAGATTTCGCCGAGGCAATCGGATTTGGGATCGTTGAAGTCGAAGTCATCCACACTATCAAGCCTCCATTTTGGTATAAATTTTGGTCGAACTTGAGATGGCATGTATAGGACTACCCTTGTTTGTTAAATATGTTGTAATGTAAGTATGTACGGCCATGCGAAAATGGCTCGAAAAGGGAAGCATGAACTTAGACTAATTGTGGGTTGTATGTATATATTTGGTGTCATGATGTGGCTATGGCTGGGAAATGGGAATGTTGGTCATATGATCAGCCATTGGCATGGTTAAAATGATCATATATGAACCTATGTATGGCAAGACTAGTTGAATCAAGGAGACTACCAAATAGGTAAGTCCTACCTTAAAAACAGATGCTGCCAGCTGCAGTGGCGTGAATGTGAAAAATCACCAAAATTCATAGAAATGGAATTAAATAGTGAATAAGCTATGTAAATGAACCTTGATGAGTCTATTTTCATATGGAAGAAACGAAATGGTCATAGGAGTTACAGGTTAAGAGATATTAAAGCTATTGTGAGACAGGGCCAGAATGGTTTCTGGGTTCCCTGTCGCAACTTTAAAAATTCACTATAAATTACCCAAAAAGAATTAGGAGACATGCCCTATATGTACAGATTCCATTTTGAGTCTAGTTTCATTAGAAACAAACGACACCAGCATTAAAGCCCTGTACAGAGAGATATTCAAGTTATACCGCGCGAAGGTCAGAGCAGTCGATCCCTGTAACATGGGTAACTTTAACTAATAAACTGTACCAATTGGCCCGACAAAAAATCCTAGAAATAAATCCATGGATGGATATATGAGTCTAAATTCAGGGAAAATTTACAAAACCAGTTTCCGATTTTTGAAACTCGAGATATGATTTTTAAGGCGACAGTGACGCAGTTTTCCAGCCTGACTGGAAGTGTCAAATTGGTGGGCAAAAACTTGTGAACTTGGCTTGTTAACCCCTCGGGTCCGACACCGGCGATGGTCTCGGGTTTGGGGTGTTACATGGCCAAGACACATGCCCGTGTTCTAGGCTGTGTAGCACACACGTTGAGACACACGCCCGTGTCTCTATTCGTGTGCTCAATTCGGAGCATTTTGTTTCTCGAAGTAAAGGTGCATGGAACACACGTCCTAACCACACGCCTATGTACCAGGCCGTGTGTCACACACGGTCCAGATACACGTTCTTGTGTCTGCCCATGTGGACAAAATAAAACCATTTCTAGCTTCATTTCTAACCCAAGATCACACCAATGACCTGCACTTAAACTCACATCCAAATACCAACCATTACAAGCATTCAAATTAAGCAAACTCTATCATTCGACATGGCATATAATTGCATTCATATATGTTGATAATCTTACCTTGGTATATTCCAAATGTTAGACTTAATTTGATCAACTACTTAACATACATGTAGCTACCATAGTATGACATTACAAGTATATAAAAAGCAACCATTACTAGTCATTCCAATGGCTAGATTACAAACCACATATTTAAGCCATCTATGGCCAAGTTAGCCTATACATGCTATTATACCAAAATAATTTTACTATATATACCCAAAATAAGCTAGTGGATAGTGTGATGATGCTCCAATGATCACCAACCCTCGCGAGCTTCCGAGCACTATAAAATAGGGAAAATAAAATCTAGTAAGCATTACATGCTTAGTAAGTTCATATAACGGAAACTAAAGTTACCAAGCCCGTTTATTAAATCTAAGCATACAATATCATGTTTTCCATCAACTTGGAAAAATTGCCTAAACACAAGCATTCAATCAAACATGTTAGTCACAAAATTTTCATATACATCAAGTAAACATAGATGAGCTTTTCATGAAATATTCTTTCAAGACATTATCATTTCATCTAATAATTCTCTCATCATGGCAAGAGTTTTATCCGTTGAATCATTGAAATTCCGATGGATACTCAAGTAGTACACTCAAGGTGTACAATTCAATAACCCGTCAATTCTTATTCAAGAGTACACATTAAGGCATTTAATCGAAGAACACACTCTCGAGCCAATATCGTATCACAGGATTACCAATCCAGGCTAAATCCTTTATGTAACGTATGCTCAAAAGAGCTCAATTAGAATTACCAGTCTAGGCTAAATCCTAATTGTAACATATGCTCGAGAGGGATTATATCAAGATTACCCGTCCGGGCTAAATCCTTTCTACAATGAGATCAATAGGATTACTTGTCTGAGCTAAATCCCGTCAGTAACAAATGTCGGACCTCATTTTATAAGGCAATCACATTTATCCATCAAAATTCAATATTCAAATGAGACTTTACCCTTTTTCCAACATTTCCGAACATGTAATCATTTCACACATTTATAATATTCACATAAATATAAATCATATTGCATACAATCATAACATTCAAGTCAACATATTTACATGCTCGATTAAGTTACACGAACTTACCTTGACACTTGTTCGCGTAAATAATCTACTAATCCGAAACCTTTCCTTTTCCTCAATCTAACCTCAAATTTGTGTTGTCTGGATCTATATAAATAACTTTAATCATCAATTTCACATATTTCATATTCATCTGGACTCAATTTACGTCCTAGAAAAAATTACCATTTTGCCCCCCACTTTTCCATAAATTTCAATTTCGTCTCTAGGCTCGGAAAATAAAATTCATGTAATTTACTCCCTATTCCAAGCCTAACCAAAATTTTAACATAAAATTTACAGCACATATTTTCTATAAATTTTAGAAGTTTTCATCAATTTTCACAACTTTACATTTTAGTCCCTAAATCATGTTTTCATCAAAAATCACTTTGTAAAAGTTGTTTTTCTATCAAAAACCTTTCATTTTCTACCTTAAATTTTAAATTTTCATACCATCCATTACCTACTTTCCATAACTTGATAACTTTTCAAATTCATCCTCCAAACAGATAGATTAAGCTACCTTGGTTTCAAAAATATCAAAACTACTAAAAACGGGACAAGAAAACTTACCCAATTAAGCCATGAAAGTTTATTCTCTCTCTCCTAGGGTTTCCATAAAATTTTGGGGGAAGATAATGAGAAAACTAAGATGATATCTTTTATCATCTTTTTAATTAATTAAATATTTTTCAATTTCCAATTTAGTCCTTGCCCTTTTTTTAAATTTCCATGGATGAGTCACTAAAATATCTACATACTTTTCTTTAATGCTCTAATTACCATATAAGGACCTCATGTTTTGAATTCCATAGCTATTTAATCCTTCTAGCTACTAGAATTCAACTTTTGCATTTTATGCGATTTAGTCCATCCTGTAATTAAGCACTTAATCAACAAAATTTTATTATCAAAATTTTCACATGACATTTCTAACATATTACGGACCACGTAATAAAATTAAAATAAATTTTACTGTTGACTCGAATTTGTGGTCCCGAAACCACTGTTTCGATTTCACTGAAATCGGGTTGTTACATGATTCATTGTGATAATTGGGAATTTAGAAGTAGCCTAAACCCCTAATCTAAATTATGAGTGTAATTTTTCTCATACCCATGTTAAAGTTGTGATATATGTGCTTGTGTTGAGAACTAAGATGTTATGTTATGACTTATGACAATGAAAATCTTGTGTTAATAATGCTAATATGCAGTGATAGTGAGCAAAAAATTTGTAAGTAAAATGAGTGATATATTGTGGATATTTTGGCCTTATGACCTTCTGAGACTGTTGGATATAGTTGCCATACTACAACAGCCCGTTTTCAGTGAAATCAGAGCAGTGGTTTTGGGATCACAAATTCAAAGTCAAAAAATTTATTTTATTGTTATTTTATTACCTACAGTAAGATAGAAGTACCATATAAAAATTTCGTTAAGAAATTTTACAGTTTACATGCTTAATTTGATAAAAAAGATTAAATAGCATAAAGTGCAAACGTTGAGTTTTAGTAGCTAAAGGTATTAAATAGCTATAGAACTTTAAAGTGGAAGTCCTTATAAAGTAATTAGACCATAAATGAGTTAGTGGAAGATGTTGGCTTGGCATTTTTGTAATTTTTAAAGTTATTAAAGGTTAAATTAATAAAAAATGAAATAAATGTTAAAATAAATAAAACAAATAAAGCTTTCATCTTTGTTTCTCAACCACATCTGAATGTAGAAGAAGAAATAGCCATTTTTGAAGCTTGATAATCGGCCAAGCTTGTAAGCTCATTTGGTAAGTGATTTTTGTTCTGTTTTTAATGATTTCTATGTTTTCGGGATCATTGTAGCTTAATCTAGCTTGCCCTGGAGCTAATTTGTAAAATTTTTAAACTATTAGGGTTTAAACATTGATGAATATATATGAGTTTTGAAGTTTGATGATAGAAAATAAATATTTGTTGTTAGATTAATAACTTTTGTAACGAGATTTTTGGTGAAATTGTCAATTAGGGATTAAATTGAAAAATGAGATAAATTCATGGTAAAATTTGTGAATATTTGAAATATGTGAGTTTTTATAAGCATGTGTAAAAATTGACTAGGCTTGGGTAGGGGTAAAATTGCATGAATTTTATTTTCTAAGCCTAGGGACTAAATTGGAACGAAATTAAAAGTATAGGGGAAGAATGATAATTTTGCCAAAAATATGTGTTGGACTAAATTGAATGAGAAACATATTAAATTGGGTTAAATGTATTTGGATAAATCATGACAGACCTCGTACGGAGTTAGATCGGAGCAAAGGGAAAATCTCGGATTAATTTCCTCCATATCTACTTATACTTGTCGAGGTAAGTTTGTGTCATTAAATTATGTATTTATAAGTTTTAATTGAATTATATATGTGTGTGTTTGTATAATTCTCATGTATAAATACCGATCGCATATTCAACGACATACGATGACTACCATGTCCTATTTGAACCTGAAGAATTCGTATGATACAAATGACATGTCATTAGGGTTATGTAACAACCCAATTTAGACCTTAACCGGAACGGTGGTTTCAGGACCAAGAATTTGAGTCTAAAAAATATTTAAAAATTATTTTTTGTGTTTATTATGTGTGAATTTATATCTGTGAAATTTTCGTGATTTAATTTTGTTGTTTGAGTGTCTGATTAAATGAAAGGACTTAATCGCGTAAAGTGCAATATTAGTATGCTAATTTTTGAAGTGTCTAATTTCTTTTTTCTTTTATTGTGGGGTATTTATGATGCAATTATACCCTTGAATTTTAGATGGACACATTCGGTCATTGTTAGTGGAAAATGAATAATGTTAAAATAAGGTTAAAAAAGTGAAACATATAATAATAAAATGCTAGTATATATGTTATATTATAAGATAACTAAAACAATCTTTTATTATTTCATCACCTTGCCGAATATAAACAAAAGAAAAAGAAAAGAAAGGAAGCTGGGGTTCGGGTGGTTTGGAGCTCAATCAAGGTATGAAACTAGCTCGATTTTTTATAATTTCTACGTTTTTGAGATCGTTGCTTAGTTATCTTCAAGACCCAAGCTTTAATTTTTTATTTTGATGAATATTTTAAGTTGTGCCACTATTGTTAGCTTGTGATTTTCGTTGTTTGATGATAAATGAAAGATATGTTTTAGATTAGCATGTTTTGTATTGGAGTTTTTGATGATTTTGAGTAATTAGGACTAAATTGCAAAATTAATAATTTGAGGGACAAAAATGTGGAATTTATGAAATATATGGGTTTGTATAGGTATGGGTACCATTCGACCTAACATGGGTACTTTGAAATTTTGTTTATTTTGTGTTTTGTGCAATATGGACTAAATTGTAAAAATTGTAAATGTCAAGGGTAAAATGGTAATTTGCCCGTTTATGTGTTTTTGGATTAAATTGAATGAAAATATGTTTGAATGATCTTAATTTGAATATGTTTAGATTAAGAACCAAAGAAATCGAATTTGGATCGGGGGAAACGAAAGTTGTCGACTAGTCAATCCATACCGATTTTTCATTGTCTGAGGTAAGTTTATAAACAAATAGACGTACTTAATTTTAATTAAAGGTAAAGTATAGATGCTGAATTGAAATATATGATATTATAAATGCAATTTCTGAATATGTATAATCTTGGTAATCATGTACGAGCATTCGTTTCGATCGAGTTACGACGTCCAAAAGCCCCGGATGAACCTTAGGAATAGCTAGGATACCTATGTCATGACATAGGACTCTGATATATGTGTGCGAGTAAGTCCATGGCATTGATTTATGATTTCGATATGTGTTTACGAGTAAGACCCTGTCTGGGACAGTGGCATCGATATGTGACTGCATGTAAGACCACGTCTGGGACGTTGGCATTGTATGATTTATGTGATTATCCGATTGTCCTATCCAATTTCGAATGGTTCATTGGGAAAAGGTAAATCGTGATTGAATGTGTAAAATAGGCTCAAAGGTAATGTATGATTTAGCTTGTTAGCTATCAATAATAAGGTATGTATGTGACTTGAAAGTTGATAAGTTAGATGTGATGCAAGGTTAAATATACATGAATTAAATAAGTGTATTCGGCTTTGAGCAAATGGTATGTATATTATGGAATTAATTTTTGGATATGCATATATAAGTGATCATATATATTCAGTCTTATAAGAGGTATATGTACATGATATTAAATTATGGTTCTTGGACTTATATAATTGAGTAAGTGTATGTTGATTATATTAAGACATTTTGGCTTTTGAAAATTGAGCAATGGTTTTATGACTTAACTTTGTGAATATTCGGCCAAGGTAATAGATATATGTGTTTGGTATATTATTATTGAAGATATAAGTTGAGAATAAGCTTGTTAATGATATTGAAATTTGGTTAAATTAAGTTGACTATATCATCGATTTGTTTATTTGCTTATGACTTTTTAAGCTTAAGTAGCTTACTGTATGTATATCTGTCTTTGTTTTATAGATTAGGAGTCAAGCTGCAAGCTCGGGGACTGTCAGCCAAGTTCATCGCACTATCTACTGTTTTGGTACCTTATTAGCTAAGCTTAAATTATGGCATGTATAGGTTGGAACATATATTTTTAAAGTGCTGATTTTGGTTACGTATTAAAAGCCATGCGAAAATAGCTTCCTATTTATGTTGGGATTTGATTTTATGTGTGCTTAGTTATAATGTTCATGGTCTCAGTTTGATATATGTGTTTATGCTTGATTATGGTTTGATTTGTGGTAAGTATTTTGTGTAATGAAAATGGTTTTATTATTTTAGGCTTGAATTCAGTTTGGGTTGAATTATGGTTTAAGTCTTTTTGATAAATATGATGCATGTTATGATCGTTTAAAATCTTTGTATTATTTTGAAGGTGTAATTAAGTATATACAGCGTGCAAAGGTGCTTTGTGGTTCGGTCATATGTCTATAGTTAATGTTAATTATGCTAGGGTTGCCATGTGTTTGTTAAGTAAAAATTATGACATATGCTTGCAATAAATTGATGACCACTATAATTTATACTAGAACATGTGTATATGTGATACTTGGCCACATTGTTTTAGTTAAAATTTTATTTATACTTTACTTGTGTATAATGTGGTTATATTAGGATGATATGTTATATGTAAATATGCATATGGCTGTATTTATAAACTTGCAAGTTGCTTATAAGTTTGCAAATAGGTACAAATGATCCATGATAGCCGAATAGACTATATTAATGATGTTTATGGTATTTAATTTAATTATCATGATAATTTAGACATATTGGGCCATAGGTTAATATAAGGAGTTTGGTAATGATAAGAATAGGTGTGCTTAAAAAATTCGGCCATGATATGTTGATGAGCTTTCATATGACTTTATATATATAGGTCTACTTTCACCTTTTAGTTGATATATATATGTGCATGGCAGTGTAATTCATTTGGTAATTATAAATTATTAAATATGTATAAATGAATTAAGATAGCCAAGTAGACATAGAATTAAAAAGGATTATTCATCACCGAATGTTGTTTCTAAAACATGCTAAAAATTATGACAAATAATTTACCCATAGTCTAGCACATTAATGCCGCATAGCCTATATGAATAAAAGGGGTCAGAAATGAAATTTAGTTTAATGAATAATTAACTTGTGAATATGCATGACTTGTTTAAGTTAAAAAAAAGAGGGAGTTATGTATATGCAATGAATTGTTTTAATATTTTTATTTTTTGGATTAAGTTTTACTTAAGCTATGTGGAGAATGATAATAAATTTATGATTAGATATTAGTTTGAATCTTAAGCATTGATTTGATTTAAATCTTGAATTAATGTGAAAAATTTTGGAATTATGTATTCATTTAGTAATGTCTCATAACCCCATTCGGGCGACAAATACGGGTTAAGGGTGTTACATTTTATTGGTATCAGAGCTACGGTTTAGTCGGTTCTAGGACTAACATAGCGTATGTGAGTCTAGTTATACATGCCATAATTATATACTGCGATAGTGTGATGACTTTTGACATTTGAAAATGTGTTTTCATATAGTAAGTGGATCTCGATAGAGCTGTGGCTGACGATGTCGAGAGTGTAGCGCCTGCTCCCTGCAAGGGACAGCGCCAATGATTCTCGACTGATTCTGAGTAATCAATAAAGTGAGGCTAAACAAGCCTTCTATCAAATGATGAATGACTGGTTTACTCAATATATTCGGACTAACCCGGATGCACAACAACCTCCACCCCCGATTGATCCATCTATGATACTTGTTGTACCTCAAGTAAGTGATCCATTGAGATTGTATAAGGCACCTGTTGATAAAATCAAAAAACATGGGGCTAAAGAGTTTAAAGCTACGGATAATGATGATGCTGAGCGGGCTAATAATACTATCTGTGTGTTTGATGAGTTGTCTTGTACCCCGAATGAATGTCTGAAGTGTGCCATATCTTTGTTTCGAGACACAGCATATCACTGGTGGAGTACCCTAGTATCAGTAGTTCTGAGAGAGCGAGTGACTTGGGAATTCTTTCAGATTGAGTTCCGTAAGAAATATATTTGCCAGAGATTTATTGATCAGAAGCGTAAACAATTTCTAGAGCTGAAACAGGGTCGGATGACCATAACAAAATATGAGCGAAAATTCATGAGACTCAATTGGTATGCCCGAGAGTGTGTTTCTACCGAAGCCATAATGTGTAAAAGAGTTTGTGGTACTTGTTGAGTAAGCCTACAAAGCTGAAGAGCTCGGGAAAGAGAAAAAGAAAGCTGATTGTGAAGCTAGAGACTCACGTAAGAAATCAAGTCCAGTTGGAACCAAAGAAGTTCCGAAATGATTTCAGTCATTCAAAAGCCACTTCGGGTTATTCCCGACGAGACCAAAACAGACCACTGGTGAGTTCGAGAGTTACCTTAGTAGCCAGTGTGGGTAATGTCAAATCAAATCAACCCAACTTTAAACACTGTGGTAAACAACATCCCGACAGTTGCAGATTGCATGATTGGGCCTGTTTTAAATGTGGATCGGCAGACCATTATATTTGAGATTGCCAAGGGTTAGCTGAAGAAAATCCAGCACCGAACATGAGATCGGGTAATACTGCGGCTCGGGGTAGACCACCAAGAAATGCGGGTAATGTGAGCGGAAGTCAGAGAGGAAATAAAGATACAGTAGTCAGATCTGAGACTCGTGCACTGCTAGAGCCTATGCCATTCGCGCGCGAGAGGAGGCTTCATCCCCAAATGTTATTACTGGTACATTCACTCTTTATGATACTAATGTAATTGCATTGATTGATCCTAGTTCTACTCATTCTTATGTGTGGGAGACATTAGTATTCAGCAATACTCTACCTGTTGAGTCTACTGAGTTTGTGATTAGAGCGTCAAACCCTTTGGGCCGGTGTGTTATGCTTGACAAAGTGTGTAAGAATTGTCCCTTGATGGTTCGAGATCTATGCTTTCCGGCTGATTTGATGTTGCTGCCATTTGATGAGTTTGACATAATTCTGGGTATGGATTGGTTGACTTTACATGATGCTATTGTGAACTGCAAGAGAAAGACCATTGATCTTCAGAGTTAGAATAATGAGGTTATTCAGATTGAATCTAGTGTTTTGTATGGTTTACCAGCAATAATTTCTTCGATCTAGCTCAGAAATACGTGAGAAAAGGGTGTGAAGCTTATTTTTCCTACGTGCTCTATAGTAAAGTGGCTGAAAGAAACATTGAATCAGTACCTATTGTATGTGAGTATCCAGATGTGTTTCCTGAAGAATTACCGGGTTTGCCACCTATTCGGGAGGTAGAGTTTGGTATTGAGTTAATGCCTGGGATGACTCCGATATCCATAGCTCCATACAAAATGGCACCTATAGTATTAAAAGAATTGAAAGCTAAGTTGCAAGGGTTGACAAATAAAGGTTTTGCGCGACCAAGTTTCTTTCTTAGGGTGCACTAGTATTGTTCATGAAAAAGAAAGATGGAACTATGAGAATGTGCATCAATTATAGATAGCTTAATAAGGTAACTATAAAGAATAAGTATCTGTTGCCATGGATTGATGATTTGTTTGATCAATTGAAAGGGGCTACGTGTTTTCCAAGATAGATTTAAGATCAGGCTACTATCAGTTACGAGTTAAAGACTCCGATGTGCCAAAGACTGCTTTCAGAACGAGGTATGGACACTATGAGTTTTTGGTTATGCCATTTGGACTCACTAATGCACTTGCTGTTTTCATGGATTTGATGAATCAAATCTTCAGACCGTATCTGGACCGGTTTGTGGTTGTGTTTATAGATGACATTTTGATCTACTCTCCTGATAAAGCTGAACATGTCGAACATTTGAGACTTGTGTTGCAAACCTTGCAAGATAAGCAGTTGTATGCGAAATTTAGTAAATGTGAGTTCTGGTTAAGTGAAGTCAGTTTTCTAGGTCATGTGGTATCAGCATCGGGTATTCGAGTTGATCCGAGCAAAATTTCAGCTATACCTGATTGGAAACCTCCAAGGAATGTTTCGAAAGTCTTAAGTTTTTTGGGACTTGCTGCTTATTACAGATGGTTGGTGAAAGGTTTCTCTATGATTGCATCTCTAATGACGAAGCTATTGCAGAAATATGTTAAGTTCGAGTGGTCAGAGAAGTGCCAAAAAAGCTTTGATCAGTTGAAACCCTTTTGGCCGAAGCACCAGTATTAGTTCAACCAGAATCGGGTAAAGAATTTGTTATTTAGTGATGCATCTTTAAATGGTTTGGGCTATGTTTTGATACAGGAAGGCAAAGTTATAGCTTATGCCTCAAGACAGTTGAAGCCACATGAAAAGAACTATCCGACACACTACCCAGAATTGGCAGCCATTGTGTTCGTATTGAAAATTTGGCGTCATTATCTGTTTGGTGAGAAATGTCATGTTTATTCTGATCATAAAAGCCTGAAATACTTGATGACTCAGAAAGATCTAAATTTGAGACAGTGTTGCTGGTTAGAATTGCTAAAAGAATACGAGCTTGTGATTGACTATCACCCAAGAAAGGGTAACGATGTTGCTGATGCTTTAAGCCGAAAATCACTGTTTTCTTTGCATACAATGAATGCGAATATGGCCATGTCTGATGATGGTTCAATAGTAGCTGAATTGAAAAGACTGTTATTTACTCAACAAATTTGTGATGCCCAAAAGGTTGATAATGAGTTGATCTCAAAACGAGCTCAATTTGAGACTGATGCAAATTCAGAATTCAGAGTTGATGCTGATGACTATTTGAAATTAAGAGACCGAATATGTGTTTTGAGGAATTCAGAGTTGATTCAGATGATTTTGAATGAAGCTCATAGCAATCGGTTATCTATTCACCCAGGAAGTACAAAAATGTATAATGATCTAAAACAACTTTTACTGGTGGCATGGTATGAAACGAGACATTTCTGACCTTGTTGCAAGATGTCTAGTCTATCAACAAGTAAAAGCCAAGCACCAGGTACCTTTCGGATTACTTCAGTCGATTATGATACATGAGTGGAAATGGGACAGAGTTACTATGGATTTTGCATCTGGTTTACCATTGACACCGAGCAAGAAAGATGCAATCTGGGTTGTTGTTGATAGATTGACTAAATCAGCTCATTTTGTCCCGATATGTATAGACTACTTATCATTTAAACTGGCTGAATTGTATGTTTCTCAGATTGTGAGATTACATGGTATGCCTATATCTATTATTTCAGACAGAGATCCGAGGTTTACATCGCAGTTTTAGAAGAAACTACAAGATGCACTAGGTACGAAATTACAGTTCAGTATTGCTTTCCATCAGTAAACAGATTGTCAGTCTAGACAAATCATTCAGATACTTGAGGATATGTTGAGATGTTGCATCCTCTAGTTTGAAGGTATGTAGGAACGATACCTACCTCTAATCAAATTTGCGTAGAATAACAGCTTTCAATCGAGTATCAAAATGGCACCTTATGAGGCTTTGTACGGTTGTAAGTGTCATACACTGTTATACTAGACTGAGCTCAATGAAAATAAGATACACAGGATCGACTTGATCAGAGAAACTGAACAGAAAGTGAAAGTAATTCATGAAATTCTGAAAGTAGCATCAGATCGTCAGAAATCTTATGCGGACTTGAAACGTAAAGATATTGTAAGAGTATACCCAAAGATCAATCATGAGATGGTTGTAATAGCATACTTGATTTACCATGTTTATTAATATAAGACGTTTTCATTATTATTTCAGATTCTTTTCTATGTATATAAATAATCTGTTTTATAATAATGTCCTGAGAATAATATGATTATTCTTAAAAGATACTTAGTCAAGTATAATTGTTGACTAGGACAACAATAATGCATTAAGACTAACATGTAGTTGATTGATGATAAAGAGTTGTCATTGATATGGAGTGTCAAAATCAATGCATGAATATGTGTGTTAGAGAACAACATATTGGACTGACCCGCTATAAGTATGTTTCTTGGATTATTATGTAATTGTCACAATATTACTCATAGTGATTAATATGTATATAATCCTCAGACATGAGATCATCATTATCCCAACATCGTGAGTTGTATATATTGATACAGTCAAATGTACACCGTAACTGGTTGTTCTATAAAGGCTGATGTTGGATATACCACAATCTATGTAAAGGGATATGGTTGATCAATATAGAATAAGTCCCTCCTACATAATGGGAGTAATATCTTAGGCCACTTGATTGACTGAGACTAGAAATGCATGACCATGCTCAAATAAGTTGATATGAGATGTCATACTTATTTGTATATTATAGTCTACTCAAGATATCAAGAAACATGATATGGACTATGCAAGTGTGACTATTCCATGACTTGTGTTCATCCTAGAGATAAAGGACTTAAGGATTAATGCATGAAAGGTAAATCACAAAAGGTTATGTCGAATCATGACTTCTTGTAACTTAGGTAGCAATGATGCATTGCTAGATGCCACTCATTGTATGTAACATTAGAATCGTTCTAATATTACTGCTAACGTTACAAGAACATACAGGGTCACACCATATGGTTGAGATGATCGGAATAAAACATAGTTGGTATTGTGTGTGGTTGTCACATGAATTAAATTAATTATAGAATCAATTTAATTGGGCAATCAAATATTGAACATATTATATGTACAAGGATGTTGTACACATAATGAGAACATAATTCTATTAATATATGAATTTGGTTCAGTATATAAATTTAAATAAATATAATTTACGAAATTTTATTATAATTAATGTGATTATAATTTTGGTTAAACATTATTATATTTATTTATTTTAAATTTTGTGAATTAAGATTCGATATAAATATACCAATTTAAAAGGGGAGTTATACAAGGATTAAAAACTACCCTGAAAACCTAGTTTTGTGGTCTAGTAGCCATCAAGCAAAGAAATCTCTCAAAAATAGTTTTGGGGATTTCTTCCATTCATTATCAACTGGGTGGATTACGTAGAGGTCGGCATCTGAAAAGTTGCGACTTGGTTCGATAGCGGTTCTGAACTCTCGTTGTTGAGGCGTCGCTGTCTACTCAGATTGAAGTTTCGGTAATTTCAAAACCATCAATATAATATCTTTTTCCCGATTCGTTCCTCCCACATGGATCCATGGTTTGGATTGCTGGAATTTTATTTTTCTGTTGCGCCTTGGGGGCACCGGCATTCCAACAATGGTATCAAAGCCATTTGTGTGATACAGACTGGGGTTTAAATACTTGGGTGATGCAATTGTATGAGATGCATGCTTTAATTTCATTACGTTTTTTACTGTTCAAATCGTCTAAGTATATTCTAATATCTGTTCCTTTCGATAATTAATTAAATGTTAATTATGGTGTTATGGCCTATTCGGCTTTATGTTATTACTGTTTAACTTTAACAAATTTGTAATGATGCGATGGTGGCATTTACAATGTCCAGTAAGAGTAAACCGGCTAGTTGAACAAGGGTTGTTCCAGTATGAAACTTCAAGGATTAAAATCCTAAAATCACAATTCTGTTGATAAAATTTATCAAATCGTGGCGTTTCATATGACTGGGTATGCCTCAAATTCCCATCATCTTCCAATATGTTTTGTAATAAATAAAACTTGATGGGCCATAAAAGATGGAAAAAATATTTTATAATTCACTTAGCAAAACATTGAATGATGTATGCTGTTTTTGACATGCACGGTGTTTGAAATGCATAGTTATAACCCGATGACCCATTTGATAAAAGGCTGTAATTTTATAAAATACGACCTGCGTGTCGTGCCTTACTGTTATTCTTTTGTATTTCTCTTCTCATCTTACTCCCTCGTATGTAAAACAAGTTTTTACATATTGAAATTTGCAAAAGTTGTTGTGGGTTAGACGAGAAAGAAGATGGGCCAATTAGTGTGGATCGATAGCTTGTAAGACTGCTTACACCTTTAGGTTTCCTTTTGGTTCTCCCATTGGCTTGGGTTGAACCACCATAGTTTATGGGCTATAACTATTGCATTTATTTATTGCTTTATTTATTCATGTATGAGATGCTATGGATGTCTAAAGCAGGCAAATTAGGTAATAATAAACCTCATTAATTGATGAGATCAATTAAAAGATTAAATGGACTAAACTAGACCATAATTGGTGAGATGCAACATCTTTAATAAAATCCCTCTATTAAATATATTAAGTCATAATGGCCTTCTAATTTTTTCCCTCGTTAAGGCCTCGATCAATACTATGTAGGTTATGCCAAAGTAGAGTACTAGTATTTATCTTGGTTAAACGCGAAGAATAAACAAGTAATATTCGCTGGTTAAAAATTGGTTAATGACTCAAATAGGTTATTCTAATAGGATTAGAAACCTAGAGGCAAGTAATTTGGATAAATCATAAGATGATTAGAACAAGAGTTGTTCACCAAATTGGAGGAGTTACATATGATGTAATTAGAAAATGATTGCTTACCTAAATAACCATAATCTTGAGAGTAAAGCCAAAGCTGACTTAAGCAGAGGTGAAATATGGATCCTTAACCTACTAGAAATACTTTTAAGAAAGTTTTTCTGAAATTAATATATGAGGGTTATTAATTTTGAAATAAAATATTGGGAACATGTTTAATAAAGTCCTTTTAATGATTGATATAAACATGGTAAATTTATTCACACGCATATTTTATTGTTATAGATATATTATGGCTGCAAAAATACACTCTCATTGTGATCGGTCCTTGAGAAGGACAAATTGAATGGTTTGAACTTTCTTGACTGGTTCCGTAACTTGAAGATTGTCCTCAAACAAGAACAGAAATTATATGTCATTGAACAACGGTAATGCCTCGAGAGCTGATAGAGATGCTCACAAGAAGCATCTCGATGACATGGTAGACGTTGGATGTCTTATGCTTGCCACTATGAATCCTAAGCTTCAGAAGCAACATGAGGACATGGTTGCTTATGATATGATCGAGCACCTGAAAGAACTTTATCAGGGGTAAGCATAGCAAGAGAGGTTCAATATCTCTAAGGCCCTATTCCAATGTAAGCTGGCTGAAGGAAGCCCAGTAGGACCTCATGTCTTTAAGATGATTGCCTATATTGAAAGCCTGTCTAAGCTTGGGTTTCCATTGAGCCAAGAGTTGGCCACTGATGTTATTCTGCAATCGTTGCCAGATAGCTACAACCAGTTTGTCCTCAATTTCAATATGAATGAAATTGACAAGACTCTGCCACAGTTGCTCAGCATGTTACGAACTATTGAAGGCAACATGAAAAAGGTTGGACCCGAGCCCATACTGATGGTCCGTAACAACAAGGGCAAGGGAAAGGCCAAACCTCAGACAAAGCCCAAGGGGAAGGGTAGGCCCAAGCCTGGAAAAGGAAAGGCTACACTGAAACCTAAAGGTGGGGTATCTAAGGAAGGAAACTGCTTTCATTGTGGTGTGACTGGACATTGGAAGCAGAACTGCCCTATCTATCTTGAGGAAATCAAGAAGGCCAAAACAAGCGGAACGTCTACTTCAGTTATTTATGTTATTGATGTTAATTTATCAACTACTACTTCTTGGGTATTAATTACTGGTTTTGGTTCTCATATTTGTACTTCTGTATAGGGACTACAAAGGAGTAGGACTTTGGCTAGAGGAGATGTGGACCTGCGAGTTAGAAATGGAGCAAGGGTTGCTGCATTAGCTGTGGGAACATACATTTTATCTTTGCCTAGTAGATTTGATTTATGTTTAGAGGATTGTTATTTTGTGCCCAGTTTGACTAAAAACATTATTTCAATTTCTTGTTTAGATAAAATTGGTTTTGAGATAATTATTAAGAATAATTGTTGTTCCTTTTATCTCAATAATGTTTTCTATGGTTCATCATAATTAATAAATGGCCTCTATATTTTAGATCAAATGAATCCCATTTATAACATAAATACTAAAAGATCGAAAATAAATGACTCAAATCAAACTTATCTTTAGCATTGTCGTTTGGGCCACATTAGTGAGGAACGCATATCCAAACTCCATAAAGATGGTCTCTTGGATTCATTTGTTTTTGAACAATTTGAAGTATGTGAATCTTTTTTATTAGGAAAAATGACTAAACCTCCTTTTACTAGTAAAAGTGAACGAGCTAGTGATTTATTGGTCTTAATACATTCTGATGTATATAGACCAATAAATACACAGGCCAGAGGTGGTTTCTACTACTTCATTACTTTCACTAATGATTTCAGTAGATATGGGTATGTTTATCTTATGCGCCATAAGTTAAATGCCCTTGAAAAGTTGAAGGAATTCAAAAATGAAGTACAAAATCAACTAGGAAAAACTATCAAGACACTTCGATCTGATCGAGGTGGAGAGTATTTGACTAGAGTTTGATAATCTTTTGAAGAAATGTAGGATAGTCACACAACTTACTCCTCTTTGTACTCCTTAATGGAATGGAGTTTCTGAGAGAAGAAATCAAACTCTGTTAGACATGGTCCGATCCATGATGAGTCATGCGATCTATCGACTTTTTTTGGGGGACATGCACTTGAGACAACTACTTTCACACTAAACCGTGTTCCATCTAAATTAGTTCAAAAGACGCCATATGAGATGTGGACTGGGAAACGTCCCGATATGTCTTTTATGAAAATTTAGGGTTAAGAAGCTTATGTTAAATGTCAGACGTCTATAAGCTTGAACCCAAATTTGGAAAGTGTATTTTTGTGGGGTATCCGAAATAAACCAAAGGATATTATTTCTTTAATCCCATTGAGAACAAAATGTTTGTTGCTCGAACTGGTGTCTTCCCAGAGAGAGAATTTATTTCTAGAAAAGGAAGTGGGCGAAAGATTGAACTTGAAGAAATTCGAAAATCACAAGATACCACTGAACTAGAGATAGAACAACAGCAAAATGCACAAGAAATTGAGGAACAAGTAACTGCAGTAGAAACCAAGTAACTGCTGTAGAAACACAACTACCACGCAGATCTTTAAGAGAATGCCATGCACCTGAGAGATATGGATTTCTCATTACAATGCATGGTGACATTCTTCTTTTAGATCCAGATGAGCCTAGGACATATCAAGAAGCGGTGACGAGCCCAAATTTTGTGAAATTGCTTGAGGCCATGAGATCTGGTATGGATTCCATTTATGAAAACCAAGTATGGACTTTGATTGACCCACCCGAAAGGGTTAAACCTATAGGGTGCAAGTGTGTTTTCAAAAAGAAAACCGACATGGATGGTAATGTACAAACATACAAGGGGCAATTAGTCGCTAAAGGTTTTCATCAAATTTATGGTGTTGACTATGATGAAACCTTTTCTCCTGTAGCTATGTTTAAATCCATCAGGATCTTGCTTGCCATAGCTGCATTTCATGATTATGAAATCTGGCAGATGGATGTCAAAACAGCTTTCCTTAATGGGAAACTTGAAGAGGATGTGTACATGACACAACTTGAAGGTTTTGTCAATCCAAAGGATGCTAGAAAGATATGTAAGCTACAAAGATCCATTTATAGATTCAAGCAAGCATCTCGAAGTTGGAATCTTTGTTTTAATGATGCAATCAAAGAGTTTGGTTTTATCAAGAATGAAGATGAGCCATGTGTTTACAAGAAAGTTAGTGGGAGCACTATCACATTCTTGGTATTGTATGTGGATGACATACTTATCATGGGAAATGACATACCTACCTTCCTGTCTATTAAAACTTGGTTAGGAAGCTATTTTTCTATGAAGGACTTGGGCAAAGCCACTTACATCTTAGGAGTAAAGATCTATAGAGATACATTAAGATGACTACTAGGTCTAAGCATAAGTACATACATAGATAAAGTTCTGAAAAGGTTTAATATGGAAGAATCTAAGAGAGGGTTCCTACCTATGAGACATGGTATTTCACTCTCGAAGGAAATGTGTCCTTCAACTCCACAAGAGAGAGAACACATGAGTAAGATTCCATATGCTTCCGTTATTGGATCTATCATGTATGCCATGTTATGTACCCATCCAGATGTTTCCTATGCCTTATGTATGACGAGTAGGTACCAAGTTGATCCCGGTGAAGGTCACTAGACCACAGTCAATAATATCCTTAAGTACTTAAGAAGAACTAAGGATATGTTCCTAATATATGGAGGTGAGGAAGAGTTAAGTGTAAAAGGTTACACTTAAGCTAGCTTCCAAACTGGCAAGGACGATTCTTGATCGCAATCAGGTTTTGTGTTTTACTTTAATGGTGGTGCTGTGAGTTGGAAGAGTTCAAAGCAAAGTACAGTAGCTGATTCTACAACTGAGGCTGAGTATATTGCGGTCAGTGAGGAAGCAAAAGAAGCGATTTGGATCAAAAAGTTCATTACTGAACTAGGGGTTGTGCCTAGCATATCAGATGCTATAGAACATCGATGTGATAACAATGGAGCCATTGCACAAGCAAAAGAACCTAGATGTAACATCCTGATTTTCAGATTTATTCGCGATTTTCAATATTTTGTAAAGATTTTAAAATTTTGTATTTGGATGTGAAATTAATATTTTGAGTAGGTAAATGGGCTTATAGAAGGCCCATGTGTTGGCCAAAACCCGGTTGAATTTTTGAATTTTGGACTTAAAATGTTTGGGGTTCTGGCTAAGTGGCCTTAAGTGTAGTGATGGGCAAATTGCATCACAAAAAGAGCCTTGGTAAAGTGGCCAGGGTGATACCACTAGGCTCCTAAAAAGGTGGCGTGTGGAGCTTTGAGGGAGGCATGGGATCGATTCCCTGTGTTGACAAATAGATGCATTTATTTTTAAGTGCAGGAGGGGTAAGTGTTGGAGTCCAAGTGGATTCTGCTTGAGCAGAGTTTGGATTAGTCCCAACGCTTGGATTAAGGAGTGATAAGGGGAGAGATTTAAGGGATTAGGAGAGAGGATAGGAGTTGGACGAATATTGGGAATTGAAGAGGGAAAATCGACAGAGGGTTAGGAGATTAGTATTTCGGCACCTAGGGTAATGAGTGGTGCCGTTTTCTTCTGCTTAAACACCTTAAGGTTTTTCTTTTCTCTCTTTTCCTCTCTAGCCAAAACTACCACCTCCCCTATTCTTGTTTTTTCTATTTTTCTTCTTCAAAACCATTCATCAATTCTGCTGTTCATCAATACTTTTGCCGAATCCATAAAAGTCGAAATCCTATGATCACTGCTTGTGCCGATTTCTTCAAAGCCAGGTCCTTCTATGTTCTTTTATTTTTATTAAATATACGATTATCTTTTCTTAATCCTAGATACCTGACGGCAATTTTACTTCAAGGTTATAGTTACATATTGTCATCTCTTCACCACCCAAAAGCCGAACAACCATAGATTTGGGGGCTTGTAGCCGAAACTTCAAAACACCGGGAGTCGAGTTCTACCATCGTTTGAAAGATAAATCTGCACCAGATTGCATGGAGATCAAAAAGGAGTAAGGGGTAAGTGTTCATCATCTCAGATCTGGTCATATTTTACAAAGTTAGGAAAAGCCGAAATCCTTAAAAAAAATTAGGGAGGCTGTCGATTTGAGCATAAGGCTTTAAGGGTTTGTAAATGATGTTTTATTTCGGTGATTAGAGTCTTCTTAAGCGTTGGATCAAAAGCGTGAATCATTGGAACAATCGAATTCGGAGGTAGCTATCGATTTTGGCAAAAAGGTAAGGTTTCAAAGGCTTTTAGGGACATGGTTCGGTCATGGATAAGTAGGTTGTGGGTTTAGTGATTATGGTTTGTAAATAAGAACTGTGCTAATAAATTGTAGGACATCGGAAGAGATCTCAGTAGCAGTCGTCGCAAATCAGGTGTGTACCGAACACCCTTCCTTAGTTCAATTCGGCAAAAGCCAAAATGCCGAAATTTCGGCATTTCATAGGCTTGTGAGTATGCGAATGCTCTCAAGACATAGAGTAATTGTTAGATCTAGCACCGCAAAGTGGTAAGTAAGTTCGTGTGACATTTTAGCGTACTTCGGAAAAAGGGGCCAGATGAGCCAAAACTGGGCCGAATAGGCTTACGGACCAATATGGGTAAGATATGGGCAAATTAGCCTGTTAGTTAGATGGTGGAACCAAATTGCATAAAACTACTAAAAATTACTGAAATAACGTGTGTAGTTGCGTAAGTACGAAATTACCCCTAAAGCCCATAATTACCGAAATACCCCTAGGGTTTAAATTGGCTAAATTGCATGATTGATTAATACTGTATTGTACATGATATGCTTTATTAATATCTGTTGCATGGGATTGGGGTAATTGATGGAGGAAGTATTGAAAGTGGTTCATCCACGTACTGGAGGCTTTGCCTCAACTTATCGATATTTGAGTGCGCTGTCTTTTAACTGTGGAGTGTAGGGCTGGGTGGGTTGAGATATTCCCCAAATGGAGTGTAGGGCTGGTACGGGGCAGTGTAGCGGTTGGTGGGTTGAGTAGTCTCCCCAGTTGGGCTTGCATTCATTACTACTATGGTTACTTATGTTACTGAATTGTTCCTATGGGCCACACTGTTATGTTAAAAGAAGGGCTAAGGCCTTGCTACTGTGTTCTGAAAAGGGCTTTGGTCCACTGTGTACTGTTATCTGAATAGGGCTTAGGCCCAATAGGCTCGATCTGATTTGGGCTTTGGATGGGTTTCTGTATACACTGAGTTTTCCCAAACTCACCCCTTCCTCTTCCATCCTTGCAGGTGAGCCCTAGTTGGTGGACTTGGAGTCAAGGGATTCAGAGTGGCCATGAAGATTGATTGCCGATTTTAAATAAGTTTAGCATTTAATTTGGATTATTTTTATTATGCTTAAAGTTGTAATAAGGCCGCTCTTTTAAATTAATTTTATTTTGGGGATTATTAAACTGGTTAGCACTAGGGTTCGTTTTACAAAAACTACTTGTTTTTAAAAGATCACGATGACGCGCAAAGTTTCCGCAAAGTAAATGTTTTTTCCAAGAAAATAAATATTTTAAGCAAACGTTTTTCAACCTTAATCATTTTCTTAAGATGGACATAACCAAACGGTTTTCTCCAAATTATACGAGATGTTAGAGTGTGGCAATGGCGGTGTGCATGTCTAGGATTGGATCCGAAGGGAGCTTGGTACTTAAGCAGTCCGACGGACTCACCTCCTCTTCTTCCTGGTTTCCGACCTAGTGCACAGCTTCCGTTCACTTTAACCTACTTTTAAAAGTGTCTTTTACAACACCAACTAAGTTTTCCAAACTAAGTAATACGGAATGTTTTGAACGCTTCGATGTGGCGCATCAGATCCGGTCATAACGTCTAGGGCGGGTTTGGGGTGTTACACTAGATCTCACCAGTGATCCAAACATATACTTAGGTGCTACCATCTTATTCGAGAGATTATCGATCGAGGGGATGTAGAGATATGCAGAGTACCTACAGATGATAACTTTGCTGATCCCCTAACCAAGCCTCTAACACAGCAGAAGCATGATCGTTACACTAAGTCACTTGGTATTAGATATATAAGTAATTGGTCTTAGTGCAAGTGGGAGATTGTAAGAGTATGCCCAAAGATCAATCATGAGATGGTCGTAATAGCATACTTGATTTACCATGTTTATTAATCTAAGTCGTTTCCATTATTATTTCAGTTTCTTTTCTGTGTGTATAAATAAACTGTTTCATAATAATGTCCTGAGAATAATATGATTGTTCTTAAAAGATCCTTAGTCAAGTATTATTGTTGACTAGGACAACAATAATGCATTAAGACTAACATGTAGTTGATTGATGATAAAGAGTTGTCATTGATATGGAGTGTCAAAATCAATGCATGAATATGTGTGTTAGAGAACAACATATTGGACTGACCCGCCATGAATATGTTTCTTGGATTATTATGTAATTGTCACAACAATACTCATAGTGATTAATATGTATATGATCCTTAGACTTGAGACCATCATTATCCCAATATCATGAGTTTTATATTTTGATACAGTCAAATGTACACAGTAACTCGTTGTTCTATAAAGGCTGATGTTGGATATACCACAATCTACGTAGAGGGATATGGTTGATCAATATAGAATAAGTCCTTCCTACATAATGGGAGTAATATCTTAGGCCACTTGATTGAGTGGGACTAGAAATGCATGGCCATGCTCAAATAAGTTGATATGAGATGTCATACTTATTTGTATATCATAGTCTACTCAAGATATCAAGAAACATGAGATGGACTATGCAAGTGTGACTATTCCATGACTTGTGTTCATTTTAGAGATAAAGGACTTAAGGATTAATGCATGAAAGGTAAATCACAAAAGGTTATGTCGAATCATGACTTCTTGTAACTTAGGTAGCAATGATGCATTGCTAGATGCCACTCATTGTATGTAACATTAGAATCGTTCTAATATTACTGCTAATGTTACAAGAGCCTACAGAGTCACACCATATGGTTGATATGATCGGAATAAAACATAGTTGGTATTGTGTGTGGTTGTCACATGAATTAAATTAATTATAGAATCAATTTAATTGGGCAGTCAAATATTGAACATATTATATGTACAAGGATGTTGTACACATAATGAGAACATAATTCTATTAATATATGAATTTGGTTCGTATATAAATTTAAATAAATATAATTTATCGAAATTTTTATTATAATTAATGTGATTATAATTTTCGATTAAAACATTATTATATTTATTTATTTTAAAATTTTGTGAATTAAGATTCAATATAAATATAGCAATTTAAAAGGGGAGTTATACAAGGATTAAAAACTACCCGAAAAACCTAGTTTTGTGGTCTAACAGCTGTCAAGCAAAGAAATCTCTCAAAAATAGTTTTGGGGATTTCTTCTGTTCATTGTCAACTGGTTGGATTACGTAGAGGTTGGCATCTGAAAAGCTGCGACTTGGTTCGATAGCGGTTTTGAATTCTTGTTGCCGAGGCGTCGCTGTCTACTCAGATTGAAGTTTCGGTAATTTTGACACTATCATTATAATATCTTTTACTCAATTCGTTCCTCGCACATGGATCCATGGTTTGGATTACCAGAATTTTATTTTTCGCTGCGCCTTGGGGGCACCGGCATTCCAGTAGATATAGAGTTTCAGATCGGAGATAATGTTTTCTTGAACGTCTCACCGTGGAAGAAAATACTCAGATTTGGTGGTAAAGGCAAATTGAGTCCGAGATTCATTGGGCCGTATGAAATTATAGAGCATATCGGGCCAGTTGCTTACAAACTGTTGTTGCCACCTGAGTTGGAAAAGATCCACAATGTATTCCATGTCTCGATGCTTTGTAGATATCGATCTGACCCTTTGCATGTGATTAGTCCGTCTGAGATCGTTATTAAGCATAATATGACGTCAGAAGAAAAACCGATTTGCATTTTGGCTCATAAGATCAAAGAATTACGAAATAAGAAGATTCCATTAGTAAAAGTATTGTGGCATAAACACAAAGTTGACGAAACAATGTGGGAGCTAGAGGATGCAATGAGGGAACGTTATCCAAACCTATTCACTGGTAAGATTTTCAGGGACGAAAACCCCTAAGGAGGGAGAGTTGTAACAACCCAATTTAGACCCTAATTGGAACGGTGGTTTCAGGATCACGAATCCAGTCTAAAAAATATTTAAAAATTATTTTCTATGTTTATTATGTGTAAATTTATATCTATGAAATTTTCGGGATTTAATTTTGTCGTTTGAGTGTCCGATTAAATAAAAGGACTTAATCACGTAAAGTGAAAAATGTGTATGCTAATTTCTGAAGTGTTTAATTGCTTTTTTTCTTTTAATGTGGGGTATTTATGATGCAATTATACCCTTGAATTTTAGATGGACACATTCGATCATTGTTAGTGGAAAATGAATAATGTTAAAATAAGGTTAAAAATGTAAAACATATAATAATAAAATGCTAGTATATATGTTATATTATAAGATAACTAAAACAATCTTTTATTATTTCATCACCTTGCCAAATGTAAACAAAAGATTTGGGGTGATGAAAGAAATAACTGATTAGCCCTTTTTTACCTTTTACTTTATTGTAGATTGTAGGCATTATTTTTTTCTTCCAAAAATAATTAGGAAATACTCATGGTAACTATTAGAGCCGATTTAAATTAGTAATATTATCGGTGAACGTATTGAGCAATATAATAGAGAAGTAAAGATTGTAAATACTGGTACCGTCCTTCAAGTGGGCGACGGCATTGCTCGTATTCATGGTCTTGATGAAGTAATGAAAGAAAGTAAGATAGGGTTCGGGTGGTTTTGGAGCTCAATTAAGGTATGAAACTAGCTTGATTTTTTATGATTTCTACGTTTTTGAGATCGTTGCATAGTAATCTTCAAGATCCAAGCTTTAATTTTTGATTTTGGTGAATATTTTGAGTTGTTCCATTGTTGATAGCTTATGATTTTCTTTGTTTGATGATGAAAAATGAAAGATATGTTTTAGATTAGCATGTTTTGTATTGGAGTTTTTGATGATTTTGAGTAATTAAGACTAAATTGCAAAAATAATAATATGAGGGAATAAAATGTGAAATTTATGAAATATATGGGCTTCTATAGGTATGGGTACGATTTGGCCTAACATGGGTACTTTGAAATTTTGTGTATTTTGTGTTTTGTACAATAGGGACTAAATTGTAAAAATTGTAAAGGTTAGGGGTAAAATGGTAATTTTCCTGTTTATTTGTTTTTGGACTAAATTGAATGAAAATTTGTTTGAATGAGCTTAATTTGAATATGTTTAGATCAAGAACCAAAGAAATCAGACTTGGATCGGAGGAAAACAAAAGTTGTCAACTAGTCGATCCGTACTATTTTTCGTTGTCTGAGGTAAGTTTTTAAGCAAATAGACGTACTTAAATTTAATTAAAGGTATAGTATAGATGCTGAATTGAAATATATGATATTATAAATGCAATTGCCGAATATGTATAAGCTTGGTAATCATGTACGAGCATTTGTTTCGATCGAGTTACGACGTCCGAAAGCCCCGGATGAACCTTAGGAATAGCTAGGATACATATGTCATAACATAGGATTCCAATATATGTGTGTGAGTAAGTCCATAGCATCGATTTGTAATCCCGATATGTGTTTATGAGTAAGACCCTATCTGGAACAGTGGCATCGATATGTGGCTACATGTAAGACCACGTCTGGGACGCTGGCATTGTACGATTTATGTGATTATCCGAGTGTCCTGTCCAATTCTGAATGGTTCATCGGACAAAGATAAATCGTGATCGAATGTATAAAATGGGCTAAAAGGCCAGGTATGATTTAACTTGTTAGTTATCGATAATAAGGTATGTATGTGACTTGAAAGTTGATAAGTTATATGTGATGCAAGGTTAAATATACATGAATTAAATAAGTGTCTTCGGCTTTGAGCAAATGGTATGTATATTATGGAATTAATTTTTGGATATGCATATATAAGTGATCATATATATTCGGTCTTATAAGAGGTATGTGTACATGATATTAAATTATGGTTCTTGGACTTATATAATTGAGTAAGTGTATGTTGATTATATTAAGACATTTTGGCTTTTGAAAATTGAGCAATGGTTTTATGACTTAACTTTGTGAATATTGGGCCAAGGTAATAGATATATGTGTTTGGTATATTATTATTGAAGATATAAGTTGAGAATAAGCTGGTTAATGATATTGAAATTTGGTTAAATTAAGTTGATTATATTATCGGTTTGTTTATTTGCTTATGACTTACTATGCTTAGGTAGCTTACTATGTGTATCTCTGTCTTTGTTTTATAAATTTGGAGTCAAGCTACAAGCTCGGGGACTGTCAGCCAAGTTCATCACACTACCTACTATTTTGGTACCTTATTAGCTAAGCTTAAATTATGGCATGTATAGGTTGGAACATATATTTTTAAAGTGCTGATTTTGGTTACGTATTAAAAGCCATGCAAAAATGGCTTGCTATTTATGTTGGGATTTGATTTTATGTGTGCTTAGTTATAATGTTCATGATCTCGGTTTGATATATGTGTTTATGCTTGATTATGGTTTGATTTGTGGTAAGTATTTTGTGAAATGAAAATGGTTTTATTTTTTTAGGCTTGAATTCGGTTTGGATTGAATTATGGTTTAAGTCTTTTTGATAAATATGCTGCATTTTATGATCGTTTAAAATCTTTTTATTATTTTGAAGGTGTAATTAAGTATATACAGCTTGCAGAGGTGCTTTGTGGTTCGGTCATATGTCTATACTTGATGTTAATTATGCTAGGGTTGCCATGTGTTTGTTAAGTAAAAATTATGACATATGCTTGCAATAAATTGATGACCATTATAATTTATACTAGAACATGTGTATATGTGAAATTCGGCCACATTGTTTTAGTCAAAATTTTATTTATACTATACTTGTGTATAAGGTGGTTATATTATGGATGTTATGTGTATATGAAAATATGCATGTGGCTGTATTTATAAACTTGCAAGTTGCTTATAAGTTGGCAAATAGGTACAAATGATCCATGATAGCCGAATAGACTAGATTATTGATGTGTATGGTATTTAATTTAATTATCATGATAATTTAGACATATTGGGCCATAGGTTAATATAAGGAGTTTGGTAATGATAAGAATAGGTGTGCTTAAAAAATTCGGCCATGATATGTTGATGAGCTTTCATATGACTTTATATATATATGTATACTTTCACCTTTTAGTTGATATATATATGTGCATGGCAGTGTAATTCATTTGGTAATTATAAATTATTAAATATGTATAAATGAATTAAGATAGCCAAGAAGACATAGAATTAAAAAGGATTATTCATCACCGAATGTTTGTTTCTAAAACATGCTAAAAATTATGACAAATAATTTACCCATAGTCTAGCACATTAATGCCGCATAGGCTATGTGAATGAAAGGGATTACTAATGAAATTTAGTTTAATGAATAATTAACTTGTGAATATGCATGACTTGTTTAAGTTAAAAAAAACTGTCATATATTCTGTAAGGAAATTATTGTTTCATTACAAGTTATGAATATGCAATTAGTTGTTTTAATATTTATATATGTTGGATTAAGTTTTACTTAAGCTATGCGGAGAATGATAATAAATTTATGATTAGATATTAGTTTGAATCTTAAGCATTGATGTGATTTAAATCTTGAATTAATGTGAAAATTTTCGGAATTATGCATTCGTTTAGTAATGTCTCGTAACCCCATTCTGGCGACGGATACGGCTTTGGGATGTTACAGGTTACATGATTTGGGTGTTTGTTCTAAATGTTGTACCGATGGCTGAGGTCTGCCATGTGTTGCGGATACTCCACAGCTCATGTGAGCAACATTGTGCAGCTATGTACCACCCCATAACTCGTATGAGTTTACTGATTTACAGCTCATGAGATCATACCAGTTTACAGCTTAAGAGAGCATATCGATTTACAACTCGTGCGAGCATACATGTACAGGATTTGATGGATTACAGTTTAGCACACTATGTGTGAGCTACCTCAAGTATCCAATGATATTCTAAATGGTTCAGTGGGCAATGTTCTGTTACGAAGTGATATAAGTTTGATACGAACTATTATAGGTATTTACATGAAATACATGGAACTAATTTTACATGATATATAGATACATGATATGGATGTTACATGTACACGGAAACTTGATTAATTGTTGAGCTCATCCATGATTATTGATTCATATATGAATTTACATGACTAATGTGGTTGGTGTATTTGTGCTTAGGCTTTTGGCCAAGTTTTGTTGGCATATGCTTTGTTACTTACCTATTATTTGATCAAATGGTGAGTTAAATTCTATGTTATATGAACTTACTAAGCTTCAATGCTTACTTTGTATTATTTTTCGTGTTTATAGTGAATCGAAAGCTCGTTCAGGTTGGAAGCTTGTCGGAGCTATATCGCACCATCCATCAGGTCTTTTGGTACTTTCAGTTGGTTTAATTTTGGTTGTAATGGCATGTATAGGTTATTTTGGCTAATGTTGACATATATGTGTTTTGGTTGTTGGACATGACCATTTGGTTGGTTTGCATTTTGGCCTTGTGTTGGTGAAATGGTATACTTTGATGTGTATATAAGTAGTCTGGTAATAGTTTTTATGTAACTTGATATGGTTGAATGATGGAAGATAGAAAGATAGTTGAATGTACATATTAAATATGCCATATAATTTGTTATGAATTGGTGCCTTATTATGGAAGGCATATATGTATATTAATGCTAGTGATTAAGTGTTTAAATTTGTGTGTTTTGGTAAGTGACTTACATGGTAAATTTTGATGCAAATATGCACAAATGTTAGTTGATCATTTGATTATATTGAACACATGATTAGACATGTTTATAAATTGTGATTTGAGGTGACTAAGGGCATATTGGTTGTATGTGAATATACTATATGTTTAAGGCTTGATTATGCTTGTTTTGGGTGCCTTATTATGGCTTGTTGTTATGCACAATGTTGGGTGTAGGTTTATGCCTATTTGGATGAGAAAAATGTCTTATAAAATATCTCATTTTTCTCCACATGGGTAGAGACACGTGTGTGTCTTAATCGTGTGTGACATATGGCCAGGTGACACGGTTGTCTGTCCCCTGTAGCTTTCGAATGGTTGCAAGTTAGGCTGTTACATGGCCTAACACATGGCCTGGCACACGAGGCTTGTGAGGTTACTTCGAAGGGTACACGACCTAGCACACGAGTGTATGGTTTGGCCGTGTAGCCCAAGTCAATGAATTACACGAGCACCGGCATAGGCTAGGACACGACCGCGTGTCTCTATTTCGAATGCCCACACGGCTTGGCCACACGGCTGTTTGACCCCTGCAGCTTTGAAATTTTTGAATATTTTCTAAAAAATTCTCGGAGTTCTCGATTTAGTCCCAACTTGTTTCTAATGCATATTTATGGCCTCGAGGGCTCGTATAAGGGACAATATGTATGATTTTGATTGGTTTCTGATATGAATATTGTCATGATGTGAAATGTTTGAAATTTTTGTTCGTTTCATTTGTAAACTTTGGTAATGTTCTGTAACTCTGTTTCGGAGACCATTTGAGTTAAGAGTGTTACATTTATTGGTATCAGAGCCATAATTTAGTCGATTCTCAGATTGAATGTAGCGTATATGAGTCTAGCTATACATGACATTATATAGGTTGTGATAGTGTGATATCTCCTGGCTATTTGAAACATGTTTTCATATAGCAATGACATCCAAACGAGTTGACTCCGAGGAAGTAGAGAGTAACGTTCAAGCCTCCTTTTACCGAGTAGCATCAAGCGGTACGAGGCCCGTATCTGAGGGTCGGGTAGGAGAGGCTAAGGAAGCCTTCTTTCATATGATGAGTGAGTGGTTCACCGAGTTTGTACAGACAAACCCAGCTGCTCAACAACCTCCACCTCTACCCCTCCTGCTCCTTAACCGATCCCTATTATTCCTCAAAGTAGGGAACCAATTTGAGTTAGTAAGCCTCCTATTGGTAAGATACATAAGTACGAGACTGAAGAATTTTGAGCTACTGCTGAGGATGATCCTGAGAGAGCTGAATTCTAGGTAGAGAATACGATCAGGGTTTTTTATGAGCTATCATGTACATCGGCTGACTGTGTTAAATGTGTAGAAAGATTAAGCTTATCAGTGGTAGAACATATTTATCTTTGTTGTGCCAAGAAAGCAAATCACTTGGGAATTCTTTCAAACCAAGTTCCAAAAGAAATATATTAGTTAGAGGTTTCTAGATCAGAAACGTAAGGAATTTCTGGAGCTCTAACAGGGCTGTATGACTGTATTAGAATAAGAGCGAGAATATTTCATATTGAGCAAATATGCCCAGGAGTTTATTCTGACCGAGATTCTATGTGTAAGAGATTTGAAGAAGGGTTAAACAAAGACATAAAGCTTCTAGTTGGAATTATTGAACTGAAAGAGTTCGTCGTACTAGTTGACCAGGCACATAAGGCTGAAGAATTTAGTAAAAAGAAAAGACATGTTGAATTTAAAGCTAGAGATTTGAGAAAGAGATTGATAAGAATGTCATATCAGTTAGTGTCAAAGATATCAAAAGAACATCATGTAACACCCCAAACCCGGCCCGGACATTACGACCAGATCCAGCTTGTCACATTGAAGAGTTTTATCGAAAACCTTGTTTTCATTAAAAACCCTTCTTTAAAATAAAAACCTTGAGTAAAATCCCAGCTTGTATTTGTTCCTTTCAAAGCAAGGTGTATTTTAAAACAACTATTCCTTCTTGTATGATAATAATTACCTTTTAAAATCTATTTTCAGTTGTGGAAGCTTTATTTAAAACAGATGATCTATGAAAACTTGTTATTTAAAAATTGAGTTGTGGAAACATAGTATTCAAAAACAGTTATGGTTTTAAGAAAACCATGTTCTACTTCTAGCAAATATACATAATAATAATAAATATAATCCTAATTTGAATAATAACTTGAGGAAAGGCCTTATTACATTCTGGACTTAATTAACTGTAAATACTAGAAATTATAAGCTTAAGAAAAGAAGTCCAAGTCGTCTTGCTAGCTGGCCACCTCGGAGTCCCTTCAACTGTCGAACCACCTACTGAGGATCACCTGAGAAAAATAAAAGAGGGGGTGAGTTTTTAAAAACTCAATGTGTACAACCCTCATCAATCGTAAAGCATGCATCACATCAATTTGGGCCTAAGCCCATTACAATAATGGTGGCGCTTAGGCCTTAGCCCATGTTAGCCTTAGTTGGGCCTAAGCCCATGTCACAATCAGAATCAGTTTATGCAATGCACAAATACCAATCCAACCCTGCACTCCATATCCCGTCCAACCCTACACTCCTGTGG
Source organism: Gossypium arboreum (assembly GCF_025698485.1). NCBI lineage: Eukaryota > Viridiplantae > Streptophyta > Magnoliopsida > Malvales > Malvaceae > Gossypium > Gossypium arboreum. Next base: position 53,043,051 of record NC_069071.1, on the reverse strand, counting down.
GGATTTAATCAACCCACCCATCCCTACACTCCTGATGTAGCACCAGTTGCAGCACTAACCAATATTGCAGTAGAGCTGCCAATCACATAATCAGCTTAAAGTCATCGGTGGATCCACAGTCGTCAAGCAACCATGCGATCCTCAATTCTTCTTTTGTTCCATAATTCCCAACCCATATGCAACACAGGACAATATGAATGCAGCACATATACATACAATATACCTAAATCCTACATTTAACACATATGGGTATTTTAGTCATTTTTGCCCTTAAGGGAATTTTAGTAATTTCTCATTATCACGGGTCTAATTACCTACCTTGGTCCGTTAACAAGTCCTCGATGGCTAAAGTGAAATGATACTATGCACTGGGTAGGATTCCAGAGAAGAAGAGGTGGGTCAATAAGACCGTTTAAGTACCAAGCTCTCTCTAGATCCAATCCTTGACATGCATATACCCATTGCCACACCTTAACCTTATGACTTGTCCACAGTCACAATTAATTAATTGTTTAATTTTTATGCCTGGTTGAGTAGTTACCAAAAATTAGATCCACAACCCCTTACTAAACACTAATAGATCCATACCTATTCATTTGGCCCCTTTAGGCCCAATCTCATTCATATGACCCATTAGGCCCAAATCACATTCATATGGCCCATCAAGCCCAATCACTTTCATATGGCCCGTCAGGCCCAATCACTTTCATAGTCATGCAATCATATGATTTTTTCATCACATAGTATCAAATTGCCAATTTTGCCTATTATGAGCCCTACAGCCCATTGGGCCCATTTAGCCCATTCTGGCCCGGTTGGCCAATACACGGCCTAAGTCCATGGAATTGCTCATGGGGCCTTTGATAACCTATCAGTTTCCCCCCTTACGAGTGTTCGCGCACTCACAAGACTATTGTAGCCAAACTTCCGGCTTTTCGGCATTTCGGGATTTGCCGATCTACTGTGTGTGTGCATTGTATGTACACATCTGGTACTAAATGTGCTGTGATCTACTTAGCCACAAACCTACAAATGAAATCACTCAATGATTAATCACACACTTATCAAATACGATCACCAAAAGCCAAAAACCTCACCTTTGCCTTACCTTGAACGACAAGCCTTACAGACCTTTCTTGATCACTAATCATGAGTATTCATTAAATCTACATCAATCTTAATCTTATAACCAAAAAGTGACTCGCAATCATCTTAAGTCACTTTTAAATCATCCACGACCATTCGGCCAACCTTAACCAATAATAGAGGAACACTTACCCAAACCCCAAAATGCTTAAGGAGCAATTCAGCATAGATCTAAAATCTGAGATTCGATACTAATCCCGTACCAAAACCAATTTAGAAAGAGTGAGCGAGAGAAGAAATTGGTACTAGGAAAACCGACTAAAAGAGCAAAGCACTTAAACAAGAATCGAGCGAAGTAGAGGGAGTAGTGGCGACACAAAGGGTCTTCATCCAAAGAGGTATTCGGCTTTTGAGATTTGTATAGTGAAAGGGGTTGTTCCGCACAAATAAGAAGAAGAGAAGAAGGAATCATCTAAAACCAAAGGTGAATCAAAAGAGAATTTGAGAAGATAAAGAATGGAAAACCGACAAGCAAGGAACAAGGAATTCAGCTTCTGAGCACTTAGAGAGAAAAGTGTTTCGAAAACACAAAGAAAAAAAAATGAGGAATTTGACTAAAGGAAGAGAAGAAATTTTGGCACCTATATATACTATAGCCGAATTTACCTATCCCCCAAATTCCCTATTCAGCTCCACTTCTCTACACCCCTCATCTCCTAACTTTTCTCCCTGATAACTCCTTAATCCCTTCTTTAAATTTTTCCTCTGATCACTCCCTTCAGAGTTCAAATCTAACGCCACTACTGGCCATTTATTGAGCAAAAATAAATCCTTCTTTTGAGCAAGGAGGGATCCGAACCCCAAACCTCCTTGCCATACATGTAATGCCACTTCTAAGCCCCACATGGGACGCTACTTGCCACTCCAACACAAGGCTTCTTATGTCTAGTTCCTTCTTCATTTATTTAAAAACCAAACTACTTGCCATCAAGTTTCTTTTAATTATTAAACTATAATTTCCTTCATCCCAAAGAGTGAACTCTAAACTTAACCCAGGCCTATTATCACATAAATAACACTTAAATAGGAATATTAAGCACACCTTTTTATCAAAACCATCATAAAAAGAAAGTTTGGGATTTTTGGGGCGTTACACATCACAACCATTCTACTTCTTCTGTGGGATATTCTAGTAGAGACAGAGGTACCCGATGCTCTAGTGCAAAACCTCAAACTACAACTGTAACAAGCATGGGTAGTGTCATAGATGTTTGGCTCAAGTGCAAGCACTATAAGAAACCACATTATGGCGAGTCTCGATTAAAGAATAAAACGTGTTTTAGGTGTGGTTTTTTAGACCACTATTTTAGAGATTGCCTAGAGAAATTTGAGAAAGAGAAAGCTCAAACCACGAGGTTGAGCACATTGCTGCGAGAGGTAGACTACCTTATAATCAAAAAAATGTGAGTGGTAGTCATGATGTGATGAAAAACTCTACTGTGAGACCTGAGGCACGAGCATAGCCTAGGGCTTATGCTATTCGCACACACGAGGATGCCTGTGCGCCAGATGTTATTACGGGTACTTTCTCTATTTATAATACTGATGTTACTGCTTTGACTAATCTGGGATCAACCCATTCATATGTGTGCATGAATTTAGTATCTAGTAAAATTTTACCTGTTGAGTCTACTAAATTTGTTCTTAAAGTATCAAACCCCCTAGGTCGGTATGTGCTAGTTGATAAAGTCTACAAGAATTGTTTTTTAATGACTTGAGGTTACAAATTTTCGGCTGATTTGATGCCATTACCATTTGATGGATTTGATGTGATTCTAGGCATGGATTGGCTAACTCTACACGACATTGTTTCAAAGTGTAGATGAAAGCTTATTGTATTGAAAGTTAAAATGGAGAGACACTTCGTATTGAATCAGATAGTCTGAGTAGGTTGCCTATGGTCAAATTAGCTATGTTGGCACAGAAATATGTGAGAAAAGGTTGCAATGCTTATGTTGCTTATGTATTGGATACAAAAGTGTCCAAATCGAAGCTTGAATCAATGCCAGTAGTTTGCGATCCTGATGTGTTTCCAGAGGAGTTACCTGGATTACCACCGGTCAGAGATGTTGAGTTTGCTATAGAACTTGTACCAGGAATGTCATCGATATCGATAGCACCTTATAGAATGGCTCCTACAGAGTTAAAAGAGTTGAAAGCATAGCTGTAAGAGTTGATAGATAGAGGTTTTGTTCGACCTAGTTTTTCACCTTGGGGTGCACCGGTTCTGTTTGTTAAGAAAAAGGACGGATCGATGAAATTGTGTATAGAGTACCATCAGCTCAACAAAGTTACAATCAATAATAAATATCCACTGCCCCATATTGATGATTTATTCAATCAGTTGAAAGGTGCTACAGTATTCTTGAAGATTGATCTTCATTCTGGCTACTATCAACTACGAGTGAAAGATTCGGATGCGCCAAAAACTACATTCAGAACCAGGTACGGTCACTATGAATTTCTTGTGATGTCGTCTGGTTTAACTAACACACGTACATTATTTAAGGATTTGATGAATAGAATCTTCAGACCGTATCTAGACAGATTTGTTGTGGTGTTTATTGATGACATTCTGATATATTCCCAAGATGAGTCCGAGCATTCCGAACTCTTGAGAATTGTCTTGGAAATTTTGCTAGATAAAAAACTATTTACTAAATGTAGCAAATGTGCCTAAGAAGTCAATTTTTTGGGACACATAGTATTGGTTGAAGGCATCAGAGATGATCTGAGTAAAATTTTCATAGTTGTTGACTAGAAACCACCGAAAAACATATCAAAAGTCAGAAGTTTTCTGGGATTAGCTGGTTATTACCCAAGGTTTTTTAAAGGGTTCTCGATGATAGCAACATCGATAACACAACTCTTACAGAAAGATGTGAAATTTGAATGGTCTGAAAAAGGTCAATAAAGTTTCAATCAGTTGAAAGCACTATTAATCGAAACACCAGTTTCGATTTAGCCTGAATCGAGAAAAGAATTTGCAATTTTCAGCAACGTATCTTTAAATGGTTTAGGTTGTGTTTTGATGAAAGAAGACAAAGTAATAGTTTATGCTTCCAAACAGCTAAAGCCACACGAAAAGAACTATCCATGTAATACCTCTAACCTGGATCCATCGCCAAAATAGGGTTACGGAGCATCACTAAAGTTTACAAATCAAACGAACAGAAATTTCAAACATTTCATATCATGTCAATATTCATATCAAAACCAATCAAAATCATATATATTTTCCCTTATACGAGTCCTCGAGGCCCTAAAAATGTATTAGAAACAAGTCAGGACTAAATCTTGAAGTCAGAGAATTTTTCAAAAAACATTGAAAAATTTCAAAGTCGCAGGGGTCGCACTACAAAGAGACATACCCGTGTCTTAGGCTGTGTGGGAATTCAAAATACCCATGTCTGTACCCGTGTAACTCACTGACTTGGGCCAAACAGCCAAGCCACACACCCATGTGCTAGGTCCTGTACCCTTCGAAGTAACCTCACATGCCCGTGTGCCAGGCCGTCTGCTAGGCTGTGTAATAGCCTGAGTTGCAACCCTTTGAAAGCTACAGGAGACACACGACCGTGTGTCACACACGGTTGAGATACACACTCGTTTCTATACTCGTGTGGACGAAAATAGGCAATTTTACAAACCTTATTTCTCACCCAATTTGGAATAACCCTACACCCAAAAATCCACATATACACGAGCTACATTAAGGCATCCAAAACAAGCATAATCAAGCCTTATACAAATGGTATGATCACATATAACCAATATGCCCTTAGGCACCTCAAATGACAAATATAAACATGTTTAACCATGTATTCAATATAGCCAAATGTTCAACTAAATTATATGCATAATTTCATTAATACATATCATGTAGACCTCTTTACCAAAACATACCAACTGATGTTAAACATGCCCTTCAATTTCTAACATAATTAGACATATATGTCTTACACAACAAGGTATCAATTCACAACCAATTAATCAACTCACAAAACACTTATACAAAATGCAAATATAACTATCATTTTACCTTTCTTAATTCAACCACAAATCAAACCACGCATTAACCAAATAAAGGCCATATAGATACATACCAAAATATACCAAAACACGAGTCAAATCAAAGGGCTATAATCATAACAAAACATATAGCCAACATTAGCCAAAATAACCTATACATGCCATTATAACCAAAACTAAACCAACTGAAAGTACCAAAATAGCTAATGGATAGAGTGATATAGCTTCAAAAAGCTTCCAACCCGAACTAGCTTCCGATTCACTAAAAAGACAGAAAATATACTGAGTAAGCATTTAAGCTTAGTAAGTTCGTATAACATAGAATTTAACTTACCATTTAGAAACAATTTAGGTAAGTAAACATAGCATATCCCAACTTAATTTGGCCAAATGCCTAAGCACATATTCACCAACATGTTAGCCAAGTAAAACATCTATAATAGCAAATGAACATGGATGAACATAACCACTAAGCAAGTTTCATACACATGTACCATCTATCATTCATTTCAAGTTTCAATATATCATGTAATATCATTTCCATGTATTTCATGTATATACCTGTAATAGTTCGTATCGAACTCATATCATCTCATAATAAAACATTGCCCATTGAACCATTCAGAATATTGTTCGATACTTGGGATAGCTCACACATAGTGTGCTAAACTGTAGTCTGTCAATTCCCGTACATGTATGCTCAGATGAGCTATGAATCGGTATGCTCTCACGAGATGGAAATCAGTAAGCTCATGTGAGTTGGGAATCGATAAGCTCTTACGAGCTATAATCGGTAAGCTCATACGAGCTAAGAATCGGTAATATCTAATGGCACGTCATTTGTATCCTACAATTCTTAAGGTTCAAATGGGACTTGATAATCGTTGTACGTCGTCGGATATGCGATCGGTATTTATACATGGCTATTATACAAATCACATACATATAATTCAATTAAAACTTATAAATACTTAATTTAATTACACAAACTTATCTCGACGAGTATACATTAATACGAGGGCGATTAATCTAAGATTTTCTCTTTACCTTGATCTAACTCTGTACGAGGTCTGACTGGATCTATACTGATAAATTTAGTCCAATTCAATATATTTCACAATCAATTTAGTCCAACACATATTTTTGGCAAAATTACCATTTTGCACCTATACTTTTAATTTTTTTGCAATTTAGTCCCTAGTTCATAAAAATAGAAATTTACACAATTTCAGCACAACCCACCATGGCCGAATATCAAATGAGTCCTTAGCATGTACTATACTTCAATTATTTCACAATTTCACAATGTAATATTTCCTATGTTTCAATTTAGTCCCTATTTGACAATTTTACTAAAAATTCCTTTACAAAAATTGTTTATCTAACAACAACCATTCATTTTCTATCATAAAACTTCAAAACTCAAGCATGTTCATCAATGGTAAAACCCTAACAGTTTAACAATTTCACAAATTAGTCCCCAAGCTAGCTAGATTAAGCTACAAAGATCCTGGAAACATAAAAAACATTAAAAACGAGACAAAAATGCATACCTAATTGAACAAAATGAGCTTGTTGAACCTAAGTCACCAAAAATGGCTTCTTCTTTTTTAAGTTTCAGTTGAATAAGGGAGAAAAAGATGATAGCATATTTTGTTTCTTTAACTTTTAACCTTTATTTACCTATTTACATATTTAACCTTCTAATAATTTAAAAATTACACAAAATTCCAAGCCATTATAATCCACTATTAGTATTATGATCTAATTACCATATAAGGACCTCCACTTTAAAGTTCTATAACTATTTAATACCTTTAGCTATTAAAACTCAACTTTTGCACTTTACAAGATTTACTCCTTTTTTTCAAATTGAACATGTAAAAAGTAAAATTTCTTAACGAAATTTTTATATGGTAATACTATCATGCTGTAGACCATAAAATAATAATAAAATAATTTTTTTACTTCAAATTTGTGGTCCCAAAACTTGTAACACCCCGTACCCGAAACCGTTTCCGGAGTCGAACACGAGGTGTTAACGGACTTAATTCATTAATTAAACAGCTCATACAATTCATTTTAAAATTTCCAGACAAGCTGGCTAACTGCATCACAGTCGCTTTAAAATCATATCTCGAGTTACGAAACTCAAATCCAATTCCGTAAATTTTTCCTGAAACTAGACTCATATATATATCTACTAATTTTTTTCTAGAATTTTTGGTTGGGCCAATTAGTACAGTTTATTAGTTAAAGTCTCCCCTGTTTCAGGGTTCAACTACTCTGACCTCTATGTATTACGAATCAGATATCTCCCTATACAGACCTTCAATGACTATGCCGTTTATCTCTAATAAAACTAGACTCAATAAGGAATCTGTACATATAAAGAGTGACCTCTAATTATCTTTGTAAAATTTATGGTGAATTTCCAAAGTCATAACAGGGGATCCAGAAATCGCTCTGGCCCTGTTTCACAAAAATTTAAACATCTCATAAAATATAGCTCATATACCTGTTTCGCTTATTCCATATGAAAATAGACTCATCAAGCTTCGATTCCATAACTTATTAATTATTTAATTCCATTTCTACTATTTTTAGTGATTTTTCAAACTCACGTCACTGCTGCTGTCTGAATCTATTTTATGGTAAATTTTACCTATTTCATGGTTTCCATGGATTAGCTAGCAATTTGACATACATAATACCAAATATGATCATGATTAGCCATTCCAATGGCTAATCATTACCAAGAATTTCTATTTCCATACTACTCAATAACCATATCATAAGACCATATATACAAAATGATTATAATGCTATACATGCCATACTCAAAATATACAAGCCATTATGCCAAGATGGTATACGGATAGTGTGAGCGTGCCTCCGACCGCTTCCGATTTCGAGCTGGCTTGTCAACACTACAAGGAATGAAAAGGAGGAGTAAGCATAAATGCTTAGTAAGCTCACATGCAAATAGCAAGTAACATAACCATATAAGCAAACATAAAACATCATTTGCATAATCATCACCAAGACATTCATATCACCTTTTCATTTATCATCTTACCATATTGTTGTTATATTGAGTTTTCAACCCGAGGGTTAAGTACATACCTGTTCAAAGTATCCATTTCACAACACTTACCAATACGTCCCTTTCATCTTGAGTATTCCTCCATTTGAGTAGAACTTTACCCGTTGAACACATCGGAATATAATTCGGATACATGGATAACTTGCACATAAGTGCCACATATTCAATCAAGCAATCATGTAACCCGCCCATAAGCGAACTCGGACTCCACTCAACGAGCTCGGCGTTCGCATCCATAAGTGAACTCGGACTCAACTCAACGAGTTCGGATGCCTAGTTACATCTCACGAACTCGGACTCAACTCAACGAGTTCGGACATTCGCATCCATAAGTGAACTCGGACTCAACTCAATGAGTTCGGATGCCCAAATATCCCAGTGACATGTCACTTGTATCCTAATCCATTCCCGAGGTTCAACGGACCTTTCTCCCAATCATGTGTCTCAACCATCTTCTACGGAATGCCGATATCGATACTCGGTAGTATTTCACATTTTCCAAGTATATCACATAATTTGACATATTATCAAACAATTATCACAAGTATAATATTTCATAATAATTATCATATCATTTAAAAAACATTAAAACATTTAAAATAATAACTATGTTACCAACATTTACATATGAACTTACCTCGTATGCTAAAATGGCTATTTTACCATTTCGTCCACAACTTGGTATTTTCCCCATTTTAGCCCAATTTCAAGTTTCCTTGCTCTATCATTTAAAATATAGTCTAATTAGGACTCACATTATTCAAATTGACCCAAAATCATATTTTGGAAAAATTACAATTTTTCCCTAAACTTTTGCATATTTACACTTTTGCCCCAAAGCTCGTAAATTAAAATTCAGCCTATTTTCTTATGTTTTATGACATGCTGATCATTTTTCCTTCTATGGCGACATCAAATTCTCACTCTAACATGTACTTATGACTATTAGGTATTTTTACCGATTAAGCCCTTTGCTCGTTTTCACTTAAAACCGAGTAGCACAAGTTGTCTAACATAATTTAAAACCTCATATTCTATCATAAAACACCAAAATACACAAATTTCACCTATGGGTATTTTTCCAAATATAAACCCTAGGTTAAATTATTGCTAGCATAAGCTAAATCGAGCTACGGACTCCAAAAACGTAAAAATCATTAAAAACGAGGCTAGAACGGACTTACAATCGAGCTTGGAAGCTTGAAAACCCTAGCCATGGTTTCTCCTTGCTATATTCGGCCATGGGGTTGAAGATGAGCAAAATTGGCTTTTAATTTTGTATTTTAATTCATTTTACCCTAAATGACCAAAATGCCCTTACTACTAAACTTTCCAAAATTCCATCCATGTCCAATTTTTTGTCCATAGACTTAGAAATTGGTAAAATTACTCTTTAAGGACCTCTAATTAATAATCTAATTCAATTTTATGCAAAATACTTCTAGAACACAAGTTTTGCAATTTATTCAATTTAGTCCCAAATTTCAAATTAAGCACTTTATGCATAAAATTTCTTCACGAAATTTTCACACAATCATGCAATCATATCATAGACCTTAAAATAATCATAAAATAATTATTTATATCTCGGATTTTGTGGTCACGAAACCACTATTCCGACTAGGCCCAAAATCAGGATATTACAAAACTACTGTTTTGATTTTACAGAAAATAGGCTGTTACAATCCGGCACATGACCTAGAGTTGGTAACTATCGTGTTTGCATAGAAAATTTTCTAATATCTTTTGTTCAGCGAAAAATGTCACATATGTACCGATAATAAGAGTTTAAAGTATTTAGTATCGCAGAAATATCTAAATTTGAGACAATGCAGATCGCTCAAACTATTAAAAGATTATGAGTTAATAATTGATTATAATCTGGGATAAGCAAACGTAGCTGCTGATGTCTTGAGTAGAAAGTCCTTGCTTACTCTGCACGCGATGAATACGTGACTGGTATTATCTAATGATGGCTAAATCTTAGTTGAGTTGAAAGCTAAATTGATGTTTTGATAGTAGATTTGCGAAGCTCAAAAATGTGATAGTGAATTGCTAGCTAAATGGGCATAGTGTGAATCGACTTCTAATTCATAACTTCAGATAGGTCACAGTGGTTGCTTATTATTCAGAGATAGAATTTGTGTACAAAAGAATCGAAAGCTTATACAGAAAATTTTGTACAAAGCTCATAATGGTAGCTTGTTTGTTCTTCTGGAAAGTAATAAAATGTATAGTGATTTGAGACAGATGTACTGGTGGTCGGGAATGAAATGTGAGATGTCTCACTTTGTATCTAAATACTTAGTATGTCAGCAAGTTAAAGCTGAATATCAGGTACCTTCTGGATTATTATAGCCAGTGATGATATCGGAGTGGAAATGGTATGGAGTTACTATAGACTTTATAATGAGTTTACCCCTATCTCTGAGAAAGAAAGATGCCATTTGGGTTATCATTGACCGTTTGACGAAGTCTGCACATTTTGTTCTGATATGTACAGACTACTCCCTTGACAGATTAGTTGAGTTACATGTTTTAGAGATTGTTAGATTACACAGAATGCCAGTCTCCATTGTTTTGGATAGAGATTCATTGTTTACATCACTATTTTGGACCTGTTGAGTCCACGATTTATTGGACCATATGATATTACTAAAAGAATCAGACTTGCTGCATACCGATTAGCTTTACCGTAAGAATTAGAAAAGATTCATAATGTCTTTGACGTATCTATGTTACTGTGACATCCCTAAATTGACCCTAGTCGGAAAGTGGTTTCGGGACCACTAAACTGAGTCATAATAATAATTAACCATCATAATTGATGCTCATTATATGTATATATGCATGTGTGAAAATTTCATGTTTGGATTTTGTTAATTGTAAGTGAATTTTTATCAAATAGGACTTATGTGAGAAAATTTAGAAATGTGCTAGGCAAATGTAAGGTGGCCTATTAATACATGTGGGAAAGTGTTGTCCTTGCATGTCAAATTAGCCAAAATGAAGCATGATGGCCGGCCATACTATGGGTGGAAACATGTCTCCAACATGTTAGACTAGTGATGCATGTAGGAAACAATAAATTAAGAAAGTTAGCATTAAAGAAATGGAAAAAAGATAATGATGATAACAAAAAAAAAAAAGTGTGGATGCTTCCCCCCTTGCCGTACATGGGAGAAACAAAACAAAGAAAGAAAGAAAAAAAAGTGTTCATTCTCTCATTTTCTCCTTGCTTGGCGAATGTACTAAGAAGAAAGGGGGAAGCTTGAGAAAATCAGCCATGGGAGTTTGCTAGACTAAGGTATGTTGATGTTATCCATGAGATTTATGCATGTTTTAGTTGATAGTTTGAGTTCCACCTAACCCATGGTCTAAACCTTTACCATGAAATGGGGATGATATTCGCCATGGGTGTTGTCTTCTTGGTATCATTGATGTTTGATGTTTGATGTTGTGGTGGTGAGGCATGAAGATGAGTTAAGGTTCAACTAAGGTGGATTTGTGGATGTTATTTGCATGCTAAAGGTAAAGCTTGTAATGATGCATGGTATGGTGTTGTATGGCATTTGGCCATGGTAGGAAATAAAAGGAAACTATGTTCGTTGTTCATGTCATTTGAATGAGAAGTGCTAGTAAGGTGAAGTACAAATGTTAGTGTTTGATTTACTAGTGTATATATGCATACTAGCCTAGTTGTGAACTTGAATCAAATTGGTGTTAAGTCGATACAAGCGACCTTACTTGTTGAATGTATCAAGTGTGGAAATCGGCCTTAACATGAATGTGTATGTTCGGCCACATGAACGAATACATATGTTGATGTGTATATTCGGCCTTAGGTAGCCTATTGAGGGCCTTAGCTTTTCCTTGATGCTTGAATGAATTGTATTGAATTGCTTGATGTAATATAAAATGTGCATGACCAATGTGTATCCAAGCAAAAGGGTGGCCATATGACCATTTAAACTCCTTGTCATATTCGCCACAAGCTAGCATAATGAGGTTTTAATAAGTTAAATTTGTGTGAACTAGCTCAAGAACTCAAAGGACCAAAGTTGGACAAGGGGAAAGACAAAGTAATCGAATAGCCATTGAAAACCTGCGACAACATCCGAGGTAAGTCATTAAGCATACATTTTGTATTGATTTAAATGATCATAATATATATGCAATTGTGTTTAATGAATTGATGTGTAAATGAAAATGTATGTGTATGGAATGATGCCATTGTTGAATGTATAAAGGCAGCAAAATGCATAAGGTATTGGTCACGGCACTAAGTGTGCGGGTATAAATGGAGACGGTGACAAGATTGGCACTAAGTGTGCGGGTATAAAATTGTACAGCACTAAGTGTGCGAGTTTGATTCTATAGCACTAAGTGTGCGAGCTGAAAATATATAGCACTAAGTGTGCGGATTCACTATATGCTCTTGTATTACAATTGGCACTGAGTGTGCGACATTATCGAGTTAATCCCGGACAGCGAATCGGGTAAGTACCTTGAGCTCATGACGAATAGACAATATGTTCATGCTCGGGGTTGAGCTTGGTAAGCTTTAAATCTATGTGATGATTGCAATTGTGTGATTGTGGTGAAAATGAGTTAGTGTGTGAAAATGCCTCAAATATCTTATCGTATAAATATGAGATGTGGATATATGGCTTGGTATGAGATTGAACCGAAAGGTCCGAGGAATTATGGTATAGTTCCGATATGGATGAAGTACCTAGCCTTGTTTCATTGTTTCACTTTGTGATGAATTTAGCTAATGGATAATTGTAAAGTGCTTATGACTTACTGAGTTATAAACTCACTCGGTGTTTTCTTGTCACCCATTTTAGGTCTCGTGGACTCGTATTGTTGCGTGCTCGAACCGTCGTTGAAGTCATCACACCGCTGAAATATTTTGGTATTGTCTTCGTTGTTGAAGAACAATTGGCATGTATAGGCTATTATATTTTGTTGAACTGTGGGTTGTAAACTTTAAGCCATGTGAAAATGGCCTATGTGGTCGCCGAGTGGGATGCTAGAACCTATAGCCACGAGTCTTAGAAACTTTAATTTTGATAAGGTGGCCATAATTTGTGTCATGTTTGATGGATGATTAAGGCCAAGGAAAGATTCATGAAATTGGCATAGTCTACTGCAGTAACTGTTGCAGACAGCAGCAGTGAGGTGAGATTGAAAAATCACTAAAAATAGTAGAAGTAGAATTAAATAGTGAATAAATTATTCAATTGAACCCTCATGAATCTAGTTTAATATGGATGGAACGAAACGACCATATGAGCAGTATATTGAGAGATATTAAAGTTCTCGTGAGACAGGGCCAGAACGGTTTCTGGGTCCCCTGTCGTGACTTTGAAAATTTACTATAAATTATCCAGAAAGAATTAGAAGTCATACCTTATATTTGCAGATTCCATTTTGAGTCTAGTTTCATTAGAAACAAACGGCACCAGTATTAAATCCCTGTACAGAGAGATATTCAAGTTTTAACGTGCGAAGGTCAGTGTAGTCGACTCCTGTAACATTGGTGACTTTAACTAATAAACTGTACCAATTGGCCCAACCAAAAATTCTAGAAATAAATCCATGGATAGATATATGAGTCTAAATTCAGGAAAAATTTACGGAATCAGTTTCCAAGGTTTGAAACTCGAGATATGATTTTTATGGCGACAGTGACGCAGTTTCCCAGCCTGTCTGGAAATGCCAAATTGGTTGGTACCTTGAGAAGATTTGGCCCATTAACCCTCGTGTCCGACACCGCGACGGTCACGGGTTCGGGTGTTACATTTTATTGGTATCAGAGCCATGGTTTAGTCGGTTCTAGGACTACCATAGCGCGTGTGAGTGTAGCTATACATGCCAAATTGTTAGTGCTTAATAATGTGATGACTTGACGGTTGAAATTTTTTTTTGTTTTGATTAGCAATGGAACCCGGTAGAGACCCTTGGCGGATGACGTTGAAAGTGTAGCGGCTGCTCTGCGCAAGGGACACCGCCGTTGAGCCTCGATCATCCGCGAATAATCAAAATGAAGGGGCGAAACAAGCCTTCTTCACCATGATGAATGAGTGGGTCGCGCAATATGCCCGAACCAACCCGGCTGTCCAACCATTCCCGAATTTAAATACTCCACCCCAAGAGCCCGCAATGCCTCCGATTCATCGATCCTGTGAGGTGAGTAAACCACCTGTGGACTTGATTAGGAAGCGTGGGGCGAGGAGTTCAAGGCCATAGTTCTTGATGATGCCGAAAAGGCCGAGTTACGCTTGATAACACCATTAGAGTGTTAGATGAACTGTCATGCACACCGATGAATGTCTTAAGTGTGCTATATCCTTGTTATGAGACTCACTTACTATTGGTGGAGGACTTTAATTTCCATAGTCCCAAATGAACGAGTTACTTGGGATTTCTTTCAATCCAATTTCAAAGAAATACATTAGTCAACGGTTCATCGATCGAAGTGTAAGGAATTCTTGGAACTCAAGCAAGGCCGGATGATCAGATCTGAATCTGAACATGAGTTCGTAAGACTTAGTCGGTATGCTCGGAGTGTGTGGCTGATGAGGTTGCGATGTGCAAAAGATTTGAAGAAGGATTGAATGAAGAGTTAAAGTTACTAGTGGAATTTTGGAGATAAAGGAGTTCGTGACACTAGTCGAACGAGCACGCAAGGCGGAAGAACTTGGGAAGGAGAAGAAGAAGGCTGAATTTGAAGCAAGAGATTACCGTAAAAGATCGACGAGTAAAGCTCCGTTCTCGGCTGTAAAGTGGTTCGGGGAGGACACCAGAAGTCGAGGACGATCGCGGAATTTCCATTAGAGCCCGACCATTGACGGACTCGAGCTACTTCAGTAGCTAGTGTGGGCAATAATCGTCAAGAGAGACCCGAATGCCCCCAATGTGGAAGACGACACCTAGGTGAATGTTGGGGTAAGTCTGTTAATAGGGCTGTTATGGATGCGGTTCAAGGACCACTTCATTAGAGATTGCACGAGCTAGATGAGAGGAATAAGACGCAAGGTGCAAGACCTAGTGGAACGACGGTGGAGGTAGGCCCCAGAATCTCTGGAGGTAGGGGTGGTAATCGAGAGGAGCCTCTAATACTGGCCGTCCGATCCGAGACCCGTGCTCTGCTAGAGCATATGCCATCCGCGCACGAGAGGAGGCATCCTCCCCGACGTTATCACCGGTACTTTTACTCTCTTTGATACTATTGTGATTGCATTGATTGACCCCTCTCTACTCACTCATATGTATGTGAAACCTTAGCATCCAAGAAGACTCTACCGGTTGAGTCTACTAAGTTCGTAATTCGAGTGTCAAACCCTTTGGGTCAATACGTGCTTTCGTTGATAAAGTGTGCAAGAGATGCCCCTAATAATTCGAGAATCCTGCTTTCCGCCGATCGATGCTTCTACCATTTCATGAATTGATGTTATTCTTGGTATGGATTGGTGACCAGTACATGATGCAAGGTGGATCGCAAAAGGAAAACCATTGATTTGAGGAGTGCAAATAATGAGGTAGTCCGAGTCGAGTCTCATCGATTTAAAAGGAGCGCCAATGATAATATCTTCTATGACCGCTCGGAGGTATGTGAAAAGGGTGTGAAACATACCTTGCGTATGTGTTTGGAAGTAAAGAGACGGAAAGGAAACTCGAATCGGTACCAGTGGTTTGTGAGTATTCAGATGTTTTTCCCGAGGAGTTACCGGATTGCCACCGGTTCGAGAAGTGGAATTCGCATCGGTTGTACCGGGTACTACGCCGATTTCAATAGCCCCGTATCGTTGTTTCGTGTTCTTCAAAACCTATGTCTGAATTTCTGTTTCTGTTAAAGATTTCATGAAATGCCATTGTTGATATATGAGTTTTGTGATGTTTTTGAATGAATTATAAAGGCTTGGTAGATGATTCATAAGTTTTGTCTTTGAGTTTTGATGAAATTGAGCTATTTGGATTAAATTTTGAAAATGAGGTTTAGAAGGACTAAATTGCGAATTGAACATGTTGTATGGGCTTATATAGAAGCCATGAAAATTCGGGTAGCCCTCGTTGCAAAGAAATTTTGCATATTGGTGATTTTGAGAAAAATAGACTAAATTGTCAAAGTGTGAAAATGTAAGGGCTAAAATGTAAAGTGCCCTAAATATGTGTATATGGATTAAATTGAATGAAATGAATGATTGAATGGTTGAATTTGTATTGTATTAGATCAAAAACAAAGAAAATCAGACTTAGATCGAGGGAAGTCTAAAATAGTTGAATAGTCGACTCGTTTTATCCGAAATCCATTCGAGGTAAGTCAAATTACAATTACGTGTTATTTGAAATAAATTTTGTTCATATAAACTATAATCTGTATTGGATGGCCTTGAGTGCGTGATGAATATCTTTGGAGTAAAGTATGATAATATGTTAATATCTGAAAAGCTCTGTATGTTTCTAAGAAAAGTTGACATCTGTCTGAGACATCGTGTAAGACCGTGTCTGGGACATAGGCCTCGATTGAGATTTATGTACAAGACCATGTCTGGGACATCGGCATCATATCTAATTTCATGTAAGACCCTGTCTCGGACAGAGGCATTGATATTGAATTACATGTAAGACTACGTCCGAGACGTCGACATTGTACTTGTTTATGGGCATCTATATCATTTCTGACCCGTCTGATGATGACGTACGAAATCTGAGATTGAGTACATGAAATGTATAACCTCTGCAGGTACATTTGTATCGTACTAAATTTTTGAATATGAAAAACTCTGTCTCTGTGAAATATGTATGGAAATGAAGCGTGACATATATGCAAACAAAGGAGCATGGTTAAGTTTATGAAATATTCTGTGAATTGGTTATGAATCTATATGGGTGAATTGTATTTATATGCTTTAGTAGTTTACTCTGTGTGTTTACTGTCTGTTTGACAGTTATCGTAGCTACTGAAGGCTCGGTAGTCGAGGATTGTCACCACACTATCGAACTCATTTTGGTACTCTTGAAAGTGTAAATATTTTAAAATATGGCATGTATAGGCTAGAAGGTTTATGTATTAAGTTTTGAATTTTAAATATAGGTTATGCAATGAAAGTTGGCTATCAAATGGTATGTTTGTGTTAAGTTTTGGTATGGTTTGAATGAGTTTTGAATGATGATGAAATAGTTGTAATGAAGCATGTTTTGAACATGAAATTGGTTGAATATTTTGTATGAATGTTGTTTAATTTGGCTTGTAGGAATGACCCATAAAGGGTTGCAAATTGGCTTAAACCAAGCTCGCATTGTGCCACACGGCCATAGCACACGGGCGTGTTTGTTGGCCGTGGGCTTTAGTTAGTAGCTAGCTAAGAATCACACGGTCGTGGCACACGAGCGTGTTTGTTGGCCATGGGAATAAGTCAATATATAAGCTCTGCTTTTGCACAGCTGGTTCACATGGGCATGTCTGATGCTCGTGTGGGGCACACGACCTGGTTACACGGACGTGTGACCTCTATAGAATTGAAAGTTTTTAAAAGTTTTGAAGTTTATGAATGTGTTCAATTTAGTCCCGAATGTCTCTTAAAAGTACATTTTAGGTCTCAGAGATCATCTTAGGAGATGATTGCTTATGAAATGATGTTATATGATATCTGTGATTCTAAATTGGTTTGAAATGTTCTATCTGTATGGTAATGCCTCGTAACCCTAATCCGATGTCGGTCATGGGTTAGGGTGTTACAGTGTTTGACCCCGTGTAACTGTCTGACTTGTGTGCACGGCTATGCCACATGCTCGTGTGCTAGGCCGTGTGGTTAATTGTTTCAATTCATTCAAAATTAGGTGCAGGTTTCACACGGCCAAGACATGACCTTGCTTTAGGTCAGTAGTAGCACACTACCGAGACACATGCCCAGTATCTCTCCCGTGTGCTTAATTTTGAGCATTTTGTTTCTCAAAACTACATGTCCATGTACTCGGCCGTGTGTCACAACGATCTAGACACATGCTCGCGTGTCTGTCTGTATAGACAAAATGAAGCAATTTCTAGCTTCATTTCTTACCCAAAATCACACCCATGACCTGTACTTGAAACCCACATCCAATATCAACTATTCCAAGCATTCAAATTAAAGAAACTCCAACATTCATCATGGCATACCATTACATGCGTACATGCTTACAATCTTACCTTGGTTCAATCCATATACTAACATAATTTGATCAACTACTTAACATATATTTAGCTACCATAGCATGACATTACAAGTATATCAAAACAACCATTACTAGCCGTTTCGATGGCTAGATTACAAGCATCATTATCAAGCCACTAATGATCAAGTTATCCTATACATGCCATTATACCAAAATGATTTCTCTATGTATACCCAAAATAAGCTAGTTGATAGTGTAACGATGCTCCATTGATCTCTAACCTTCGTGAGCTTCTGAGCACTATAAAACAGGGAAAATAAAACGGAGTAAACATTACATACTTAGTAAGTTCGTATAGCAAAAACTAAACTTACCAATCCTGTTTATTAAATCTAAGCATACAATATCATGTTTTCCATCTATTAGCAAAATTGCCTAAACACATGCATTCAATCAAACATGTTAGTCACCAAAATCTTCATATCAATTAAGTAAACATAAATGAGCTCATCATGCAATATTCTTTCAAGTCATTATCATTTCATCTCATAATTCTCATACCATGTCAAGAGTTTTATGTCTGTTGAATCATTAATATTCTGATGGATGCTCAAGTAGTACACTCGAGGTGTACAATTCAATAATCCGTCAATTTCTTATTCAAGGGTACCCATTAGGGCACTTAATCAAGGAACACACTCTCGAGCCACATATCGTACCACAGGATTACCAGTCTAGGCTAAACCCTTATCATAACGTATACTCGAGAGGTATTATATCAGAATTACTCGTCCGAGCTAAATCTTTTCTATAATGAGGTCAATAGAATTACTCGTCTGAGCTAAATCCTGTCTGCAATAAATGCAGGACCTCATCCATTTCGGGAAAGCACATATATTCATCGGAATTCAATATTCAATCGGGACTTAACCCTTTTTCACCATTTCAAGCATGTATTGAATTTTCCATTATAGCATTCAAGTAATACATTTCAATATATGTCACATTACATACAAACACAACATTTAACTAACATAATTACATGCTCGATTAAGTTACACAAACTTACCTCGACACTTGTTCGCGTATAAAATCTACTAATCCGAAACCTTTTCTTTTCCTCGATCTAACCTCGAATGTGAGTTGTCCCGATCTTTATAAGCTTGGAAAGTTTTCTCCTTCTCTCCTAGAGTTTCCATAGAAATTTTGGGGAAGAAGACATGAAAATAAGATGATAATTTCTTTTAATTAATTATCATCTTTTAATTTTGTGATTTCCAATTTAGTCCCTACTCTTTTCTAATTTTTCCATGGATGAGTCACAAAAACCTACATACTTTTATTTAATGGTCTAATTATCATATAAGGACCTCTAGTTTTGAATTCCATAGCTATTTAATCCTTATAGCTACTAGAATTCAACATTCACATTTTATACAATTTAATCCTTTTTGTAATTAAACACTTAATCGATAAAATTTTCGTATCAAAATTTTCACACGACATGTCTATTATAATAAGAACCATATAATAAAATAAAAATAAACTTTATTTTCAGATCAGATTTGTAATCTCGAAACCACTATTCCGATTTCACTGAAATTGGGCTGTTACACTAGTATAAAGCATTTCACATTTGGGGATGTCCAGTTGAGGCAAGGCCTTATAGGCCACATGAAAAGAAATTGAACTTCAAAACAGTGAACAACTACTTTATTGGTTATTCTGAGTGATTTAGGGCTATGAGTTTTTGATCCCACAATTAGGAATATTTTTGAGACGGGAACTGCAACATTTTTTGAGGATGTTGAGTTTGGAAGGAGAAATAAGGTTATAAACATTGCTTTTGAGGAGGAATTGGATTCTAACTCAGTTCTTGCTGTCACTTTTAGTGATGTTCAAGTTCTCATACCTATCATTGATCAAGAAGTGAATCCAAAACCTCAACAAGACAATGTTGAACATCTCTCTATTCAAGATAAGGTAGTTGATCTAGAAGAACAAACTCAACAACATCAAGAACGAATGTCATTAGGAAGGTGCATTGAAAATAGGGTTATAATCGCTTTAGTGGAATGTTTTGTCCTTAAATTGCTTGAAATGAAGGTTAATGGTTTCTTAATGATAACATTAATTATACATTTATATGGTGCAACTAGAAAACTTTGTGTCTGATGATTCAAAGTTAATGATTTACAAAGTAAAAAACTCTATCTATGGGCTTAAGCAAACTTCTCATCAATAGTTTTAAAAATTTTACCAAATGATTATCTTATTCGGTTTAGAGATGAATTCGATCGATAATTCTATATACTACAAGTTCAATAGGAGTAAAATTCTATATTTGGTTTTATATGTTAATGACATATTGCTTGTTAATAATAAGTTAAGTAATGAAAAATAGCCCAAGAATGACTTTGAGATTAAGGAAATGAATAAGATTCCCTACGTATCACGAGTGGAGAGTCTAATGTATGCTCAAGTATGTACTCATACATTGTTGGGATCTTAGAATAATATTTAAGCAACCCTGGTATAGACCATTGGATAGCAGCCAAGAGCTTCATAGAACAAAATATTACATGCTCACATATTGAAGGTCTGATAAGTTATGTGACATCCCTAATTTGACCCTAGTCGGAAAGTGGTTTCGGACCACTAAACCGAGTCATAATAATAATTAACCATCATAATTGATGCTCATTATATGTATATATGCATGTGTGAAAATTTCATGTTTGGATTTTGTTAATTGTAAGTGAATTTTTATCAAATAGGACTTATGTGAGAAAATTTAGAAATGTGCTAGGCAAATGTAAGGTGGCCTATTAATACATGTGGGAAAGTGTTGTCCTTGCATGTCAAATTAGCCAAAATGAAGCATGATGGCCGGCCATGCTATGGGTGGAAACATGTCTCCAACATGTTAGACTAGTGATGCATGTAGGAAACAATAAAATAAGAAAGTTAGCATTAAAGAAATGGAAAAAGAAAATGATGATAACAAAAAAAAAAAGTGTGGATGCTTTCCTCCCCCCTTGCCGTACATGAGAGAAACAAAAACAAAGAAAGAAAGAAAAAAAAAAGAAAAGTGTTCATTCTCTCATTTTCTCCTTGCTTGGCCGAATGTACTAAGAAGAAAGGGGGGGAAGCTTGAGAAAATCAGCCATGGGAGTTTGCTAGACTAAGGTATGTTGATGTTATCCATGAGATTTATGCATGTTTTTAGTTGATAGTTTGAGTTCCACCTAACCCATGGTCTAAACCTTTACCATGAAATGGGGATGATATTCGGCCATGGGTGTTGTCTTCTTGGTATCATTGATGTTTGATGTTTGATGTTGTGGTGGTGAGGCATGAAGATGAGTTAAGGTTCAACTAAGGTGGATTTGTGGATGTTATTTGCATGCTAAAAGTAAAGCTTGTAATGATGCATGGTATGGTGTTGTATGGCATTTGGCCATGGTAGGAAATAAAAGGAAACTATGTTCGTTGTTCATGTCATTTGAATGAGAAGTGCTAGTAAGGCGAAGTACAAATGTTAGTGTTTGATTTACTAGTGTATATATGCATACTAGCCTAGTTGTGAACTTGAATCAAATTGGTGTTAAGTCGATACAAGCGACCTTACTTGTTGAATGTATCAAGTGTGGAAATCGGCCTTAACATGAATGTGTATGTTCGCCACATGAACGAATACATATGTTGATGTGTATATTCGCCTTAGGTAGCCTATTGATGGCCTTAGCTTTTCCTTGATGCTTGAATGAATTGTATTGAATTGCTTGATGTAATATAAAATGTGCATGACCAATGTGTATCCAAGCAAAAGGGTGGCCATATGACCATTTAAACTCCTTGTCATATTCGCCATAAGCTAGCATAATGAGGTTTTAATAAGTTAAATTTGTGTGAACTAGCTCAAGAACTCAAAGGATCAAAGTTGGACAAGGGAAAGACAAAGTAATTGAATAGCCATTGAAAACGTGCGACAACATCCGAGGTAAGTCATTAAGCATATATTTGGTATTGATTTAAATGATCATAATATATATGCAATTGTGTTTAATGAATTGATGTGTAAATGAAAATGTATGTGTATGGAATGATGCCATTGTTGAATGTATAAAGGCAGCAAAATGCATAAGGTATTGGTCACGGCACTAAGTGTGCGGGTATAAATGGACACGGTGACAAGATTGGCACTAAGTGTGCGGGTTTAAAATTGTACAGCACTAAGTGTGCGAGTTTGATTCTATAGCACTAAGTGTGCGAGCTGAAAATATATAGCACTAAGTGTGCGGATTCACTATATGCTCTTGTATTACAATTGGCACTGAGTGTGCGACATTATCGAGTTAATCCCGAACAGCGAATCGGGTAAGTACCCTGAGCTCATGACGAATAGGCAGTATGTTCATGCTCGGGGTTGAGCTTGGTAAGCTTTAAATCTATGTGATGATTGCAATTGTGTGATTGTGGTGAAAATGAGTTAGTGTGTGAAAATGCCTCAACTATCTTATCGTATAAATATGAAATGTGGATGTATGGCTTGGTATGAGATTGAACCGAAAGGTCCGAGGAATTATGGTATAGTTCCGATATGGATGAAGTACCTAGCCTTGTTTCATTGTTTCACTTTGTGATGAATTTAGCTAATGGATAATTGTAAAGTGCTTATGACTTACTGAGTTATAAACTCACTCGGTGTTTCTTTTCACCCATTTTAGGTCTCTTGGACTCGTATTGTTGCGTGCTCGGAACCGTCGTTGAAGTCATCACACCGCTGAAATATTTTGGTATTGTCTTCGTTGTTGAAGAACATTTGGCATGTATAGGCTATTATATTTTGTTGAACTGTGGGTTGTAAACTTTAAGCCATGTGAAAATGGCCTATGTGGTCGTCGAGTGGGATGCTAGAACCTATAGCCACGAGTCTTAGAAACTTTAATTTTGATAAGGTGGCCATAATTTGTGTCATGTATGATGGATGATTAAGGCCAAGGAAAGATTCATGAAATTGGCATAGTCTACTGCAGTAACTGTTGCGGACAGCAGCAGTGAGGTGAGATTGAAAAATCACTAAAAATAGTAGAAGTATAATTAAATAGTGAATAAATTATGCAATTGAACCTTGATGAATCTAGTTTAATATGGATGGAACGAAACGACCATATGAGCATTATATTGAGAGATATTAAAGTTCTCGTGAGACAGGGCCAGAACGGTTTCTGGGTCCCCTGACGTGACATTGAAAATTTACTATAAATTATCCAGAAATAATTATAAGTCATGCCTTATATGTGCAGATTCAATTTTGAGTCTAGTTTCATTAGAAATAAACGGAACCAGTATTAAAGCCCTGTACAGAGAGATATTCAAGTTTTAACACGCAAAGGTCAGTGTAGTCGACTCCTGTAACATTGGTGACTTTAACTAATAAACTGTACCAATTGGCCCAACCAAAAATTCTAGAAATAAATCCATGGATAGATATATGAGTCTAAATTCAGGGAAAATTTACAGAATCCGTTTCCGAGTTTTGAAACTCGAGATATGATTTTTAAGGCGACAGTGACGCAGTTTTCCAGCCTGTCTGGAAATGCCAAATTGGTTGGTACCTTGAGAGGATTTGGCCCGTTAACCCCTCGTGTCCGACACCGGCGACGGTCACGGGTTCGGGGTGTTACAGTTACGACGGTACGAATCTGACTTTTCACATGTTATCTCCCCGACGAATGTCAATATTCAACCTAATATGTCGTACAATGAAGAACTGATCAAAATAATGGCACGAGAGGTGAAGGAACTGAGAAACAAGAACATAGCATTGGAATTGAGAAACAAGAGCACAGGTTTAGTAAAAATTCTCTTAAAGCAACACAAAATAAAAGAAGTCACCTGGGAACTTGAGGAAGCTATGAGAAAGCAATACCTGAACCTCATTTTTGGTAAGATTTTTGGGGACAAAAATCCCTTTAGGGGGAGAGTTGTAACAACCCGTTTTTAATAAAATCAGAATAGTGGCTTTAGGACCACAAATTTGAAGTCAAAAAAATATTTTACTATTATTTTATTACCTACAGCATGATAAAAGTATCTTATAAATTTTTTTTTAAGAAATTTTACTATTTACATGCTTAATTTGATAAAACAGACTAAATAACGTAAAGTGCAAAACTTGAGTTCTAATAGCTAAAGGTATTAAACAGCTATAGAACTTTAAAGTGGAAGTCCTTATATAGTAATTAGACCATAAATGAGTTAGTGGAAGATGTTGACTTGGCTTTTGTGTAATTTTTAAAGTTATTAAAGGTTAAAATAATAAAAAAGAAATAAATGTTAAAATAAACAAAACAAATAAAGCTTTCATCTTTCTTTCTCAACCACAACTGAATGTAGAAGAAGAAATAACCATTTTTGAAGCTTGATATTCGGCCAAGCTTGTAAGCTCAATTGGTATGTGATTTTTGTTCCGTCTTTGTTGATTTCTATCTGTCCGGGATCATTGTAGCTTAATTTAGCTAGCCCGGGGACTAATTTGTAAAATTGTTAAACTATTAGGGTTTAACCATTGATTAATATATATGAGTTTTGAATTTTGATGATAGAAAATGAATGGTTGTTGTTAGATAAACAACTTTTGGAAAAGAATTTTTGGTAAAATTGTCAATTAGAAGTTAAATTGAAAAATGTGATAAATTCATGGTAAATTTTGTGAATTTGTGAAATATGTGAGCTGTTATAAGCATGTGTAAAAATCGGCTATGCTTGGGTAGGGGTAAAATTGCATGAATTTCATTTTCTGAGCCTAGGGACTAAATTGGAATGAAATTAAATGTATAGGGGCAAAATGGTAATTTTTTCAAAAAATGTGTTGGACTAAATTGAATGAGAAACATATTAAATTGCATTAAATTTATCTGTATATAACAAGACAGACCTCATACGGAGTTAGATTATGGTAAAGGGAAAATCTCAGATTAATCGCCTCTGTATCTACATATACTCGTCGAGGTAAGGGCGTGTAATTAAATTGTGTATTTATAAGTTTTAATTGAATTATATATGTGTGTTTGTATAATTGTAACGCCCCCAATTTTTGGGTTTTCTGTGTTTCTATGATTTTTAAAATTTGTGTGTGTTCTGGTTGGTTAAAATATATATTTTAGTAGGTTAGTGGGCCTTTGGAAGGCCCAAACTTAAGTTAAATCCATGATAGTCTTCGGAATTTTAATTTTATGAACAGGTGATGCAATTGGCGTTTAGGCTTTTAAGAGTAAAGGGGTAAAAGATGACACAAAAAGGAGTGTGGTGTAGTGGCAAGGTGGCACCACTTAGGGGACAAGGAAGTGACGCCATAGAGGAAGCAAGGGGTCCAAGGTTCAAGTCTTGGCTCTTGCAATATATTTTGGTTTTTCTTTTCAATAAATCTGGAAGCAAGTAGGTGTGCTTTAAAGTTTAATGTGTTGGGTTTATGACACAAATGAGTTGATGGCCTAGTGGTGGTGGCATGAGTTAGCATGTGAGAGGACTTTGGTTCGAATCCATTGGCATGCAAAGGTTGATTATTTTGCTATGTTGGGAAAGCAAGAGTTGGTGCTAGTTTTAAACTCTGGTGATGGAGGGATCCCACATCGGGAAGCTAACATAAGAGTAGATGGAGAGCTGGCTTTAAATAGAGCAAACCATGAGGAGAGTAGGCATACCCTTCTTGGCTGATCCCTTTCGCTTTGTGACGTGCTCGTTTGAGTTGTGCGTCAGCGAAGAGTGTTTGGAGCATGGATTAACTGCAGTCTCCTAACAGGTGTGTATTTCTCATTACTCTAGCAGTAGGACGGCTATTTCAGGCGGCGATGGGCTGAAATGGGCCATGTGGTCCCAATGGGTCCGTAGGCCCATGTGGATAAGTTGTAGAATTACTAAAAAACCCCTGTAGGGTAGGACTACCGATTTACCCCTAGAGGGTAAAAATGATTATTTTGCCCCTCGTACGTAAATGACTAACTTGTGTGATAATTGGGTTAGTTGACGTGGATTTATATTAGTTATCATTAATTCGTAAGTCTAATGTGTTAGTGATCAATTGTAGGATTATCGCGTGGGAGATATCGTCATAAATGGTCATCAACCAGGTGTGTAAACGACACCCTCCCTTAGACTAAATCGGTAAAAGCTAAAATACCCAAACGTTGGTATTTTGTGAACTCGCAAGCGTGTGAGTGCTCGTGAGACAGTTGTTAATGAATATGGTGCATTTCGATGATTAGAGTGTAGAGTGTGCATTTTCGTGCACAACGGTATTTTTGGGCTTAATGGGCCGAAAACGTGCCAATGGGCCGACGGGCCCACTTTTGTAAAAAGACGAGGTAAGTACTTCTGATTACTTGGTAAACATTAGAATAAGCATGTAACACCCCAAACCCAAATTTAGACGTTATGGTTTAATCAAAAGGCCACATCAAACCATTTTTCGAATTTGATCTTTCCGGTGAAAATCCATTACTGAATCTAAATTCCTTTATTATTATTAAACTAAAGTTCTCATCAAAACGTTTACCAATTTGTTTGCCTTTGGTATATTACCTCATTTAAAATCGCGGAAGCATTTTGAAAACTTTGTTGTTGGAAGCTCGTGTTCCTTAGAAAAATCATGCCATTTTGAAATCTCGAGTTTTCCTAGACTAGTAGTTTAGTATAAGAAATCACAATCCAAATTAAAACTTAAAACCCACCTACGGCCTTATTACATAATTTAAAAACCCAAAACGAAATCTAATTGCTATTAAAAGAAACAGAAACAGTAGTGTGGCCATCTCCTAGCCCCTCGCAGCTCCGATCCATCTAAGGCTAGAAATTACCTTAAAGGGTAATAAACGGGGTGAGTTTACGAAAACTCGTGTGAAATCCCCTACTATAAAAGGAACAGTCAGTCATATAAAAGAATTAAATGTCTGGCCCCAGCCTTACTTACAGTTTCAATACCAATTGGGCCTTAGCCCATTATAACAGACATGACAGGATGGGCTTTAACCCATTACGAATAAGAAACATTATCGAACTAGAATCGTAATCGATGTCGAATTAGGTGACGGAATCGAAATCGAAATCGATGATCGGTAAAAAGAATCAAAATCGTAATGTAATCAAAAATCAGAATGTGAATGCAATCCCAACCCAGCCTATAACCAACCGCTACACTCCACCCGTACTAGCCCTACACTCTATGTGGGGAATAGCTCAACCCACCTAGCCCTACACTCCACAGTTGCAGCATTGCTGGTCAGATATCAGTAAGTTGAGGCAAAGCCTCCAGTATAGATATTTGTGGCATAGCCACCTGAATCAGATAATGTGGCAAAGCCACTTAACAGAATACATGGCACAAAGCCATCGATAACACTAATAACTTCGGCACATAGCCATCAGTGACGGCAATATAACTGGCACACAGCCTTCGGTAAATATGATTGACACAAAGTCGTCAAAAAATATGTTAGGCACATAGCCACAGGTAAATACGTTTGGCACGAAGCCATAGTCAAGATGGCACGAAGCCATATTTAGGTTGGCACAGAGCCATCGATAACGTGCCTATAATCGGTACGAAGCCCACAATATCAATACGAAGCCCACAATAACAGCATACAGCCTTTGGTAACAAGATCGGCCCTACGCCATCGATCGATCCACAGTCATCTCGGGCTACCCGTGCGACCTTAACAGATCAGATCTTCCTCCGTACGAAATCCCAACCCATGTAACATGTCATATATGCAGGATGTCTGCCCATATTTGAATCAAACAATCACAATCAAGTCATTCATATCACCAACATATATTCACAATCAAATCCGTCAACCACATAGCCCAAGTCAGTCACTTACCCACAAGGGCAAAATAGTCATTTAACACCTTATGGGTAAAATGGTAATTTTACCCCACAAGGGTACCTCGGTAATTCTACCCTACAGGGGTATTTCAGTAATTCTACCCTACAGGGGTATTCCGGTAATTCTACCCTACAGGGTATTCCGGTAATTCTACCATACAGGGGTATTCCGGTAATTCTACCCTATAGGGGTATTTTGGTAATTCTACCCTACAGGGGTATTTCAGTAATTCTACCCTACAGGGGTATTCCGGTAATTCTACCCTGCAGGGGTATTTTGGTAATTCTACCCTATAAGGGTATTTCAGTAATTCTACCCTACAATGGTATTTTGGTAATTTCACAAATCAAGGGTATTTTGGTAATTTTACAAACCAGGGGTATTTTGGTAATTTTATTGATCGAGGGTATTTTGGTAATTTTGTAAACCAAGGGTATTTCAGTAAATTTATAAACCGAGGGTAAAATGGTAATTCTGTAAATCGAGGGTAAAATGGTAATTCTGTAAATCGAAGGTAAAACGATAATTCTATAAATCGAGGGTAAAATGGTAATTCTATCTTACAGAAGTATTTCAGTAATTTTACAAATCGAGGGTATTTTAGTAATTTTTGCAAACTGAGGGTATTTCGATAATTTTACAAATCGAGGATATTTGGGTAATTTTATAAATCGGGGGTACTTTGGTAATTTTACAACTGGGGGTTTTTCAGTAATTTGGTAAACTAAAGTATTCTAAACAGGGATAACAATACGAATGGCCCTAAAGCCCATTCTTGGCCCAATGGGCCCACATGCTCGTGTGGCCCTTTTTAGCCCAAATTTAGCCACAAATATGAGATTCACCTAGCCTAGTCCAATATTTACTACACAATCAAACAACTTATCCAATTGGGCTCGTAGGCCCATTGGGCCTATATGGCCCATTTCGGCCCATCGCGGCCCAAAGTAGCCATCCTACAGCTAGAGTAGTGAGAAATACACACCTGATAGTAGACTGGAGTTAATCCGCACTTCGAGCACTCTTAGCTGACGCCCAACCCAAACGAGCACGCCATGCAGCGAAAGGGATTAGCCAAGAAAGGTACCTTTACTCTCCTCATGGTTCTCTCTATTTAAAGCCAGCTTCGCATCCACTCTTATGTTAACTTCCTGATGTGGGATCCCTCCATCATTAGAGTTTAAATTCAACACCAACTCTTGCCGCCCCCTGTTAGAAAAATAAATGCTCTTTGCTTGACATGGGATTCGAACCCATGCCTCCCCTTAAATTCTCCAACACTTCTCAGCACACTTAACCACTAAAACAAGCCTTCAACTACGAAATTTTCACGCACAACAGAATATTATAAGTTGCCTTCAACCGCTCCCATGCTCAAGGCCTAAAACTTCTAGGCCCAAATTCAGGGTGTTACAACTCTACCTCCCTTAAAGAAATTTCGTCCCTGAAATTTTCGTCTAATAGGGTAGTCGTGTAACATCTACCCCACTACGCTACCGCTGTGCTCTCTGATCCTACTATCACTATCACACTTCAACTAGAACTTGAAACATCTCATACATACAACACTTATTCACAAAAGCAGCCACATATTGATCACGCATATATACAATTTCTGTATCCAAACATCACATCCACATAAAATAAATACTAAATTTAAATTCAGACCAATACCTAAGGAATCTACAGTATTTCAATTTCTAAACAGACAAAAGTATTCAGAAGCCTTAAGGATTCGGCACCGGAGACTCGGTGTGCCACAGTTTTTAAAAGAAATACTTCAAACAGACCACGTAGTTGAAAATAATTTTCTAAAATTCAACCTTTGAAAACCCAATCCACAGCCGAGTTGTTGCAACTTGGCCTGATACCACTAAATGTAACATCCCAAACTCGGCCTAGACGTTATGGCTAAATCTGGTGCGTCACATCAAACCATTTTTTAAATTTGATCTTTCCGGTGAAAATCCATTACTGAATCTAAATTCCTTTATTATTATTAAACTAAAGTTCTCATCAAAACGTTTACTGTAACACCCCGTACCCGAGTCCGTTACCGGGGTCGAACACAAGGTGCACACAAACTTGACTTAATCATTTCCACTGTCCATTTAAAAATTTCCAGACAAGCTGGTTACTGCATCACTGTCGCCTTAAAAATCATATCTTGAGTTTCAAAACTCGAAAATCAGTTTCGTAATTTTTCCCTGAAACTAGACTCATATGTCCATCTACAGATTTTTTTCTAGAATTTTTGGTCAGGCCAATTAGTACAGTTTATTAATTAAATCTCCCCTATTCCAGGGTTAGACTACACTGACCTTTATGCATTACGAATTGGATATCTTCCTATACAGGTCTTCAATACTGTTTCCGTTTGTTTCTATAGAAACTAGACTCAGAGAGGAATCTATAAATATATGGAATGACTCCTAATTATATCTGGTTAATTTACAATGAATTTCCAAAGTCGGAACAGGGGATCCAGAAACCGTCCTGGCCCTGTTTCACGAGAACTTTAATATCTCTTAACATATAACTCATATGACCGTTTCGTTTCTTCCATATGAAAGTAGATTCATCAATGTTAATTTACATAATTTATTCACTATTTAATACCATTCCTAATATTTTTAGTGATTTTTCACATCCACGTCACTGCTGCTGTCAGCATCTGCCTTTAAGGTAGGCTTTACCTATTTCATGATTTCCATGATTCAATTGGCCCTTTTTGCATACATAGCACAAAGTGTGATCATGCTTAACCATTCCAATGGCTAATCGTTCAAAACAATTCCATACCTCATAATGATCAACATACAAACGATTATAGTACTATGCTAAAAACGTATATAAGCCATTTTCGCATGGCTATCCAAGTTTACACAAAACCGAAAGGTACATGACCTACAACAAAAGGGTAGTCCTATACATGCCATTTCAAAGTTCAACCAAAATTGTACCAAAATGGGGGCTTTGATAGTGTGGATGACTTCGACTTCAATGATCCCGAATCCGATAGCTAACGAGCAAAATCTATAAAACAGAGAAACAGAGAAACAGAGAAACGGAGTAAGCAATTTATGCTTAGTAAGTTTGAGCAAGGGATTCCAGCACAACAAAAGCATAGCATTCATATAGCTAACGGATAATTTCGTATGCAAAAATTCTCAATATCATACTTATTTCACATTCCGACCCCTATATTCGTACATAAGGGATCATCTTAGCCAAATACCGGAAGCTCATTACTTGACTGAGCGAACATCATTCGAAGGGAATCAACTAATTTCAAGCACATACGAACATACCTCATTGCTGGAATTTTCACAAGTGTATAAACTGAAATTTTTACAGCAAGATTGCTCGTTCTCGAATCACGTACCTTCAGAATTTAACCGGATATAACGACTCGCTCAAATGCCTTCGGGACAAAGCCCGGTTATAGTAACTCGCACGAATGCCTTCGGGACTTAACCCGGGTTTAGTAACTCGCACAAATGCCTTCGGGCTTAGCCCGGATTTATTAACTCGCACGAACGCCTTCGGATCTTAGTCCGGATATAGTCACTTAGCACAAAGCCTTCGGGACTTAGCCCGGACATCATTCAAATAGCCAAGCACAATTATCAATAAAACATGACACATTCGTATTTCATTTTCATTAGCAAAATTCAAACACAAGTCACTTATCACATTTGCAATTTCAGCTCAATAGCCACACACAAAGAGCATGATCTAATCAAATCATAATCTAAGTTCCATTACTCGCGAACTTACCTCGGATGTTGTCGAACGATTTCGACGGCTATTCAACTACTTTTTCCTTCCCTTTATCGGATTTAGCTCCCCTTTGCTCTTGAGCTTAATTTAACAAATAAATTGATTTAATCATTTGAGCATCAAAAGAGGAATTCAAGGTACTTAGCCCACATATTTTCATTAGACATTAAAGTCACGTAGGTACGGAAATCATGAATCAACTCAACACATTAGTTAGTACTCTCCTTAGCCGAATTTTCTAAGCCAAGAATAGGCATCTATATGTTTGCCTCTAACCGAATGCATGCACACCAATTCCCCTCATGTGGCCGAATATGCATGTCCATGTTGAGGCCAATTATACACTTAATACCACACAAAAACAGCATACATTTTACTAACTAACGCATTACATATCGTAGCTCAATACACATCTCTCATTTACTTCATAACCGAAACATCATCACAAGCAAATATACACCTTGAAATAGTATATATATGTCATACCAATACATCATGTACAAACATATATACATATATATACGCTAGAGCCAAATCTCAAGTTGATTGTAACTAAACATGAACATAATTTCAAAACACAAATCTTACTTTCCATGCAATGAGCATAAATCACACTTTTGGATGTACCATGGCCGAATACATCACAACACCATAATTTTGGTCATGATTAAACAAAGAACTTAATGTCTATGGTATATAATTTTTATGAGGTAAAGGATTATAATGAAATGAACTTATCTATGTTAAATTGTTGGACTGAATTATATGATTGTAATGATATGTACATGATGATGCACGAAATGAAAGTTGTGATTGTGATGCAAATATCTATGTTTGTTTGGCCTTATATAATGTCATGAGCATGAATTAATTTAATTAATTGAATGGATAAGTAAAGCTATCTAGAAAACATAGAATGTATGCATAAGTATATTGTCTAAATGGGACAATAGGAAAATTGGTGTAAGCCAACATGAATGAATGATATGATTTTGATGATGTTACTATGATGATGGAAGTTGTGTCATATGTGTATGTATAAGAAAGTCGAGTCGAGGTCCTACAACCCTCCCCTTACCAAAGTGGTACTTATAATGGAATTTCATGAGATTTGTATTGAATAAGTTTTGGTTGAGAACTCAAAGAGTTCAATGATAGAATAATTATAAGTATGATCCGAGATTGAAAATGAGCGATAAGTAAAGTCGAGCCGAAAAGTATCGGATTGACGTAAAATTATTGGAGTTATGCCTGTCCTAGTTAGAAAAGGAATTCTCCTTGGTAAATTGAATTACTCAAGTGCAAGGTCGAGAAAAGTGTAAATCGAAATTTATTCGTAATCCGACATTTTTAGTGAATGGTTTAATATAAAATTTGTGACTACAGAACTAGTTGGGGAAATGATATTTCAAATGTGAATTATCCGAGTGTGACAGTTATGACCTGACAGATTTAGCGATCTCTTTTGAGATGTTCTATGTGTTCACCCGTTCTCGAAATATTTCTATGGCTATTGATCTTCGAAGAAATTCTTGTTATATGGGAATGTCTTCTAATTAGGTGTTGGATGAAAGCATTGGTAGTCTGATTGGTTTATAATTTATATTGCTCTATTTCATCGGGTATTCTATTTCATTTAAATCGATAAGAATTGATGAGAGAATTCATATGATATTATGATTCTGCTTTCTTCTACTTGATGCTTCATCGATATATATGTATGGGAAGATATATTGATCTTGTTATATTTGATTTCGATGGGATTAAATAATGTTTTCTTTTGGACTTTCTTTCTTTGAAGAATTATCGGGTATTCGTATTTTCTCTATGAATTTGGTTTTCGATTCTCCGGCATAGTATCGTATCTTGGGTTTCTTTATCCGGATCTCTTTATTCGGATTTCTTTATTCCGGTTTCTCTATCTTGGATTTCTTTATTCGGTTTTCTTGTTATCTTTGTTCCATAATTTGTCAATTACGACTCATGTTCAAGTCGTTCTTCACTCGTGATAATCATGTCAAATATGACTATACTTCTAATTTGATCTTGGTAATGTGGTGATTTTAGTATTGGGATTTTTCTAATTTACGTGTAAGGATTTGACATCGAAAGGCATAGGTGATAAAAGCGAGTTTTAGTCGAGATGGTAAATTATTTATTTGAAAGATTTCATGTGACAATTATGTCGGGATTATTTTCCCAAGTCGATAATAGAATTTCATTTTGTACGTATAAAAGAGTAAATAGTTTGAACGAGAAGTCTATATTTAATAGAAAGAGTTGAATATTAGTTTAAGTCACTACGAATGATAAGGTTTCCATCTTGTGAAAGCTAAAAAGTTTATTACATGTTGACAGAGTTCGGATAGATGAGAATATTGGTAACCAAAGCGTCTGAACTAGACTAGTCTACATTGAGCAAAGACTTCCTGACTTTCAGTAATGTATTGTTGTATGAATTGTGATGTATTTCAAGACAGTGAGGTAATGTGATAGTTTAGAGCATCCGATGTTACATAAAATCGGAGTTGTTAAAGGGGTTAAAGCCGAGCATTGGGATCTATCAAAATTATCCTTGTCAATGTTGATATTGGGATGGAAATGAGAAGGATTATTCTTGAGGCCATATCAGAATTATTTTAATGGCGGAAAGAGGAAAATGTGATGTATCCTATTGTTAAATGTTTGGCGAGATCTATAAATCACATTTGTATTGAATGAATTCCTACTCATCGATTCATGGAATTTCGGTCTCTTTGATTGTTGGATTTCTTGGAATTCGGTCTCCATTAAATCAAGTTGAGATCCGGGTTTTATGTAATGATATCATGGGAAATTGAGAAGGGTTGAAAATTTAAGAACAGTTGAGAGTTGAGGCGTAGCTTTTAGATCATATGAGAAATTGAAGAGATGTATTGGAGGTACAGTCTAAGTGCAAGTTCTTGACACCAAATATGAGATTAAAAGTGAAGACCACTTTTACGGTAAGATTTTCGGGACGAAAATCCTTGAAGGGGGAGAGTTGTAATATCCGATTTTGGGCCTAGTCGGAATAGTGGTTTCGTGACCACAAAATCCGAGATATAAATAATTATTTTATGATTATTTTAAGGTCTATGATATGATTGCATGATTGTGTGAAAATTTCGTGAAGAAATTTTATGCATAAAGTGCCTAATTTGAAATTTGGGACTAAATTGAATAAATTGCAAAACTTGTGTTCTAGAAGTATTTTGCATAAAATTGAATTAGATTATTAAGTAGAGGTCCTTAAAGAGTAATTTTACCAATTTCTAAGTCTATGGACAAAAATTGGACATGGAAGGAATTTTTGGAAAGTTTAGTAGTAAGGGCATTTTGGTCATTTAGGGGTAAAATGAATTAAAATACAAAATTAAAAGCCAATTTTGTACTAAAAAGAAAGTCCAAGAGCCATCAATCCACCATCACATATATCATTAGCAAGCTTCATATTTAACATGCAATGGCATTAACACAAAATCCACCTTGGCCAAATACCATCCCCATGATATAACAAAGGTTTGAACCATGGGCTAACAAGAGCATCAAGCTATCAACTAAAAACATGCATGAATCTCATGGCACAACCTCAAACATACCTTAATCTTGATGCAAGTATAGCCAAACCTCTTCCTAATCCTCTTCCAAACCAAGCATGAAGCAAAATTCCTCCCTTCCCCTCTAGTATTTTACATCAAGAGAGAATGAGAAAAGATGAACAATTTTTTTCTTTGCTTTTCTTCAACTCACGGCAAAGGGGGGTTCACTCACACATTTTTTTTTTTCATTCTTTATTACCCATACTTATTTGTTTATTTCTTTTCTCCCATGATGTACCAACATAACATGTCTAGGACATGTTTTGCCCATGATTCCTTGTCATGGTAGGCCACTAGAACTTGGGGAGGGAAATTTGACATGCAAGTCCTCCCTTTGACTACATGCACTATTAGGTCCTTATAGATTAGCCTATCACTTTTCAAAAGTGTCACACAAGTCCTACTAACTGAATTCACATGCAATCAGCTAAATCGAAGCTTGAAATTTTCACACATTCATAATTACATATTCTAGACAATAAATATTTCGTTCAAACATTTCGGTGACTCGGTTTAGCGGTCCCGAAACCACTTCCCGACTAGGGTCAATTTTGGGCTGTCACATTTACCAATTTGTTTACCTTTGGTATATTACCTCATTTAAAATCGCAGAAGCATTTTGAAAACTTTGTTGTTGGAAGCTCGTGTTTCGTAGAAAAATCATGCCATTTTGAAATCTCGAGTTTTCCTAGACTAGTAGTTTAGTATAAGAAATCACAATCCAAATTAAAACTTAAAACCCACCTACGGCCTTATTACATAATTTAAAACCCAAAACGAAATCTAATTGCAATTAAAAGAAACAGAAGCGAAGAGTGTAGCCATCTCAAGAGCCCTCGCACTCCGATCCGTCTAAAATTGGAAATTACGAAAGGTTAATAAGCGGGGTGAGTTCTACGAAAACTCGATGTGAAATCCCTACTATAAAAGGAACCGGTCATATAAAAGAATTAAAAGTCCGCCCCAACCTTACTTACGGTTTCAATACCAATTGGGCCTTAGCCCATTATAACAGACAGATGCAGATGGGCTTTAACCCATTACGAATAAGAAACATTATCAAAACTAGAATCGAATCGAGAATCGAATTAGGTGATGAATCAAAATCGAATCGATGTCGTAATGAATCAAAATCGAATCGATGTCGTAATGTAATCAAAAATCAAAATGTGAATGCAATCCCAGCCCAACCTATAACCAACCGCTACACTCCACCCGTACTAGCCCTACACTCCATGTGGGGAATAGCTCAACCCACCCAGCCCTACACTCTACAGTTGCAGCATTGCTGCTCATATATCGGTAAGTTAAGGCAAAGCCTCCAGTACAGATATTTGTGGCAAAGCCACTTAACAGAATACGTGGCACAAAGCCATCGATAACTGTAATAACTTCGCTACATAGCCATCAGTGACGATAATATAACTGGCACACAGCCTTCGGTAAATATGATCGACACTGAGTCGTCAAAAAATATGTTAGGCACATAGCTACAGGTAAATACGTTTGGCACGAAGCCATAGTCAAGATGGCACGAAGCCATATTTAGGTTGGCACAGAGCCATCGATAACGTGTCTATAATTGGCACGAATCCCACAATATCAATATGAATCCCACAATAACGGCACACAGCCTTCGGTAACATGATCGGCACTCAGCCATCGATCGGTCCACAGTTGTCTCGGGCGACCCGTGCGACCTTAACAATCAGATCTTCCTCCGTACGAAATCCCAACCCATGCAACATGTCATGCATACAGGATGTCATGCCCATATTTGAATCAAACAATCACAATCAAGTCATTCATATCACCAACATATATTCACAATCAAATCCGTCAACCACATAGTCCAAGTCAGTCACTTGCCCACAAGGGCAAAATAGTCATTTAACACCCTAGGGGTAAAATGGTAATTTTACCCCACAAGGGTATCTCATTAATTCTACCCTACAGGGGTATCTCGGTAATTCTACCCTACAGGGGTACTTCAGTAATTCTACCATACAGGGGTGTTTCAGTAATTCTACCCTACAGGGGTATTTCAGTAATTCTACCCTACAGGGGTATTTCGATAATTCTACCCTATAGGGGTATTGCTATAATTCTACCTTACAAGGGTATTTCAGTAATTCTACCCTACAGGGGTATTCCGATAATTCTACCTACGGGGTATTAGGTAATTCTACCTACGGGGATATTTCAAGAATTCTACCTACGAGGGTATTAGGTAATTCTACCCTACGAGGTATTTACGTAATTCTACTCTACGAGGGTATTTCAGGTTATTCTACCCTACAAGGGTATTTCGGTAATTTCACAAATCGAGGTATTTTGGTAATTTTACAATCCAGGGGTATTTTGGTAATTTTATTGATCGAGGGTATTCTGGTAATTTTGTAAACCAAGGGTATTTCAGTAATTTGTAAATCGAGGGTAAAATGGTAATTCTGTAAATCAAGGGTAAAATGGTAATTCTGTAAATCGAGGGTAAAACGATAATTTTGTAAAACGAGGGTAAAATGGTAATTCTATCTTATAAGAGTATTTTAGTAATTTTACAAATCGAGGATATTTCAGTAATTTTGCAAACTGAGGGTATTTCGGTAATTTTACAAATTGAGGATATTTGGGTAATTTTATAAATCAGGGGTACTTTGGTAATTTTACAACTGGGGGTATTTCAGTAATTTGGTAAACTAAAGTATTCTAAACAGGGATAACAATACGAATGGCCCTAAAGCCCATTCTCAGCCCAAATGGGCCTACACGCTCGTATGGCTCTTTTTAGCCCAAATCTAGCCACAGATATGAGATTCACCTAGCCTAGTCCAATATTTACTACACAATCAAACAACTTATCCAATTGGGCTCGTAGGCCCATTGGGCCCATATATTACCCCTTTCATTATCGCGGCCAAGTAGCCATCCTACAGCTAGAGTAGTGAGAAATACACACCTGATAGGAGACTAGAGTTAATCCGCGCTCCGAGCACTCTTAGCCTACGCCCAACCCAAACGAGCACGCCATACAGCGAGAGGGATCAGCCAAGAAAGGTACTTTTACTCTCCTCATGGTTCTCTCTATTTAAAGCCAGCTTCGTATCCACTCTTATGTTAGCTTCCCGATGTGGGATCCCTCCATCATCAGAGTTTAAATTCAACACCAACTCTTGCCGCCCCCTGTTAGCAAAATAAATGCTCTTTGCTTGACATGGGATTCGAACCCATGCCTCCCCTTAAATGATCCACACGCTACATACCACTAAGCCACAAGGCTTTTTGTGTCACAATTTCTCCAACAATATTCTTAAGGCCTACCTACTACACCTAGGGTTTGATTCACCTTAAACCAAAATTTTTGCTAGAGTCCAGGTTTGAACCCAAGACTTCTCCAACACTTCTCAGCACACTTAACCACTACAACAAGCCTTCAACTACGAAATTTTCACGCACAACAGAATATTATAAGCTGCCTTCAACCGCTCCCATGCTCAAGGCCCAAAACTTCTAGGCCCAAATTCAGGGTATTAAAAAGCATGAAACATTAGCAGTAGGTAATAATTATTGAAATACCCTTATGCATGCAAAATTACGATTTTACCCCTAGGGTTATTTTTTTTCTGAAAAACATGATGTTACATTTACAGTATCGTATGCCATGACATATTATTTACATTGCATGAGACATGGGTTTATATTGATGGAGGAAGCGTTACAGCGACCTCATTTGCAATCTAGTGGCCTCACCACATATATCTGCTTACGGTGACTTCATCACAATATCTGGCGACCTCATTTGCAATCTGAGTAACCTCTTCAAATGATACTTTTTGCTATGGCCAGAAGGTGTATTGGCGCTTTTACAGCTCTATTTAAAATTAGTTTAAGCTTCATGTTAGTGGTTACTTCTACTTTTACGTCAGTGGTTACATCTACTGTTATGTCCAATTCAATGTCAATTGGATTAGGGACACTTTTGAGTATGTTTAGTTCATCAACACAGTCCCTAATTCCAAACTCTTTCTGATTTCCATCATCTAAGTTCGAACGATTGTTGGTAATACTGTAGTTATCATGATCAGAGTTGAAAACATCATGTATGACCTCTTCCTGTGGAGGTAATGCCTCTGATATCTCTCAGAGCATTGCCATCATTTGTGTCATCTTTTCTGACATTATTGACAAAATGTTGGGTGTTTCAGCTTGGTAGATTTGATCACACTCGGATGGATGTTTATTCGGCTTACGTATGAGTTCTTCTGGCTACTTGCTTTTATCTTTATGGTCATAACTCTCATATGTATTGTAAGGTAACTCATCCAGATGTTTGGCCATATTGTATTCATTGTTATCACTCCATCGGTTTATCGAAGCTTTGTTCAACCAAATTTGTCCTTCATTATTGTGCCACTCATCATATCAGAATGATGACTCATTTGACTTAAACTTACTATCGTCGTCATCAAATTTATCCATGTGCACATCTATGTTTTAGGCTAAAGTTTTGTTCGGCTTGATTGTTCCACATGACAATATCTCTGGTGGATTAGAAAGAGACTCTATTGGCTATTTTGTCATATAAATCTTTTTATCATCTAACTCATATATAGGTTCATATGAATACCCTTCTTTTCGATGTTTGCTATGAAAACTCCATTGATCCACTGAACCTCTATCTAACCAACTTGATTCCAGGTCATCGTATAAATTATCCCACGTCTTGTCTTTATACCAACTGTAATCTTTATTAATTGCACTCAATTAAATTTGTTTAATAAAAAAGGGAAATAATAAAATAATAAAAATTATGGAAAATTGAAATTAAGTTGGAATAATAAAATTAGCACTCTATCTAACTGATTTTTCTTTTGACTAGTATTATTTACAAGTATTTAACCATTACAATCCCCGACAACGGCGCTAAAAACTTAACAGCCTCCAAACATACTATCGTCCAGAGTGTGAATACTACAATAAAATAGAGAGTTATAAAGCAGTATCCACAAGTATATGGGTCAAGTTGTAATACGTATTTCGAGGATCATACACAAGGGATTGCAGTTTGGGGAAAACTATTATCAAACCAATTATAAGAAATAATTACAAATCTAATCGAGTCACAAATTTATAGTGTTAATCAAGAAGCAAGATGATAATAATAATAATAATAATAATAATAATAATAATAATAATAATAATAATAAACTAAATAAATTTAACTAAACCTAAATCTACTCCTTGGCTCTTGTATCGACTTTTCCTATTCCTTGTTTTGACTATACGAGTTCCTTTTAGCTTAGATCCAATTATTTTACCTAATTAATTATTTCAGTGGAGCTCTAATCAATCAATTAGTCGAGAACCTAGTAGGATCTTGATAAACCGTAAATTATACATATTTTTACCCCATGTTTAATGCATTTTATGGATGATTTCTCATTAGAATTGTTGAATTCGATGCTCTTAATGCTTTAATTTCATGTTTTATACTTAGGAGAGCATAGGAGAGTGAAAGGAACGAGAAACGGGCCAAAAATGGAGAAAATAGGCTAAAGTACGAAATCAACATGGCCTAGACCTCCTCACAAGGACAGACCACACGGCCGTGTCAATTTGGCAGGCTCAAACACGGCCTGAAGCAATCAAACACAGGCGTGTCACACGGGCGTGTCCCTGTCGAGCCCAAGTTGAGTCCAATTCAAAAAAGGCTAATTTCTGAAGCCGATTGATCCATCTCAGAAGCCGGATTCATCATTAAGACTGAAGATCTCTCCTCAATTTCCCTTCAGGTGTTTTGGGCTTTCTTTATGTTTTGTATTCTTTATTCTTCTGAGATGTCTTCTTATTTAGTTATAAACTAAAACCCCTAAATACCTAAGGGGAATGAAACCTAAGACGAATCTTGTTATTATTTTCTAAATCATATGATAAATATTTAACTTGTTCTTAATTATGTGTTCTTAATTCTTGTTTTGATATCCCAGGATATTGATTCAAGACATGCTCTTATTCAGAGGAGGAATAGACCCTGCCTAAGAGTACATTTGTCATAATTAAGCGGAGTTGATTGCGCGCCTAGAAATAGGGTGACAAGATTTTGTCGGATTGGGGTGAAACCTAATAAAGGGATCCATAGATATAGTTAATGCAACCCTAGAGTGTTAATTAAAGAAAAGTCTCGGTTATTCAATCTAGGGATTAAACGTTATTAGTCTTGAATAGGGATAATAACATAACTTAGGGATCTCTACGGAACAAGTTGAATGAATAAATCGTCCAATTCGGAGCCAGAATAACAAGTAAAGTCTAGGTGGATTTTTCCTTAGGTATTGTCTTAAGTCAATCGGTTTTCCCTAAAAGCAATTCCCCAATTCTTTTCTCTGTGCGTTCTTAGTTTAGATAATTAATAAATTAAAACAAAACCCCATTATTCTTAGGCTAGATAATAAAAAGACAGTCATTACTAGTACTTTTAGTTCCTTTGGGTTTGACAATCCAGTCTTGCTAAAACTATACTACTATTTGATAGGTACACTTGCCTACATCGCGATAATAGTTAGTTCAAGAATGAGTAATTATAAAATATTTAAAACCTATCACAAAATCTCGCGATCAGATCTTTTGATCCTCCACTAGAGTAATCAGTCAGTAAGAACTATTTACCTTTCGACTTCACAGTCCAGACTGGTTCGGGGTTAAGGTGCTCATGGATAGGCCATACCGATTTTGGGTTAATTCCCACCTAGATGAATTCCTAGGGTTGTCAGGCTTAGGGTTTATTTCACGTTTTTCCTTTCCCAACAGTTGATCCACTAAGAAACTCAATCATTCAAGCAATTAATTAATTAAAGTAATTGAAACGTGCAAAATATGTAGAAAGCACAAATTAATTATAATCTTTACACAAACATTCATCTAACAATGTTAAAGAAAGAAATATAAAGAAGAGTATAAGGAAAAGAGACGCTCAAGGATTCATCAATCGAAGCATGGTTTTGGAAAAATCTCCCCTTGTAGATGTTTCATTTCGAAATAGGATCTTTTGATTACAAGAATATTAAATAACCTAAGTAAAAACTAATAATTAAATAAAAACCTAATAATCAAAACCCTAAAAATTGTGTATTTAACCTGATGACAATGGCCTTTATATAGGCTCAACTTGGAATATTAAATTTTCTAAATTATCCTTGAAGTCCTTAAAGTTTGGCTAGGATAAATACACCTAATTTCCCTCCAAAACATAGTTAAAACGTGCAGGAATTTTGGGCTGCGTAGGGGGTATGTTGCGACATAAGAGGGCTATGTTGCGACATCGAGGGCAGTTTCGCTCCAAAACTCATTTTTGGCTTCTTTCTTTGATGTTGAGACATCATTATCTTAATGTCACGACATATGCCTTAGCTTTGGCCCAACTAAGCATCTTTAGCTCTCGACATGACCTACAAGACCATGTAACATTATTTGGATAGATAAAATGTAATAAAAATTAGTAGAAAGCATAAATTACTAATTTAAGTATGAAAACCTAAATATATACTAAAATGATTTGATTTACTATTAAAAAAGCTATAATTTTGTGTAAAAAGGGATGTAAATAATAGTATGATTTATGGCAAATCAATAGAAATAAAAGGTTGAAAGTTAAATAGTAAGTTTAATTCCTATTTATTGTGTTGAGAACATAGAGTATTTGTTAAGTGTTGGTGGTTGGTGTAGAGAATCTGTCCTAGTAAAAGTGAGTTCTCAAGGTGTGTACGAATTAGCCTAATGAAGTGTCTGAGATGTAATTGTAAGTATTAGAAAAGATTGAGTTTGGTGAGAAAATGTTAGCTTTGTTAAGGTTAAAGTTCTCTTTGGATGTAAGGAAGAAAGTATACACCTGATGTTGAGGAAAAATGTATACGCCCAATGCTCGAGTCCTCTTGGAAATGCTATCCCCCATAATTAACTGTTCACTAATAGTATGAGAGTATACGTCCAAATGTCTATGTGTGTAGGGTAATGATGTATTAATTTAAATGTATGTATAGAAATTGGTGTTGTTGATTGTACTTTTGTAAATCGTTTAAAGAGTTGTATAAATTTCCTTTCTGGTGCTCACTAAGTTATTTTGAACTTACTCTCATTTCTTTTCCCTTTTCGAGGTGGTACTTCACTTTGTAACAAGCGCATGTTCTTTGGGAACATGTATTTCTTTTTTTATTCTGAATTTTAATAAAATACCCTTTTCATTAAATTTTAGTTTCATAAGAATGTTATCCCTTGAAAGTTTGGATAATTTTTATGAATTATGTTTGTGAAGTGTTATCTGCTTGTTTACCCTAAACTGTTTTATATATTATTCTTTTATGCCAATACTATATTTTTCTAAAGGGATTTTTTCAACTGAAAGTTTAAAATTCTTTTGTGTACCCATTATGGTGTGTACCAATTAACAATTTGTGTTTTTGAAACTTTTTCTGAGTTAATGCCTTATTTCAATTATTGAAATTTGAAACATTGTATAAGTTTTCTTTCCGTGTAATTCTTCAATCAACCATGGGGGATTGGGGTGTTACAATTTGTCACACCCTAAATCTGGATGATCCAAATTTGAGGCGTGTAGAAGTTGTCTATTCTGGTGCACTTTGGTAGTTAGTTAGCCCAATTGTAAACTTTTGTTGAACCAATATTTTGGAAAATTGAGTATACGCCCATAAAAGTATATCACGATTTAGTATTTGATGTGCTCTTCAGTAAAAGAAAGAATTCGATAAAAGGAAAGTAGACCTTGTGTAGGTTACTGCCAAAAGTATAGTATGCCTATTTTGTTCAAGCACTGTGAAGAGCAAGTCTTGGTCACTAGATTTGGTTATAAACTAACTAAATTGACTAGACAAATGGTATGTGGAAAAAAAAACTCTCATTTATGTGTCCTTCGGATTGTGTAGGCCATTAGGAAGGGCATATTCTAAAAATTTTAACACTTGTCAAATTCCACTAAATGAAAGTGGATTATATAAATGTGTGAGAAAGGT
This sequence comes from Gossypium arboreum, assembly GCF_025698485.1. Lineage (NCBI taxonomy): Eukaryota > Viridiplantae > Streptophyta > Magnoliopsida > Malvales > Malvaceae > Gossypium > Gossypium arboreum. Next base: position 52,998,284 of record NC_069071.1, on the reverse strand, counting down.
TCATGAAAAAGTTTCTTCTTCATGGAAGAGAACTCTTTAATTTTTCCTTTTTCTTGAATATTTAATGTTATTTTCTGGTTGTTCCTCTTAAGTAGACTGAAAGCTAGGGATTTTTTGGAATAAGCAAAAGATGTTCCATCCCCTGGTAAGTCTGGTAACTCTACATGTTGAGGGTAATGATGCTATGAAGTATATAGACAATAAGATATGAATAAAAAACCCTGGAAGGGGATTTCCTGTAAATGAAGTGTTAGCTATTGGTCTTTAAATTGGTATAATGGTGAATTCATGTTCATTAAACATTTTTTGTGGTTGGTTCAAACCAGATGTTTGAGTCTAGAGATGATAGCTATGATAGGCGAGTATTAGGTGACTCCCTAGTATCGACTCCTACAAGTCTTTCTATGTAAGCCTCTTGTGATTGATGTCTCAAAATTGGTGAATAGGGAAATGGATGGTTGCTGAAAACTTGTATGAATTCTTGATATAGGTCTTTTTAAGTTTAGTACATAATTAATTATGTGTATTGGTGTATGAGAATCTATGAAGTAACTATATGTGTATGCCTGGAATGTATACTAGGAAATGTGATTGTGTTAATGTCTGTGAAACATGTATTTAAGTAAGATTTGGTTAAGAAAATGAGTATATAGACTACGTAAATATGTGTTTATCTAGATGTATGATGTGAGATTAAAAATTTTTGGGACTAGGGTGCATCTAAGTGTGGAGAGGTTGAGATGTGATTTTGATCATCACGGTGATATCGATGAAGTCTATCAGGATAGTAAACACGAATTAAGATTTGAAAATTTTGAAGAAATGTCCATGGCTGTGGCACATTCTGGAAAGGGCAGATGAGCCACATTTATCTAATAGGGATATTTACGTGTCTCAATGCAATGATTGGCAAACCTCATGCGATGTGAGTTTAAACAAATCCATATCACAAACACAACATTTCATAAGATGTCTAGGTGGCATTTTGATTGCCTTTATGGTGTAAATTGATTTGGCCTTTATGGCGTATTCTATTAGCCTTTATGGCATTTTGCGAGACTTTATGGTGTATTATGTCTGGCCCTAGTGGCGTACTTTGGTAATTTTTTGTTAAAGATATGATCTGTCTGAAGCTTTAGTATAAAAAGTTTTGTGATCAAATTGATTAAGTCTTTAAAGAAGTTTCTTGAGAAGAAGTATGATTCAGTTTTTTCAAAGAGGGTACTCACCGTAGTTATCTTTCAGTATAGAATATAGGCTTATTCCATATAAGAGTCCACTAATTTATGTTACCATGAAATTAAGGTGGAAATTTTTAGTTATATGATATTCATTGTATTTGTATAATATGTCTTGTTCTGAGCTCTGATGGAATATGAGTTATTCATTATATTGGATGTCTTGTGCCCTATATCGAATATGTGCATAATTCTTCTAAAAGATCTTGAGGTTTCCTTATCAGTATGAGTATGTATTGGGTTAAATCAAGGTATGGACATGTGGTAGGCCTTGTGCCAGACTGTGTAACATTCTTACTTGAGACACACATTCGTGTCTCAGACTGTGTAGAACCTTTACCTAAAATAAATATAACACACGACTGTGTGGGGAGGCAGTATGTGGCACACAGCCATGTGATAGCCCATTTCCCAGGCTGTGTGCTTCAAAACGTGCCTTCAAATTCAAGTTTACCATAATCAACCTACTTGGAAAACAAGCAACCCAAATACCATTAATTAGACCTATGAAAAACATGATTAAACAATCTTAAAGGTCTCATCGTAACTATACTACTATCCGATAGGGAGATTTTAGTTAGTTTAGCATTCACACTATTCTTGGCACTCTCATCAAAATCTTGCTTAGTACCGCATACAGTGCGTTTTGGTGTCTTGAAATGGGTGGGTTGACTTTGTCCCCACATGGTGTGTAAGGCTGGTATAGAGTTGGTGTGTAGCAGATGGATTGGGTAGGATTCTTTGTCTGTATACTGTACTGATATGGGCTAAGGCCCAGACTGCTACTGTTACTGAAAAGGGGCCAAGGCCCTAACTGGATTTAAAAGGGCTTAGGCCCAGATTGCGCTTACTCAGATTGTTTGCTACAATGGGATTTCACACACTGAGTTTTTGTGAACTCACCCATCTATTGTCTATGCAGAAAATCCCCAGGCTGAGAAGGACTGAGGCGACGGAGGATTCAAAGGTGGCCACTCGACGTAGTTAATTTAATTAAAAATACCATAATTTAGATTTTATTTGATATCGGGTTTTTATTTTGTAATAAGGCCTTTAAAAGTTTGTTTTTAATTTGGGGTTTATTAGCTTTAAAGACTTTTATCTATTAGAAATAGGACATGTATTTTCAAGAAAACAGAAACAAATGTTTTTTTGAAAACATCACGCTTACGCAACACGTTTTAAAAAGCTTCCGTATCGAACACGGTTTTAAAGTTTAATAATAAATGGTATACTTACTATTTTACTTAAACAACTTGAGTTTTCTCAATAAATTAGGCCTCCTAGTCATTCGTTAAGAACCTAAAGAAGTTGTTTTAAAGAACGGACTTTTCATCAAATAGTGTTTTCGAATAACCTCTCCAAGGTGACACACAGATTCAGCCATAATGTCTAGGTTGGGTTTGGGGTGTTACATTTAGTGGTATCAGAGCTAGGTTACAAAACTCGACTGTGGATTTGGGTTTTTTCCGAAAACGTGAAAATTTCAACAATGTTGTTTTGGTTTAAAGAGATTATTTGGGTTTATGCTTGCTAAAGTAGTGGTACACCGAGTTTCTGCGCTGATCTTGTAAGTCTTCTGATTGTTATTTCTGAGAGAATAATATCAAAATGTCATAACTGAAACCACATTAGGTAGTAAACTGTATTGAAAGTCTTTAGGGTAAGCTACAAACGTAGTAAGACTACAAACTGTGAAAACCAACTCTGACATAATATTGTTCATAAGACATCTGTTTTAAATACTGAAACAATAAATTGATTGGCATAAAACTTTTAATACAGATAAAAGTGTGATTGGATAATAAGCACTAGGAGTACCTGTGGTAGAGGCCGCGACAAAAGCCATGGAGGTGCTCGGGCTAGGTCTTTGTCTTCTGGACACTAGCTTAATGAGGAAGTTAGAGAGGCACCAGCTTCACCTATGGCTGAGAAAGGATCTCAAAATTGAGCAGCTGGGGATGAAGCACTGTCCCAAGCAATGTTGAGGATTATAGAAAGGGTCGCTGAGCATGGTACCTGTAATGTGGGCCAAGAGTCGGTTACGGAACAACTCAGGTCTAATGGGAGATATTCAGGGGCATTGCTGGAGTTGCCCTTAATGTGGCTGAGTACTGGATAGAGGCCACAGAAAGGATCATGGATGACCTTGACTACACCCCTAAGTAGAAGCTAAAAGGTGCAACATCTCTACTGAGGGACGAGGCCTATCAGTGGTGGCTTACGGTCAAAGAGGGAACTCAAGCTGATCCTTTAACCTGGGAGTTTTCAAGACTACCTGCAAGACTAAATATATGGGTGCCAGCTATGTAGATGCCCGTAGGAGGACAGTGGCTGAATATGAGGCTGAATTTTTACGACTGAGCCGCTATGCATATGGGATAGTGGCAATAGAATACGAGCGGCGTGTTCATTTTGAGGATGGCCTCAAAGATGGTTTAAGGGTTCTGATAGCTCCTCAGAGGAAGTGTGATTTTGCATAATTGGTTGATAAGGAAAAAATCGCCGAGGATGTGACGCGTGCTGAGCGCCAGAACAGAGAGAAAAGTAGCGGTAAGAGGGATGCTGATCCCTCATATTCTTTTTAGAGGTTTAAAAAAAAGCCTAGAACTTATGGGCCAATCAAAGGTAGGACCCCTGTTGTTGCAGCTGCTACTTTTGGACCATAATTTTGTACTGATTGTGGGAAACGCCATCAAGGTGAATGTTGGAAGAAGATGGGTGCATGTATGAGATGTGGATCATTGGAGCACCGTGTTAAGGATTTCCTACGGAAGCCCGATCAGGTGTAAGCTACTGGTTTTGGTAATGTTCAGTGGGGTGGTGAGCAGCCACCGAGAGGCTGAGGTCTGGCCAGGGGTGGCAATGGTGTGGGCCGTGGTCATGGAGCACCAGGAAAAGGTACTGGTTATACTGAGGCGAGGCGGTCGGCACTGGTTTACGCTGCATGTCGTCGAGAGGACAGAAATGCTCTAGATGTTATTACTAGTATGTTCTTTATACGTAATGTACCTTATACTGCATTGATTGATGTTGGGTCTACACATTCGTACATAGCATGCTCTGTGTCTAGGATGTTGAGTTTGTGGCTGAAAACACTATGAGTGAGATTACTGTGTTAAGCCCGTTAAGGCAGCCCATACAGATAAATAAGGTATTTAGAGACGCTTATTTGGAGATACAAGGAGTTATCTTTTCGGTCGATCTTATGGAGTTTCCTTTCGAAGAATTAGATCTAATATTGGGCATGGATTGGTTAGTTAAACATTAGGTATGCTTGGATTGTGGCACTAAGCGAGTTGTGCTGAGAACTGATGCTAAGGAGGAGATAGTGGTAACTAGGAAATGATGAAACTATTTGAGTAATGTAATCTCTGCACTAAGGGTCGAGAAGTTGGTTCGCAAGGGTTGTGAAGCATACATGGCCTATGTCAGTGTTTCAGATGTTGAGGACTCTTCGGTAAAGGATATCAGAACTGTTAAGGATTTTTTGGACATCAAGAGTTATTGGACCATGGGTTTTTCTGACCTAGTGTGTCTCTGTGGGGAGCTCCAATCTTATTTGTGAAAAAGAAGGATGGATCCATGCGTATGTGCATCGACTACAGACAACTAAATAAACTGACCATTAAGAACAAATACCATCTACCGAGGATTGATGATCTATTCGATCAACTGCAAAGAGCATCGATTTTCTCTAAAATAGATCTCTAGTTGGGGTATCATCAACTGAAAGTTAAAGAGGCCGATGTGCACAAGACAGCGTTTAGAACTTGTTATGGTCATTATGAATTTTTGGTAATGCCTTTTGGACTGACGAATGCACCAGTAGCTTTTATGGATCTGATGAACAGAGTGTTTTAACCCTATCTGGATAGGTTTGTTGTGGTATTTATCGACGATATATTGGTTTATTCAAAGACTGAAAACTAACATGATGAGCTCCTATGGGTGGTGCTGCAAATCTTAAAAGAGAAACAACTGTATGCCATGTTCAGCAAGTATGAATTTTGGTTACGTAAGGTAACGTTTCTTGGTCATGTGGTATCTGCTAAGGGAATTAGGGTTGATCTTTGGAAAATTGAGGCTGTTGTGGATTGGAAGCAACCTAGGACTGTGTCTGAAATTTGCAGTTTTCTAGGTGTGGCTGGGTATTATCGAATATTTGTAGAGGGGGTCTCACTAATTGTCGCACCCTTAACTAAGCTGCTACGTAAGGGCGTACCTTTTATCTAGACTGATGGGCAACAAGGGAGCTTTGTGAAGCTCAAGAAAGTTTTGACTGAGGCCCCTGTCTTGATTCATCCGGAGTTTAGGAAAGAATTTACAGTTTACAGCGATGCATCACACGTTGGTTTAGGTTGTATGTTGATGTAGGAGGGTAAGGTGGTAGCTTATGCGTCTTGCCAGCTTAAAACTCATGAGGTGAATTACCCAACACATGACTTGGAGTTGGCCGCAGTTGTATTCGCATTGAAAATTTGGAGGCATTACTTGTATGGTGAGAAGTGTATCATTTACACAGATCACAAGAGCCTCAAGTATCTCCTCATTTAGAAGGAGTTGAATCTTCGGCAGTGTACATGGATTGAGCTGCTTAAGGATTATGACTATTCAATTGAATATCACCCTGGTAAGGCTAATGTGGTGGTCGATGCACTGAGTCGTAGGGCTATGACTGATCTGAGAGCAATGTTTGCTCATCTTAGCTTATTTAATAATGGTGGGCTGAGCTCCAAGTTTAACTGGTATAGATTGAGCAGATTAGGAATAAACAGTTGGAGGATAAGTCATTGGGTCTTTGGTTCCATCAGATTGAGAATGATAATACTGCAGATTTTGGGCTAAACAGTGAATGGGTACTCTGTTTTCAGGGCAAAATCTGTGTACCAAAGGATACTGAGTTGAGGCAGTCTATACTTTGAGAGGCACATAATAGCCTTTATGCTACGCACCCAGGTGGAAATAAAATGTACAGAGATCTTTGTGAGCCATATTGGTGGTTAGGACTTAAGCATGAGGTGACTGACTTTATAAGGAAATGTTTGACTTGTCAACGGGTTAAAGCAAAACATCAGTTGCCTTATAGGTTGCTTCAACCGGTTAAGATTCTGATGTGGAAGTGAGAAAGAGTAACTATGGATTTTGTGATTGGGCTATCTCTAACGCCCTCCAACAAAGATTCAGTGTGGGTCATCGTGGATCGATTGACCAAAACTGCCCATTTCGTACCGGTTTGCACAAATTATTCGCTACAGAAACTGGCTAAGTTGTATGTATCTAAGATAGTAAGACTGCATGGGGCACCAATTTCCATAATATCTGACAGAGATCCTCACTTCACTTCTCGGTTCTGGAAGAAGTTACTTGAAACTCTGGGTAGACTTCAATACTGTATTCCATCCTCAGACAGATGGACAGTCGGATATGGTGATTCAGATACTAGAGGATATGTTGAGGAGTTACGCAATTAACTTTTGAGGCAGTTGGGAGGGTTACTTGCCATTGGCAGAGTTTGCATATAATAACAACTACTAGTCTAGCGTACAGATGGCACCTTTCGAAGCACTATATGGTCGTACGTGTCGCACTCCTTTGTGTTGGACTGAGTTGGGCGAGCGGCATGTTTTGGGTCTTGACCTACTATTTGATACCGAGGATACGACCAGATTAATTCGAGATAGACTGAAGGCAACATCAAACAGGTAGAAGCCATATTCGGATTTGAAGCGTAAGGAGATTGAGTATTCTGTGGGAGATTTTTTTCTTTCTGAAGGTTTCACCATGGAAGAAGGTGCTGAGATTTGGGAGTAAGGGCAAGTTGAGCCCAAGTTTTATTAGGCCTTACCGCATATTGAGATGAGTAGGACCAGTTGCCTACCAGTTGGAGCTACCTCGAGAGTTAGAACAGATTCACGATGTGTTTCATGTCACTATACTGAGACGTTACTGCTCTGATCCTTCGCATGTTGTACCAGTAGAGGAGATTGAAGTCAAACCAGATATGACCTTTGAGGAGGAATCGGTCCAGATTTTGGATCGAGAGGTGAAAGTCTTGAGAAAAAAATCAATTCTGTTAGTAAAAATTCTTTGGCAAAACCACAGCTCTGAGGAGGCTACGTGGGAACTCGAGGAGACGATGCGACAACAATATCTTCATCTATTTTGATCAGGTAAATTTTGAGGCCGAAATTTTCTTTTGGGGGGTAGAGTTGTAACGCCCCAAATCCTTTGTGATTAAATGGTGTGTTGTGTTGTATGGTTGGCTTGCTTGTATTGATGATTAAGGGTCTTGAGAAGTGTGAGAAGTCCTGGGTTTAAACCTGGGCTTTGGCTATTTTTTTGGTTTTTATTAAATAAAACCTTGGCTGCTAGGAGTAGGGTTTTTAAATAATTGGGGGGAAATTATGTCATAAAGAGCCTGCTAGCCTAGTGGTAAGTGGCATGTTGCATATGCTAAGGGACTTGAGTTCGAGTCTTATTGTACGCATGGGATATCCTTTTGTTGTGGTACCGTGTAGGAGGTTGTTTGCTAGTAGGATTCTGATGCTCTTGGACGGTGAAGAGTTTAAGGGGGAGTGGGGAGTGTGTAGCTAGTTTCAAGGAGGATTATAGGGAGAAAATCATGGAATGGATCAAGGAGTAAGGGAGAGGGAGTTGGTGGCCAAAAATGGGACTCTCCTTGTGCCAAAAACAGTCATAGGCACTTAGTGTCGAATTTGGCTAGGGCTTGTTCTCTTTTCCGGTAACTAAATCTTTTTGGTTCTTTTCAATCTCTTTTGTTGTACTGGAGTAGTAGTCGAAGTTTACTTGTGGCTATTTGGGTTTGTTTTGTATTATTTTTACTTTGAACTTGTTCCACCATTAAATACCTTGTATATGTAACATTCGTTTCTTCATCATTCTTCTTCTTCTAATCTCCTTGCCATAGCCGAATCTTCTTTACCCTTCTTCTCCCTTTCTTTCAACTGAATTTACCCTAACTGATTGCATCTCCTTGCCCCTCTATCTCTTTCAGTTTTGGCTGTAGTGATCGATTCATTCCTTTCTTCCTCCCTTCTCTACAGTGTAATCTAATTCTTGTTGGCCAAATAGTACTTTGGCATTGACCTTCTGTGAACCGATCTTTCTATTGTTCTTCTTTATCGATTTTGGGAGGGAGTGATAACGCTAGTGCTACCTTGTGAAACAACTATCTAGTTGGGGATTGTGAAACCGATTGTTTCATTCTCTAGAAGCGGGTTCTCAAAATTTGTGGTAAGTGTTAGTTGTGGGTTCAATTGTACATACAAACTTTCTAGTAGAGGATAATGGAATCTCAGTTTGAGTGCAGGCAATCTGTAAGAATTTGTAATCAATCCTCGACAACGACTAAGGTGTGAGGGACCTTAATCATTCGATCAAGGTAAGTGCCAAGCTATGATTTGGATAAGTATTATTTAGGGGTATAGTTACCCATTTGTTAAAGGATTAACGTTGGGATTATGATTGAATATAGGTTGGTGTTCGTGGGAACTACACTCTCTTCGCAAACAAGTGTGTGAACACTATCATTAGATGTGTGATATCAAAAGCCGAAAAGTCGAAAACTGGGATGTCGACACCACACAGGCGTGAGGCCGCCCGCGTCGCAAGCTATGTAACAAAACATGGCTGGGTAGTAGACAAGATGGCCATGAGTGCTTTCATGGACCAAAATGGTATTGGGTCATTTTGGGCCAACTGGGTCCCACGGCCCAATGGGCCTGTGGGCCCTATTCTGAAGAATCGCACAGAAGTTTGATAAATGTTGGGCGAGGCTGTGTAGACCACATAGCTAAGGCCATATTTGGACTTTTTGGCCATACGAGCATGTGGGTCCAAAAGGGCCTGTAATATGGGCTGAAAGCCCATTATCACTGTTTGACTATTAAGGTTGCACGGCCCGCCTAAGAGGACAGTGGACCCACTGTTGGGTCGGTAAGTATACTTAGATCCCATAATAGTAAAATAACCGTTATACCCTTGTAAGGTATATTGATTAAAATACCCTTGTATTATGTATGACTGTTTTTGAGCATGGCATTTCTGCATAAACGTATGATATTATGTTCCATTACATGGGGTGGGATATATGTTCCAGAGGAAGTGTACTAAAAGGCTATAAGCCTATTACTGGCAGCTCTACTGTAAATACTGCTTAGTACCGCATACGGTACGTTTTGGTGTGTAGGGATGGGTGGGTTGACTTTGTTCCCAAATGGTGTGTAGGGCTGGTATGGAGTTGGTGTGTAGCGGATGGATTGGGTAGGATTCTTTGTCTGCATACTGTACTGATATGGGCTAAGGCCCAGACTACTATTGTTACTAAAAAAGGGCCAAGGCCCTAACTGAAACTAAAAAGGCTTAGACCTAGGTTGCGCTTACTCTGATTGTTTGCTACAATGGGATTTCACACACTGAATTTTCGTGAACTCACCCATCTGTTGTTTGTGCAGGAAATCCCCAGGCTTAGAAGGATCGAGGCGACGGAGGATTCAAAAGTGGCCATTCAACGTAGCTAATTTAATTAAAAATACTATAATTTAGATTTTATTCGATATCGGGTTTTTATTTTGTAATAAGGCCTTTAAAAGTTTTTTTTGTAATTTGGAGTTTATTAGCTTTAAACACTTTTATCTGTTAGAAACAGGACTCGTATTTTCAAGAAAACACAAACAAATGTTTTTCTGAAAACATCACGCTTACGCAACACGTTTTAAAAAGCTTCTGTATCAAACACGATTTTAAAGTTTAATAATAAACCGATATACTTTCTATTTTACTTAAACAACTTGAGTTTTCTCAATAAACTGGGCCTCCTAGTCATTCGTTAAGAACCTAAAGAAGTTGTTTTAAAGAATAGACTTTTCATCAAACAGTGTTTTTGAATAACCTTTCCAACGTGACATCACATATTCGGCCATAATGTCTAGGTCGTGTTTTGGGGTACTACATTAATTAATTATTATTCACAGACTAACACGTAAAATTTGAGGTCCCAAAACCACTATTTTTTACACCACTGAAAAATGAGATGTCACACTTGAAGTCAGCTAAGTAGTTGGATGAATGAAGTTATGGTATGAATGATAGGAGGCGTATAAATATGAAAGTGTACAATTGAAAATGTAAAGGCATTCGCCAAATATAGATACAGGAAAATCCAATTATTCAAGATGAAGAATCTATCACGAAAAGTAAAAAAAGGGTAAGTTGAATTCAGAACTCATTAAGTTCATATGAACTTACTAGTGTTATGTTTATGTTACATGTATTGCTCACCTTTCTTTAGTTTCTTATGCCTAGACATTATTTCTTTTAGGTATTTGGCATATTTTCGTATCTTGTTAATCAACTACAAAAGTGGCAAATTAACTTTAAGGGATTTAAAAAGTTAAGAAACTTAAAAATTTAGTGTTGTCTTTTCGTTGCTTTTCCTCCAACCTGGATGGAAATGGTACGTTCATTGGCACTAGTTCCGAGCTTGGAGTATTTTTGGGTCAGCTACCAGTTTAGATCTTTCATCCATTTGAACTTCCATTTTAGGCTCATCAAGGTTTTAGTCTCCTGCCTCAAACTCATCCTTCTCCTTATTAGAAAGCTTTTTATAGTTTACTAAATTTTTACCCAAACGTATTGCTATTGTATTTACATGCTTTTTTTATCCCTATAGGTATTGTTCTTGGTATTGCTTAGAATACGCGTGGCCATTTGCCTTTGCATCTCATTCAACATGCTCATGACATTGCACATTTCTTTTTTTAATTTGACAACATCGGTACAAATTTGTGCTTATTCGGTCTTTACGTGTTGAATGCCAGACCTTATGAGTTGCATCTTATTTACAATTATGTCAAAGCATTGACCACAACCAACATGGTCGTTACCCATGGATCTTTCTTGCAATCTTTGCATATGCAATAGTTGATATCGAAGATTTTTTTGATTTGGAGCTAGGTTTCCACTACTTTTATTACCTTCCCATTTTAGATATAGATGGTCCTTCCAACCAGGGTTGTAAGTATTCGAATAGGGATTCCCCCTATTACCTAAATAATTTACTTCCTTTGATTGTGTTTCCGAGTGTGACGTACAACTTTGAGCGACAACATTCATAAATGACTTAACAATTGTCTCTAAACAATGTAAGTTCTCAAAAAACTATTGATATATGTTCTCTTCCTTGACCACCTTAGCCACTAACGGCTTCTAGCTATATGAAAAGCGCTCGTTAGGCCACATGTACATGTTCATTGCCATGTCCTCGATCAATTGACAATCTTGCTCATAGGTATTGTTCATAAAGGCTCCGACCGATGTGCCATCTAAGCAGGCTCTTGGGCTGCTATCCAATCCATTATAAACAATTGCAATTGTAACTAGTCTTGCATACCATGGTGTGGACATTTCCTAAGCAATGACTTGAAGTGTTCCCACTCTTCGTATAATGTCTCTCCTTCAAATTGATTAAAATTAGTAATGTTAAGCCTTAGTTGGATGGTTCGTCTAATGAGGAAAAATTTATGTAAAAATTTCCCCGTTAAATCATCCAATGTCGTTATGGAACCTGACTCTTGTGAATCGAGTCATTCATAGGCATTCACGCAAAGCGAGAATGGGAACAACTAGAGATAGACCGCATCATATGTCACTCCATTATATTTGAATGTGTCAGGCAGCTATAGGAATCTTTTTAAATGTTGGTTTGGGTTTTCAATCCTATTATGTCAAAATTGAAATTTTTTTTGTATTATTTGGATTGTGACCGACTTAATCGCCAAATTGTTTGTGTTAATTGTTGGCCTCTAGATACTGCCTCAGATAATATCTAAAGGAAGTAAGACGTATTCGTGTAAGGTTCACTTTAGTCGAGCCATCAGTGACTCTTTTTGGAACTGTGCTAGTGGATTTAGTAGTTCTTCAAATAAAGGATTCTTTTAGGGCAAGTCAGTGATTTATCGTAATTCGGTGTAGTAGATTAAACTAGTTTTGACACTTAAGGAGCCTAAATACAAGAAGTTCCATTACATTTTAGTTAAGTTTCTTTAGTTTTACTTACATTCAATAAAATGTCCAAACTTAGTTTTTTATTGAACTTAAGAGTCAAATGAGGCCTAAGGGAGAGCTAACGTACTTTGTGAGTGAAAAGGAGACCATTAAAAGGCATTTTAGGCTGATACTAGATGCTATGTTCCAACATAGGAAACAGAATGAAGAAAATTCAAGTCTACCTCCAATGTCACAACACAGACTGAAGGTGTCGCAACATACCCCTAAATATGGCTATAGAGGAGCATATTGGTTGCTATGTAGCAACACAAGTCCCAGTGTGTCACGACATTGACTCTGGGACAAAAATTAAACACGAAGCAAGGGCATTTTGGTCCACACAATCAAACTTATAGCTCAAGAACATTAGCTAACCTAGGGTTAAGGTTGACGACCACCTGAAGGCTATAAATAGACTCTTTTGGCACATGTTATAGACACATGGGAATTAACCTATTTTTTTCCTTTATATTTAGTTTTGTTTTCTTTCTTAGGTTTATATAGTTTAGGTTATTTGTTCGTGGTTTTCCTTTAAGATATCTGAATTGTGAAATTATTCAACTTTGTGGATTTACGCTTAATATCAATACAATTAGGCTATTTCATTTACTCTATCTTCTCGATTTAGTTAGCATGTTTTCTCTTTACATCTATTATATATCATTTATCAATGCCATGAGTAACTAATCCTTCTATGGGGGATTAACGAGTGGACGTATGATCTGTTAACTGTTTTGTAAGGTTACTCAACGGATCAACTATTTGGGAAAGGGAGAACATGAAATAAACCCTAGGCTTGACAATTGCAAGACGTAACAGCCCGTTTTGAAAAATTGAAACAGTAGTTTCAGGACCACAAATCTGATTCCAGAAGGGAAATTTATTTTATTATTATTTTATGGTCCATAGTATGATGGAAATGTCATATGAAAATTTTGTAAAGAAATTTTACTGGTTACGTGTCTAATTTGATAAAGGACCAAATTGCACAAAGTGCAAAAGTTGAGTTCTAATAGCTAAAGGGATTAAATGGCTATAGAACTTTAAAGTGGAGGTCCTTATATGGAAATTAAACCATTTAAAAATGCTTAGTGGTTAAGGATGATGATTCATCCATGGAAAATAAAATAAAGAAAATGATGAAATTGGAAAGTGAAAAAAATAAAGATGATAAATGATTAAAAAATTGAAAATATCATCAATTTATTATCTTCTTTCCCAAATAAAACATGGAAACCCTAGCTAAGTGAAAATGAGCTCAAGCAAGCTATTTTGGCTTAATTGGGTAAGTAATATTGTCATGTTTTTAGTAATTTTTATATTTTAGAGATCGTAATAACTTAATTTAGCTAACTCAGGGACTAATTTGCAAAGTTATAAAAGTACTAGGGTTTTTTCATGAATGAGTATGCTGAAATTTTGAAATTTATGGTAGAAAATGAAAGGTTTTTGATAGATAAACAATTTTTATAAAGTGAATTTTGATGAAATTGTGATTTTAGGACTAAATTGTAAATTTGTAAAATTCATGGAAAATTTTGAATTTTTATGAAATACAATGGCTATAAATGTTACATGTAAACTTTTGCTAGGCTTAGAATAAGGATTGAATTGCATGAGTTTCATTTTTTGAGCCTAGGGATGAAATCGTCTCTAATTAAAATTTAGCGGCAAAATGGTAATTTTTCCTAAGATGTGAATTGGATTGAATTGAGTATGAATTGTATTAAATTTATGTTAAATTTACTTGTATAGATCCGGATAGACCAAATTCGGAGTTAGAGTAAGGAAAATAAAAAGTGTCGAATTAGTAGATTTTACGTACACGAACATTTATTGAGGTAAGTTCATGTAACTAAATTGTGTATATTTATATGATTAAATTGAATGTTGTGTATGTGAATTGTATAAATGCCATATACATGAAATTTGTTACATATCTGTCAAAGCCCAATAAATATTAAATCCCTTTGAATATTGAAATTCAATGGATACAGGATTTCCTGAATTGGTTTTAGTCCTGCATATGTTGCAGACACACCATAGCTCTTACGCGCATCTTGTTATAAGCCCTCTCGAGCTTCTCGTTATATGGTTCCTGTGAGCATCCTGATCGGTAGTGATCCTACATGTGTTACGGACTATCGCAGCTCTTTGTGAGTGTCCTGTTATGATCGACTGTAATCCTGTATATAATGCAGACACAAACACAACTCTTTGTGAGTGTCCTAATATGGCTCACCTAAACTTCTCGATATATGGCTATCCGGAGCTCCTGATTAAAAGCTCTTTGTGAGCTTCCTGATTAAAAGTTCTTTGTGAACTTCCTGATTATGGCTCTTATGAGCTTCCTGTTATATAGCCCAGATAAGCTTCCTAATTGGCTCTTTGTGAGCTTCCTAATTAATGGCTCTTTGTAAGCTTCCTATTATATGGCTTGAAAGAGAATTTTCTGATTATGTGCCTTAAAGGGCACTCTTGAATATGTATTGACGGATTTCTAATTTCTACACTTCAAGTGTACTACTTGTGTATCCATCAATTTTTTCAATGATTCAACGAGCAAAATCTTGACATGAGAACATACGAACATGAAATGAATTAATACACGTATTTGCCTGAAATAGATCAAAATGATGATACATGATATATGGAAATACGAGATGATAATGTATGAACATGGAATTTGTTTGATGAATATGTTCATTCATGATTATGGATTTGTACACCTTGAGTGTATTATCCATGTGACACTGACATTTCAAATGATTTAATGGGCAAAGTTCCGACATGAAATAATCTGAACTCGAGATGAATTATTATGAAAATGAACTTGAAATACAAGGATATAATTTGTATATGTTATATGAATACATGATGTGGAAAGTACATGTACATGGAAATGTAATTATTGTTGAGCCCATACATGTTTCTTGATATTTATATGATATATATGACTAACAAGGGTGATGAGGTTATGTGTTAGGGCTTGTGACCAAATTGGTTGATTGTGTCTTGCATGTTTATCTTGAACATAGATGAATGGTAAGTTAATTACCATGTTATACGAACTTACTAAGCATTTCATGCTTACTCTATTTTATTTTCCCCTGTTCTGTAGCAATTCGGAAGATCGTTGGATTGGAAGCTAGGCGGATATCACTCACACTATCTGTAACACCCCGTACCCGAGTCCGTTACCGGAGTCGAACACAAGGTGCACACAGACTTAACTTAATTATTTTCACAGTCCATTTAAAAAAATTTCCAGACAAGCTGGTTACTGCGTCACTGTAGCCTTAAAAATCATATCTTGAGTTTCAAAGCTCGGAAATCAGTTTCATAATTTTTCCCTGAAACTAGACTCATATGTCAATCTACATATTGTTTTCTAGAATTTTTGGTTGGTCCAATTAGTACAGTTTATTAGTTAAAGTCTCCCCTAATCCAGGGTCTGACTACACTGACCTTCACGCATTACGAATTGGATATCTCCCTGTACAGGGCTTCAATACTGATGCCGTTTATTTCTATAGAAACTAGACTCAAGGAGGAATCTATAAATATATGGCATGACTCCTAATTGTCTCTGGTTAATTTACAATGAATTTCCAAAGTCGGAACAGGGAATCCAGAAACCGTTCTGGCCCTGTTTCACGAGAACTTTAATATCTCTTAACATATAACTCATATGACCATTTCGTTTCTTCCATATGAAAGTAGATTCATCGAGGTTCATTTACATAATTTATTCCCCATTTAATTCCATTCCTACAAATTTTAGTGATTTTTCAAATCCACACCACTGCTGCTGTCAGCATCTGTTTTCAAGGTAAACTTTACCTATTTCGTGGTTTCCATGGACCAACTAGAGTTTTGTCATACATAGGTCCACATATAATCATATTTAGCCATTCCAATGGCTGATCATTTGCCCAACACTTCCATTCCAGTCCATAGTCACATCATGAAACCATACATATATACATAAACACAAATGGTCTAATGCCATACTCCACTTCTACGAGCCATTTTCGCATGGCCGTACACACATACATCACAAAAAGTACTCGAAAAACAACAAAGGGTAGTCCTATACATGCCATTTCAAAGCTCAACCAAAATTGTACCAAAAAGGGGCCTTTGATAGTGTGGGAGACTTCGACTTCCAAAAATCCCGAGTCCGATAGCTGACGAGCCAAAATCTATAAAACAAAGAAACAAAGAAACGGAGTAAGCAATTTATGCTTAGTAAGTTTGAGTGAAGAATTTAAGCACAACAGAGGTATAGCATTCATATAACTAAACGGATAATTCCGTATATACATACTTTCAAATCATTTCTAATTTACATTCCAACCCCTATGTTCATACATAAGGGATCATCTTAGCCAAATACCGGAAGCTCATTACTCAACTGAGTGAATATTATTCGAAGGAACTCAACTATTCCAATGCACATACGAACATTCCTCATTGCTGGAATTTTTCAAGCGTATTAACTGGGATTTTTACAGCAAGATCGTTCATTTCCGAATCACGTACCTTCGGAGTTTAACCGGATATAGCGACTCGCTCGATTGTCTTCGGGACATTGCCCGGTTATAGTGATTCGCATAATTGCCTTCAGGAATTAGCCCGGATTTAGTAACTCGCATGAATGCCTTCGGGACTTAACCCGGTTTTGGTAACTCGCACAAATGCCTTCGGGACTTAACCCGGTTTTAGTAATTCGCACAAATGCCTTCGGGAATTGACCCGGATTTAGTCACTTAGCACAAAAGCCTTCGGGACTTAGCCCGGACACCATTTGAATAAACATGCACATTTAACACTAAATCATGACACATTCGTATTTCATTTTCTTTAGCAAAATTCAAATACAATACACATATCACTCTTGCACATTTCGGTTCAATATCCACACACAAAGAGCATGATTTCGATTCAATTGAGACATGATCTAATCAAATCATAATTTAAGCTCTATTACTCAAGAACTTACCTCGGATGTTGTCGAATGATTCCGATGGCTATTCGACCACTTTTTCCTTCCCTTTATCGGATTTAGCTCCCCTTTGCTCTTGAGCTTAATTTAACAAATAAATTGATTTAATCATTTGAGCATCGAAAGAGGAATTCAAACTCAACACATTAGTTAGTACTCTCCTTAGCCGAATTTTCTAACCAAGAATAGGCATCAATATGCTTGCCTCTAACCGAATGCATGCACACCAATCCCCCTCATGTGGCCGAATATGCATGTCCATGTTGAGGCCAATTATACACTTAATACCACACATAAACGGCATAAATTTTACTCACTAACGCATTCCATATTGTAACTCAATACGCATCAATCATTTACTTCATAACCGAAACATCATCATATGTAAATATATACCTTGAGATAGTATATATGTCATACCAATACATCATGTGCAAACATATATATATATATATATGCTAGAGCCGAATCTCAAAGTTGATTATAACTAAACATGAACATAAATCCAAAACACAAATCTTACCTACCATGCAATAAGCATAAATTATACTTATGGATGTACCATGGCCGAATACATCACAACACCATACCATTTCGATTTTGGTCATGGTTCAACAAACAACTTAATGTCTCACTCAAAAATGCTAAAAAGAAGTCCAAGAGCCATCAATCCACCATCACATGTATCATTAGCAAGCTTCATATTTAACATGCAATGGCATTAACACAACATCCACCTTGGCCGAATACCATCCCCATGACATAGCAAGGATTTGAACCATGGCTAATAAGAACATCAAATTAGCAACCAAAAACATGTATGAATCTCATGGCACAACTTCAAACAAACCTTAATCTTGATACAAGTATGGCCAAACCTCTTCCTAATCCTCTTCCAAACCAAACATGAAGCAAAAACTCCCTCCTTCTTCCTTAGAATTTTCGGCCAAGAGAGAATGGAAAGGATGAACAATTTTTTTTTCTCTTTCCTTCAACTCACGGCAAGGGGGGGGAACACTCACCATTTCCTATTTTTTTTTTCTTCCCTTTCATTATTCAATTCCCATGTTCATTATTTTATTTTTTTCTTACATACACCATTGTTACAACATGTTTCATGACATGTTTTTGCCCATAATCCCTTGTCATGGCCGGCCACTAGCTATTAGGGGGGGAAAATTTGACATGAAGTCCTCCCTTTTGATTACATGCACTATTAGGTCCTTATAGATTAGCCTATCACATTTCAAAAGTGTCACACAAGTCCTAATGACTGAATTCACATGCAATCGACTAAATCGAAGCTTGAAATTTTCACACATTCATAAATACATATTATAGACAATAAATATTATGCTCAAACATTTCGGTGACTCGGTTTAGCAGTCTCGAAACCACTTCCCGACTAGGGTCAATTTTGGGCATCACAACTCTCCCCACTTAAGAAATTTTCGTCCCGAAAATCTTACCGATAAATAGGTTTGGGTATCGCTCTTTCATAGAGTTCTCGGGTTCCCAAGTAGCTTCTTCCATCCCGTGTTTGAGCCATAACACTTTTACTAACGGAACCCTTTTGTGTCGCAACTCCTTCACTTCACGAGCTAGGATACGAATCGGTTCTTCTTCATAACTCATATCGGCTTGAATTTCGACCTCTGATGGACTAATTATGTGCGATGGATCAGATCTATAGCGTCGAAGCATCGAAACATGAAAGACGTCGTGAATCTTATCAAGTTCAGGAGGCAAAATCAATCGATATGCAACTGGACCGACTCGTTCGGAGACTTCATATGGCCCGATGAACCTCGGACTCAATTTGTCTTTACGGCCAAATCTGAGTATCTTTTTCCAAAGCGAAACTTTAAGAAACACTTTATCTCCCACGATACTCAATGTCTTTTCGTTTCAAATCCGCGTCGATTTACGACGATCTGCGGTACGTCTTTAGACTTTCACGGATTACTTTTACTTTACATTCAGCATCTTTAATCAAGTCCACTCAAAATTTTACTTTCACCGAGCTCGGTCCAAAACAATGGTGTACGGCATTTACGGCCGTACAAAGCCAATGTAAGGTGCCATCTTAATACTTGATTGAAAACTATTGTTGTAAGCGAATTCAATCAAAGGTAAATACCGTTCCCATGAACCACTGAACTCGAGGATGCAACATCTCAACATATCCTCAAGTATCTGAATTATCCGCTCGGATTGACCATCGGTTTGTGAATGAAGAGCGGTGCTAAAATGCAACTTGGTACCCAAAGCTTCTTGCAATTTCTTCCAAAATCACGAGGTGAATCTCGGATCTCTATCCGACACAACAGAAATCGGTACCCCGTGTAATCTCACAATCTGAGAAACGTACAATTCAGCGAGTTTATCCAATGAAAAATCCGTACGCACGGGGATAAAGTGAGCCGACTTGTCAGCCTATCAACAACAACCCAAATCGCATCCTTCTTACTTGCGGACAATGGCAGTCTGGACACAAAGTCCATTGTGACTCGATCCCATTTCCACTCGGGTATCTTGATCGGCTGAAGTAATCCTGAAGGCACTTGATGTTCCGCTTTCACTTGTTGACATATTAAACATCTAGAAACAAAGTCGGAGATGTCTCGTTTCATACCATGCCACCAAAACTGACGTTTCAAATCGTTGTACATCTTCGTACTCCCCGGGTGAATTGACATTCGGCTACCATGGGCTTCGTTCAGAATCATCGAAATGAGTTCCGAATTCCTTGGAACACACAAATGACTTCTGAACCTCAAACAATCATCATCATCAATTTGAAACTCTGATTCCTTGTTCGGAACACACTCAGCCCCTTTTGCAACCAATTCATCATCGACTTTCTGAGCTTCACGAATTTGATAGATCAATAATGGTTTGGCTTTTAATTCAGCTACTAACACATTGTCGGGTAGAAACGCACAAGTGTACATTCATCACTGCAGCGAAACGGTGATTTCGGGTTAAGGCGTCCGCAACCACATTAGCCTTTCCCGGGTGATAATCAATGACCAGCTCATAATCTTTCAACAACTCAAGCCAATGCCTTTGTCGTAGATTCAAGTCTCTTTGAGTCATCAAATATTTGAGACTTTTGTGATCCGAAAATATATGGCACTTCTCACCAAATAAGTAATGTCGCCATATTTTCAAGGCGAATACGATGGCAACTAATTCGAGATCATGGGTCGGATAATTCTTCTCATGTGGCTTTAATTGTCTCGACGCATAGGCCACAACTCGACCCTCTTGCATCAATACACAACCTAACCCAAGTAGTGAGGCGTCACTATAGATGACAAACTCTTTGCCTGATTCGGGCTCCACTAAAATTGGAGCTTCCGTCAAATAAGTTTTCAGTTGATCAAAACTTTTCTGACATTTTTCCGTCGGTAGTAACCGGCAAGTCCCAAAAAGCTCCGAACCTCAGTAATATTTCTCGGAGGCTTCCAGTTAAGTATGGCTGAAATTTTGCTCGGGTCAACTCAAATACCCGATGCAGATACCACATGACCCAAGAAGCTAACCTCTCTTAACCAAAACTCACACTTGCTGAACTTAGCATATAACTGCTTATTCCGTAAAATTTGCAACACTAATCTCAGGTGTTCAGCATGTTCGGTCTCATCTCTTGAATAGACCAAGATGTCATCAATGAACACAACTACGAACCGGTCCAAATCTCGTCTCAAGATCCGATTCATCAAATCCATAAATCTGCGGGGCATTAGTGAGCCCGACGGCATCACTAAGAACTCGTAGTGACCATACCTCGTTCGAAAGCGGTTTTGGGTACATCCGAATCTCGAATCCATGAATCGATAATAACCCGATCTCAAATCTATCTTTGAAAACACTGAGGCTCCTTTTAGTTGATCAAACAAATCATCAATATGCGGTAACGGATATTTATTCTTTATCGTCACTTTATTCAGCTGACGATAGTCAATGCACAACCTCATGGTTCCGTCCTTCTTTTTCACAAACAATACTGGTGCACCCCAAGGTGAGAAACTTGGTCGGGCGAAACCTCTATCCGTCAATTCTTGCAACTGAGCTTTCAACTCCTTTAACTTTGTTGGTGCCATACGATACGAACCTATTGTGACAGCCCAAAATTGACCCTAGTCAGGAAGTGGTTTCGGGACCGCTAAACCGAGTCACCGAAATGTTTGAACGTAATATTTATTGTCTAGAATATGTAATTATGAATGTGTGAAAATTTCAAGCTTCGATTTAGCCGATAGCATGTGAATTCAGTTAGTAGGACTTGTGTGACACTTTTGAAAAGTGATAGGCTAATCTATAAGGACCTAATAGTGCATGTAGTCAAAGGGAGGACTTGCATGTCAAATTTCCCCCTAATAGTTAGTGGCCGCCATGACAAGAGATTATGGGTAAAAACATGTCATAAAACATGTTGGGACAATGGTGTATGTAAGAAAAAAATAAAATAGTGAGCATGGGAATTTAATAATGAAAGGAACAAAAAAAAAAGAAAAAATGGTCTCATGCATGCCCATTGCCGTGAGTGTGGAGAAAGAAAGAAGAATTTTTGTTCATCATTTTCATTTCCTTTGGGCTGAAAATTCTAAGGAAGAAGGAAGGAATTCTTGTTTCATGTTGGTTTGGAAGAGGTTTAGGAGGAGGTTTGGCCATACTTGTACCTAGATTAAGGTAAGTTTGATGTTTTGCCATGAGATTCATGTATATTTTAGTTGCTAGCTTGATGTTCTTGTTAGCCCATGGTTCAAATCTTTGTTATGTCATGGGAATGAAATTCGCCAAAGTGAATATGGTGTTAATGCCATTGCATGCTAAATATCAAGCTTGATAATGATTCATGTGATGGTGGATTGAGGATTCTTAGATTTTCTTTTAGCATTTTGAATGAGATACTAAGTTCTTTGTTTAACCATGACCAAATTGAAACGGTATGGTGTTGTGGTATTCGCCATGTTGTATCCATAAGTATGATTCATGCATGTTGCATGGTAAGTAAGATTTAAGCTTTGGATATGTGTGTATATTTGGATATAAGCCACTTGAGAATTCGCCATTGCACCTACATGAATATATGTTTGCACATGATGAATTGGTATGACATGTATACTATTTTAAGGTGTCTATTTGCTTGTGATGTTGTTTGGTTATGAAATAAATGAGAGATGTGTATAGAACTACAATATGTAATCGTTAATTAGGAAAATGTATGCTGTTTTTTTTTGTGTAGTATTAAGTGTAAAATTAGCCTCCACATAGACATGCATATTCGCCAAAGGAAGTAGATTGGTGTGCATGTATTCGGTTAGAGGCAACCATATTGAAGCCTTATCTTGGCTTAGATTGTTGACCAAATGGGTAATAAGTGAGGATGGTTGCGAATATACAAACATACATATGCATGTGTAATTGAATTATGAATGTTTAGCAAGAGGGTTAAACTAGTTGATTTATTGATTAAGCTCAAGGAGTTAAAGAAGGAGAATCAAGCAAGGGAAAGACGAAGGTCATCGAGTAGCCGACTTGGACTATTTTACCCAACACAAGGTAAGTCATTAAGCGTATATTTGGTGTTGATTTAAATGATCAATATATATATGCAAATGTGTTTAAATGAGTTGGTGTGTAAATGGAAATGTATGGAATGATGCCATTGTTGAATGTATAAAGGCAGCAAAATACATAAGGTATTGGTCTCGACACTAAGTGTGCGGGTATAAATGGACACGGTGACAAGATTGGCACTAAGTGTGCGGGTTTAAAATTGTACAGCACTAAGTGTGCGAGTTTGATTATATAGCACTAAGTGTGCGAGTTGAATACATATAGCACTAAGTGTGCGGATTCACTATATGTTCTTGCATTACAATTGGCACTGAGTGTGCGACATTATCGAGCTAATCCGGACAGCGGATCGGGTAAGTACCTCGAGCTCTTGACGAATAGAAAATATGTTCATGCTCGGGGTTGAATTTGGTAAGCCTTAAATCTATGTGATGATTGAAATTGTATGATTGTGGTGGAAATGAGTTAGTGTGTGAAAATGCCTCAAATATCTTGTTGTGTAGAATATGAAATGTGGATGTATGACTTGGTATGAGATTGGACCGAAAGGTCCGAGGAATTATGGTATAGATTCGATATGGATGAGTACCTAGCCTCGTTTATTGTTTCATGTTGTAGTAACTTTATCGGTGGATTGATGAATGCTTATGACTTCTGAGTTGTAAACTCACTCGGTGTTTTCTTGTCACCCATTTTAGGTCTCTCGGACTCGTATTGTTTGCGTGATCGGGACCGTCGTTGAAGTCATCACACCGGCTGAAATCTTGTGGTATTGTTTTTGTTGTTGAAGAACATTTGGCATGTATAGGCTATTATATTTTGTCGAATTGTGGGTTGTAAACTTTAAGCCATGTGAAAATGGCCTATGTGGTCGTCGAGTGGGATGCTAGAACCTATAGCCACGAGTCTTAGAAACTCAAATCTTGATAAGGTGGCCATAATTTGTGTCATGTATGACGGATGATTAAGGCCAAGGAAAAATTCATGAAATTGGCATAGTCTACTGCAGTAACTGTTGCGGACAGCAGCAGTGAGATGAGATTGAAAAATCACTAAAAATAGTAGAAGTAGAATTAAATAGTGAGTAAATTATGGAACTGAACCTTGATGAATCTATTTTATATGGAAGAAACGAAACGACCATATGAGCGGTATACTGAGAAATATTAAGGTTCTCGTGAGACAGGGCTAGAACGGTTTCTGGGTCCCCTGTCGCGACTTTGAAAATTACCATAAATTATCCAGAAAGAATTAGGAGTCATGCCTTATATTTAAAGATTCCATTTTGAGTCTAGTTTCATTAGAAACAAACGGCACCAGTATTAAAGCCCTGTACAGGAGATATTCAAGTTGTAACGTGCGAAGGTCAGATCAGTCGGTCCCTGTAACATGGGTGACTTTAACTAATAAACTGTACCAATTGGCCCAACCAAAATTCTAAAATAAATCCATGGATGGGTATATGAGTCTAAATTCAGGAAAATTTACGAAACCAGTTTCCAAGTTTTGAAACTCGAGATATGATTTTTAAGGCGACGGTGATGCAGTTTTCCAGCCTGACTGGTAATGTCAAATTGGTTGGTATCTTGAGAGGTTTGGCGTTAACCCTCGTGTCCGACAATCGCGTCGGTCACGAGTTAGGGGTGTTACAATTTTATTGGTATCAGAGCTATGGTTTAGTCGGTTCTAGGACTACCATAGCACGTGTGAGTCTAGCTATACATGCCAAATTGTTAGCGCTTAATAATGTGATGACTTCTGACGGTTGGAATTTTTGTTTTGATTAGCAATGGAACTCGGGGTAGAGAGACCGTTGGCGGATGACGTTGAAAGTGTAGCGGCTGCTCCTGCGCAAGGGACACCGCCCGTTGAGCCTCAGTCATCCGCGAATAATCAAAATGAAGGGGCGAAACAAGCCTTCTTCACCATGATGAATGAGTGGGTCGCGCAATATGCCCGAACCAACCCGGCTGTCCAACCATTCCCGAATTTAAATACTCCACCCCAAGAGCCCGCAATGCCTCCAGTTACTGATCCTGTGAGGCTGAGTAAACCACCTGTGGACTTGATTAGGAAGCGTGGGGCCGAGGAGTTCAAGGCCATAGTTACTGATGATGCCGAAAAGGCCGAGTTCTGGCTCGATAACACCATTAGAGTGTTAGATGAACTGTCATGCACACCCGATGAATGTCTTAAGTGTGCTATATCCTTGTTGCGAGACTCAGCTTACTATTGGTGGAGGACTTTAATTTCCATAGTCCCAAATGAACGAGTTACTTGGGATTTCTTCCAATCCAATTTGAAAGAAATACATTAGTCAACGGTTCATCGATCGAAGTGTAAGGAATTCTTGGAACTCAAGCAAGGCGGATGATCAGATCTCGAATCGAACATGAGTTCGTAAGACTTAGTCGGTATGCTCGGAGTGTGTGGCTGATGAGGTTGCGATGTGCAAAAGATTTGAAGAAGGATTGAATGAAGAGTTAAAGTTACTAGTGGGAATTTTGGAGATAAAGGAGTTCGTGACACTAGTCGAACGAGCACGCAAGGCGGAAGAACTTGGGAAGGAGAAGAAGAAGGCTGAATTTGAAGCAAGAGATTACCGTAAAAGATCGACGAGTAAAGCTCCGTTCTCGGCTGTAAAGAGGTTCGGGGAGGACACCAATGAAGTCGAGGACCATGCGGGAATTTCCATTAGAGCCCGACCATTGGCGGACTCCCGAGCTACTTGAGAGCTAGTGTGGGCAATAATCGTCAAGAGAGACCGAATGCCCCCAATGTGGAAGACGACACCTAGGTGAATGTTGGGGTAAGTCTGTTAATAGGGCTGTTATGGATGCGGTTCAAGGACCACTTCATTAGAGATTGCACGGAGCTAGATGAGAGGAATAAGACGCAAGGTGTAAGACCTAGTGGAACGACGGTTTGGAGGTAGGCCCCGAGAATCTCTGGAGGTAGGGGTGGTAATCGAAAGGAGCCTCTAATACTGACTGTCCGATCCGAGACCCGTACTCTGCTAGAGCATATGCCATCCGCGCATACGAGAGGAGGCATCCTCCCCGACGTTATCACTGGTACTTTTACTCTCTTTGATACTATTGTGATTGCATTGATTGACCCGGCTCTACTCACTCATATGTATGTGAAACCTTAGCATCCAAAGAAGACTCTACCGTTGAGTCTCTTGAGTTCGTAATTCGAGTGTCAAACCCTTTGGGTCAATACGTGCTTTCGTTGATAAAGTGTGCAAGAGATGCCCCCTAACAATTCGAGAATCCTATTTTCCGGCCGATCTGATGCTTCTACCATTTAATGAATTCGATGTTATTCTTGGTATGGATTGGTGACCGTACATGATGCGTTGGTGGACTGCAAAGGAAAACCATTGATTTGAGGAGTGCAAATAATGAGGTAGTCCGAGTCGAGTCTCTTGATTTAAAAGGAGCGCCAAATGATAATATCTTCTATGACCGCTCGGAGGTATGTGAAAAGTGGTGTGAAACATACCTTGCGTATGTGTTTGGAAGTAAAGAGACGGAAAGGAAACTCGAATCGGTACCAGTGGTTTGTGAGTATTCAGATGTTTTTCCTGAGGAGTTACCTGGATTGCCACCGGTTCGAGAAGTGGAATTCGCATCGAAGTTGTCTTGGGTACTACGCCGATTTCAATAGCCCCGTGTCGTATGGCATTAACGGAATTAAAGGAATTGAAGGTTCAATTGCAAGAATTGACGGATAGAGGTTTCGCTCGACCGAGTTTTTCTCCATGGGGCGCTTTTGTATTGTTTGTGAAGAAGAAGGACGGAACCATGAGGTTGTGCATCGACTATCGTCCACTCAATAAAGTGACGATAAAGAATAAATATCCATTGCCACGAATTGACGATTTGTTTGATCAATTAAAGGGAGCCTCGGTGTTTTCAAAGATAGATTTGAGGTCGGGTACTATCGGTTGAGGTCCGAGAATCGGACATACCAAAACCGCTTTTAGAACGAGGTACGGTCACTACGAATTCTTGGTGATGCCGTTTGGGCTCACTAATGCCCTGCGGTGTTTATGGATTTAATGAATAGAATTTTCAGGCCATACTTGGATCGGTTCGTAGTTGTATTTATCGATGACATTTTGGTCTATTCGAGAGATGAAACCGAGCATCTTGAACACCGAGGCTAGTGTTGCAAATCTTACGAGATAAGCGATTATACATAAAGTTCAAGAAATGTGAATTTTGGTTGAAAGAGGTTAGCTTTTGGGGCACGTGGTGTCCGCACGGTGTCGGGTGGACCCGAACAAAATTCGCCATAGTCGATTGGAAACCACCAAGGAATGTTACCGAAGTTAGGAGCTTTTTGGGGCTTGCGGTTATTACCGACGATTTGTAAAGGTTTCTCGACGATAGCCACGCCAATGACGGCTTACTCCAAAAGGATGTTAAGTTCGAATGGACAGAGAAATGTCAGAAAAGTTTCGATCAACTGAAAGCTTATTTGACTGAAGCCCCAATTCTAGTGCAACCCGAATCGGGCAAAGAGTTTGTCATTTATAGTGACGCATCCCTACTTGGGTTGGGTTGCGTATTGATGCAAGAAGGGCGAGTTGTGGCCTATGCGTCGAGGCAATTAAAGCCACATGAGAAAAATTATCCGACCCATGATCTCGAATTGGCTGCCATCGTATTCGCCTTAAAGATATGGCGACATTACTTATTTGGTGAGAAGTGCCATGTGTATTCGGATCACAAAAGTCTCAAATATTTGATGACCCAAAGAGACTTAAATCTGCGACAAAGGCGATGGCTCGAGTTGTTAAAAGATTATGAGCTCGTCATTGATTATCACCCGGGAAAGGCTAATGTGGTTGCGGATGCCTTAAGCCGGAAATCACTATTTGCTTTACGAGCGATGAATGTACACTTGTCTATCCTACCCGACAATGTGTTAGTAGCTGAATTGAAAGCCAAACCATTATTGATACGTCAAATTCGTGAAGCTCGAGAAAGTCGACGATGAGTTGGTTGCAAAGCGGGATGAGTGTGTTCGAACAAGGACTCGAATTTCAAATCGATGATGACGATTGTTTGAGGTTCGAAGTCGTCTGTGTCCCAAAGAATTGAACTTATTCCAATAATTTTGAACGAAGCCCATTGTAGCCGAATGGCAATCCACCCGGGAGTACGAAGATGTACAACGATTTGAAACGTCGGTTTTGGTGGCATGGTATGAAACGGGACATATCCGACTTTGTTTCGAGATGTTTAATATGTCAACAAGTGAAAGCTGTGACACCCCTAATGTGACCCTAGTCGGAGAGTGGTTTCGGGACCACGAAACCGAGTCACAAGAATAATTAAGTGTTATATTCCGTGCTTATTGTATGTGGAATTGGTATGCGTAAATATTTCGTGTCTCGATTTTTATTAATTAGGTGCTAATTTATAAGAAAGGACCCATGTGCTAGGACTTGAAAATGTGATAGGTGTATTTTTAAGTGGCCTAATAATGCATAAAGTGAAATAAATGGAGTTGCATGTCAAATTCCCCAAATTTGACTATAGTGGCCGGCCATGGTGATGAATATGGGCAAAAGAAAACATGTCTTAAACATGTTTTGCTAGTGGTGCATGTTTGGAATAATAAAATAAGAGTATGAAAAAAAGAAAAAAAAGAAAAAAATGTTCATCCTTCTCCATAGGCTTGGCCGAATGTACTAAGGAAAGAAGAGAAAAAAATTTGTTCATCCTTTCTCATCTTCTTGGCCGAAATTACTAAGGGAAAAGGGGGAGGATTTTTGCTTCATGCTTGGGTTGGAAAAGACCTAGAAGGAGATTTGGCTAAGTTTACATCAAGATTAAGGTATGTATGAGGTTGTGTTAGGAGTTTCATGCATGACTTGGTTACTAACTTGATGTGCATGTTAGCCATGGCTCAAATCTTTGTTATGCCATGGAAATGGTATTTGGGCAAAGTTGTTATGGTGATAAAGCCATTGCATGCTAAGTGTGAAGCTTGATGATGATGCATGCAATGATGGATTTTCTACTCATGAGTAAGATTTTGAGTTTTCTCTTTGTTTTATCATGATTGAAGTTGAAAAGGAGCATGATTGTCATATTCGCCATGATGCATTCTTGAGCATGATTCATGCTTCTTGCATGTTAGTTAAAATTTGTGTTTTGGATGGCTATGGACACCTTGAAAATTCGCCATGCTCATATATGCATATATATGATTGCACATTATGTTTGGTTATGAACTAAGTGATGAATATATTGGTTTAAAGAAGAAAATGTGGAAGAATGCTTGTGAAATTGCAAGCACAATTGACCTAGCACACATATAAGTGCTTGATGCTATATTATAAGTTTTGGGCCACAATGTGCAAAGCATTAATTAGTAAATTGCATGCTGTTTTTGTGAGGTATTAAGTGCAAAATTGACCTCAACATGTACATGAATATTCGGCCTTGGATAGCCTATTGAAGGCCTTAGCATTTCCTTGATGCTCAAATAAATTGTATTGAATTGCTTGATGTAGTTTAAAATGTGCATGACCATTGTGTATTCAAGCTAAAGAGTGGCCATATGACCATTTAAAATCCTTGTCATATTCGGCCATAAGCAAGCACAATGAGGTTTTAATAAATTGAATTTGTTTGAATTAGCTCAAGAGCTAAGAGGGCCACAATTGGACAAGGGGAAGGAAAAGGTGATCGAATAGCCGAAAAAGCCGTTCGACAACATCCGAGGTAAGTCCTCAAGAAGTGACCTTACTTGAATTATGTGAGATGAAATATGGATGTGTATGATTATTGATTATGTGTGTATGAGTATTTGAATTCCACCCGGGCTAAGTCCCGAAGGCGAATATGCTAATGATTATAATTGTGTTTGAGCCTTAGTAACGAAAATGAAATATGTATGTCCAATGATTATTGATGTATGTGTGCATGAGAAATTGAATGATATCGGGCTAAGCCGAAGACAATTATGCTGGAAATTATATCCGGTTAAGACCGAAGGCAATTGTGCTAGTGGCTATATCCGGGCTAAGGCCCAAGGCATTCGTCTGAAGTTATTCTATCCGGGCTAAGACCAAGGCATTTGTGCACGCGATTATATCCGGTTATATTCAAGAATCTTGGGCTGGAGGTGAGTGTTGGTTGCTGAAATGAATTCAATTAGTACACTCGGAAAGCCCAAAGGGTAAGGTACGTTATATGTGCATTGGAAAGTCGGCGTGTTTGAGCAACATTCGCTCAATCGACTAATGAATTTCAGTTATTGAATTGATTGATGCTTTGCGAACTTATATAATGATGAAGTATGAAGTAAGAATGTGTATTAATGAAATGATGCATTTGGCTATGTGAATGTATTGCTGTAATTAGAGTTAATTATATTCCTTGAGACTTACTAAGCATAAAAATGCTTACCCCGTTGCTTTGGCTCTTAGTTATCTAGATTTCGCTCGAAGCAATCGGATTTGGGATCGTTGAAGTCGAAGTCATCCACACTATCAAGCCTCCATTTTGGTATAAATTTTTTTTGGTTGAACTTGAGATGGCATGTATAGGACTACCCCTTGTTTGTTAAATATGTTGTAATGTAAGTATGTACGGCCATGCGAAAATGGCTCGAAAAGGGAAGCATGAACTTAGACTAATTGTGGGTTGTATGTATATATTTTGTGTCATGATGTGGCTATGGCTTGGAAATGGGAATGTTGGTCATATGATCAGCCATTGGCATGGTTAAAATGATCATATATGAACCTATGTATGGTAAGACTAGTTGAATCATGGAGACCACCAAATAGGTAAGTCCTATCTTAAAAACAGATGCTGCCAGCTGCAGTGGCATGAATGTGAAAAATCACCAAAATTCATAGGAATGGAATTAAATAGTGAATAAGCTATGTAAATGAACCTTGAGGAGTCTATTTTCATATGGAAGAAACGAAACGGTCATAGGAGTTACAGGTTAAGAGATATTAAAGCTATTGTGAGACAGGGCCAGAATGGTTTCTGGGTTCCCTGTCGCAACTTTAAAATTCACTATAAATTATCCAAAAGAATTAGGAGATATACCTTATATGTACAGATTCAATTTTGAGTCTAGTTTCATTAGAAATAAACGAAACCAGCATCAAAGCCCTGTACAGAGAGATATTCAAGTTATACCGCGCGAAGGTCAGAGCAGTCGATCCCTGTAACAGGGGTAACTTTAACTAATAAACTGTACCAATTGGCCTGACCAAAAATCCTAGAAATAAATCCATGGATGGATATATGAGTCTAAATTCAGGGAAAATTTACGAAACCAGTTTCCGAGTTTTGAAACTCGAGATATGATTTTTAAGGCGACAGTGACGCAGTTTTCCAGCCTGACTGGAAATGTCAAATTGGTGGGCAAAAACATGTGAACTTGGTTTGTTAACCCCTCGGGTCCGACACGGCGATGGTCTCGGGTTTGGGGTGTTACAATTTTATTGGTATCGAGCCACGGTTTAGTCGATTCTAGGACTACCGTGATGTGTTTGGGGTCTAGCTATACATGCCATTAAATGATGAATCGATAGTGTGATGATTTCGACAATTTGACTTCATGTTTGTTTATAGCAATGGATCCCGATCCCAACCGAGCGATAGCGATGATGTGGAGAGTGTGGCGCTGCTCGCGCAAGGGACAGCGCCGGCGGACTCTCAACCTATGGCCAGTAATCCTAATGACAAGGCTAGGCAAGCCTTTTATAGTGTGATGAACGAATGGTTTAATCAATACATTCGAACCAACACGGCTGTTCCACCACCTCCATTCCCGACGAATGCAACCCCGCACCTACAATACCTCCGTGTGATGACCAAATAAGGTCAAGTAAGCCCCATCGATAGGATTCAAAACATGGGGCCACTGAATTTAAGGCTACGGATGATGATGATGCCGAAGCGAGCTGAATTATGGTTAGATAACACTATCTGGGTGCTTGATGAGCTATCCTGTACACCGATGAGTGCTTAAAGTGTACCATCTCCTTGCTACGCGAGTCCGCCTACTATTGGTGGAGTACTCGACTTGTGGTGCCTAGAGAGCAAGTGACTTGGGAATTCTTTCAAACCGAGTTCGAAAAAGTATATCGATCGAGATTCATCGACCAAAAGCGGAGGAATTTCTTGACCTTAAGCAAGGTTCTATGTCCGTTACCGACTACGAACGAAAGTTTGTGAGGCTTAGCCAGACGCTGCGAGAATGCATTTCGTCCGAAGCTATTATGTGTAAACGCCGAGGATGGGCTGAATGATGATATAAGGATGTTTGTTGGCATTCTCGAGATACGAGAGTTCGTAGTACTTGTTGAGCGAGCTTGTAAAGCCAAGAGCTTAGAAAGGAGAAACAAAAAGCTGATGTGGGGATTGGAGAATTCCGAAAGAGGTCCTCGGGAAAGTCTCTTCAACAAGCATCGAAGAGATTTCGAGATGATGCGAGCCGGTCTAGAGGCGTTTTGGGCTTTTCTAGACGAGGACGCGATCGACCCCCTGTGACCACACGAGTCACCTCGATCGCCGGTGGCGGAAATGATCGCCGAGAGAGGCGGAGTGTCCACATTGTGGCAAATGGCATTCGGGAGCTGTTGGTTTCGTGATCGCTCTCGCTATAAGTGTGGATCGGCCGACCACTTTATGAAGGATTGCCCGAGGATGCATGAACAGAATGCAAGTCGAGTGCAAACCCGGTGCTACCAACGCTCGAGGTAGGCCACCTAGAAATATGGGCAATGTCGATGGCGGTCGAGAGGATCTAGAGATGCTACCATCGATCCGAGGCTCGTGCTCTGCTAGGACTTATGCCATACGCGCACGCCGAGGATGCTGCCTCTCCGGATGTTATTACCGCTACTTTCACTCTTTTCAATACAAATGTAATTGCTTTGATTGACCTGGTTCTACTCATTCATATATATGTGAAACCTTAGCATCCAAGAAGACTTTGCCCATTGAGTCTCATGAGTTTGTAATTCGGTGTCAAACCCTTGGGTCATTACGTGCTTGTTAACAAAGTGTGCAAGAAAAGTCCCTAGTGTTCCGAGGTTCTTGTTTTCCGTGGACTTAATGCTTTTGCCATTCGATGAGTTCGATGTTATTCTTGGTTTGGATTGGTTGACCATGCACGATGCGGTGGTAAATTGCAAGAGCAAGACTATCGATTTGAGGTGCGCGAATAATGAAATAATTCGGGTTGAGTCCACGGACTTAAAGGGTTGCC
Source organism: Gossypium arboreum (assembly GCF_025698485.1). NCBI lineage: Eukaryota > Viridiplantae > Streptophyta > Magnoliopsida > Malvales > Malvaceae > Gossypium > Gossypium arboreum. The sequence continues at coordinate 52,965,119 of NC_069071.1, read as the reverse complement.
ACCGTAATATCGCCGATGTTGGCCCGAAATATGTAAGAAAAGGGTGCGGCGTACCTTGCGTCGTACTCGATGACAAGGAATCGAGAAGAAACCCGAATCTGCGCCCGTGGTTTGTGAATACCGGATGTTTTCCCGAAGAATTGCCGGGTTTACCACTGTTCGGAAATAGAATTTGGCATCGAATTAGTACCGGTACCACTCAATTTCGATAGCTCCGTATCGTATGGCACCAACGGAATTAAAGGAGTTGAAAGTTCAATTGCAAGAATTGGTGGATAGAGGTTTTGCTCGCCCGAGTTTTTCGCCTTGGGGTGCGCCGGTGTTGTTCGTGAAGAAGAAGGATGGAACCATGCGACTGTGCATCGACTATCGTCAGCTTAACAAAGCGACGATAAAGAACAAATATCCATTGCCACGTATTGATGACTTGTTCGATCAACTGAAGGGAGCCTCGGTGTTCTCGAAAATAGATTTGAGATCGGGCTACTATCAATTGCGAATCCGAGATTCAGACGTGCCCAAGACGCCTTGAGCGAGATATGGTCACTATGAGTTCTGGTGATGCCGTTTGGGCTCACTAATGCCCTCGCGGTATTTATGGATTTAATGAATCGAATCTTTAGACCATATTTGGATCGATTCGTAGTCGTGTTCATTGATGACATCTTGGTCTATTCAAGAAATGAGACCGAACATCTTGAACACCGCGTTAGTGCCGCAAATTTTACGGACAAGCAATTATATGCTAAGTTCAAAGAAGTGTGAGTTCGGTTAAGAGAGGTTAGCTTCTTGGGTCATGTGGTATTCAGATCGGTATTCGAGTCGACCAATAAAATTTCAGCCATACTAAATTGGAAGCCTCCGAGAATATTACGAGGTTCAAGCTTTTTGGGCTTGCGGTTATTACCGACGATTTGTAAAGGCTTCTCAACGATAGCCACGCCGATGACGGTTACTCCAAAAGGATGTTAAGTTCGAATGGACGGAGAAATGCCAAAAAGCTTCGATCAACTGAAAACTTATTTGATGAAGCCCCAATTCTAGTGCAACCCGAGTCCCGCAAGGAGTTTGTTATCTATAGCGACGCCTCTACTTGGGTTAGGTTGCGTATTAATGCAAGAAGGTCGAGTTGTGGCCTATCGTCGAGGCAATTAAAGCCACATGAGAAAAATTATCCGACTCATGATCTCGAATTGGCGCCATCGTATTCGCCTTAAAGATTTGGCGACATTACTTATTTGGTGAAAGGTGCCATGTATACTCGGATCACAAAAGTCTCAAATATTTGATGACCCAAAGAGACTTAAATCTGCGACAAAGACGTTGGCTTGAGTACATTAAAGGATTATGAATCGATCATTGATTATCACCCGAAAGGCGAATGTGGTTGCGGATGCCTTGAGTCGTAAATCGTTATTCACTTTACGAGCGATGAATGTGCACTTGTCCGTCCGATCCGACAAAGTGTTAGTGGCTGAATTGAAAGCCAAACCATTATTGACACACCAAATTCGAGAAGCTCGTAAAGTCGACGATGAGTTGGTTGCAAAACAGTTGCGTGTGTTCGAACAAGGACTCGGAGTTTCAAATCGACGATGACGATTGTTTGAGGTTCAAAAGTCGTCTGTGTGTCCCAAAGAATTCGGAACTCATTTCGATAATTCTAAATGAAGCCCATTGTAGCCAAATGGCAATCCACCCGGGGAGTACGAAGATGTACAATGATTTGAAACGTCGATTTTGGTGGCATGGTATGAAGCGAGACATCTCCGACTTTGTTTCGAGATGTTTAATATGTCAACAAGTGAAAGCGGAACATCAGGTGCCTTCAGGATTACTTCAGCCAATCACGATACCCGAGTGGAAATGGGATCGAGTCACAATGGACTTTGTATCCGGACTGCCATTGTCAGCAAGTAAGAAGGATGCGGTTTGGGTCGTGGTAGATCGATTGACTAAGTCGGCCCACTTTGTCCCCGTACGTATGGATTTTTCAATGGACAAATTAGCGGAATTGTACGTTTCTCAGATTGTGAAATTACACGGGGTGCCTATTTCTATCGTGTCGGATAGAGATCCGAGATTTACCTCGCGATTTTGGAAAAAGTTGCAAGAAGCTTTGGGTACCAAGTTGCATTTCAAAGACCGCCTTTCACCCCCAAACCGATGGTCAATCCGAGCGGATAATTCAGATACTTGAGGATATGTTAAGATGTTGCGTCCTCGAGTTTAGTGGTTCATGGGAACGGTATTTGCCGTTGATTGAATTCGCTTACAACAACAGCTTTCAATCGAGTATTAAGATGGCACCCTACGAGGCTTTGTACGCGTAAATGCCGTACACCATTGTTTTGACCGAGCTTGGTGAAAGCAAGATTTTCGGTGGATTTGATTAGGGATGCTGAACGAAAGTGAAAGTAATCCGTGAAAGTTTGAAGATAGCCTTCGATCGTCGTAAGTCGACGCGCGGATATGAAGCGTAAGGATATCGAGTATCGTGGGTGATAAAGTGTTTCTCAAGGTATCGCCTTGGAAAAAGATACTCGTGTTCGGTAGTAAGGGCAAGTTGAGCCCGAGGTTCATTGGGCCATATGAGATATCGAGTGAGTCGGTCCGGTGGCATATCGTTTGATTTTGCCCCCGAACTCAAAAGGTTCACGATGTCTTCCACGTTTCGATGCTTGACGTTATAGATCCGATCCATCGCACGTGATTAGTCCATCGAAATTGAAATTCAAGCTAATATGAGTTATGAGGAAGAACCGATTTGTATCCTATCACGAGAAGTGAAAGAGTTGCGAAACAAGCGGGTTCCGCTAGTGAAAGTGTTATGGCTCAAGCACGTGATAGAAGAAGCTACTTGGGAGACCGAGAACTCTATGAGAGAGCGATATCCGAACCTATTTACCGTAAGCTTTTCGGGACGAAAATCTCTTGAGTGGGGAGAGTTGTGACACCCTAATGTGACCCTAGTCGGAGAGTGGTTTCGGGACCACGAAACCGAGTCACAAGAATAATTAAGTGTTATATTCCGTGCTTATTGTATGTGGAATTGGTATGCGTAAATATTTCGTGTCTCGATTTTTATTAATTAGGTGCTAATTTATAAGAAAGGACCCATGTGCTAGGACTTGAAAATGTGATAGGTGTATTTTTAAGTGGCCTAATAATGCATAAAGTGAAATAAATGGAGTTGCATGTCAAATTCCCCAAATTTGACTATAGTGGCCGGCCATGGTGATGAATATGGGCAAAAGAAAACATGTCTTAAACATGTTTTGCTAGTGGTGCATGTTTGGAATAATAAAATAAGAGTATGAAAAAAAAGAAAAAAAGAAAAAAAATGTTCATCCTTCTCCATAGGCTTGGCCGAATGTACTAAGGAAAGAAGAGAAAAAAATTTGTTCATCCTTTCTCATCTTCTTGGCCGAAATTACTAAGGGAAAAGGGGGAGGATTTTTGCTTCATGCTTGGGTTGGAAAAGACCTAGAAGGAGATTTGGCTAAGTTTACATCAAGATTAAGGTATGTATGAGGTTGTGTTAGGAGTTTCATGCATGACTTGGTTACTAACTTGATGTGCATGTTAGCCATGGCTCAAATCTTTGTTATGCCATGGAAATGGTATTTGGGCAAAGTTGTTATGGTGATAAAGCCATTGCATGCTAAGTGTGAAGCTTGATGATGATGCATGAAATGATGGATTTTCTACTCATGAGTAAGATTTTGAGTTTTCTCTTTGTTTTATCATGATTGAAGTTGAAAAGGAGCATGATTGTCATATTCGGCCATGATGCATTCTTGAGCATGATTCATGCTTCTTGCATGTTAGTTAAAATTTGTGTTTTGGATGGCTATGGACACCTTGAAAATTCGGCCATGCTCATATATGCATATATATGATTGCACATTATGTTTGGTTATGAACTAAGTGATGAATATATTGGTTTAAAGAAGAAAATGTGGAAGAATGCTTGTGAAATTGCAAGCACAATTCGGCCTAGCACACATATAAGTGCTTGATGCTATATTATAAGTTTTAATACAATGTGCAAAGCATTAATTAGTAAATTGCATGCTGTTTTTGTGAGGTATTAAGTGCAAAATTGACCTCAACATGTACATGAATATTCGCCTTGGATAGCCTATTGAAGGCCTTAGCATTTCCTTGATGCTCAAATAAATTGTATTGAATTGCTTGATGTAGTTTAAAATGTGCATGACCATTGTGTATTCAAGCTAAAGAGTGGCCATATGACCATTTAAAATCCTTGTCATATTCGCCATAAGCAAGCACAATGAGGTTTTAATAAATTGAATTTGTTTGAATTAGCTCAAGAGCTAAGAGGGCCACAATTGGACAAGGGAAGGAAAAGGTGATCGAATAGCCGAAAAAGCCGCTCGACAACATCCGAGGTAAGTCCTCAAGAAGTGACCTTACTTGAATTATGTGAGATGAAATATGGATGTGTATGATTATTGATTATGTGTGTATGAGTATTTGAATTCCACCCGGCTAAGTCCCAAGGCGAATATGCTAATGATTATAATTGTGTTTGAGCCTTAGTAACGAAAATGAAATATGTATGTCCAATGATTATTGATGTATGTGTGCATGAGAAATTGAATGATATCCGGCTAAGCCCAAGACAATTATGCTGGAAATTATATCCGGTTAAGACCGAAGGCAATTGTGCTAGTGGCTATATCCGGGCTAAGGCCCAAGGCATTCGTATGAAGTTATTCTATCCGGCTAAGACCAAGGCATTTGTGCACGCGATTATATCCGGTTATATTCAAGAATCTTGGGCTGGAGGTGAGTGTTGGTTGCTGAAATGAATTCAATTAGTACACTCGGAAAGCCCAAAGGGTAAGGTACGTTATATGTGCATTGGAAAGTCGACGTGTTTGAGCAACATTCGCTCAATCGACTAATGAATTTCAGTTATTGAATTGATTGATGCTTTGCGAACTTATATAATGATGAAGTATGAAGTAAGAATGTGTATTAATGAAATGATGCATTTGGCTATGTGAATGTATTGCTGTAATTAGAGTTAATTATATTCCTTGAGACTTACTAAGCATAAAAATGCTTACCCCGTTGCTTTGGCTCTTAGTTATCTAGATTTCGCTCGAAGCAATCGGATTTGGGATCGTTGAAGTCGAAGTCATCCACACTATCAAGCCTCCATTTTGGTATAAATTTTTTTGGTTGAACTTGAGATGGCATGTATAGGACTACCCCTTGTTTGTTAAATATGTTGTAATGTAAGTATGTACGGCCATGCGAAAATGGCTCGAAAAGGGAAGCATGAACTTAGACTAATTGTGGGTTGTATGTATATATTTTGTGTCATGATGTGGCTATGGCTTGGAAATGGGAATGTTGGTCATATGATCAGCCATTGGCATGGTTAAAATGATCATATATGAACCTATGTATGGTAAGACTAGTTGAATCATGGAGACCACCAAATAGGTAAGTCCTATCTTAAAAACAGATGCTGCCAGCTGCAGTGGCATGAATGTGAAAAATCACCAAAATTCATAGGAATGGAATTAAATAGTGAATAAGCTATGTAAATGAACCTTGAGGAGTCTATTTTCATATGGAAGAAACGAAACGGTCATAGGAGTTACAGGTTAAGAGATATTAAAGCTATTGTGAGACAGGGCCAGAATGGTTTCTGGGTTCCCTGTCGCAACTTTAAAAATTCACTATAAATTATCCAAAAGAATTAGGAGATATACCTTATATTTACAGATTCCATTTTGAGTCTAGTTTCATTAGAAACAAACGACACCAGCATCAAAGCCCTGTACAGAGAGATATTCAAGTTATACCGCGCGAAGGTCAGAGCAGTCGATCCCTGTAACAGGGTAACTTTAACTAATAAACTGTACCAATTGGCCCGACCAAAATCCTAGAAATAAATCCATGGATGGATATATGAGTCTAAATTCAGGGAAAATTTACAAAACCAGTTTCCGAGTTTTGAAACTCGAGATATGATTTTTAAGGCGACAGTGACGCAGTTTTCCAGCCTGACTGGAAATGTCAAATTGGTGGGCAAAAACATGTGAACTTGGTTTGTTAACCCCTCGGGTCCGACACCGGCGATGGTCTCGGGTTTGGGGTGTTACAAAAGCGGAACATCAAGTGCCTTCAGGATTGCTTCAGCCGATCACGATACCCGAGTGGAAATGGGATCGAGTCACAATGGACTTTGTGTCCGGGCTGCCATTGTCAGCTAGTAAGAAGGATGCGATTTGGGTTGTTGTTGATAGACTGACTAAGTCGGCTCACTTTATCCCCGTGCGTACGGATTTTTCATTGGATAAACTAGCCGAATTGTACATTTCTCAGATTGTGAGATTACACGGGGTACCGATTTCTATTGTGTCGGATAGAGATCCGAGATTTACCTCGCGATTTTGGAAGAAATTTCAAGAAGCTTTGGGTACCAAGTTGCATTTCAGCACCGCCTTTCACCCCCAAACCGATGGTCAATCCGAACGGATAATTCAAATACTCGAGGATATGTTGAGATGTTGTATCCTTGAGTTTAGTGGTTCATGGGAACGGTATCTGCCTTTGATTGAATTCGCTTACAACAATAGCTTTCAATCAAGTATTAAGATGGCGCCTTACGAGGCTTTATACTGATCGTAAATGCCGCACCCCATTATTCGGACTGAACTTAGTGAAGGTAAATTCTTGAGGTTGATTTGGTTAAGGATGCCGAGCAAAGAGTTCGAGTAATTCGTGAAAGTTTGAAAGTCGCTTGGATCGCCAAAAGTCGATGCGGATTTGAAAAGAAAAGATATTGAATATCGTGTTGGAGACAAGGTCTTTCTCAAAGTTTCACCTTGGAAGAAGGTGCTTAGATTTGGCCGTAAGGAAAATTGAGCCCGAGGTTCATCGGGCCATATGAAATATCTGAACGAGTCGGTCGGTCGCGTATCGTTTGATTTTGCCCCCGAACTTGAAAGGATTCACAACGTCTTCCATGTTTCGATGCTTCGACGTTATAGATCGACCGTCACACGTAATTAGTCCATCGAGGTTGAAATTCAAGCCGATATGAGTTATGAAGAAGAACCGATTCGTATCCTAGCTCGTGAAGTGAAGGAGTTACGAAACAAAAGAGTTCCATTAGTAAAAGTGTTATGGCTCAAACACGGGATGGAAGAAGCTACTTGGGAACCCGAGAACTCTATGAAAGAGCGTTACCCAAACCTATTTACGGTAAGATTTTCGGGACGAAAATTTCTTAAGTGGGGAGAGTTGTGACAGCCCAAAATTGACCCTAGTCGGAAGTGGTTTCGGGACCGCTAAACCGAGTCACCAAATGTTTGAACGTAATATTTATTGTCTAGAATATGTAATTATGAATGTGTGAAAATTTCAAGCTTCGATTTAGCCGATAGCATGTGAATTCAGTTAGTAGGACTTGTGTGACACTTTTGAAAAGTGATAGGCTAATCTATAAGGACCTAATAGTGCATGTAGTCAAGGGAGGAGTTGCATGTCAAATTTCCCCCTAATAGTTAGTGGCCGCCATGACAAGAGATTATGGGTAAAAACATGTCATAAAACATGTTGGGACAATGGTGTATGTAAGAAAAAATAAAATAGTGAGCATGGGAATTTAATAATGAAAGGAACAAAAAAAAAAGAAAAATGGTCTCATGCATGCCCATTGTCGTGAGTGTGGAGAAAGAAAGAAGAATTTTTGTTCATCATTTTCATTTCCTTTGGGCTGAAAATTCTAAGGAAGAAGGAAGGAATTCTTGTTTCATGTTGGTTTGGAAGAGGTTTAGGAGGAGGTTTGGCCATACTTGTACCTAGATTAAGGTAAGTTTGATGTTTTGCCATGAGATTCATGTATATTTTAGTTGCTAGCTTGATGTTCTTGTTAGCCCATGGTTCAAATCTTTGTTATGTCATGGGAATGAAATTCGCCAAAGTGAATATGGTGTTAATGCCATTGCATGCTAAATATCAAGCTTGATAATGATTCATGTGATGGTGGATTGAGGATTCTTAGATTTTCTTTTAGCATTTTTGAATGAGATACTAAGTTCTTTGTTTAACCATGACCAAATTGAAACGGTATGGTGTTGTGGTATTCGCCATGTTGTATCCATAAGTATGATTCATGCATGTTGCATGGTAAGTAAGATTTAAGCTTTGGATATGTGTGTATATTTGGATATAAGCCACTTGAGAATTCGCCATTGCACCTACATGAATATATGTTTGCACATGATGAATTGGTATGACATGTATACTATTTTAAGGTGTCTATTTGCTTGTGATGTTGTTTCGGTTATGAAATAAATGAGAGATGTGTATAGAACTACAATATGTAATGCGTTAATTAGGAAAATGTATGCTGTTTTTTTGTGTAGTATTAAGTGTAAAATTAGCCTCCACATAGACATGCATATTCGCCAAAGGAAGTAGATTGGTGTGCATGTATTCGGTTAGAGGCAACCATATTGAAGCCTTATCTTGGCTTAGATTGTTGACCAAATGGGTAATAAGTGAGGATGGTTGCCGAATATACAAACATGCATATGCATGTGTAATTGAATTATGAATGTTTAGCAAGAGGGTTAAACTAGTTGATTTATTGATTAAGCTCAAGGAGTTAAAGAAGGAGAATCAAGCAAGGGAAAGATGAAGGTCATCGAGTAGCCGACTTGGACTGTTTTACCCAACACAAGGTAAGTCATTAAGCGTATATTTGGTGTTGATTTAAATGATCAATATATATATGCAAATGTGTTTAAATGAGTTGGTGTGTAAATGGAAATGTATGGAATGATGCCATTGTTGAATGTATAAAGGCAGCAAAATACATAAGGTATTGGTCTCGGCACTAAGTGTGCGGGTATAAATGGACACGGTGACAAGATTGGCACTAAGTGTGCGGGTTTAAAATTGTACAGCACTAAGTGTGCGAGTTTGATTATATAGCACTAAGTGTGCGAGTTGAATACATATAGCACTAAGTGTGCGGATTCACTATATGTTCTTGCATTACAATTGGCACTGAGTGTGCGACATTATCGAGCTAATCCCGGACAGCGGATCGGGTAAGTACCTCGAGCTCTTGACCAATAGAAAATATGTTCATGCTCGGGGTTGAATTTGGTAAGCCTTAAATCTATGTGATGATTGAAATTGTATGATTGTGGTGGAAATGAGTTAGTGTGTGAAAATGCCTCAAATATCTTGTTGTGTAGAATATGAAATGTGGATGTATGACTTGGTATGAGATTGGACCGAATGGTCCGAGGAATTATGGTATAGATTCGATATGGATGAGTACCTAGCCTCGCTTATTGTTTCATGTTGTAGTAACTTTATCAGTGGATTGATGAATGCTTATGACTTACTGAGTTGTAAACTCACTCGGTGTTTTTCTTGTCACCCATTTTAGGTCTCTCGGACTCGTATTGTTTGCGTGATCGGGACCGTCGTTGAAGTCATCACACCGGCTGAAATCTTGTGGTATTGTTTTTGTTGTTGAAGAACATTTGGCATGTATAGGCTATTATATTTTGTCGAATTGTGGGTTGTAAACTTTAAGCCATGTGAAAATGGCCTATGTGGTCGTCGAGTGGGATGCTAGAACCTATAGCCACGAGTCTTAGAAACTCAAATCTTGATAAGGTGGCCATAATTTGTGTCATGTATGATGGATGATTAAGGCCAAGGAAAAATTCATGAAATTGGCATAGTCTACTGCAGTAACTGTTGCGGACAGCAGCAGTGAGATGAGATTGAAAAATCACTAAAAATAGTAGAAGTAGAATTAAATAGTGAGTAAATTATGGAACTGAACCTTGATGAATCTATTTTTATATGGAAGAAACGAAACGACCATATGAGTGGTATACTGAGAAATATTAAGGTTCTCGTGAGACAGGGCTAGAACGGTTTCTGGGTCCCCTGTCACGACTTTGAAAATTTACCATAAATTATCCAGAAAGAATTAGGAGTCATGCCTTATATGTAAAGATTCCATTTTGAGTCTAGTTTCATTAGAAACAAACGGCACCAGTATTAAAGCCCTGTACAGGGAGATATTCAAGTTGTAACACGCGAAGGTCAGAGCAGTCGGTCCCTGTAACATGGGTGACTTTAACTAATAAACTGTACCAATTGGCCCAACCAAAAATTCTAAAAATAAATCCATGGATGGGTATATGAGTCTAAATTCAGGAAAATTTACGAAACCAGTTTCCGAGTTTTGAAACTCGAGATATGATTTTAAGGCGACGGTGACGCAGTTTTCCAGCCTGACTGGTAATGTCAAATTGGTTGGTATCTTGAGAGGGTTTGGCCGTTAACCCCTCGTGTCCGACACCGGCGTCGGTCACGAGTTAGGGGTGTTACACCTATCGAAATTGGCGTAGTCCCCGGTACAAGCTCAATACCAAACTCTATCTCCCGAACAGGTGGCAAACCCGTAATTCTTGGGAAAACATCCGGGTATTCACAAACCACCCAAGAGATTCGGGTTTTATTTCTAACTCCTTATCATCAAGTACATACGCAAGGTATGCTTCGCACCCCTTTCTTACATATTTCTGGGCCAACATTGATGATATTACAGCTGGCAACCCCTTTAAGTCCGTAGACTCAACTCGGATCATCTCGTTATTTGCGCACCTCAAATCCATAGTCTTGCTTTTGCAATTCACAACCGCATCATGCACGATCAACCAATCTAAACCGAGGATAATATCAAATTCGTCAAACGGAAACAGCATCAAGTCCGCCAAAAAACAGGAACCTCGAATTACCAAGGGGCATTTCTTACACACTTTGTCGACAAGCACGTAACGACCCAAAGGATTTGACACCCGAATTACGAACTCAGTAGACTCAATAGGTAAAGTCTTACTAGATGCTAAGGTTTCGCATATATAAGAATGAGTAGAACCAGGGTCAATCAGAGCAATCACATTAGTATCAAAGAGAGTGAAAGTACCGGTAATTACATCTGGCGAGGAAGCATCCTCACGTGCGCGTATGCATAAGCCCTAGCAGGAGCGCTGTGACAGCCCAAAATTGACCCTAGTCGGGAAGTGGTTTCGGGACCGCTAAACCGAGTCACCGAAATGTTTGAACGTAATATTTATTGTCTAGAATATGTATTTATGAATGCGTGAAAATTTCAAGCTTCGATTTAGTCGATTGCATGTGAATTCAGTTATTAGGACTTGTGTGACACTTTTGAAATGTGATAGGCTAATCTATAAGGACCTAATAGTGCATGTAATCAAAAGGGAGGACTTGCATGTCAAATTTCCCCCCTAATAGCTAGTGGCCAGCCATGACAAGGGATTATGGGCAAAACACGTCATGAAACATGTTGTGACAATGGTGTATGTGAGAAAAAAATAAAATAATGAGCATGGGAATAGAATAATGAAAGGGAAGAAAAAAAAATAGGAAATGGTGAGTGTTCCCCCCCCCCTTGCCGTGAGTTGAAGAAAAGAGAAAAAAAAAATTTGTTCATCCTTTTTTTCATTTCTTTGAGCTGAAAATTCTAAGGAAGAAGGAAGGGGTTTTTGCTTCATGCTTGGTTTGGAAGAGGATTAGGAGGAGGTTTGGCCATACTTGTATCTAGATTAAGGTATGTTGAGGTTGTGCCATGAGATTTATGCATGTTTTTAGTTGCTAGCTTGAGTTCTAATTAGCCCATGGTTCAAATCCTTGCTATGTCATGGGGTGGTATTCGCCAAGGTGGATTTTGTGTTAATGCCATTGCATGTTAAATATGAAGCTTGCTAATGATACATGTGATGGTGGATTGATGGCTCTTGGACTTTCTTTTTAGCATTTTTGAGTGAGACATTAAGTTCCTTGTTTAACCATGACCAAAATTGAAATGGTATGGTGTTGTGATGTATTCGGCCATGGTACATCCATAAGTATAATTTATGCTTATTGCATGGTAGGTAAGATTTGTGTTTTGGATTTATGTTCGTGTTTAGTTATAATCAACTTTGAGATTCGGCTTTAGCATATATATATATGTTTGCACATGATGTATTGGTATGGCATATAAACTATCTCAAGGTATATATTTTCATATGATGATGTTTCGGTTATGAAGTAAATGATTGATGCGTATTGAGTTACAATATGGAATGCGTTAGTTAGTAAAATGTATGTCGTTTATGTGTGGTATTAAGTGTATAATTGGCCTCAACATGGACATGCATATTCGGCAACATGAGGGGGATTGGTGTGCATGCATTCGGTTAGAGGCAAGCATATTGATGCCTATTCTTGGCTTGGAAAATTGACTAAGGAGAGTACTAACTAATGTGTTGAGTTGATTCATGATTTCCGTACATATGTGACTTTAATGTCTAATGAAAATATGTGGGCTAAGTACCTTGAATTCCTCTTCGATGCTCAAATGATTAAATCAATTTACTTGTTAAATTAAGCTCAAGAGCAAAGGGAGCTAAATCCGATAAAGGGAAGGAAAAAGTGGTCGAATAGCCATCGGAATCATTCAACAACATCCGAGGTAAGTTCTTGAGTAATAGAGCTTAAATTATGATTTGATTAGATCATGTTTTAAGCAAATCGAAATCATGCTCTTTGTGTGTGGCTATTGAGCGAAATTGTAAATATGATAAGTGTCTTGTGTTTGAGCTTTGGTAATGAGAATGTAATAAGAATGTGTATTGATTTGTTGATATATGTGCTTGGTTATTCGAATGGTATCCGGGCTAAGTCCCGAAGGCTTTTGTGCTAAGTGACTAAAACCGGGTTAAGTCCCGAAGGCATTTGTGCGAGTTACCAAAACTGGGTTAAGTCCCGAAGGCATTCGTGCTAGTTACTAAATCCGGGCTAATTCTCGAAGGCAATTGTGCGAATCAATATAACCGGGCAATGTCCCGAAGACAATCGAGCTAGTCGCTATATCCGGTTAAATTTCAAAGGTACGTGATTCGGGAATGAGCAATCTTGCTGTAAAAATTTCAGTTAATACACTTGCAAAAATTCCAGCAATGAGGTATGTTCGTATGTGCATTGGAATAGTTGAGTTCCTTGAATAATATTCGCCGATTGAGTAAAGAGCTTAGGTATTTGGCTAAGATGATCCCTTATGTATGAACATAGGGGTTGGAATGTAAAGTAGAAATGATTTGAAAGTATGTATATACTGAATTATCCGTTTAGTTATATGAATGCTATATCTCGGTTGTGCTTAAATTCTTCGCTCAAACTTACTAAGCATAAATTGCTTACTCCGTTTCTTTGTTTCTTTGTTTTATAGATTTTGGCTTGTCATTTATCGGACTCGGGATTTTTGGAAGTCGAAGTCTCCCACACTATCAAAGCCCCTTTTGGTACAATTTGGTTGAGCTTTGAAGTGGCATGTATAGGACTACCCTTTGTTGTTTTTCAAGTACTTTTTGTGATGTATGTGTGTGCGGCCATGCGAAAATGGCTCGTAGAAGTGGAGTATGGCATTAGACCATTTGTGTTTATGTATATATGTATGGTTTCATGATGTGACATGGACTGAATGGAAGTGTTGGGCAAATGATCAGCCATTGGAATGGCTAAATATGATTATATGTGGACCTATGTATGACAAAACTCGGTTGGTCCATGGGAACCACGAAAAAGGTAAAGTTTACCTTGAAAATGAGATCTTGGCAATGAAGATGGTGTGGATATGAAAATCACTAAAATTTGTAGGATATGAAAAATCACGAAAAAGGTAAAGTTTACCTTGTACACCCGATGAATGCCTAAAGTGTACTATCTCCTTGCTACGCGATTACGCCTACTATTGGTGGAGTACTCGACTTGTTGTGCCACGAGAGCAAGTAACTTGGGAGTTTTTCCAAACCGAGTTTGGAAAAAGTATATCGATCGAGATTTGTTGATCAAAAATGTAAGGAATTTCTTGAGCTTAAGCAAGGTTCTATGTCGATCAACGATTATGAGCGAAAATTTGTTAGACTTAGTAGATCTGTTGGGGAATGTATTTCGTCCGAGGCTATCATGTGTAAACGCTCGAGGATGGGCTGAATGAAGATATAAAAATGTTCGTTGGCATTCTTGAAATACGAGAGTTCGTAGTACTTGTCGAGCGAGCTTGTAAAGTCAAGAACTTAGAAAAGAAAAACAAAAAGTTGATGTGGGAACTGAGAGTTTCAGTAAAAGATCCTCGGAAAGTCTCTTCAACAGCATCGAAGAAATTTCGTGATGATGTGGGCGGTCTAGAGGCACTTGGCCTTTTAGACGAGACCGTGACCGACCCCAATGGGTACACGAGGCACTTCGGTCGCCAGTGTTGGGAATGAACGTCGAGACAGAACGGAATGTCAGCATTGTGGCAAATGGCATTTTGGAAGTTGTAGATTCCGTGACCGCTCCTGTTACAAGTGCGGATCAGTTGACCACTTCATTAAAGATTGCCCGAGGTTGTCTGAAATGAAATGTAGATCGAGTGGGAAACCGGGCGCTACCACTGCTCGAGGTAGACCATCTAGAAATACGGGCAATGCTAGTGGTGGTCAGAGAGGATCTAGAGATGCTACGACCGGATCCGAGGCTCGCGCTCTGCTAGGGCTTATGCAATCTGCGCACGCGCGAGGATGCTACCTCGCCGGATGTTATTACGGGTACTTTCACTCTCTTTGATACTAATGTGATTGCTTTAATTGACCACGGTTCTACTCACTCTTATATATCTGAAACCTTAGCATCCAAGAAGACCTTACCTATTGAGTCTCTTCGAGTTCGTAATTCGGTGTCAAATCCTTGGGTCGTTACGTCTTTGGTCGACAAAGTGTGTAAGAAATGTCCCCTAGTAATTTGAGGTTCCTATTTTCTGGCGGACTTGATGCTTTTGCCGTTCGATGAATTTGATGTTATTCTTGGGTTGGATTGGTTTACCGTGCATGATGCGGTTGTGAATTGCAAAAGCAAGACTATTGATTTGAAGTGCGCAAATAACGAGATGATCCGAGTTGAGACTACGGACTTAAAGGGGTTGCCAGCTGTAATATCATCAATGTTGGCCCGAAATATGTAAGAAAGGGTGCGAAGCATACCTTGCGTATGTACTTGATGATAAGGAGTTAGAAATAAAACCGAATCTGCGGGGTGGTTTGTGAATACCGGATGTTTTTCCAAAGAATTACCGTGTTTGCCACTGTTCGGAGATAGAGTTTGGTATTGAGCTTGTACAGGACTACGCCAATTTCGATAGCTCAGATCGTATGGCACCAAGCGAGTTAAAAGAGTTGAAAGCTTCGGTTGCAAGAATTGACGGATAGAGGTTTCGCTCGACCAAGTTTCTCACCTTGGGGTGCACCAAAGTATTGTTTGTGAAAAGAAGGACGGAACCGTGAGGTTGTGTATTGACTATCATCACCGAATAAAGTGACGATAAAGAATAAATATCCGTTACCGCGTATTGATGATTTGTTTGATCAACTAAAGGGAGCCTCAGTGTTTTCAAAGATAGATTTGAGATCGGGTTATTATCGATTCTGGATTCGAGATTCGGATGTACCCAAAACTGCTTTCAGAACGAGGTACGGTCACTACGAGTTCTTAGTGATGCCGTTCGGGCTCACTAATGCCCCTGCGGTATTTATGGGTTTGATGAATCAGATCTTCAGATAGTATTTGGACCGGTTCATAGTTGTGTTCATTGATGACATCTTGGTCTATTCAAGAGATGAGACCGAACATCTTGAACACACGAGATTAGTGTTGCAAATTTTACGAGATAAGCGGTTGTATGCTAAGTTCACAAGTGTGAGTTACGGTTAAGGGAGGTTAGCTTCTTGGGTCATGTGGTATCTCATCGGTATTCGAGTCGACTGAGCAAAATTTCAGCCATACTTAACTGGAAGCCTCAGAAATATTATTGAGGTTCGAGCTTTTGGGACTTGCTTACTTACCGACGGTTTGTGAAAGGTTTCTCGATGATAGCCACACCCATGACGAAGCTACTTCAAAAAGATGTTAAGTTGAATGGACGAGAAAAATGTCGGAAAAGTTTTGATCAACTGAAAACTTATTTGACGGAAGCTCAATTTTAGTGCAAACCGAATCGGGCAAAGAGTTTGTCATCTATAGTGACGCCTCCCTACTTGGGTTTGGTTGCGTATTGATGCAAGAAGGTCGAGTTGTGGCCTATGCGTCGAGACAATTAAAGCCACATGAGAAAAATTATCCGACCCATGATCTCGAACTAGCTGCCATCGTATTCGCTTTGAAAATATGGCGACACTACCTATTTCGGGAGAAGTGCCATGTATTTTCGGATCACAAAAGTCTCAAATATTTGATTACTCAAAGAGACTTGAATCTGCGACAAAGACGTTGGCTCGAGTTGTTAAAAGATTATGAGCTTGTCATTGATTATCACCCGGGAAAGGCTAATGTGGTTGCGGATGCCTTAAGCCGGAAATCACTATTTACTTTACTGACGATGAATGTACACTTGTCTCGTTCTACCCGACAATGTGTTAGTAGCTGAATTAAAGGCCAAACCATTATTGATTCATCAAATTCGTGAAGCTCGAGAAAGTCGACGATGAGTTGGTTGCAAAACGGGTGAGTGTGTTCGAACAAGGAATCGAGTTTCAAATTGATGATGATGATTGTTTGAGGTTGAAAGTCGTCTGTGTTCCAAGGAATTGAAACTCATTTCGATGATTACGAACGAAGCCCATTGTAGCCGAATGTCAAATCACCGGAGAGTGCGAAGATGTACAACGATTTGAAATGTCGGTTTTGGTGGCATGGTATGAAACGAGACATCTCCGACTTTGTTTGAGATGTTTAATATGTCAACAAGTGAAAGCAAAACATCAAGTGCCTTGAGGTTACTTGACCGATCACGATACCCGAGTGGAAATGGGATCGAGTCACAATGGACTTTGTGTCCGGACCGCCATTGTCGACAAGCAAGAAGGATGTGATTTGGGTTGTTGTTGATAGACCGACTAAGTCGGCTCACTTTATCCCGTCGTCACGGATTTTTCATTGGATAAACTAGCTGAATTATACGTTTCTCGATTGTAAGATTACACGGGTACCGATTTACATTGTGTCGGATAGAGATCCGAGATTCACCTCACGATTTTGGAAGAAATTACAAGAAGCTTTGGGTACCAAGTTGCATTTCAAAGACCGCCTTTCACCCCCAAACCGATGGTCAATCCGGCGGATAATTCGGATACTTGAGGATATGTTGAGATGTTGCGTCCTCGAGTTCGATGGTTCATGGGAGCAGATTTACCTTTGATTGAATTAAGCACAACAATAGTTTTCAATCAAGTATTAAGATGGCACCTTACGAGGCCTTATGCGGCGTAAGTGCCGTACACCATTGTTTTGGACCGAGCTCGGTGAAAGCAAAATTTTCGGGTGGATTTGATTAAAGATGCGAACGAAATTAAAAGTAATCCGTGAAAATCAAGATAGCCTCCGATCGTCGAAGTCGTCGTGCGCGGATCTGAAACGAAAAGACATTGAGTATCGGTGGGAGATAAAGTGTTTCTTAAAGTTTCGCCTTGGAAAAAGATACTCGATTTGGGCGCAAGGAAAATTGAGTCCGAGGTTCATCGGGCCATATGAGATATCCGAACGAGTCGGTCGATTCGTATCATTTGATTTTGCCCCTCGAACTTGAAAAGATTCACGACGTCTTTCATGTTTCGATGCTTGACGTTATAGATCCGATCCGTCGCACGTAATTAGTCCATCGAGGTTGAAATTCAAGCCGATATGAGTTATGAAGAAGAACCGATTCGTATCCTAGCTCGTGAAGTGAAGGAGTTCTGAAACAAAAGGGTTCCGTTAGTAAAAGTGTTATGGCTCAAACACGGGATGGAAGAAGCTACTTGGGAACCCGAGAATTCTATAAAAGAGCGATACACAAACCTATTTACGGTAAGATTTTCGGGGACGAAAATTTCTTAAGTGGGGAGAGTTGTGACAGCCAAAATTGACCCTAGTCGGGAAGTGGTTTTGGGACCGCTAAACCGAGTCAATGAAATGTTTGAGCGTAATATTTATTGTCTAGAATATGTATTTATGAATGTGTGAAAATTTCAAGCTTGATTTAGTCGATTGCATGTGAATTCGATTATTAGGACTTGTGTGACACTTTTGAAATGTGATAGGCTAATCTATAAGGACCTAATAGTGCATGTAATCAAAAGGAGGACTTGCATGTCAAATTTCCCCCTAATAGCTAGTGGCCGCCATGACAAGGATTATGGGCAAAACATGTCATGAAACATGTTGTGATAATGGTGTATGTGAGAAAAAATAAAATAATGAGCATGGGAATTGAATAATGAAAGGAAGAAAAAAAAAAAGAAAGAATGTGTGTGTTACCCCCATTGCTTAGTGAGTTGAAGAAAAGAGAAAAAAAATTGTTGTCCATCCTTTTTTCATTTCTTTGAGCTGAAAATTCTAAGGAAGAAGGAAGGGGTTTTTGCTTCATGCTTGGTTTGGAAGAGGATTAGGAGGAGGTTTGGCCATACTTGTTTCTAGATTAAGGTATGTTGAGGTTGTGCCATGAGATTTATGCATGTTTTTAGTTGCTAGCTTGAGTTCTAACCTAAGCACTAAAAGATCTAATTAGTACTTTAGATTCAATTATAGTACGAAAAATATAAAATAAATAATTTTGGGGCTTTTATAATGATAAAAATAAAACAACATCAAAAGATAAAATTCAAGAGAATTAAAAGGAAGAATAAATCAAATTTGATTATGGGTGATTAGCTCGCTTCAGTAATCTCCATCAACTTGTCACTTCGGGTTCCTTGTCAGTGAACTAGTCACTACCCATGTGCTAGGCCGTATGTCACACACGGCTGAGACACACACCCGTATCTCTGCCCGTATAGACAAAAATAGGCTATTTTTCAAGCCACATATCTCACCCATTTCGTCTTCCTCCTATACCAATTCTTTAACATAATCTTCCACTAACAGTCAAAATTGGTTTTGGGTTAAGGTGTTCATGAATGAGAAATACAAATTTTGGGCTAATTCCCTCCTTCAAGACTTCCTGTGTAACACCCCTAACCCGAAACCTCGCCGAAACAGGGTTATAGAGCATTACCAGAACTTACAGATTAAATAATGACATTCTATACCATACAGTATTCATGTCAGAAATCAATCATAAAGTCCCTTATATGAACCTTCGAGGTCCAAAACATGCATTAGAAATGAGTCAGGACTAAACAAGATTTTCAGAGAATTTTTTCACAAAATCTCAAAATTTTCCTAGATACAGGGGTCACACACCCGTGTGGTCAAGCCGTGTGAGCGAGACATGCCCATGTCTCAGGCCATGTAACTCTCTGACTTGGGTCGCACGACCAATCCACATGCCCGTATGTAAGGTCGTGGTGGGTGCAGGGATCACATGGCCAATCCACACGCCTGTGTGCTAGGCCATGTGATCAATTTTGGGCATTCTATTTTGATATTTTAAAAATGCAGGGTACACATGGCCAAGTCATACACCCATGTGCTAGGCCATATGTCACACACGGCTGAGACATACGCCCGTGTCTCTGCCCATGTGGACAAAAATAGGCTATTTTTCAAGCCACATATCTCTCCCCTTTCGTCTTCCTCCTATACCAATTCTTTAACATATTCAGAAGCCATTTTAAAACAATTAATTCAAGTCAAAATTGAGTCTCATGCATTCCATAACATCACATACAACCAATTGCTCTTAAGCACCTCAAATGACACTTTACCATCATGTAACCAAATATACAAACTTACTTAACTTATCAATTTCACCTATATGCATATTTTACCAAATATGCTAAAATTAATCATCAATATGCCAACATGATTTCTATCAATTAATCATTTAAGCACACACCAAACATGTCAAAGCCTCATTTATACATATCAAAACATGTTCATCACAAGTCATTCCAATGGCTAGTTATAACCAAAACATGTAGATGCCAACATTGGCTAATTAAACTATACATGCCATTATAACCATAATTAATTTACCATATATTCAAAAATGGGCCAATGGATAGTGTGACATTAAAATTGACCCTAGTCGGGAAGTGGTTTGGGACCGCTAAACCGAGTCACCAAATGTTTGAGCATAATATTTATTGTCTATAATATGTATTTATGAATGTGTGAAAATTTCAAGCTTGATTTAGTCGATTGCATGTGAATTCAGTCATTAGGACTTGTGTGACACTTTTAAAATGTGATAGGCTAATCTATAAGGACCTAATAGTGCATGTAATCAAAAGGGAGGACGTGCATGTAAAATTTTCCCCCCCTAATAGCCAGTGGCCGGCCATGACAAGGGATTATGGGCAAAAACATATCATGAAACATGTTGTGACAATGGTGTATGTAAGAAAAAAATAAAATAATGAGCATCGGAATTGAATAATGAAAGGGAAGAAAAAAAAATAGGAAATGGTGAGTGTTCCCCCCCCCCTTGCCGTGAGTTGAAGAAAAGAGAAAAAAAATTTGTTCATCCTTTTCATTCTCTCTTGGCCGAAAATTCTAAGGAAGAAGGAGGGAGTTTTTGCTTCATGTTTGGTTTGGAAGAGGATTAGGAAGAGGTTTGGCCATACTTGTATCAAGATTAAGGTATGTTTGATGTTGTGCCATGAGATTCATGCATGTTTTTGGTTGCTAACTTGATGTTCTTATTATCCATGGTTCAAATCCTTGCTATGTCATGGGGATGGTATTCGGCCAAGGTGGATGTTGTGTTAATGCCATTGCATGTTAAATATGAAGCTTGCTAATAATACATGTGATGGTGGATTGATGGCTCTTGGACTTTCTTTTTAGCATTTTTGAGTGAGACATTAAGTTCTTTGTTTAACAATGACCAAAATCGAAATGGTATGGTGTTGTGATGTATTCGGCCATGGTACATCCATAAGTATAATTTATGCTTATTGCATGGTAGGTAAGATTTGTGTTTTGGATTTATGTTCATGTTTAGTTATAATCAACTTTGAGATTCGGCTCTAGCATATATATATATATATATATATATATATATATATATGTTTGCACATGATGTATTGGTATGACATATATACTATCTCAAGGTATATATTTACATATGATGATGTTTCGGTTATGAAGTAAATGATTGATGCGTATTGAGTTACAATATGGAATGCGTTAGTGAGTAAAATGTATGCCGTTTATGTGTGGTATTAAGTGTATAATTGGCCTCAACATGGACATGCATATTTGGCCACATGAGGGGGATTGGTGTGCATGCATTCGGTTAGAGGCAAGCATATTGATGCCTATTCTTGGCTTGGAAAATTCGGCTAAGGAGAGTACTAACTAATGTGTTGAGTTGATTCATGATTTCCGTACATATGTGACTTTAATGTCTAATGAAAATATGTGGGCTAAGTACCTTGAATTCCTCTTTCGATGCTCAAATGATTAAATCAATTTACTTGTTAAATTAAGCTCAAGAGCAAAGGGGAGCTAAATCCGATAAAGGGAAGGAAAAAGTGGTCGAATAGCCATCGGAATCATTCAACAACATCCGAGGTAAGTTCTTGAGTAATAGAGCTTAAATTATGATTTGATTAGATCATGTTTTAAGCAAATCGAAATCATGCTCTTTGTGTGTGGCTATTGAGCCGAAATTGTAAATATGATAAGTGTCTTGTGTTTGAGCTTTGGTAATGAGAATGTAATAAGAATGTGTATTGATTTGTTGATATATGTGCTTGGTTATTCGAATGGTATCCGGGCTAAGTCCCGAAGGCTTTTGTGCTAAGTGACTAAAACCGGGTTAAGTCCCGAAGGCATTTGTGCGAGTTACCAAAACCGGTTAAGTCTCGAAGGCATTCGTGCGAGTTACTAAATCCGGGCTAATTCCCGAAGGCAATTGTGCGAATCACTATAACCGGGCAATGTCCCGAAGACAATCGAGCTAGTCGCTATATCCGGTTAAATTCCGAAGGTACGTGATTCGGGAATGAGCAATCTTGCTGTAAAAATTTCAGTTAATACACTTGCAAAAATTCCAGCAATGAAGTATGTTCGTATGTGCATTGGAATAGTTGAGTTCCTTCGAATAATATTTGCTCAGTTGAGTAATGAGCTTCCGGTATTTGGCTAAGATGATCCCTTATGTATGAAAATAGGGGTTGGAATGTAAAGTAGAAATGATTTGAAAGTATGTATATACGGAATTATCCGTTTAGTTATATGAATGCTATACCTCGGTTGTGCTTAACTTCTTCGCTCAAACTTACTAATCATAAATTGCTTACTCCGTTTCTTTGTTTCTTTGTTTTATAGATTTTGGCTTGTCAGCTATCGGACTCGGGATTTTTGGAAGTCGAAGTCTCCCACACTATCAAAGCCCCCTTTTTGGTACAATTTCGGTTGAGCTTTGAAATGGCATGTATAGGACTACCCTTTGTTGTTTTTCAAGTACTTTTTGTGATGTATGTGTATGGCCATGCGAAAATGGCTCGTAGAAGTGGAGTATGGCATTAGACCATTTGTGTTTATGTATATATGTATGGTTTCATGATGTGACCATGGACTGGAATGGAAGTGTTGGGCAAATGATCAGCCATTGGAATGGCTAAATATGATTATATGTGGACCTATGTATGACAAAACTCTAGTTGGTCCATGGGAACCACGAAATAGGTAAAGTTTACCTTGAAAACAGATGCTGACAGCAGCAGTGGTGTAGATTTGAAAAATCACTAAAATTTGTAGGAATGGAATTAAATGGTAAATAAATTATTTAAATGAACCTTGATGAATCTAATTTCGTATGGAAGAAACGAAACGGTCATATGAGTTATATGTAAAGAGATATTAAAGTTCTCGTGAAACAGGGCCAGAACAGTTTCTGGATCCCCTGTTCCGACTTTGGAAATTCACTATAAATTAACCAGAGATAATTAGGAGTCATGCCATATATGTATAGATTCCTATTTGAGTCTAGTTTCTATAGAAACAAACGGCATCAGTATTGAAGCCTTGTACAGGGAGATATTCAAGCTGTAACACGCGAAGGGCAGTGTAGTCGACCCCTGTAACATGGGAGACTTTAACTAATAAACTGTACTAATTGGCTTGACCAAAAATTCTAGAAAACAATCTGTAGATGGAAATATGAGTCTAGTTTCAGGGAAAAATTACGAAACTGATTTTTGAGTTTTGAAACTCAAGATACGATTTTTAAGGCGACAGTGATGCAGTAACCAGCTTGTCTGGAAATTTTTTTTTGTGGACTGTGAAAACAATTAAGTTAAGTCTATGTGCACCTTGTGTAACGGACTCGGGTACGGGGTAGCGCCCGTATTTTTAGATGGTCTGCCTCGAGCAGTGGTAGCGCCCGGTTTCCCACTCTGATCTACATTATGTTTAGACAACCTTGGGCAATCTTTAATGAAGTGGTCAACTGATCCGCACTTGTAACAGGAGCGGTCACGGAATCTACAACTTCCAGAATGCCATTTGCCACAATGCTGACACTCCGTTCTGTCTCGACGTTCATTCCCAACACTGGCGACCGAAGTGCCTCGTGTACCCACAGGGGGTCGATCACGATCTCGTCTAAAAAGGCCCGAAGTGCCTCTAGACCGGCCCACATCATCACGAAATTTCTTCGATGCCTGTTGAAGAGACTTTCCCGAGGATCTTTTACTTAAACTCTCGGTTCCCACATCCACTTTTTTTTTTCTTTTCTAAGCTCTTGACTTTACAAGCTCGCTCGACAAGTACTACGAACTCTCGTATTTCAAGAATGCCAACGAACATTTTATATCTTCATTCAGCCCATCCTCGAAGCGTTTACATGATAGCCTCGGACGAAATACATTCCGGCGTAACTACTAAGTTTAACAAATTTTAAGCTCGTAATCGATGGCGACATAGAACCTTGCTTAAGCTCAAGAAATTCCTTCCGTTTTTGATCAACAAATCTCTGACTGATATACTTTTTCCGAAACTCAGTTTGGAAAAACTCCCAAGTTACTTGCTCTCGGGGCACAATGTAAGTCGAGTACTCCACCAATAGTAGGCGAATCGCGTAGCAAGGAGATAGTACACTTTAGGCATTCATCGGTGTACAAGATAGCTCATCGAGTACCCGGATAGTGTTGTCCAACCAAAATTCAGCTTGCTCGGCATCATCGCTATCCGTAGCTTTAAATTCAGCAGCCCCATGTTTTCAGATTCTGTGAACTGGGGGCTTATTTGACCTTATTTGGTCAGTTACCAGAGGTATTGTAGGTACGGGGGTGGTATTTGTCGGGAATGGAGGTTGTGGAACAGCCGTATTAGTTCGAATGTATTGGTTGAACCAATCATTCATCACGCTATAAAAAGCTTGCCTAGCCTCATCATTCGGATTACTAGCATTAGGTTGAGAGCCCGCCGGTGCTATCCCTTGTGCGGGAGCAGGCGCTACACTCTCAAGATCATCAGCTACCGCTCGGTCGGGATCGGGATCCATTACTATAAATAAACACATTTGCAAATGTCAGAAATCACCACACTATCAAATAATCACATAAAATGGCATGTATAGCTAGACCCAAATGCATTACGGTAGTCCTAGAATCGACTAAACCATAGCTCTGATACCAATAAAATTGTAACACCCCCTACCCGAGTCCGTTACCGGAGTCGAACACAAGGTGCACACAGACTTAACTTAATTATTTTCACAGTCCATTTAAAAAATTTCCAGACAAGCTGGTTATCGTCACTTTCATGCCTTAAAAATCATATCTTGAGTTTCAAAGCTCGGAAATCAGTTTCGTAATTTTTCCCTGAAACTAGACTCATATTTCCATCTACATATTTTTTCTAGAATTTTTGGTCGGGCCAATTAGTACAGTTTATTAGTTAAAGTCTCCCCTAATCCAGGGTTCGACTACACTGACCTTCACGCATTACGAATTGGATATCTCCCTGTACAGGGCTTCAATACTGATGCCGTTTATTTCTATAGAAACTAGACTCAAGGAGGAATCTATACATATATGGCATGACTCCTAATTGTCTCTGGTTAATTTACAATGAATTTCCAAAGTCAGAACACGGAATCCAGAAACTGTTCTGGCCCTGTTTCACGAGAACTTTAATATCTCTTAACATATAACTCA
Source organism: Gossypium arboreum (assembly GCF_025698485.1). Lineage (NCBI taxonomy): Eukaryota > Viridiplantae > Streptophyta > Magnoliopsida > Malvales > Malvaceae > Gossypium > Gossypium arboreum. The sequence continues at coordinate 52,939,905 of NC_069071.1, read as the reverse complement.
TATGACAGTTTCGTTTCTTCCATATGAAATCAGATTCATCAAGGTTCATTTACATAATTTATTCCCCATTTAATTCCATTCCTACAAATTTTAGTGATTTTTCAAATCCACACCACTGCTGCTGTCAGCATCTGTTTTCAAGGTAAACTTTACCTATTTCGTGGTTCCCATGGACCAACTAGAGTTTTGTCATACATAGGTCCACATATAATCATATTTAGCCATTCCAATGGCTGATCATTTGCCCAACACTTCCATTCCAGTCCATAGTCACATCATGAAACCATACATATATACATAAACACAAATGGTCTAATGCCATACTCCACTTCTACGAGCCATTTTCGCATGGCCGTACACACATACATCACAAAAAGTACTTGAAAAACAACAAAGGGTAGTCCTATACATGCCATTTCAAAGCTCAACCAAAATTGTACCAAAAAAGGGGCTTTGATAGTGTGGGAGACTTCGACTACCAAAAATCCCCAGTCCGATAGCTGACGAGCCAAAATCTATAAAACAAAAAAACAAAGAAACGGAGTAAGCAATTTATGCTTAATAAGTTTGAGCGAAGAATTTAAGCACAACAGAGGTATAGCATTCATATAACTAAACGGATAATTCCGTATATACATACTTTCAAATCATTTCTAATTTACATTCCAACCCCTATGTTCATACATAAGGGATCATCTTAGCCAAATACCAGAAGCTCATTACTCAACTGAGCGAATATTATTCGAAGGAACTCAACTATTCCAATGCACATACGAACATACCTCATTGCTGGAATTTTTCAAGCGTATTAACTGGGATTTTTACAGCAAGATCGTTCATTTCCGAATCACGTACCTTCGGAATTTAACCGGATATAGCGACTCGCTCGTTTGTCTTCGGGACATTGCCCGGTTATAGTGATTCGCACAATTGCCTTCGGGAATTAGCCCGGATTTAGTAACTCACACGAATGCCTTTGGGACTTAACCCGGTTTTGGTAACTCGCACAAATGCCTTCGGGGCTTAACCCGGTTTTAGTAATTCGCACAAATGCCTTCGGGAATTGACCCGGATTTAGTCACTTAGCACAAAAGCCTTCGGGACTTAGCCCGGACACCATTCGAATAAATATGCACATTTAACACTAAATCATGACACATTCGTATTTCATTTTCATTAGCAAAATTCAAATACAATACACTTATCACTCTTGCACATTTCGGTTCAATATCCACACACAAAGAGCATGATTTCGATTCACTTGAGACATGATCTAATCAAATCATAATTTAAGCTCTATTACTCAAGAACTTACCTCGGATGTTGTCGAATGATTCCGATGGCTATTCGACCACTTTTTCCTTCCCTTTATCGGATTTAGCTCCCTTTGCTCTTGAGCTTAATTTAACAAATAAATTGATTTAATCATTTGAGCATCGAAGAGAATTCAAGGTACTTAGCCCACATATTTTCATTAGACATTAAAGTCACATATGTACGGAAATCATGAATCAAACTCAACACATTAGTTAGTACTCTCCTTAGTCAATTTTCTAAGCCAAGAATAGGCATCAATATGCTTGCCTCTAACCGAATACATGCACACCAATCCCCTCATGTGGCCGAATATGCATGTCCATGTTGAGGCCAATTATACACTTAATACCACACATAAACGGCATACATTTTACTCACTAACGCATTCCATATTGTAACTCAATACGCATCAATCATTTACTTCATAACCGAAACATCATCATATGTAAATATATACCTTGAGATAGTATATATGTCATACCAATACATCATGTGCAAACATATATATATATATATATATGCTAGAGCCGAATCTCAAAGTTGATTATAACTAAACATGAACATAAATCCAAAACACAAATCTTACCTACCATGCAATAAGCATAAATTATACTTATGGATGTACCATGGCGAATACATCACAACACCATACCATTTCGATTTTGGTCATGGTTAAACAAAGAACTTAATGTCTCACTCAAAATGCTAAAAAGAAAGTCCAAGAGCCATCAATCCACCATCACATGTATCATTAGAAAGCTTCATATTTAACATGCAATGGCATTAACACAACATCCACCTTGGCGAATACCATCCCCATGACATAGCAAGGATTTGAACCATGGCTAATAAGAACATCAAGTTAGCAACCAAAAACATGCATGAATCTCATGGCACAACATCAAACATACCTTAATCTTGATACAAGTATGGCCAAACCTCTTCCTAATCCTCTTCCAAACCAAACATGAAGCAAAAACTCCCTCCTTCTTCCTTAGAATTTTCGGCCAAGAGAGAATGAAAAGGATGAACAAATTTTTTTTTCTCTTTTCTTCAACTCACGGCAAGGGGGGGGGAACACTCACCATTTCCTATTTTTTTTTTCTTCCCTTTCATTATTCAATTCCCATGCTCATTATTTTATTTTTTTCTTACATACACCATTGTCACAACATGTTTCATGATATGTTTTTGCCCATAATCCCTTATCATGGCCGACCACTAGCTATTAGGGGGGGAAATTTGACATGCACGTCCTCCCTTTTGATTACATGCACTATTAGGTCCTTATAGATTAGCCTATCACATTTCAAAAGTGTCACACAAGTCCTAATGACTGAATTCACATGCAATCGACTAAATCGAAGCTTGAAATTTTCACACATTCATAAATACATATTATAGGCAATAAATATTATGCTCAAACATTTCGGTGACTCGGTTTAGCGGTCCCGAAACCACTTCCTGACTAGGGTCAATTTTGGGCTGTCACACTATCCATTGGCCCATTTTTGAATATATGGTAAATTAATTATGGTTATAATGGCATGTATAGTTTAATTAGCCAATGTTGGCATCTACATGTTTTGGTTATAACTAGCCATTGGAATGACTTGTGATGAACATGTTTTGATATGTATAAATGAGGCTTTGACATGTTTGGTGTGTGCTTAAATGATTAATTGATAGAAATCATGTTGGCATATTGATGATTAATTTTAGCATATTTGGTAAAATATGCATATAGGTGAAATTGATAAGTTAAGTAAGTTTGTATATTTGGTTACATGATGGTAAAGTGTCATTTGAGGTGCTTAAGAGCAATTGGTTGTATGTGATGTTATGGAATGCATGAGACTCAATTTTGACTTGACTTAATTGTTTTAAATGGCTTCTGAATATGTTAAAGAATTGGTATAGGAGGAAGACGAAATGGGAGAGATATGTGGCTTGAAAAATAGCATATTTTTGTCCACATGGGCAGAGACACGGGCGTATGTCTCAGTCGTGTGTGACATATGGCCTAGCACATGGGTGTATGACTTGGCCATGTGTACCCTGCATTTTTAAAATATCAAAATAGAATGCCCAAAATTGATCACATGGCCTAGCACACAGGCGTGTGGATTGGCCATGTGATCCCTGCACCCACCACGACCTTACATACGGGCATGTGGATTGGTCGTGCGACCCAAGTCAGAGAGTTACATGGCCTGAGACACGGGCATGTCTCGCTCACACAGCTTGACCACACGGGTGTGTGACCCCTGTATCTAGGAAAATTTTGAGATTTTGTGAAAAAATTCTCTGAGTACCCGGTTTAGTCCTGACTCATTTCTAATGCATGTTTTGGACCTCGAAGGTTCATAAAAGGGACTTTATGATTGATTTCTGACATGAATACTGTATGGTATAGAATATCATTATTTAATCTGTAAGTTCTGGTAATGCTCTATAACCCTGTTTCGGCGAGGTTTCGGGTTAGGGGTGTTACATAAGAAGTCTTGAAGTAGGGAATTAACCCAAAATTTGTATTTCTCATTCGTGAACACCTTAACCCAAAACCAATTTCGACTGTTAGTGGAAGATTATGTTAAAGAATTGGTATAGGAGGAAGACGAAATGGGTGAGATATGTGGCTTGAAAAATAGCCTATTTTTGTCCATACGGGCAGAGATACGGGCGTGTGTCTCAGCCGTGTGTGACATACGGCCTAGCACATGGGTAGTGACTAGTTCACTGACAAGGAACCCGAAGTGACAAGTTGATGGAGATTACTGAAGCGAGCTAATCACCCATAATCAAATTTGATTTATTCTTCCTTTTTATTCTCTTGAATTTTATCTTTTGATGTTGTTTTATTTTTATCATTATAAAAGCCCCAAAAATTATTTATTTTATATTTTTCGTACTATAATTGAATCTAAAGTACTAATTAGATCTTTTAGTGCTTACGTTAGAATAATCTAGCACTCGCCTCCCTTGGGTACAGTCTTCGGAGTACTCACCCACTCCGTTATTAAAATTTATTACAACTAGACTCATATACTTGCCAATACCGCCTCAGTATTTCTATATTTTATTGCAGTATTTACTTTCTTGATATTAGTATGTCTAGAGGCGGTCAGTTAGCTACCATGGGTGGACTATTTTGCATTTGCTGATGGGCTCACCTCAAGATTCTCTCTGGTTCAGAATCTGGCTCGACTGGAATGGTTCCACTTCGAGACATACACTAATATCAATGAGAATTGGAAATAAAATTATTAATGAGAAAAAAATAAGTAAAAATAAAGCAACTAAAAAGAAAATTCGTATCTATAATTCTAAATATTCATATTTATTCTATTACAATGCAGAAACTCAAATTTCAAGTTTAACGATCATACCTCCCTGGCAACAACGACAATAACTTGATTGTCGCCAAACATGCTAACGTCTGGACTAGAAATACTACAACAAAATGGATATAAAATTAAGCAGTAGTGTCAACAAGTATACGAGTCAAACTGTAATATATTAAAGAATGTTACAACGAAACACTCTGGGAAGCATTCCAAGAATCATACCCACTGGAGGTTGAATTACACTTAAATTAACTTCGTACACTAACAAGGCTAAATAGTACTCATTTAAAATTATATTACAAAAAACCAAATTAAAATGGATTAATTAAATTAACCTAAAATTATCTAATATAAAAACAACCAATTAACAATCGAAATTAAATCCAATAAAACAGGCATGGGATTAACTCACATTAGTGCTCTTAATCAACTTTAGAACTCGAGTTTTATTGATTTAGCTATTAATTAATCAACTATTACCTCTCGACCTCTAACTAATTACCTTATCGACCAATACATGCTTACCTCTGGACCTCACTTTCTTGACCAGGATAACTAAGATATACTCAATAAACTTATCTCTTGATCTTGTTTATCCCAAATTACTTCCTAGGGTTTAATCGTACATAATTTAAGCCAAATAACTCTTATTTAAACCTTAATTCATCCATTAATTATTCACACATCCATTCATGAATCTTCCTCAAGAAATTAGCTACTAATGGATCTAGATACAATATTTCCTAAACTCATATTTAACATGCAAAGAAATAAATTAAATAAAAGAAGGAAATAAGAAAATAGATTTGTTTTGATATTGATTTGTGCACAAAAGAGTAATTTCCTTTAACAATTGCAAAGATCACCACGATTGCAATTCGAATCCAAAAAAATAAAGAAAATTTATTAGATTGAAAGCTGGGATCAAAATCAAATCCAAGTTAAACAAGAACAAAAACTGTCTAAAGGACTAAATTGAAATAAAATAAAAACTAAAATAAAACCCTAAAATTAACTAGATGGTTCAGTTGGCCAAGCCTCTTAATATGAGGCTAAACATGCCTATTTATAGAGTTCATGATTTGACCTAATTAGGGTTGCTAAATAGCCTAAATATCTGATTACAATTCATTGTATGGACAATAATACTCATAATTAATTTTTATAATCGTAGCCCGATGTCGCGACAATGCCTTCATTTTCCTCGATGTCATGATGCTGCACTTGTCCTTTGTCTTTTTAGCCTAAAAAAATGTGTCCTACTCACTAAATAGAGTTGTTGAATCATATCTAGGCCCGAGTGGCCCATTAGGTGATGACATAACTCAAAATTGCATAAAAATGCTTATTTTGCATGAATCAAACTTCAATAAATAAAAATAAAAAAGAAAATAAAAACACTAGAAAATAAGCTCGTGAAGTGCTAGAATGACCTTGATTTACTACAACGGATGTGGCAAATCAGTAATCTAAACCAATAAGTCTTTAACAAGGTTGTAATGTGGCTTGGTTAAAGGTATGGAAATAGATAGATATTTTTATGCTAAACAACCTTGAACTAAGCTTAAGTCAGGCCTCCAAAATTCAATCATCCCCTAAAATACCCAATTATTCACTTTTTCTCAATATAGACGTATGTGTTCACTAGTATCCCTTTTCACAATTTCTGATTTTTTTTTGCATAATACAGGGTACCTGCTCGAGCATAAAATTACATATAAATTAATATTGAAAATTTTTAATGAGTACCCAATACCCCATTCTAACTCGTTTAAACTTAAACAAAAAAATGCCAAAACAAACTTAGTCTAATGTTTAATGGAAAAAATAAAGACAAGTATATAAACAATGGATGACTCACTAATGGAAGGTTTTAAAAAGAACAGGCCATACAACTAAAATTAGGTTTTCAAGGGATAAATATTTAATAAAGTTGGCTAAAAAAACTCAGACAATTCAAACAAATATTTGCCTAAATCATATTTAAATGCTATGCCTCCTAGTGTAACACCCCAAATCTCAAAAACCCCTGTTAAATTATTTTTGTATGTTGTGGCATGGATGTATGCTTGACTTAGTGGTTTTGTGCTTTGGGAGTGTTTGGGACGTCATGGGTTCAAGCCTTGGCTTGAGAAATTTTTTGCTTCTACCTGAATAAACCCTTGTCTCTTGATAGTAGGCTTCTTAAATTAATGTGGGTAAAGCATGTCATAAAAAGCTTGTTGATCCAAAGGTTAGTGGCGTGGTTCTAATGCCAAGGGACTGGAGTTTGAGTCCTACTACACGCAACAAGTGTCTTTTGCCAAACTACCATGTGGGTGGTTATATGGCATTGGGAGTTGAGGTGTTTAAGTGGAGTAAGGGATCAAGTAGCCAAATTTAAGGAGTAGTTGAGGGAGTTTGAATCGGTCAAGTGAGGAAGTAGAGGAGAGATTTGGGGAGAGATTGGGGGAGTGGATCAAGGAGTGGAGGGAGCGACAGTTGGTTGCAAAAAGTGGGTCTCTTGGTGCCAAGTCAGTCTTAGGCACTTAGTGACTGAAATCTTGCTCTCTTATTGTTGGATAGATATTACCCTTTTTTGCTCTTTGTTTTCACTCTTCAGAGGTGTTGCTTGTTGACAGCCAAATTCTTTTGTTGACCACTCGGGTATCTTGCATTTCAGGTATATCACGGATTGCTCATTCTTACAAAGATGAATTTTGATTGACTTCTTTTTTTTCTCTTAACCGAATACCATTCTCTCCCTTATTCGGTTTTCTTCAATCACTTTTTCTTGTGTTCATACTTGGGCCGAATATTACTTGTTCTTTCTTTTGCAAACCCTTTTCGGTTCTAGCCTTGCTTGTGATCGATTACTTCTCTTCTCCTACTCTCAAAACCCTTGTTCTTCTTGTGTTGGTCGAATCTGTTAAGGCCTAAATACCTTTTCTCCTCTTCCCTAACTGTTTCTTGTGAGGGTACTGCAAAAATTTCTTCGATTTATTGGTAAGTGTTTTCGGTTTGGTTAGTCTAGCTGAATCTTATTTGGCTTCCTTCATTAGGTTCGGTTTTTGTATCTCTTAGGCTGAAAGGTTGTTTTCTTTTTGTCTACTATGGGGATATGTTCATCTGACACCTTCTTTTTTGTTCGAATGTTACTAGGGGCTCGTTTTCCTTAACCATGGTGTAGGCCGATTGCCTATCCCCTGTAAGGGATCTTTTATTTGTAGTAAATGCTTTAACCATTGTATATATTCATGTAGGATTGTAAATTCTTATGAATCAGTTAACTATTCTTGTTAAGGTAAAAGCATTGGAGAGAATACGTGGTTTTGGAGCAATAGGAGGTTATGATTGTTGATTGGTAAGTAGCGATGATTTGGCTAAAGCGGTTTTAGTATTATGATGTTGGATTAACGAGGGTTTGAGACTAATGAGGGGTTGTGGTTGACCATTGGTTCTCGATCTCAGAAGCATTTTTGGCTACAACTCCATAACATATGTGTGCATCACTTCCATTGGATGGAAAATGGAAAAAGTTGAAAAGTCAAAAGGTGAACAGTCGACATCACTCGAGCGTGTGATCGCCCGTTTGGTTGGCCGTGTGATAAAACATGGCGGTGTGATCAATGAGACAGCCATGAGCACTTCATGGACCAAAACGATATTAGGTCATTTTAATGAAATGGGCCGTAGGCCTTGTGAGCCTGTGGGTTATCTGAGTAAATTGCATGTAAGTGTGGTAAATATTGGGCCAAGCTGTATAGACCACATGGCTTACGTCATTTTTGGGCTATGTGGGCCATACGAGCATATAGGCCACATGGGCCCGCAATATGAGCTGTAGGCCTATCATTACTGGGCCTAGTACTGGAGAAGGTTGTTGGGCCTAATACTGGTATTAGGGGCTATGGGTCGGTTACGGAACGAATCAGGTCTAATGAGGCGGATATATTCAGGGGCATTGTTGAGTTACCCAAAATCAAGTATAAACATAAGCTAGCCTATACATGCCATAGGTTTAAGTTCAACTTTATAAAAATACCGAAACATTCGATAGTGTGATAAACTTCACTGACAATCCCCAAGCTCGTAACTAGTCTCCAAAATCTATAAAACAGAGACAAACATAAACACACACAGTAAGCTATCATAGCTTAGTAAGTCATAAGCAAATAAATATCTCAATAACAATATCAATTCAATTTAACTAAATCAATTTTATGCATTCATAGTCATATTTAATTTCAAATACACAATTTCATATATAACATATACTTCCATATATAATTTTATTTTGGCGAATATACATGTATCTATTATCAAAGTAATATTCAATTTCTAAACCATAATACTATTATAGAACCGAATATACACACTCACAAGCATATAGTATGAATCAAACTTTAATATCTCATAATTATACATATCATGTGGCCAAATATACTTCTCAAATACACATATATATTTATATTAGCATAATGTATAATTTGCGTCACATTTCAAATAACCAACTTATCTTATTATCAAATAAGTAATCAGCTATTTCATACCTGGTCACTTAGCTCGTTTTACACATTCGATCACTACTTATCATTGCCCGTTGAACCACTCGGAATTGAATAGGATACTTGGATAATCACACATATCGTACAATTACAATGTCCCAGACGTGGTCTTACATGTAATCACATATCGATGCCAACGTATTAAACGTGGTCTTACTCGCACACATATATCAGAATCACATATCGATGCCAACGTATTAAACATGGTCTTACTCGCACACATATATCAATGCCATGGTCTTACTTGCACGTCACATATCGGAATCCTATGTCATGACATATATATCCTATCTATTCCTAAGGCTCAAACGGGGCTTTTGGATGTCGTAACTCGATCGAATCGAACTCTTAACCATGCTCTCAAACATATATCATTTTGGTATATTCTAAAAACAATTATAACAATTCAATTCAGCATTTTTAATATACATATATTGAAATTTACAACATCTATTTGCCTATAAACTTACCTTGGACAACAGTAATCAGAACAAAATGATTATTCAACAACTTTGGTTTGTCCCCGATCCAAGTCCGATTTCTTTTGTTCTTGATCTAAACATATTCAAATTAAACTCATTCAAACATAATTTCATTCAATTTAGTCCAAAAACACATAAATGGGAAAATTACCATTTTATCCTAACATTTTACACTTTTTTACAATTTAGTCCAAATTGCACAAAACACAAAACATGCAAATTTTGCACACACCATGCTTAGGTCGAATGCTACCCACGTTCATACAAGTCCATACATCTCATTTATTTCACATTTTAGTCCCTCAATTTATTATTTTTTCAATTTAGCCCTAATTACTCAAAATCATCAAAAATTCCAATACAAAACATATTAATCCAAAACATATATTTCATAATTCATCAATTAACATCACAAAACTCAATTATTCATCAATGGCATAAATCAAAATATTCATCAAAATCAGAAATTCAAGTATGGGCTTTGTACATTACACTGCAACGATCTCAAAAACATAAAAATTATCAAAAACCGAGCTAAATTACATACCTTAATTAAGCATGCATATGACCGAACCCTTAACTCTTTATTTCTTTTCTTTCTTAAAATATTCGGCCATTTGAGAATACGACTGCATGGCTTTTATTTATTTTATGGTTTATTAAGTCATATGTTATTACTTTAATTACTAATATAACCTTAATGAAATAATTATACAAACATTATATTCATGTCCTTAACCGTCTATCTTTTGTAATTATGGTCTAATTGCAACATAAATACTTCATATTATAAAGACAACAACAATTAGGCACTTTCACATTTAACTACCAACTTTTTCATTTTACGAGGTTACGCCCTTTTATTAAATCGGCCATCCAAACAGTAAAATTAAAACACAAAAAATTAACACATATAAATTCACACATAATAAACATAGAAAAAAATTTTAAATATTTTTCTGACTCGGATTCATGGTCTCGGAACCACCATTCTGAATAGGATCTAAATAGGGCTGTTACAACTCTCCCCCTTAGGGATTTTCGTCCCCGAAAATATTACCGGTGAACAGATTTGTATAACGTTCTCTCATTTTTCCTCTGACTCCCACATAGCCTCTTCAATACTGTGTTGATGCCACAGTAGTTTCACTAACAAAATTTTCTTATTTCCCAATTCTTTAACCTCGCAAGCCAGAATATGGATCAGTCCTTCCTCATATGTCCTATCAGACTTAATCTCAATCTCTGACAGATTAATCACATGTGAGGGATCAGATCAATATCTACGAAGCATCAAAACATGCAATACATTATGGATCTTTTCTAACTCAGGTGGCAACAACAGTCTATAAGCAACTTCTCATAATCTGAGAAACATACAATTCAACGAGCTTATCAAATAAGTAATCTGTGCGAACCGGAACAAAATGAGCCAATTTAATCAATCTATCCACGATAGTCCAAATTGCATGTTTCTTACTTGGTGTCAACAGTAAACCAGATACAAAATTCATTGTGACTCTGTCCCATTTCCACTCAGGTATCATGATCGGCTGAAGCAATCTAGAAGGTACCTGATGTTCGAATTTTACTTGCTGACAGACTAAACATTTCAAAACAAAGTCAGACATGTCTTTTTTCATACCATGCCACAAATAAAGTTGTTTTAGATCATTATACATCTTCGTACTACCCGGGTGAACAGATAACCGACTGCTATGAGCTTCTTTCAAAATCATCTAATTCAAGTCTAAATTTCTAAAAACACGTATTCTATTTCTAAACCTCAAACAACCCTCAACATCAACTCAGAAATTTGAATCAACATTCGAGTCACATTGAGCCCGCTTTGCTAACAAATCATCATCAACTTTCTGAGCATCACAAATCTGTTGAATATATAACGGTCTTGCTTCTAACTCAGCTATAATTGAACCATCATCAAACATAGCCATATGCGCATTCATTTTACATAAACCACATAGTGATTTTTGGCTTAAAGTATCAGCAACAACATTAGACTTTCCTGGATGGTAGTCGATCACAAGCTTGTAGTCTCTTAACAGCTCTAACCATCGACGCTCTCTCAAATTTAGATCTTTTTGAGTCATTAAATATTTTAGGCTCTCATGATCAGAATAAACATGACAATTCTCACCGAACAGATAGTGACGCCATATCTTTAATGCAAACACAATAGCTGCCAATTCTAGATCGTGTGTTGGATAGTTCTTTTCATACAACTTTAACTGTCTCAAAGAATAAACCATAACTCTGTCTTCCTGCATTAACACACAGTCCAAACCATTTAAAGATGCATCACTATAGATAACAAATTCTTTACCCGATTCTGGCTGAACTAGCACTGAAGCTTCGGTAAAAAAGGCTTTCAACTGATTAAAACTTTTCTAACACTTTTCTGACCACTCGATCTTAACATCTTTTTGTAATAGCTTCGTAATCGGGGTTGCAATCATAGAGAAACCTTTCAAAAATTGTCTATAGTAACCAACAAGTCCTAGAGAACTTTGGACTTCAGAAACATTTCTCGGAGGTTTCCAATCGAGTATAGCTGAAATTTTACTCGAACCAACCTGAGTACTCGATGTTGATACAACATATCCTAGTAAACTGGCTTCAGATAACCATAACTCACATTTGCTGAACTTTGCATACAATTGTTTACCTCGTAAAGTCTGTAACACAAGTATCTGATGTTTTGCATACTCAGTTTCATCACGGGAATAGATCAAAATGTCATAAATGAACACAACCACAATTCGATCCAGATACTGTCTGAAGATTCGGTTCATCAAATCCATAAAAATAACAGGTGCATTAGTGAGTCCGATAGGCATAACCCAAAAACTCATAGTGTCTGTAACACCCCTTACCCATATCCGAGGCCGGGCTAAGGTACGAGGCGTTACCAGACAAACATACAAACATTAAACTAAAATACGAGCCATAAAATTTTATTCATATTTCAAAGGGTTCATTCTCTTACACATAGTCCTTTATTTGAATCTACGGAGCCCAAAACATACTTTAGAAAGGGTTTGGGACTAAACCGAGAAGTTACGAAAATCTTGGAAATTTCATGCTTTAAGGCTCCACACGCTGTGTCCCAAAGTCGTGTTCCATACACTACCGAGACACATGGTCGTGTCTTTGCTGTGGGAATATACCTAGGCTATTTTCCAAGCTTTGGTCAACCTTGATCTCTTACACACTTATACAAAATCAAAAGCATATAACATGGTATTCATTTAATGATTAAACATCCTCAATTAAACCACAAACATAACATTTGTATGTCATCATACATGTGTCTCTCATACTCATTTTACATTGTTTATTATAGTACCACTTATACATTTATACCAAGATTATCATCTTACCAAAGATTTTCAGCTTAATCATATCTTTATAAAATACCACGATTCAGATGCATAGAACAACATGTTTGCCTGAAACATTTCAATTCAATTCCATACCCAACAAGCATTACATTGAGACTAGTCATATATATATATATATATATATACATGTCATGATACATAACATTCTCTTTTTGTTTTCTTATAAACACATATCATTTATTTCATTATATCAATATTTCATATACCATAGTTTCCATGTATTCCACATATATTTATTTTCCCCCTCCTCCTCTCCATTCCACATCCTTAATGTATATAGCATTCTTGTAAGTACGATTTCACAATTTACTAATAAATGTTCACATCAAACTATCCACACGAGTTATAGTCACTTAATTATTTATAATTCGAGCTACAGAGCTCCAAATTAAGATCCATAAATTTCTCCTGAAACTACACTCACATATCTTGCCACCATAAAATTTTCATAATTTTTGGTTTAGCCAATTAGTACAGTTTATTCATTAAAATTTCCCCTGTTTCACTTTCTGACAGTTCTGACCTCTTTTCACTAAAAAATAATTATCTCACAGTACAGAACTCGGATAATGTTCTTGTTGATTTATCTTGAAAATAGACCCATTATGGATTTTAAAAATATAATTTTGAGACTCTAAATATTTTTCTCCAAATTTTTGTGATTTTCCAAAGTCAGAACAGGGGATCACGTAATCATTCTGAATCAGTCTCACAAAAACATAAATATCTCAAAATATAGAACTCCTTTGCCTTGTATGTTTCTTTTATATGAAAATAGACTCATTAAGTTTTAATCTGATATCTCATTCAGTCTCTGATTCAATTTATACTATTTTTGATGATTTTTCAAAATCATGTCACTGCTACTGTCCAAAATAGTTTTATTGCTAATTCACTCTTTCACACTTTCTTTGTATTAACCTCATTTTAACATACATATCACAAATCATTTTCACCACATTTCATACATTTCATACATCACAAGTATAGGCCCATGATCACAAGGTCACCATAAAATCATCCTCATGTATAACTTACTTGTTTATAACCTTACCACATCCTAGTCACTTAATGAACACATCATTCACATAACCAAGTTCCTGCACTTATTCATCACAAAACTCATAAAGCAATACATAGAGTGTGACACCCCTAATCTGACCCTAGTCGAAAAGTGGTTTCGGGACCACGAAACCGAGTTGTATAAATGATTGAAAGTTATATTCTATGTTCATGAGGTGAGTAAATGCATGTGTAAAAATTTCAAGCATTAATTTTGCCATTTGTATGTGAAATTTTGAAACGGGACTTATGTGAAACATTGGTAAAATAGGTTGGTAAAAATATAAAGTGATCTAATAGAGCATGTATTGAAAAATGTGGACTTGCATGTCAATTAGACCATTTTTGAATGTAAATGGCCGGCCAACACATGCATGTAACAATGTGTTCTCTTGTCTCCATTTTTAATTGGTGGGAATTATGTATAATAATAAATTTATATTAGTGGTGGTGATAAAAACAAAGTCCCATCATCTTTTTCATCTTGCCAAACCATAAGGAAAGGAAAAAGAAAATGGAAGGAAGAACACCTAAGGCATTCGGCCATCTTGTGTTGGGAATTAAGGTATGATTTCATATGTTTTTCTTTGGATTTTGAGAAATTTAAATTGGTTTTAAAGCTCCTAAAATGACCCATGTATGTGATTTTGTGTTTGTGATGCATGAAGCATTCGATCATGAGCTCAATGGGTTACATTGTCTATGTTTTGCTAATTTGTGAGGAGAAACGTTTCTAATTGAGTATAAACAAACTAAATTACTATATGTGGCTCAAATGAGCTTGAGTAGTCGGCTAATGAAGTTAGTTGAGTTATAATACTTGCTTAATAATGAAAAGAACATGAGCTTAATGCTCAAATAGCATTCGGCTTTGGACTAAGCTAAATTAGTTAGGAAATGAGTTCCAAGATAGTGAATTATGTGTTAAAAGAGGGATTTAGGTTGTATATACGTGTTTAGATTGAAAACAAGAGGCTATGTTAGCTAATTGAGGATTCGCCATAGTATTATAGTGAATAATAATTTGAACAAGGGTTTTAATTGTATGATAGGTTTTCGGATATGGTTGATTGGATAATAAATTGGTATGGGTGTTTTGAATGAGATATGTACAATTATAAGTTAAATTTAAGGTTTGTTAAATTTGTCCTTATCATTGCCGAATGAGTTCAATGGCTAAAGAAAATTGTTAAGTGCTTAGTTAATGTGCATTCGGTCATTTAGGATGAGTATACATTTGATAATGTTTTGATACTTTGAAATGGAATTTAATTATTAATGAGTTATAAGCTTGTTGAATTTTGAGATGTAATTGGGAGTAAATTTGATATGAGCATATTTTGTTAATGACATATTAATAAATGTTGAGTTACGATACCATGATATTAAGCTTAAAGGCATTCGATCAAGAGATGGATTAAGGTGAACTGAATGATATTCGGCAATGGTACTTTTTACATGAGGAATTCGGTGTTAATTGTATTAAATAAGGTTTTTGTTTCTTGTTAAATTGGATGTATCTTGTTGTATGAGTGCTTGAACAAACTATGATTAAATAGATGCATAGATTCAAGGTGGGAAGAATTGGCTATTATGCTTGATACTAATGCCGAATATGAGAATGTTGTACTTGAAAATGTAGGTGAACATGACAAGTGTATTCGCTTAGGGCATAAAGGATATGAAAATTTGGTATTTATTTTTGATTGTGTGTGTATGACCATGGATAATTGGCTGCACAAATATTATAAATACATAACGTATGTTAAATTTATTAAGCTATAAAACATTATACATGATCGGCCAAAGTAAATTATTTGAGTAAAGTATATCTTGATGGTACATTTCGGCTAGTATAAAATGTATATGGATGTCGTATGACTATGTTTAATTTGGGAAGTAAATTGTTTGATTTAGCTCAAGGGCCTAGAGGATCAAAGTTGGATAAGGGAATGGAAAAAGTGATCGAATAGCCGTCGTAATCGTTCGGCATCTTCCGAGGTAAGTTTTAAGTGATTAAACGTTGACTAAATTCAATCATAATAGGACATAATGATTTGATTTAATAAGATATGATGTGGCCATGATATGTCTTAAACTCAAATGGTAAGTTCATAAGTGTTTGGACTTGGAAATTTAAGAGCAAATTGTAATAATTTGCTTAGGACAGCAGCAGTAACGTGATTTTAGAAAATCACTATAAATTGTTGGTGTGGAATTACAGGCTGAATAAAATATGTATTCAAAGCTTAATTAGTCTAGTTTCTTATAAAAGAGACCGTGTAAGCAAAGAAATTTCCTATAAAGAGATATTGGAAGTTGTGTGAGACAGTGTCAAAATGACTCCGAAATCCCCTGTTCTGTTTTTAGAAAATCATTATAATTTGTACAAAAATGGTTATAAGATATAATTTATATGCTTAGACTCCTTAATGAGTCTAGTTTCAAATTAAATCAAATATAACATATGTTGAATTCTGTATAATGAGAAATTTGATTCGTAGTGAAGAGTGGTCAGATTAGTCAAACAGTGAAACAGGGGAAAATTTAAGAAAAATCTGGTATTGATTGGCCAAACCTAAAATTATGAAAATTTTATGGATGGAAGATATATGAGTCTATATTCAGGAAAAATTAACGGAAATTGATTTTGAGTTTTGTAGCTCCAGTTATAAATAATTTAGTGACTATTGCTCAGGAAAACAGCTTGTAGTGAACATGTGAATTTGTTGTAAACATTGATGAAACTATTTGAGTTGCTTATAAGCTATTGCTGAAATTGATGTACAAGATAAATATATATGTGTGTGGTAAAGCCGAATGGCTAATGTGAAATATGTATGAGATATGTATATGTGGTAAAGCCGAATGGCTAATGTGAAATATGTATGAGATATGTATACGTGGTAAAGCCGAATGGCTAATGTGAAATACATATGAGATATGTATATGTGGTAAAGCCGAATGGCTAATGTGAAATACATATGAGATATGTATATGTGGTAAAGCCGAATGGCTAATGTGAAATATGTATGAGATATGTATATGTGGTAAAGCCGAATGGCTAATGTGAAATATATATGAGATATGTATATGTTGTAAAGCCGAATGGCTAGTGTGAACTATGTCGGAGATGTGTGTATATTGTGGCCGAATGACCAAATGTGAAAGGTCTGTATTATTAGATATTTGATGAGGCAAATGAATTACAAATATGACAGTCGATGTGAATGTTGTAGCATGTGATTAAATGTACATGAAACTTGGAAATATATTCCGGGTAAGACCCGATGACTACGTGTGGAGATTATGTCCGGGTAAGACCCGATGACTACGTGTGGAGATTTTGTCCGGGTAAGACTCGATAACTACATGTGGGGACTATTCGAGCTAAAGGTTTCGCTGAAGATTCGAGTAAAGTATAAGATTATACGACTTCACAGTAACAATTGGTAATAAATACGTTCAATGCGTTAAGTTGGTCGTATGTATTTTGAGATTATATTTAAGCTTGATTTGGACTAAATCACAAGGTCGTTATGTGACGATATGTGAGTAAAGCAATAAGACTGTTCTATGATTATTGTGCGTTTGGTCAATGTGGAAAGTTAGGTGAAAACATGTAATGTACCTATGTTTATAAGAGATCACTATCAAGTGAGAATTTATCCGCCTATTATATATGATGAGATGTGCATATTCGGTAAAGGGATGGTATGCCCGAAGGAAGAGTGAAATAAAGATACGAACAACTATGTTATAATTTGATTGTTATCTGTTAACATCGCTTAAAACTTACTAAGCATTGTAATGCTTACTCAGCTTACTTTGTTTCCTTTGTTTTATAGATCTCATTTGGAAGCTACAGTGCTCGGGGATCGTCAAAGAACTAGTCACACTATCACTATCCACCGCTTGTTACTGTTATGTTTTGAATTATTCTATGGCATGTAAAGAATAGACCAAATGGTCAAGAATATTTTGGTTAATGTATATAAGCCATGCGAAAATGGCATCTTTTGAATGTGTACTTATAGAAGTTAAATTGTATCCCTGACTGTCTTTAGTATTTACCTAAAGGAATGTTCTTTATAAAATATATATATATATATATATATTCAAAACTTTTACTGTTCTGATATGAGTTTCAAGTCCGGTAATGCCCCTTTACCTATTCCGGCGACGGATACGGGGTAGGGGTGTTACATTTTATTGGTATCAGAGCTACGTTTTAGTCGATTCTAGGACTAACGTAGCACGCGTGAGTCTATTTATACATGCCATAAAGTGATAAAGTGATAGTGTGATGATTTTTGACTATTAAAATGTGTTTGTTGTATTGAATTTTGATCCCGATCGAGCTGTAGCAATCTTCTGACTATGAGAATTTGCGATATAACTTTACTTGGATATGCTTAAATTATTAAGTTGATCAGGTACGTATCATGTACTCGTATTTGAATTTTGATTTGGATTGAATTATAAGGGTATAAGTGATGCAATTTTGAAAGAGTGTTACGACTATAAATGTGATCTTTGTATGTGGCTATGGAACTGAAAGTTGAATGGTCGATAAGCATGTTGTGTTTGTATTCAAGTAATGTAAATGATATACTAATGTGTATTGTTATATATGTATATGTACATGAGAATTGAGAGTTATATAGCCAGGCTAAGTCCCGAGGAGCATTCGTGCTGGTGTTATGTCCGGGCTAAGTCTCGAAGAGCATTCGTGCTGGTGTTATGTCCGGGCTAAGTCCCGAAGAGCATTCATGCTGGTGTTATGTCCTGCTAAGTCCCAAGAGCATTCGTCTTTGGTGTTATGTCCGGCTAAGTCTCGGAGAGCATTCGTGTTAGAGTTATATCGTGGTTAAGTCCCAAGAGCATTCATGCTGGTGTTATATCCTGCTAGGTCCCAAGAGCAATCATGCTTTGGTGATGTGTATTCGCCTTCGTGCCTAGTAGGCTTCGTGCTTTAATTTGAGAAAAGTTTAAGTGTTCATTACTATACTAATTCAAATTTAAATGAAAGGATATGTTTAAAAGTGTACATACATGATGTTTATAGACTTTGTTAAGTCATTTCAATGTGTAACAACAAATGAATAGGGGCACTATATGTGCAATGATTAGAGGCACCGAGAGTGCGAGTTCTTCAACCGAGCACTATGTGTGCGAGATCGGTCAGTAGACATTAAGTGAGTAAAACAAGATTCATGTAAGACCTCGTATGGAACGAAGGCATTGATTTAAGATGGTGGATATGTTGTTAAGAAATGAATTCATGTTATAAATGTGTTACGATTTAGTTTATGGAATGCTTGGTATATGAAGTCATATGTGCTATTGCTAAATGACCCTATTTTTGTTAATCATGTTCAAGAAATTATTTCGATTAAGTTCGACATCCGAAAGTCCGTAAGAATTTTTGATGAATGCTGATAATTTTGGATATATGGGTTATGTGCTAAAATAAATCCCATGCCGGTATACTATATGAGGCTTTATGGCAAATCGATTGTATACTGGTATCGTTAATCGTGATTGAATGTGCTAAATGAATTCAATGTTCGGTATGTGGAAGTTGATTTTCATTGGAAATAGGTTAAGTTGAATAGTGAGATATGATGGAGTTATAAAGGATATTTATTGGGGTGTTTGAGTATATGTGTACTTTCGGTCAAAGTTACTTATACATGAATGAAAATGTGGGTTACAAATATGTGGGTTGATGATGTGAATTATACATGTTAATATGTGCTTAATATGTGTTTGAAATGCATTTGTGAATTAAATTAAGTGATTATTGCTTATGAAATCAAGAAAATGAGATATATGTGCATACTTGTAGAAATGTTTATGTATTTGTTTTAAGATAAGAAAATGATTTTATAGATCGATGCGAAATCAGTAATGAATTACAATTGCTATCAATGAGCTAATATTTATATGGATATAATTCAATAAGAGGACGTTATCCTAAACTATGCATCGGTAGAAATTTTCGGGGACGAAAATCCCTAAAGGGGGGAGAGTTGTGACACCCCTAATCTGACCCTAGTCGAAAAGTGGTTTCGGGACCACGAAACCGAGTTTTATAAATAATTGAAAGTTATATTCTATGTTCATGAGGTGAGTAAATGCATGTATAAAAATTTCAAGCATTAATTTTGCCATTTGTATGTGAAATTTTGAAACGGGACTTATGTGAAACATTGGTAAAATAGGTTGGTAAAAATATAAAGTGATCTAATAGAGCATGTATTGAAAAATGTGGACTTGCATGTCAATTAGACCATTTTTGAATGTAAATGGCCGGCCAACACATGCATGTAACAATGTGTTCTCTTGTCTCCATTTTTAATTGGTGGGAATTATGTATAATAATAAATTTATATTAGTGGTGGTGATAAAAACAAAGTCCCATCATCTTTTTTCATCTTGCCGAAACCATAAGGAAAGGAAAAAGAAAAATGGAAGGAAGAACACCTAAGGCATTCGGCCATCTTGTGTTGGGAATTAAGGTATGATTTCATATGTTTTTCTTTGGATTTTGAGAAATTTAAATTGGTTTTAAAGCTCCTAAAATGACCCATGTATGTGATTTTGTGTTTGTGATGCATGAAGCATTCGATCATGAGCTCAATGGGTTACATTGTCTATGTTTTGCTAATTTGTGAGGAGAAATGTTTCTAATTGAGTATAAACAAACTAAATTACTATATGTGGCTCAAATGAGCTTGAGTAGTCGGCTAATGAAGTTAGTTGAGTTATAATACTTGCTTAATAATGAAAAGAACATGAGCTTAATGCTCAAATAGCATTCGGCTTTGGACTAAGTTAAATTAGTTAGGAAATGAGTTCCAAGATAGTGAATTATGTGTTAAAAGAGGGATTTAGGTTGTATATACGTGTTTAGATTGAAAACAAGAGGCTATGTTAGCTAATTAAGGGATTCGGCCATAGTATTATAGTGAATAATAATTTGAACAAGGGTTTTAATTGTATGATAGGTTTTCGGATATGGTTGATTGGATAATAAATTGGTGTGGGTGTTTTGAATGAGATATGTACAATTATAAGTTAAATTTAAGGTTTGTTAAATTTGTCCTTATCATTGCCGAATGAGTTCAATGGCTAAAGAAAATTGTTAAGTGCTTAGTTAATGTGCATTCGGTCATTTAGGATGAGTATACATTTGATAATGTTTTGATACTTTGAAATGGAATTTAATTATTAATGAGTTATAAGCTTGTTGAATTTTGAGATGTAATTGGGAGTAAATTTGATATGAGCATATTTTGTTAATGACATATTAATAAATGTTGAGTTACGATACCATGATATTAAGCTTAAAGGCATTCGATCATGAGATGGATTAAGGTGAACTAAATGATATTCGGCAATGGTACTTTTTACATGAGGAATTCGTGTTAATTGTATTAAATAAGGTTTTGTTTCTTGTTAAATTGGATGTATCTTGTTGTATGAGTGCTTGAACAAACTATGATTAAATAGATGCATAGATTCAAGGTGGGAAGAATTGGCTATTATGCTTGATACTAATGCCGAATATGAGAATGTTGTACTTGAAAAATGTAGGTGAACATGACAAGTGTATTCGGCTTAGGGCATAAAGGATATGAAAATTTGGTATTTATTTTTGATTGTGTGTGTATGACCATGGATAATTGGCTGCACAAATATTATAAATACATAATGTATGTTAAATTTATTAAACTATAAAACATTATACATGATCGGCCAAAGTAAATTATTTGAGTAAAGTATATCTTGATGGTACATTTCGGCCAGTATAAAATGTATATGGATGTCGTATGACTATGTTTAATTTGGGAAGTAAATTGTTTGATTTAGCTCAAGGGCCTAGAGGATCAAAGTTGGATAAGGGAAAGGAAAAAGTGATCGAATAGCCGTCGTAATCGTTCGACATCTTCCGAGGTAAGTTTTAAGTGATTAAACGTTGAGTAAATTCAATCATAATAGGACATAATGAGTTGATTTAATAAGGTATGATGTGCCCATGATATGTATTAAACTCAAATGGTAAGTTCATAAGTGTTTGGACTTGGAAATTGACTTGGAAATTTAAGAGCAAATTGTAATAATTTGCTTAGGACAGCAGCAGTAACGTGATTTTAGAAAATCACTATAAATTGTTGGTGTGGAATTATAGGCTTAATAAAATATGTATTCAAAGCTTAATTAGTCTAGTTTCTTATAAAAGAGACCGTGTAAGCAAAGAAATTTCCTATAAAGAGATATTGGAAGTTGTGTGAGACAGTGTCGAATGACTCAAAATCCCTGTTCTGTTTTTAGAAAATCATTATAATTTGTACAAAAATGGTTATAAGATAAAATTTATATGCTTAGACTCCTTAATGAGTCTAGTTTCAAATTAAATCAAATATAACATATGTTGAATTCTGTATAATGAGAAATTTGATTCGTAGTGAAGAGTGGTCAGATTAGTCAAACAGTGAAACAGGGGAAAATTTAAGAAAAATCTGGTATTGATTGGCCAAACCTAAAATTATGAAAATTTTATGGATGGAAGACATATGAGTCTATATTCAGGAAAAATTAACGGAAATTGATTTTGAGTTTTGTAGCTCCAGTTATAAATAATTTAGTGACTATTGCTCAGGAAAACAGCTTGTAGTGAACATGTGAATTTGTTGTAAACATTGATGAAACTATTTGAGTTGCTTATAAGCTATTGCTGAAATTGATGTACAAGATAAATATATATGTGTGTGGTAAAGCCGAATGGCTAATGTGAAATATGTATGAGATATGTATATGTGGTAAAGCCGAATGGCTAATGTGAAATATATATGAGATATGTATATGTGGTAAAGCCGAATGGCTAATGTGAAATATGTATGAGATATGTATATGTGGTAAAGCCGAATGGCTAATGTGAAATATGTATGTGATATGTATATGTGGTAAAGCCAAATGGCTAATGTGAAATATGTATGTGATATGTATAAGTGATAAAGCCGAATGGCTAATGTAAAATACATATGAGATATGTATGTGTGGTAAAGCCGAATGGCTAATGTGAAATACATATGAGATATGTATGTGTGGTAAAGCCGAATGGCTAATGTGAAATATGTATGAGATATGTATATGTGGTAAAGCCGAATGGCTAATGTGAAATATATATGAGATATGTATCTGTGGTAAAGCTGAATGGCTAGTGTGAAATATGTATGAGATATGTATGTGTGGTAACGCCGAATGGCTAGAATGAACTATGTAGGAGATGTGTGTATATTGTGGCCGAATGACCAAATGTGAAAGGTGTGTATTATTAGATATTTGATGAGGCAAATGAATTACAAATATGACAGTTGATGTGAATGTTGTAGCATGTGATTAAATGTACATGAAACTTGGAAATATATTTCGGGTAAGACCCGATGACTACGTGTGGAGATTATGTCCGGGTAAGACCCGATGACTACGTGTGGAGATTATGTCCGGGTAAGACCCGATGACTACGTGTGGAGATTTTGTCCGGGTAAGACCCGATAACTACGTGTGGGGACTATTCGAGCTAAAGGTTTCGCTGAAGATTCGAGTAAAGCATAAGATTATACGACTTCACAGTAACAATTGGTAATAAATACGTTCAATGCGTTAAGTTGGTCAGGTGTGTATTTTGAGATTATATTTAAGCTTGATTTGGACTAAATCATAAGGTCGTTATGTGACGCATATGTGAGTAAAGCAATAAGACTGTTCTATGATTATTGTGCGTTTGGTCAATGTGGAAAGTTAGGTGAAAACATGTAATGTACCTATGTTTATAAGAGATCACTATCAAGTGAGAATTTATCTGCCTATTATATATGATGAGATGTGCATATTCGGTAAAGGGATGGTATGCCCGAAGGAAGAGTGAAATAAAGATACGAATAACTATGTTATAATTTGATTGTTATCTGTTAACACTGCTTAAAACTTACTAAGCATTGTAATGCTTACTTCGTTTACTTTGTTTCCTCTATTTTACAGATCTCATTTGGAAGCTACAGGCTCGGGGATCGTCAGCAACTACTCACACTATCACTATACACTGCTTGTTACTGTTATGTTTTGAATTATTCTATGGCATGTGAAGAATAGACCAGTGGCCGAAGAATATTTTGGTTAATGTATATAAGCCATGCGAAAATGGCATCTTTTGAATGTGTACTTATTGAAGTTCAATTGTATCCCTGACTGTCTTTAGTATTTACCTAAAGGAATGTTCTTTATAAAAATATATATATATATATATATTCGAAATTTTTACTGTTCTGATATGAGTTTCAAGTCCGGTAATGCCCCTTTACCTATTCCGGCAACGGATACGGGGTAGGGGTGTTACATAGAGAGTCTCCCGTTGAACACTTCGGATCAATCCTCGATACTTGGTGGTTTCAGCACATAGCTCCACCCATGTTATAGTTCGGCTCTCTTGTACACATGGTGAACACTTAGTACCACTCATGTGACCTAGCCAGTTTATCTCGTAGCTCTATTGTCTACATGGTGTCCTTCACTTGGAACCACGCATGCGACCTAGCTACATATATCCCGTAGCTCTCTTGTCTACATGGTGTACACATAGCATTACCCATGCGACCTAGCTACATCATAATGTCTTGTAGCTCTCTTGTACACATCTCAGCACTATACATGTGACCTAGCTACATACCATTTGTATCATCCAATCTTTCCGAAGGTTCAACCGGGATTTCTCTCTCTTTCCCAACAATTTCACCAATCAAGTAATTATCCACAAACATATTTCCAATATTTTTATAAAATATCATAATACAAGTAATAGTGATGTATTACTTACATATAAACTTACATCATTTAATATCAACGCAATAACATTAAATTACACATTGTCTTATTAAAAATCATATGAACTTACAATTTCCCATAATATCCATAATCATAGAAATCACATTTATGTATGATAATTCAATGCACTTCATGTACCATAGACATATTTTTAAATCAATTCATAAACTTGGCACCATAATCATTTAATTTAACATAATTCAATTAATTCACTAAATTTAACTTTCAAATATAAATTACAGCATTATTGTTGTATTATTATCATACCAACTTACATACTTTCAACACCTCGGAGATCATAGTAAATATATCAATTTTACATTGAAACATGCATAAATTAATGCTTATTATACATATGAACTTACCTTGATATTAAAACGGCCATTTTACCAACTTTCCTAATTTTTAATTTTTCTCTCATTCTAGGTTCAAATCTCGTTTTCTAGGATCTAAAACATCATATTTTACTTATTTAATTAATGTACTATTCAAAATAGTCCTTAACTCAAACTTTGGAAAAATTGCAATTTTGCCCCTAAACTTTTGCATATTTACACTTTTGCCCCTAGGCTCGGGAATTAAACTTCATCCCTTATTCTTATGTTTTATGACATGATGATCACTTTTCCCTTCTATGGAAACATCAAATTCTCACTCTAACATATACTTATGACTATTAGGTATTTTTACCGATTAAGCCTTTTGCTCATTTTCACTTAAAACCGAGTAGCACAAGTTGTCTAACATAACTTAAAACCTCATATTGTATCATAAAACACCAGAATACACAAATTTTACTTATGGGTATTTTTCCAAATATGAACCCTAGGTTGAATTATTGCTAGCATAAGCTAAATCAAGTTACCGGGACTCCAAAAACGTAAAGAACTTGAAAAACGGGGTTAGAACGGACTTACAATTGAGCTTGGGAAGCTTGAAAACCCTAGCCATGGAGTCTTACTTGGTATACACGTCCATGGTGAAGAAGATGAGCAAAATTGGCTTTTAATTTTGTATTTTAATTCATTTTACCCCTAAATGACCAAAATACCCTTACTACTAAACTTTCCAAAAATTCCATCCATGTCCAATTTTTGTCAATAACTTAGAAATTAGTCAAATTGCTATTTAAGACCTCCTAATTAATATTTCAAATCAATTTCATACTAGAAACTTCTAGAATGCAAGTTTTGCAACTTATTCAATTTAGTCCCTAACTTCGAATTAAGCACTTTATGCATAGAAATTCTTCACGAAATTTTCACACAATCATGCAATCATATCATAGACCTCAAAATAATCATAAATAATTATTTATATCTCAGATTTTGTGGTCCCAAAACCTCTGTTCCAATTAGACCCAATTTTGGGCTATTACAGTGTCTGTACCTCTAGTTCAAAAAATAGTCTTTGGCACATTGGAGTCTTTAACTCACAACTAATAGTAACCTGATCTCAAATCTATCTTTGAAAACACTGTATCCCCTTTCAATTGATCAAATAGGTCATCAATCTGTGGCAATGAATATTTATTCTTTATAGTCACCTTATTGAGCTGTCTATAATTGATACACGTTCTCATAGTTCTATCTTTCTTTTTCAGAATAAAACTGGTGCACCCTAGGGAGAGAAACTCAGTCGTGCGAAACCTTTATCTATTAACTCTTGCAACTGTACTTTCAATTCATTAATTCGATTGATGCCATTTGATAAACCATAAATTATACATATTTTTACCCCATGTTTAATGCATTTTATGGATGATTTCTCACTAGAATTGGTGAATTTGATGCTCCTAATGCTTTAATTCCATGTTTTACAGTTAGGAGAGCATAAGAGAGTGAAAGGAGCCAGGAACGAGCCAAAAAGGGACAAAACATACCTGTAACACCCCGAACCCGAGACCGTCGCCGGAGTCGAACACGAGGTGTTAAGAGGCTTCAAACCACTTATTGAGAATTTCCCAGACAAGCTGCCAATCTGTGTACTAGTCGCTTCAAAAATCATAACTTGGGTTTTACCAATCAAAAATCATTTTCGTAATTTTTCCCTGAAACTAGACTCATATGTCCATCTACATATTTTTTTCTAGAATTTTTGGTCGATCCAATTAATACAGTTTATTAGTTAAAGTCTCCCATGTTACAGGGGTCGACTACACTGACCTTCGTGCGTTAGTTTAATATCTCTGGTATGACTCCTAATTATCTCTGGTTAGTTTATAATGAATTTCCAAAGTCGTAGCAGGGATCCAAACTGTTCGCCCTGCTTCACGAGAACTTTAATATCTCTTAACATATAACTCATATGACCGTTTGTTTCTTCCATGTGAACGTAGATTCATCAACGTTCATTTAAATAATTTATTCACTATTTAATACCATTCCTACTATTTTTAGTGATTTTCACATCCACATCATCTTCTTTGTCAAGATTCCGCTTTTAAGGTAGGCTTTACCTATTTCATGATTTCCATGATTCAATTGGCCCTTTTGCATACATAGCACAAGTGTGATCATGATTAACCATTCCAATGGCTAATCGTTCAAAACAATTCCATACCTCATAATGATCAACATACAAACGATTATAGTACTATGCTAAAACGATATAAGCCATTTTCGCATGGCTATCCAAGTTTACACAAAACCGAAAGGTACATGACCTACAACAAAAGGGTAGTCCTATACATGCCATTTCAAAGTTCAACCAAAATTGTACCAAAATGGGGTCTTTGATAGTGTGGGAGACTTCGACTTCCAAAAATCCCGAGTCCGATGGTGACGAGCCAAAATCTATAAACAAAGAAACAGAGAAAACGGAGTAAGCAATTTATGCTTAGTAAGTTTGAGCAAGAAATTCAAAGACAACAAAAGCATAGCATTCAGTAAAGCTAACAGATAATTTCATATGCACAAATTCTCAATATCCTACTCATTTCACATTCCAACCCCTATGTTCATACATAAGGGATCATCTTAACCAAATACCGAAACTCATTACTCGATCGAGCGAATATTATTCAAGGAATCAACTAATTCAAGCACATACGAACATACCTCATTGCTGGAATTTTTCAAGTGTATTAACTGAAAATTTTACAGAAGATCGCTCATTCTCGAATCACGTACCTTCGAATTTAACCGGATATAACGACTCGCTCAAATGCCTTCGGACGAAGCTTGTTATAGTGACTCGCATTTAATGCCTTCGGACTTAACCCAGTTTAGTAACTTGCACAAATGCCTTCGGCTTAGCCCGATTTATTAACTCGCATCGAATGCCTTGGATCCTAGTCCGGATATAGTCACTTAGCACAAAGCCTTCGGACTTAGCCCGACATCATTCAATAACCGAGCACAATTATCAATCAATTATGACACATTCGTATTTCATTTTCAATAGCAAAACTCAAACACAAGGCACTTTTCACACTTGCAATTTCGCTCAATAGCCACACACAAAGAGCATGATTTTAATTTGCTTTAAACATGATCTAATCAATTCGAATTTAAGCTCTATTACTCAAGAACTTACCTAGGATGTCGTCGAACGATTTCAATGGCTATTCGACCACTTTTTCCTTCCCTTTGTCGGATCTAGTTCCCCTTTGATCTTGAGCTTAATTTAACAAATAAATCGATTTAATCATTTGAGTATCGAAAGAGGAATTCAAGGTACTTAGTCAATATATATACTCATTAGGCATCAAAGTCGCATATGTATGAAATCATGAATCGAACTCAACACATTAGTTAATATTCCTCTTAGCCGAATTTTCTAAGCCAAGAATAGGCATCAATATGCTTGCCTCTAACCGAATGCATGCACACCAATTTCCCCTCATGTGGCCGAATATGCATGTCCATGTTGAGGCCAATTATACACTTAATACCACACAAAAACAGCATACATTTTACTAACTAACGTATTACATATCGTAGCTCAACACACATCTCTCATTTACTTCATAACCGAAACATCATCATAAGCAAATATACACCTTGAAATAGTATATATGTCATACCAATACATCATGTACAAACATATATACATATATATGTGCTAGAGCCGAATCTCAAGTTGATTGTAACTAATCATGAACATAATTTCAAAACACAAATCTTACTTTCCATGCAATGAGCATAAATCACACTTTTGGATGTACCATGGCCGAATACATCACAACACCATAATTTTGGTCATGATTAAACAAAGAACTTGATGTCTTACTCAAAAATACTAAAAAGAAAGTCCAAGAGCCATCAATCCACCATCACATATATCATTAGCAAGCTTCATATTTAACATGCAATGGCATTAACACAAAATCCACCTTGGCCAAATACCATCCCCATGATATAACAAAGGTTTGAACCATGGGCTAACAAGAGCATCAAGCTATCCACTAAAAACATGCATGAATCTCATGGCACAACCTCAAACATACCTTAATCTTGATGCAAGTATAGCCAAACCTCTTCCTAATCCTCTTCCAAACCAAGCATGAAGCAAAATTCCTCCTTCCCTCTAGTATTTTCGGTCAAGAGAGAATGAAAATGGATGAACAATTTTTTTTTTCTTTTCTCTTCCTCAATACACGGCAATGGGGGGGTTCACTCACACACACATTTTTTTTTCTTTCTTTATTACCCATACTTATTTGTTTATTGTTTCTCCCTAATGCACCAACAAAACATGTTTCATGACATGTTTAGCCCATACTCCTTGTCATGGCCGCCACTAGAACTTGGGGGAATTTGACATGCAAGTCCTCCCTTTGACTACATGCACTATTAGGTCCTTATAGATTAGCCTATCACTTTTCAAAAGTGTCACACAAGTCCTACTAACTGAATTCACATGCAATCGGCTAAATCGAAGCTTGAAATTTTCACACATTCATAATTACATATTCTAGACAATAAATATTACGTTCAAACATTTCGGTGACTCGGTTTAGCGGTCCCGAAACCACTTCCCGACTAGGGTCAATTTTGGGCTGTCACATTACCAAATTGAGAAAATGACACGGCCTAAGCCTTAGGCCATACGGGTAGCTCACGCGCCCGTGTCTTTCGAGGGTGTCGACCAAGGCTTTCACGATTCACACGGCTTGGCCATTGACCCACACAGCCGTGTACAATTTAACGGATCGAACACAGCTTGTCAATCATGTCACACGGTCATGGCACACGAGCATGTCCCTGCCGAGCCCAAGTTAAGTCCAATTCAGAAAAGGCCATTTTTGAGGGCTTCTAGGTATTCTAAAGCTTGTAAATACACCTTAGAAGAGGAGAAAAAGAGAGACGGAGAAGAGGGTAAGGAATTACCCCAAGGAAGATGGTTGATCCATCTCAGAAGCTGGATTCATCATCAAGACTAAAGATCTCTCCTCAATTCCCCTTCAGGAGTTTTGGGTTTTCTTTATGTTTTGTATTCTTTATTCTTCAGAGATGTTTTCTTATTTACTTATGAACTAAACTGCTAAATACCTAAGAGGGATGAAACCTAAGATGAATCTTGTTATTATTTTCTGAATCGTATGATAAATATTTAACTTGTTCTTAATTCTTGTTTTGATATCCCAGGATACTAATTCAAGACACGCTCTTATTCATAGGAGGAATAAACCATGTTTAAGAGTACATTTGTCATATTTAAGCGGAGTTGATTGCGCGCCTAGAAATAGGGTGACAAGATTTTGCCGGATTAGGGTGAAACCTAATAAGGGGATCCATTGATTGAGTTAATGCAACCCTAGAGTGTTAATTAAAGAAAAGTCTCGGTTATTCAATCTAGGGATTAGACGTTATTAGTCTTGAATAGGGATAATAACATAACTTAGGGATCTCTACTGAACAAGTTGAATGAATAAATCGTCCAATTTGGAGCCAGAATAACAAGTAAAGTCTAGGTGGATTTTTCCTTAGGTATTGTCTCAAGTCAATCAATTTTCCAAAAAGCAATTCCCCAATTATTTTCTCTGTGCATTCTTAGTTTAAATAATTTGTTAATTAAAACAAACCCTTTTATTCTTAGGCTAGATAATAAAAAGATAGTTATTACTAGTACTTTTGGTTCCCTTGGTTACCGGTCTTGCCATTACTATACTATTGTTCGATAGGTGCGCTTACCTTTTTGTCGTGATAATAGTTAGTCTAGGTTTGATCTTCATTGTAAATATTTATTACTTGTTATGAATCACGTGATCAAGTTTTTGGCGCCACTGCCGGGGAACTAAAATATTTGGAACGCTAAATTTTTATTACTTTAGGCATTTATTTTTCTTGCAATTTAATTTAATTTTATTAATTTAATTTTTCTCTCTCTTGGCAAGTTTTTATAATTTATGACTAGAAGAAACCCGTCGGGACCATTACTTTTTGACGAAGAAATTGATCATACAGTTCGTAGAAATCAAAGAGAGATAAGGCGCAGCTTACGATACACGGAGAAAAAGCAAGAAGACGATACTCAACTCCCAACTGACGAGATGGCTGAAAACCAAGGCAATCAGCTACCTCCTACAATTGCTGCTAATCAAAATCCTGCTCCACGTACTATGTATGATTATGCTAAACCTTCTCTAACAGGAACTGAATCTAGCATAGTTAGACCTGCTGTAGCTACAAATACTTTTGAATTAAAACCTAACACTATTCAGATGATACAATAGTTTGTTCAATTTAATGGTTTGCAGGTTGAAGATCCCAACGCTCACTTAGCAAATTTTCTGGAATTTTGCGATACATTCAAAATCAATGGTATTTCTGATGATGCCATTCATCTTCGGTTATTTCCTTTTTCATTAAGGAATAAAGCTAAACAGTGGTTGAACTCGTTACCACGAGGGTCAATTACTACTTGGGATCAAATGACCAAAAAATTTTTACTAAAATACTTTCCGCGGCTAAAATGGCTAAATTACGTAATGATATCTTTTCTTTTGTGCAGATGGATTTAGAAACACTTTACGATGCATGGGAGAGATACAAGGACTTACTGAGAAGGTGCCCTTACCATAGGTTACCGCTTTGGCTGCAAGTACATACATTCTACAATGGTCTGAATCCCTCGACTCGGAAAATGGTTGACATAGCTGCTGGCGAAACCATCAACAACAAAACACCTGAAGAGGCTTATGAATTCATCAAAGAAATGTCACTGAATAACTATCAGTGGCAAGTCATGAGGACTAAGCCAACAAAAACAGCCGGCGTTTATAACGTCAACTCAGTTACTAGCTATCAAATCAGGTAGAACTTCTCAATAAAAAGATTGATGCTTTTCTTGGTTCTACGCAGGTACATCCAGTAATGAGGTGTGACTCAAGTGGTGGAGGTGTGCGTACAGAATATCAATCCTTCAACACTCCAACCGAAGAGGAACAAGTCAACTATACGGGTAATAATAACTTTAGATCTCAAAATAACCCATACAGTAATACTTATAATGCAGGTTGGAGGAACCACCCAAATTTCATCTGGGGTGGTCAAGGGAATCAAAAGCAACAAAATCCTCAAGGTTTTCAACAGCCACCTTATCAACAAGAGAAAAAACCAAGCCTTGAGGAGATGCTCTCAAAATTCATATCAGTGTTAGAAACATGCTTCCAAAATATCGAGACAGCACTCAAGAATCAACAAGCATCAATCCAAGGGCTCGAAGCTCAGATAAGCCAGCTTTCCAAACTAATATCGGAAAGATCACTAGGAAATTTACTTAGTAATACCAAATCAAGAGAGCAAGTCAAAGTAGTTACACTAAGGAGTGGGAAAGTATTAGCGGAATCTGAAAAGGAGTTAGCACAAGAAGCCGTGGAAAGTGAAAGGAGGAAAGAAGAACCCGAAAATAGTGACGAACCAGTGCAGAAGGAATATACACCACCAGTCCTATATCCAGCAAAATTAAAAAAAGATCGCATTGATGCACAATTCGGTAAGTTTCTTGAACTTTTTAAGCAATTACGTATCAACTTACCTTTTGTTAAAGCTATCTCGCAGATGCCTACATATGCAAAATTTTTGAAGGAGCTTCTAACAAATAAAAAGAAGTTCGAGGGCTTCTCTGCAGTAGAACTCAACGAGGAGTGCTCTGTCATACTCCAAAATAAGCTGCCGACCAAACTAAAAGATCTAGGAAGTTTTACTATCCCTTGCTTAATTGGTAATTTTAATATTGAAGAAGCACTAGTTGATTTAGGCACTAGTATTAATTTGATGCCATATAAAATGTTCAAACAACTTGGTCTTGGGGAACCTAAACCTACTAGGATGAGTATTCAATTAGCTGATAGATCTGTTAAATATCCTAGGGGTATTATAGTAGACGTGCTCGTAAAAGTAGACAAATTTATATTCCCTGTTTATTTTGTTGTGCTTGACATGGATAAAGATGTGGAAGTACCCTTAATTTTAGGGCGCCCATTCCTAGCCACTGCTAGAGCTGTGATTGACGTGGGTGACAGTAAATTGGTACTTAGAGTAGGTGACGAGGAGATGATATTTAAAATTTATGATGCTATGAGATTTTCTAGGGAACAGGATGATTCATGTTATTTCATTGACTCCATTGATCATATTACTCAAGACTCTTTTCAGGAAGTTGTACAAAAGGAGACGACAGAATCGTATCCAGCTCAAGACGAGGAGGTAGGTGAGGAACCTAGTGACCCTCCATCAAGACAAGTAGAATATGAGGGTATTAAGATAAATGATGAACTTAAGCAAAAACCCTATATTGAGGAGCCTCCCAAACTGGAACTTAAACAATTACCAAGCCATTTAGAATACGCATTCCTTGGAAATAATTCTACATTACCAGTTATTATTGCTTCTAATTTGTAACCCAAGGAGATAGTGGAATTAATCCAAGTATTAAAAGAACATAAGAAGGCCATAGTGGAATTAATCCAAGTATTAAAAGAACATAAGAAGGCCATAGCATGGAAAATTTATGACATTAAAGGATTCAGTCCTTCTTTTTGCACCCGCAAAATTTTGATGGAAGATGAATACAAACCATGTGTGAAAACTCAAAGACGTCTGAACCCCAACATCAAGAAAGTTGTAAAAGCCGAGGTAATTAAACTTCTAGATGCTGGAATTATTTATCCTATTTCTGACAGTTCTTGGGTAAGTCCAGTGTAGGTTGTCCCCAAGAAAGAAGGCATGACGGTTGTGACCAACGAGAAGAATGAATTAATCCCAACAAGAACAGTTACAGGGTGGAAAGTTTGCATAGAGTACAGGAAACTGAATGACGCCACAAGAAAAGATCACTTCCCCTTGCCATTCATTGACCAAATGTTAGAAATATTATCCAGACACATGTATTACTGCTTCGTAGACGGACTCTCTCGTTACTTCCAAATCCCAATAGCTCTTGAAGATCAAGAAAAGACCATATTCACATGCCCATATGGTACGTTCGCTTATCGTAGAATGCCTTTTGGATAATGTAATGCTCCTGCCACTTTTCAGCGTTGTACGATAACCATATTTGACGAACTCGTGGAAGATATCATTGAAGTCTTCATGGATGATTTTCGGTATTCGGTAACTCTTTCTATCTCTACCTTAAAAATTTAAAACAAGTTCTAATAGGATGTGAGGAAACAAATCTTGTACTTAATTGGGAGAAATGTCACATCATGGTTCAAGAAGGTATTGTATTAGGCCATAAAATTTCTAGTAAAGGGATTGACGTGGATAAATCTAAAATAGAAACAATCAAAAAATTACCACCTCCTAGTTCAGTTAAAGCTATTAGAAGCTTTTTAGGACATGCTGGTTTTTATAGAAGATTTATTAAGGATTTTTCTAAAATAGTTAAGCCTTTGACTAAATTACTAGAAAAAGATATACCTTTTAACTTTGATAAGGAATGTTTAGAAGCATTTAATACTTTAAAGGATAAATTAATTAATGCTCCAATCATAATTGCACCTAATTGGAACTTGCCATTTAAACTAATGTGTGATGCGAATAATTTTACAGTAGGTGCAGTATTGGGACAACGAAGAGACAAGCATTTTCAACCTATCTATTACGCCAGCAAAACCTTAACAGCTGCACAAGAAAACTATGCTACTACGGTAAAAGTGTTGTTAGCTATGGTTTTTGCATTTGATAAATTTCGATCATATGTCATATTGTCTAAAGTTTTTGTTTACACTGACCATTCCGCCCTTCGGTACCTTTTAACTAAAATCGATGCAATACCTCGACTCATTCGATGGATTCTCCTATTGCAGGAATTCGACTTGGAAATTTAAGACAATAAAGGAGCTAAAAATCTAGCGGCTGATCATCTGTCCAGGCTCGGGAAACCTAATACCAGAGAACTAGATGACATAGAAATAAATGATTCGTTCCCTGAAAAATAATTTTTTGCTATATCTAACTCCGAGGTACCTTAGTTTGCAGACATCGCGAATTTTTTAGCTGCTAACATTATCCCAAAAAGGTTAACACACCAGCAAAAGAAGCGATTCTTTAATGATGTGAAAAACTACTTTTGGGATGATCCATTTTTGTTTCGCAGATGTGCAGATCAAGTCATTAGAAGATGCGTTACAAGATCAGAAATATGAAAAATATTGGAACACTGCCATTCAGGGCCAACCGGAGGACACTATAGTGGAACTAAGACCGCACACAAAATACTTAAATCAGGTTTATTGGCCTTCGTTATTCAAAGACACTATCAGGTATGTTACTTTATGTGACAGATGCCAATGGACAGGTAACATATCTAAACGTGATGAAATGCCTCAAAACTATATGTTTTCTTGTGAAATATTTGACATTTAGGGTATCAATTTCATGGGCCCATTCCCCAGTTCATTGGAAATAAATACATCTTAGTAGCAGTTGACTACACGTCCAAATGGGTAGAAGCTCAAGCTCTACCTTCTAATGATGCTAGAGTGGTAGTACGTTTCCTTAAAAAACTCTTTTCGAGATTCGGAACACATAGATCAATTATCAATAATAGGGGCACTCATTTTTGTAATACCCAATTTGAAAAAAACCCTTAAGAAATACGGAGTTCATCATAGAACAACCACCTTATACCATCCTTAAACTAATGGACAAGTTGAAGTAGCAAACCGAGAACTCAAACGGATCCTTGAAAAAATAGTAGAATCAAATAGAAAAGACTGGGCAAAAAAAGTAGATGAAGCCTTATGGGCTTACAGGACTGCTTTTAAGACTCCTATAAGGACATCACCTTACAGACTTGTTTATGGAAAAAGTTGTCATCTACCATTCAAACTAGAGCATAAAGCTTTTTAGGCTATTAAATTTCTAAACCTTGATCCTGAACTTGTAGGAAAAAATAGGTTGATACAGCTAAACGAGCTAGATGAATGGCGAGCCAATGCATACGAAAATTCACGCCTATACAAGGAAGCAACAAAGCGACGCCATGACATTCTTTTAAAGCAACAGAAACAATTTGAAGTTGGAGATCTCATCTTACTATACAACTTAAGACTCAAATTGTTTCCCGGGAAACTAAAATCATGATGGTCAGGACCCTTCGTAATTCAATTTGTTCATCCATATGGCACAATAGAGGTAAGTCACCCATCATACGGTACTTTCAAAGTAATGGACACCATCTCAAACTTTATAATGGTGAGGATTTTAAAGTCGATCGAGAGGAGCTATGACTCTACAAACCGCCCTGAATATACCAACAAGGTAACAGTCAAGCTTAGACTATACACAAGCGCTTCTCGGGAGGCAACCTGAGTACTAACAATTTTAAATTATTTTAAATAATTTTTAAATTCAAGTTTTAAACATTTAGGTCACTAACAGGGTATTTGAAGCACAGGTTCCCAGCTCCACACGGCCGAAAACACGGTCGTGCTTAAGGCCTTGTGATCGATACGGAGGGAAACACGGCCGTGCTATACGATCGTGTGAGAACAGGGTAAATGATTTCCCCAAAACACGAGATGCGATAAATCCCCATAGCCGTGCGACATGGCCGTGGGTGAACTTGATAGGTGAACACGGGCGTGGGAATGGAAAAACACGAGCTTGCCAGGGGCAAAGCTCGATTCTGTTTCTTCGACACGGGTGTGAGACACACCCGTCCCGTGAAGCCCTAGGCAACAATACACGGGCGTGGTACCCTAACACATGGGCATGGAAGAAGCGAAAAAAGCTAGGCACGACCATGTGACATGGTCGTGTGCCACATACGCCCAAGATACATAGGCGTGGGATAGTAGCTGGGCATGACCTAAATTGCAAAATTCGAAAAACACGGTCTCACGTTCAGAGTACACGGGCGCTGCCCTAGGCCGTGTGGCCCTTCCCTATATAAGCAAACCACTATTCATCTTTTTCCCCTTTAAAAACCCTAGCCGAAATCTCCCCTTCTCCACTCCCTAATCCCTATCCTGGCCACCATTTCCAAGCTTCTCATTTCCCTAACCCCCAAACCATCCTAAAATCCACTTCCCCTACATTAATCCTCACTTCCCCATCTATTTTCTCTCTCCTACAGTTTCCACAAGGGTCCCAAGAAGAGCTCTTCCAAATACTTTGGGCCCGACCTTTAGCAGCAGGCCACTGCATTGACTGGGCAGATGTCTTCACAAGGCATCTCGAGCATGCTTAGCATGAGGATGATCGAGTGGCACCGAGGAACCTCCCCTCCCCAGTATCGTCTTGCCCAATCTACCGAGGAGGAGACCAACGAGGACATTCCTGATGATTTCCCCCATAGCACGAGGACCCACCGATTCAGCCACCACTACCACCTTCTCGTTCAGTTCATGCGACGACTTTATATGCTGACATCTCTGAGCGCCTCACCCGATTCGAGCAGCAGTGTTTTTAATGATTTGACAACATTGATGCTACTTTACAGCAGATTTGTCAGCATATCTACATCTCATTGCCAGTCCCACATCATGAACCATCCAGCGATGAAGATGTTTAGAAATATTTATTTATTATTTTATGTTTTTAATTTTTATTGAAATTACTTTTTATTTTTGTTAGATTTTAGAAATTTATTTTTTTATTAATTTCGCTTATTTCTTTTCGAGTACTTATTCTTCCTAATATCTCCTAAAAAGTTCCGGACTTTATCACAGTTATATAGAGCTCTTAAGCTCATCATCACATAGGAACTACAACTCCACCGGGAAAGGTTCTCCGTGACTACCATGTCCTGCTTGACCATGACCATAGCTACCACTAGATATAATATTCTTTTGGCGCAGGACTTATGGCCTAATGAACCTCTACGGCCGCTGGAGTATCCTCCTCTACTCTCAAACCGATCACTTGCCAAAACTCTAGTCCGAGGAATTCATCATATAGGAAGTTTCACTTCTCTCCCTATCATATTTTTATACTCTAACATCTATCTTTGTACATTGAGGGCAATGTACATCTTAAGTGTGGGGGGTATTCATTTCATTATTAGAAAAATCCCTGAATAATCATCTTGTTCTCTTGAAAAAACTCTCATATCATATTTTGGATAAATTTTAATTAATTTATGATTTTGATTGATATATCTTGAATTAAAACATAGGGATTTATGCATTGATTATTTAAACTTTAAGACAATAGAGAGTCAAGCATGATGAGTTGATTTTTAAGAATTCAAAATTTTAGGTTGTTTCCCCAAGTTTAGGTATTACTTTGAATTGGAATTCATGAGTCTAAACATCAAAAAGCCATAATTTTTGTGAGAATTTTGAGCCTTTTGAGCTTCTATTCATCCTTTCATGCTCACTTTTATTATTGCTTTGAGTGCGTCAGTATTGCACTGTTATTGTAGAACTTGCTTGATTATGCATGTCGAGACCACACCATTTGATTTGGTACATCAAAATGATTAAGGCACTTAGGATTAACCCACTCATGCCATGAAAAGCCTACCTCCTTGATTAACCCCTAGTAAACCCCCTTCAGCCTAACAAACCATTTATCGTATTACCTTTAATATTAACCTTTAACACATTATTGTAGAAATCCCCTAAATTAATCCTTATTTTTGTCGAGATTTGAGTTGAATGGATTGCCTAGCTATGTTTTGTTCTTGATATTTAGTCTATATTATTTAACTTGTTCTTAAAATACATATATATGTATATATATTAGTAATTCCATATTCTGAGAAGAAGCTCTGTTGTACGCAAGTGAAGATTAACTCTTTTTCTAGTTAGGCAAATTTTCAACTCAATCTCGATTCTAACCCTTTATTTTTAGCTTGTGACCACACCCCCTAACCAAGCCGCACTAGAACCCTTTAAAGACCTTTTGATTGATGTACCATCTTAAATTATAGTGGTGGAGATTGATGCAAGCCTATGGTAATGACTTTTCATTATTGACTACTGAGTGCTTCATTTATTGTCCTTGAACACTTCGAGTAATTTGAGTGAATCATTAGTGAGGATGTGAAACTCTGTGATATTCTGAACCAAAGGTAATTACTTAGATGTGGAGAGACACCTATGTTTGCATGATTAAATACTCAACTTGGAATGTTTGAAACTTTTATGTTCTTTTAGTTGAATTCTCAATGTATGATTACCTATAAATTATTTTGAGATATTATCGATAAGAATTATAAGTTTAGAAAGATTTATTTTGATTATGAGTTGAGAATTTTGCTTGAGGACAAGAAAATGCTTAATATGGTGGTATATGATAAATCGTAAATTATACATATTTTTGCCCCATGTTTAATGCATTTTATGGATGATTTCTCACTAGAATTGGTGAATCCGATGCTCCTAAGGCTTTAATTCCATGTTTTACAGTTAGGAGAGCATAGGAGAGTGAAAGGAGCCAAAAACTATCCAAAAACGGACAAAATGGACCAAATCGAGAAAATGACATGGCCTAAGCCTTGCCACACGGGTAGCTCATACACCCGTGTCTTTCGAGGGTGTCGACAAAGGCTTTCACAATTCACACAGCCTAGTCATTGACCCACACGGCCGTGTGTAATTTAACGGATCGAACACGGCCTGGCAATCACGTCACATGACTGTGGCA
Source organism: Gossypium arboreum (assembly GCF_025698485.1). Lineage (NCBI taxonomy): Eukaryota > Viridiplantae > Streptophyta > Magnoliopsida > Malvales > Malvaceae > Gossypium > Gossypium arboreum. The sequence continues at coordinate 52,899,791 of NC_069071.1, read as the reverse complement.
TACGGGCGTGTCCTTGCCTACCCAAGTTAAGTTCAATTCAGAAAAGGCCATTTTTGAGGGCTTCTAGGCATTCCAAAGCCTATAAATACACCCTAGAAGAGGAGAAAAAGGGAGATGGAGAAGGAGGTAAGGATTTACCCCAAGGAAGCCGATTGATCCATCTCAGAAGCCGAATTCATCATCAAGACTGAAGATCTCTCCTCAATTCCCCTTTAGGAGTTTTGGGTTTTCTTTATGTTTTGTATTCTTTATTCTTCGGAGATATTTTCTTATTCAGTTATGAACTAAACTCCTAAATACCTAAGGGGGATGAAACCTAAGACGAATCTTGTTATCATTTTCTAAATCGTATGATAAATATTTAACTTGTTCTTAATTATGTGTTCTTAATTCTTGTTTTGATATCCCAGGATACTTGTAACACCCCAAACCCGTGACCGTCACCGGATTTGAACACGTGGTGTTACCGGGCTTACTTCCCTTATTTCTCTCTTTGTAAAATCTGATTGCTGTTCTAGGCAGGCTAGCTAACTGCGTCACTGTCGCCTTAAAAATCATATCTCGAGTTTCAAAACTCGGAAACTGATTCTGTAAATTTTCCCTGAATTTAGACTCATATATCTATCCATGGATTTATTTCTAGAATTTTTGGTCGGTCCAATTGGTACAGTTTATTAGTTAAAATCACCAATGTTACAGGAGTCAACTACACTGACCTTCGTGCGTTAAAACTTGAATATCTCTCTGTACAGGGCTTTAATACTGGTGCCGTTTGTTTCTAATGAAACTAGACTCAAAATGGAATCTGTACATATAAGGCATGACTTCTAATTCTTTCTGAATAATTTATAGTAAATTTTCAAAGTCACGACAGGGGACCCAGAAACCGTTCTGGCCCTGTCTCACGAGAACTTTAATATCTCTCAGTATACTGCTCATATGGTCGTTTCGTTCCATCCATATTAAACTAGATTCATCAAGGTTCAATTGCATAATTTTTTCACTATTTAATTCTACTTCTACTATTTTTAGTGATTTTTCAATCTCACCTCACTGCTGCTGTCCGCAACAGTTACTGCAGTAGACTATGCCAATTTCATGAATCTTTCCTTGGCCTTAATCATCCATCATACATGACACAAATTATGGCCACCTTATCAAAATTAAAGTTTCTAAGACTCGTGGCTATGGGTTCTAGCATCCCACTCGACGACCACATAGGCCATTTTCACATGGCTTAAAGTTTACAACCCACAGTTCAACAAAATATAATAGCCTATACATGCCAAATGTTCTTCAACAACGAAGACAATACCAAAATATTTCAGCCGGTGTGATGACTTCAACGACGGTTCCGATCACGCAAACAATACGAGTCCGAGAGACCTAAAATGGGTGACAAGAAAACACCGAGTGAGTTTATAACTCAGTAAGTCATAAGCATTCATCAATCCACTGATAAAGTTACTACAACATGAACAATAAACGAGGTTAGGTACTCATCCATATCGAATCTATACCATAATTCCTCGGACCTTTTGGTCCAATCTCATACCAAGTCATACATCCACATTTCATATTCTACACAACAAGATATTTGAAGCATTTTCACACACTAACTCATTTCCACCACAATCATACAATTTCAATCATCACATAGATTTAAGGCTTACCAAATTCAACCCCGAGCATGAACGTATTTTCTATTCGTCATGAGCTCGAGGTACTTACCGATCCGCTGTCCATACTCAACTCGATGGAGACACACCTCCATATATATAGAGTACGCACACACAGTGCTTAATACTCGATTTCGCACACTTAGTGCCACGCAATTTAAGCCCGCACACATAGTGCCATACCCTTCGAGCTTGCACACCCAAGGTCAGTATTTTTCCAGCATGCATACTTAGTGCCATATATTTCCAGCATGCACACTTAGTGCCATATATTTCCAGCATGCACACTTAGTGCCAATCTCACACCGTACACACGTATTGTTCAAGACACTTAGTGCCGAAAGCAAACTTTCTACACATTTCACTATTTCTTTTACATTCAACAATTGTCATCACTCCATACACATACAATTTCATTTATATATATATATATAGCATCCCATTAGATACAATTGCATAGATTTTACAATCATTTAAGCAATATCAAACATATGTGCTTAATGACTTACCTTGTGTTGGGCAAAATGGTTCCAACTCGCTACTCGATGTTCTTTCCTTTGCCTTTGCTTGTTTCTCCACCTCGAGCTTCTTGAGCTTAGTCAATAAATTAACTAGTTTAACCGTCTTGCCAAATATTTATACATATATACATGACATCAACTATACTATCATCATTAATACATCAATTCACAAAATTTTATCTCATGAGCATATGACCCATTTTTACCCCATATGGCCAATGCTTCATTCATTACCCAACTAGCCATTCAACAATTTTCAACCTCATTACCACCCTTTTATGTCTAATTGTCTAAATGAGATTATCAACATGCCTATCTATAGCCGAATGTGCTAAAATTGATCTAACATCACCTACACACTTGATTAAATGGCGAATACCTATACTATCAATTATGGCATCATTTTTATTCTTTCAAACACATAGTTTTCCTCCCATGAACACTTGGTCAATTTCTTTTCTCTTCTAGCATAGCTTCACATCTATTTGTAACATCCTATGAATCCACATACATCATATTTCTACATAAATTTCTTTTACTTTTCTTCTACTTCCATTCACAACATCAAAGACACCATACACATATATCATTACAAAGCTTGACACTTAGCATGCAAATGACATCCACACTAACCCACCTTAGCCGAAACTTAACTCATCTTCATGCCTCACCACCACAACATCAAACATCAAACATCAATGATACCAAGAAGACAACACCCATGGCCGAATATCATCCCCATTTCATGGTAAAGGTTTAGACCATGGGTTAGGTGGAACTCAAACTATCAACTAAAAACATGCATGAATCTCATGGATAACATCAACATACCTTAGTCTAGCAAACTCCCATGGCTGATTTTCTCAAGCTTTCCCCTTTCTTCTTAGTACATTCGGCCAAGTAAGGAGAAAATGAGAGAATGAACACTTTTTTTTCTTTTCTTTGTTTTTCTTCATATTCTCTTTGTTTTTTTCATTTCTTTATTCTTCCTACATAATCCACTAACTAAACATGTTGGCAACATGTTTCCACTCATAGCATGGCTGGCCATCATGCTTCATTTTGGCTAATTTGACATGCAAGGACAACACTTTCCCACATGTATTAATAGGCCACCTTACATTTGCCTAGCACATTTCTAAATTTTCTCACATAAGTCCTATTTGATAAAAATTCACTTACAATTAACAAAATCCAAACATGAAATTTTCACACATGCATATATGCATATAATGAGCATCAATTATGATGGTTAATTATTATTATGACTCGGTTTAGTGGTCCCAAACCACTTTCCGACTAGGGTCAATTTAGGATGTCACAACTCTCCCCACTTAAGAAATTTTCGTCCCCAAAAATCTTACCGTAAATAGGCTCTGTATCGCTTCTTTCATATAGTCTTCAAGTTCCCAAGTGGCTTCTTCCATTCCGTGTTTATGCCACAACACCTTCACTAACGGGATTTTCCTATTGCGCAATTCTTTTACTTCACGCCTCATAATGCGAACCTTCCTCTTCATAGCTCAAATTAGGCTGAATCTCAATCTCGAGATGGAGCAATTACGCGCGATGGATCGACCTATATCGTCAAGCATCGAGACATGAAAACGCTGAATCTTTTCGAGCTCGGGGGCAAAATTAATCGATATGCGATCGCCCAACTCGTTCGGATACTTCATATGGCCCGATGAACCTTGGACTCAATTTGCCCTTACGACCAAATCTAAGCACCTTCTTCCAAGGTGAAACTTTGAGAAAGACCTTGTCTCCAACTTGATATTCAATATCTTTTCTTTTCAAATCCACATACGACTTTTGGCGATCCGGCGACTTTCAAACTTTCACGAATTACTCGAACTTTTGCTCGCATCCTTAACCAAATCAACCTCAAGAATTTACCTTCACTAAGTTCACCAGAATAATGGGGTACGGCATTTACGATCGTATAAAGCCTCGTAAGGCGCCATCTTAATACTTGATTGAAAGCTATTGTTGTGCTTAATTCAATCAAAGGCGAATATCGTTCCCATGAACCACTAAACTCAAGGATGCAACATCTCAACATATCCTCGAGTATTTGAATTATCCGCTCGGATTGACCATCGGTTTGGGGGTGAAAGGCGGTGCTGAAATGCAACTTGGTACCCAAAGCTTCTTGCAACTTCTTCCAAAATCGTGAGGTAAATCTCGGATCTCTATCCCACACGATGGAAATAGGCACCCGTGTAGTCTCACAACTGAGAACGTACAATTGGCTAGTTTGTCCATTGAAAAATCCGTACGACGGGGACAAAGTGAGCCGACTTAGTCAATCTATCTACAACGACCCAAATCGCATCCTTCTTACTAGTGACAATGGCGGTCCGCACAAAGTCCATTGTGACTCGATCCCATTTCCACTCGGGTATCGTGATCACCAAGTAATCTCAAGGCACTTGATGTTCCGCTTTCACTTGTTGACATATTAAACATCTCGAAACAAAATCAGAGATGTCTCGTTTCATACCATGCCTGTGACATCCCAAAATTGACCCTAGTCGGGATGTGGTTTCGGGACCATTAAAACCGAGGCATAAAAATAATTTATAATTTATTTTGATGCCTATAATATGTTTAATTCATGTGTGACATTTTGATGTTTCGATTTAGAGTTATAAATGTGAATTTCACTAGAAAGGGCCTAGTAGTAAACATTGAAAGTATGATGGGGAAATGTGGGATGACTAGTTGATAATGCATGCAAAAATAAGGGATTTGCATGTCAAATTTCCCCCTTAACATGAAGTGGCGGCCATGACAAGGAATCATGGGCTAAACATGTCATGAAACATGTTTTGTTGGTGCACTAGGGAGAAACAATAAACAAATGAGTATGGGTAATAAAGAAAGAAAAAAAAAAATGTGTGTGTGAGTGAAACCCCCCTTGCCGTGCATTGTGGAAGAGAAAAGAAAAATTTTGTTCATCCATTTTTCTTCTTTGGCCGAAAATACTAAGGAAAAGGGAGGATTTTTGCTTCATGCTTGGTTTAGAAGAGAACTAGAAGGAGATTTGGCTATACTTGCATCAAGATTAAGGTATGTTTGAGGTTGTGTCATGAGATTCATGCTTGTTTTGGTTGCTAACTTGATGTGCATGTTAGCCATGGTTCAAATCCTTGTTATGCCATGGAAATGGTATTTGGCCAAGGTGGATTTTGTGTTAATGCCATTGCATGTTAAATATGAAGCTTGTTAATGGTGTATGTGATGGGGATTGATGGCTCTTGGACTTTCTTTTAGTATTTTTGAGTGAGACATTAAGTTCTTTGCTTAATCATGACCAAAATGATGGTGTTGTGATGTATTCGGTCATGGTATATCCATAAGTATGATTCATGCATGTTGCATGGTAGGTAAGATTTGAGCTTTGAATATGTGTTTGCACATGATGAATTGGTATGACATATATACTATTTCAAGGTATATATTTGCTTGGGATGATGTTTTCGGTTATGTAGTACATGAGAGATGTGTATTGAGCTACAATATGTAATGCGTTAGTTAGTAAAATGCATGCTGTTTTGTGTGGTATTAAGTGCATAATCGGCCTCAACATGGGCATGCATATTCGCCACATGAGGGAAATTGGTGTGCATGCATTCGGTTAGAGGCAAGCATATTGATGCCTATTCTTGGCTTAGAAAATTCGCTAAGAGGAATACTAACTAAGGTGTTGAGTTCGATTCATGATTTTGTACATATGCGACTTTGATGCCTAATGAGTAGATATTTATATATTGGCTAGGCATCTTGAATTCTCTTCCGATGCTCAAATGATAAAACCAATTTATTTGTTAAATTTAGCTCAAGAAGCTAGAGGTGGAGAATCAAGCAAAGGCAAAGGAAAGATAATCGAGTAGTCGATTGGAAATCGTTTCATCCAATATAAGGTAAGTCATAAAGCATATATTTGGCATTGATTTAAATGATCATAATATATATATGCAATTGTGTTTAATGAATTGATGTGTAAGTGGAAATGTGTGTGTATGGAATGATGCCATTGTTGAATGTATAAAGGTAGTAAAATGCATAACGATTGGTCTTGGCACTAAGTGTGCGGGTATAAATGGACACGGTGACAAGATTGGCACTAAGTGTGCGGATTTAAAATTTGTACAGCACTAAGTGTGCGAATTTGATTATATAGCACTATGTGTGCGAGCTGATTATATAGCACTAAGTGTGCGGACTTATTATATGCTTTTGCATCACTATTGGCACTGAGTGTGCGATATTATCGAGTTGATCACGGACAGCGGATCGGGTAAGTACCTCGAGCTCATGATGAATAGAAAATACGTCCATGCTTGGGGTTGAATTGGTAAGCCTTAAATCTATGTGATGATTGAAATTGTATGGTTGTGCTGGAAAATGAGTTAATGTGTAAAAATGCTTCGATTATCTTGTTGTGTAGAATATGAAATGTGGATGTATGAATTGGTACGAGATTGGACCGAAAGGTTCGAGGTATTATGGTATGGATTCGATATGGACGAGTACCTAGTTTCATTTGTTGTACATGTAGTAGTAATTTTATCGATGGATTGACGAATGCTTATGACTTACTGAGTTGTAAACTCACTCAGTGTTTTCTTGTCACCCATTTTAGGTCATCGACTCGTCTTGTTGTGTGCTCGAACCGTCGTTGAAGTCATCACACCGCTGAAATCTTGTGGTATTACTTTTTTTTTGTTGTTGAAGAACATTTGGCATGTATAGGCTATTATATTTTGTCGATTTGTGGGATTGTAAACTTTAAGCCATGTGAAATGGCCTATGTGGTCGCCGAGTGGGATGCTAGAACCTATAGCCACGAGTCTTAGAAACTCAAATTTTGTTAAGGTGGCCATAATTTGTGTCATGTATGATGGATGATTAAGGCCAAGGAAAAATTCATGAAATTGGCATAGTCTACTGCAGTAACTGTTGCGGACAGCAGCAGTGAGATGAGATTGAAAAATCACTAAAAATAGTATAAGTAGAATTAAATAGTGAGTAAATTATGGAACTGATCCTTGATGAATCTATTTTATATGGACGAAACGAAACGACCATATGAGCAGTATACTGGGAGATATTAAAGTTCTCGTGAGACAGGGCCAGAACGATTTCTGGGTCCCCTGTCGTGACTTTGAAAATTTACCATAAATTATCCAGAAAGAATTAGGAGTCATGCCTTATATGTACAGATTCCATTTTGAGTCTAGTTTCATTAGAAACAAACGGCACCAGTATTAAAGCCCTGTACAGAAAGATATTCAAGTTGTAACGCGCGGAGGTCAGAGCAGTCGATCCCTGTAACATGGGTGACTTTAACTAATAAACTGTACCAATTGGCCCAACCAAAATTCTAAAAATAAATCCATGGATGGATATATGAGTCTAAATTCAGGAAAATTTACGAAACCAGTTTCCGAGTTTTGGAACTCGAGATATGATTTTAAGGCGACGGTGACGCAGTTTTCCAGCCTGTCCAGAAATGCCAAATTGGTCGGTACTTTAAGAGGATTTGTCTCAGAACCCCTCGTGTCCGATAATCGCGCCGGTCACGAAGTTAGGGTGTTACAATTTTATTGGTATCAGAGCTATGGTTTAGTCGGTTCTAGGACTACCATAGCGCGTGAGTCTAGCTATACATGCCAAATTGATAGTGCTTAATAATGTGATGACTTCGACGGTTGAAATTTTTGTTTTAATTAGCGATGGAACCCGGTAGAGAGACCCTTGGCGGATGACGTTGAAAGTGTAGCGGCTGCTCTGCGCAAGGGACACCGCTGTTGAGCCTCGGTCATCCGCGAATAATCAAAATGAAGGCGAAACAAGCCTTCTTCACTATGATGAATGAGTGGGTCGCGCAATATGCCCGAACCAACCCGGCTGTCCAACCATTCCGAATTTAAACACTCCACCCCAAGAGCCCGCAATGCCTCCGATTCGATCCCGTGAGGCTGAGTAAACCACCGTGGACTTGATTAGGAAGCGTGGGGCCGAGGAGTTCAAGGCCATAGTTACTGATGATGCCGAAAAGGCCGAAGTTCGCTCGATAACACCATTAGAGTGTTAGATGAACTGTCATGCACCCCGACGAATGTCTTAAGTGTGCTATATCCTTGTTAAGTAGACTCAGCTTACTATTGGTGGAGGACTTTAATTTCCATAGTCCCAAATGAACGAAGTTACTTGGGATTTCTTCCAATCCAATTTCAAAGAAATACATTAGTCAACGGTTCATCGATCGAAGCGTAAGGAATTCTTGGAACTCAAGCAAGGCCGGATGATCAGATCTCGAATACGAACATGAGTTCGTAAGACTTAGTCGGTATGCTCGGGAGTGTGTGGCTGATGAGGTTGCGATGTGCAAAAGATTTGAAGAAGGATTGAATGAAGAGTTAAAGTTACTAGTGGGAATTTTGGAGATAAAGGAGTTCGTGACACTAGTCGAACGAGCTGCAAGGCGGAAGAACTTGGGAAGGAGAAGAAGAAGGCTGAATTTGAAGCAAGAGATTACCGTAAAAGATCGACGAGTAAAGCTCCGCTTCTCGGCTACAAAGAGGTTCGTGGAGGACACCAAGAAGTCGAGAACGATCATGGAATTTCCATTAGAACCCGACCATCGACGGACTCCAGAGCTACTTCAAGAGCTAGTGTGGGCAATAATCGTCAAGAGAGACCAATGCCCCCAATGTGGAAGACGACACCTAGGTGAATGTTGGGGTAAGTCTGTTAATAGGGCTCATTATGGATGCGGTTCAAGGACCACTTCATTAGGGATTGCACGGAGCTAGATGAGAAGAATAAGATGCAAGGTCGAGATCTAGTGGGGCGACGACTAGAGGTAGACCCCGAGGGTTTCGGGAGGTAGGGCGTAATCGAGGGGAGCCACCGATCACGGCTGTTCGATCCGAGACCCGAGCTCCTGCTAGAGCATATGCCATCCGCGCACGAGAGGAGGCATCCTCCCCGACGTTATCACCGGTACTTTTACTCTCTTTGATACTAGTGTGATTGCATTGATTGACCCCGCTCTACTCATTCATATGTATGTGAAACTTTAGCATCCAAGAAGACTCTACCTGTTGAGTCTATCGAGTTCGTAATTCAGTGTCAAACCCTTTGGGTCAATACGTACTTCGTTGATAAAGTGTGCAAGAGATGCCCCTAATAATTCGAGAATCTGTTTTCTACCGATCCGATGCTTTTACCATTTAATGAATTCGATGTTATTCTTGGTATGGATTGGTGACCGTACATGATGCAAAGGTGGATCGCAAAAGGAAAACCATTGATTTGAGGAGTACAAATAATGAGGTAGTCCGAGTCGAGTCTCTCGATTTAAAAGGAGCGCCAATGATGATATCTTCTATGACCGCCGGAGGTACGTGAAAAGGGTGTGAAACATACCTTGCGTATGTGTTTGGAAGTAAAGAGACGGAAAGGAAACTCGAATCGGTACCGATGGTTTGTGAGTATTCAGATGTTTTTCCCGAGGAGTTACCGGATTGCCACCGGTTCGAGAAGTGGAATTCGCATCGGTTGTACCGGTACTACGCCGATTTCAATAGCCCCGTGTCGTATGGCATTAACGGAATTAAAGGAATTGAAGGTTCAATTGCAAGAAGCGACGGATAGAGGTTTCGCTCGACCGAGTTTTTCTCCATGGGCGCTTTGTATTGTTTGTGAAGAAGAAGGACGGAACCATGAGGTTGTGCATCGACTATCGTCAACTCAATAAAGTGACGATAAAGAATAAATATCCATTGCCACTTAATTGACGATTTGTTTGATCAATTAAAGGGAGCCTCGGTGTTTTCAAAGATAGATTTGAGGTCGGGGTACTATCAGTTGAGGGTCCGAGAATCGGACATACCCAAAACCGCTTTTAGAACGAGGTATGGTCACTACGAATTCTTGGTGATGCCGTTTGGGCTCACTAATGCCCCTGCGGTGTTTATGGATTTAATGAATAGAATTTTCAGGCCATACTTGGATCGGTTCGTAGTTGTATTTATCGATGACATTCTGGTCTATTCGAGAGATGAAACTGAGCATGCTGAACACCTGAGGCTAGTGTTGCAAATCTTACGAGATAAGCAGTTATACGCAAAGTTCAAGAATGTGAATTTTGGTTGAAAGAGGTTAGCTTTTGGGGCACGTGGTGTCCGTGATCGGTGTCGTGGTGGACCCAACAAAATTCGCCATAGTCGATTGGAAACCACCAAGGAATGTTACCGGTTAGAGCTTTTGGGGCTTGCGGTTATTACCGACGATTTGTAAAGGTTTCTCGACAATAGCCACGCCAATGACAAAGCTACTCCAAAAGGATGTTAAGTTTGAATGGACGGAGAAATGTCGAAAAGTTTCGATCAACTCAAAGCTTATTTGATCAAGCCCCAATTCTAGTGCAACCCGAATCGGCAAAGAGTTTGTCATTTATAGTGACGCATCCCTACTTGGGTTGGGTTGCGATTGATGCAAGAAGGGCGAGTTGTGGCCTGCGCGTCCGAGGCAACTAAAGCCACATGAGAAAAATTATCCGACCCATGATCTCGAATTGGTCGCCATCGATTCGCTTTAAAGATATGGCGACATTACTTATTTGGTGAGAAGTGCCATGTATTCGGATCACAAAAGTCTCAAATATTTGATGACCCAAAGAGACTTGAACTGCGACAAAGGCGATGGCTCGAGTTGTTAAAGGATTATGAGCTCGTCATTGATTATCACCCGAAGGGCTAATGTGGTTGCGGATGCCTTAAGCCGAAATCACTATTTGCTTTATGAAATGATGAATGTACACTTGTCTATTCTACCCGACAATGTGTTAGTAGCCGAATTGAAGGCCAAACCATTGTTGGCTCATCAAATTCGGGAAGCTCAGAAAGTTGATGAGGAGTTGCTTGCAAAACGGGCTGAGTGTGTTCTGAACAAGGAATCAGAGTTTCAAATTGATGATGACGATTGTTTGAGGTTCGAAGTCGTCTGTGTGTTCCAAAGAATTGAACTTATTTCGATAATTCTAAATGAAGCCCATTGTAGTCGAATGTCAATCCACCCGGTAGTACTAAAATGTACAATGACCAAACGCCAATTTTGGTGGCCGGTATGAAACGAGACATTTCTGAATTTGTTTCAAGGTGTCTGATATGTCAACAAGTGAAAGCGGAACATCAAGTGCCATCGGGATTACTTCAGCCGATCATGATACCCGAATGGAAATGGGATCGAGTCACAATGGACTTTGTATCCGGACCGCCATTGTCGCGAGTAAGAAGGATGCGATTTGGGTCGTTGTCGATAGACTAACTAAGTCGGCTCACTTTATCCCCGTGCGTCACGGATTTTTCAATGGACAAATTAGCGGAATTGTACGCTTCTCGATTGTGAGATTACACGGGTGCCTATTTCTATCGTGTCGGATAGAGACCCAAGATTTACGTCGCGATTTTGGAAGAAATTGCAAGATGCTTTGGGTACCAAGCGCATTTTAGCACCGCTTTTCATCCCCAAACCGATGGTCAATCCGAACGGATAATTCAAATACTCGAGGATATGTTGAGATGTTGCATCCTTGAGTTTAGTGGTTCATGGGAACGGTATTTACCTTTGATTGAATTCGCCACAACAATAGCTTTCAATCAAGCATTAAGATGGCGCCTTTACGAGGCTTTATACGGTCGTAAATGCCGTACCCCATTATTCGGACCTAACTTAGTGAAGGTAAATTCTTGAGGTTGATTTGGTTAAGGATGCCGAGCAAAAGTTCGAGTAATTCGTGAAAGTTTGAAAGTCGCCGGATCGCCAAAAGTCGATGCGGATTTGAAAAGAAAAGATATTGAATATCGGGTTGGAGACAAGGTCTTTCTCAAAGTTTCACCTTGGAAGAAGGTGCTTAGATTTGGTCGTAAGGGCAAATTGAGTCCGAGGTTTATCGGGCCATATGAAGTATCCGAACGAGTTGGGCGATCGATATCGATTAATTTTGCCCCGAGCTCGAAAGGATTCACAACGCTTTTCATGTCTCGATGCTTGACGATCTGGTCGATCCATCACACGTAATTGCTCCATCCGAGATTGAGATTCACCTAATTTGAGCTATGAAGAGGAACCGGTTCGCATTATGATGCGTGAAGTAAAGGAGTTACGCAATAAGAAAATCCCGTTAGTGAAGGTGTTATGGCATAAACACGGAATTGAAGAAGCCACTTGGGAACTTGAGGACTCTATGAAAGAGCGATACCCGAGCCTATTTACTGGGTAAGATTTTCGGGACGAAAATTTCTTAAGTGGGGAGAGTTGTGACATCCCAAAATTGACCCTAGTCGGGATGTGGTTTCGGGACCATTAAAACCGAGGCATAAAAATAATTTATAATTTATTTTGATGCCTATAATATGTGTTAATTCATGTGTGACATTTTTGATGTTTCGATTTAGAGTTATAAATGTGAATTTCACTAGAAAGGGCCTAGTAGTAAACATTGAAAGTATGATGGGGAAATGTGGGATGACTAGTTGATAATGCATGCAAAATAAGGATTTGCATGTCAAATTTCCCCTTAACATGAAGTGGCCGCCATGACAAGGAATCATGGGCTAAACATGTCATGAAACATGTTTTGTTGGTGCACTAGGGAGAAACAATAAACAAATGAGTATGGGTAATAAAGAAAGAAAAAAAAAAATGTGTGTGTGTGAGTGAAACCCCCCCCCCTTGCCGTGCATTGTGGAAGAGAAAAGAAAAATTTTGTTCATCCATTTTTCTCTTCTTTGGCCGAAAATACTAAGGAAAAGGGAGGATTTTTGCTTCATGCTTGGTTTAGAAGAGAACTAGAAGGAGATTTGGCTATACTTGCATCAAGATTAAGGTATGTTTGAGGTTGTGTCATGAGATTCATGCTTGTTTTGGTTGCTAACTTGATGTGCATGTTAGCCATGGTTCAAATCCTTGTTATGCCATGGAAATGGTATTTGGCCAAGGTGGATTTTGTGTTAATGCCATTGCATGTTAAATATGAAGCTTGTTAATGGTGTATGTGATGGGGATTGATGGCTCTTGGACTTTCTTTTTAGTATTTTTGAGTGAGACATTAAGTTCTTTGCTTAATCATGACCAAAATGATGGTGTTGTGATGTATTCGGTCATGGTATATCCATTAAGTATGATTCATGCATGTTGCATGGTAGGTAAGATTTGAGCTTTGAATATGTGTTTGCACATGATGAATTGGTATGACATATATACTATTTCAAGGTATATATTTGCTTGGGATGATGTTTTCGGTTATGTAGTACATGAGAGATGTGTATTGAGCTACAATATGTAATCGTTAGTTAGTAAAATGCATGCTGTTTTTGTGTGGTATTAAGTGCATAATCGGCCTCAACATGGGCATGCATATTCGCCACATGAGGGGAAATTGGTGTGCATGCATTCGGTTAGAGGCAAGCATATTGATGCCTATTCTTGGCTTAGAAAATTCGCTAAGAGGAATACTAACTAAGGTGTTGAGTTCGATTCATGATTTTGTACATATGCGACTTTGATGCCTAATGAGTAGATATTTATATATTGGCTAGGCATCTTGAATTCCTCTTCCGATGCTCAAATGATAAAACCAATTTATTTGTTAAATTTAGCTCAAGAAGCTAGAGGTGGAGAATCAAGCAAAGGCAAAGGAAAGATAATCGAGTAGTCGATTGGAAATCGTTTCATCCAATATAAGGTAAGTCATAAAGCATATATTTGGCATTGATTTAAATGATCATAATATATATATGCAATTGTGTTTAATGAATTGATGTGTAAGTGGAAATGTGTGTATGGAATGATGCCATTGTTGAATGTATAAAGGTAGTAAAATGCATAATGTATTGGTCTTGGCACTAAGTGTGCGGGTATAAATGGACACGGTGACAAGATTGGCACTAAGTGTGCGGATTTAAAATTTGTACAGCACTAAGTGTGCGAATTTGATTATATAGCACTATGTGTGCGAGCTGATTATATAGCACTAAGTGTGCGGACTTATTATATGCTTTTGCATCACTATTGGCACTGAGTGTGCGATATTATCGAGTTGATCACGGACAGCGGATCGGGTAAGTACCTCGAGCTCATGATGAATAGAAAATACGTCCATGCTTGGGGTTGAATTGGTAAGCCTTAAATCTATGTGATGATTGAAATTGTATGGTTGTGCTGGAAAATGAGTTAATGTGTAAAAATGCTTGATTATCTTGTTGTGTAGAATATGAAATGTGGATGTATGAATTGGTACGAGATTGGACCAAAGGTTCGAGGTATTATGGTATGGATTCGATATGGACGAGTACCTAGTTTCATTTGTTGTACATGTAGTAGTAATTTTATCGATGGATTGATGAATGCTTATGACTTACTGAGTTGTAAACTCACTCGGTGTTTTCTTGTCACCCATTTTAGGTCACCGGGACTCGTCTTGTTGTGTGCTCGGAACCGTCGTTGAAGTCATCACACCGGCTGAAATCTTGTGGTATTACTTTTTTTTTGTTGTTGAAGAACATTTGGCATGTATAGGCTATTATATTTTGTCGATTTGTGGGATTGTAAACTTTAAGCCATGTGAAAATGGCCTATGTGGTCGTCGAGTGGGATGCTAGAACCTATAGCCACGAGTCTTAGAAACTCAAATTTTGTTAAGGTGGCCATAATTTGTGTCATGTATGATGGATGATTAAGGCCAAGGAAAAATTCATGAAATTGGCATAGTCTACTGCAGTAACTGTTGCGGACAGCAGCAGTGAGATGAGATTGAAAAATCACTAAAAATAGTATAAGTAGAATTAAATAGTGAGTAAATTATGGAACTGATCCTTGATGAATCTATTTTATATGGACGAAACGAAACGACCATATGAGCAGTATACTGGGAGATATTAAAGTTCTCGTGAGACAGGGCCAGAACGATTTCTGGGTCCCCTGTCGTGACTTTGAAAATTTACCATAAATTATCCAGAAAGAATTAGGAGTCATGCCTTATATGTACAGATTCCATTTTGAGTCTAGTTTCATTAGAAACAAACGGCACCAGTATTAAAGCCCTGTACAGAAAGATATTCAAGTTGTAACGCGCGGAGGTCAGAGCAGTCGATCCCTGTAACATGGGTGACTTTAACTAATAAACTGTACCAATTGGCCCAACCAAAATTCTAAAAATAAATCCATGGATGGATATATGAGTCTAAATTCAGGGAAAATTTACGAAACCAGTTTCCGAGTTTTGGAACTCGAGATATGATTTTTAAGGCGACGGTGACGCAGTTTTCCAGCCTGTCCAGAAATGCCAAATTGGTCGGTACTTTAAGAGGATTTGTCTCGTTAACCCCTCGTGTCCGACACCGGCGTCGGTCACGAGTTAGGGGTGTTACAATGCCACCAAAACCGACGTTTCAAATCGTTGTACATCTTCGTACTCCCCGGGTGGATTGCCATTCGGCTACAATGGGCTTCGTTCAGAATTATCGAAATAAGTCCCGAATTCTTTGGAACACACAGACGACTTCTGAACCTCAAACAATCGTCATCATCAATTTGAAACTCCGATTCCTTGTTCAGAACACACTCAGCCCGTTTTGCAAGCAACTCCTCATCAACTTTCTGAGCTTCCCGAATTTGATGAGCCAACAATGGTTTGGCCTTTAATTCGACTACTAACACATTGTCGGGTAGGATAGACAAGTGTATATTAATCGCTCGTAAAGCAAATAGTGATTTCCGGCTTAAGGCATCCGCAACCACATTAGCCTTTCCCGGGTGATAATCAATGACGAGCTCATAATCTTTTAACAACTCGAGCCATCGCCTTTGTCGCAGATTTAAGTCTCTTTGGGTCATCAAATATTTGAGACTTTTGTGATCCGAATACACATGGCACTTCTCACCAAATAAGTAATGTCGCCATATCTTTAAGGCGAATACGATGGCAGCCAATTCGAGATCATGGGTCGGATAATTTTTCTCATGTGGCTTTAATTGTCTCGACGCATATGCCACAACTCGCCCTTCTTGCATCAATACGCAACCCAACCCAAGTAGGGATGCGTCACTATAAATGACAAACTCTTTGCCCGATTCGGGTTGCACTAGAATTGGGGCTTCAGTCAAATAAGTTTTCAGTTGATCGAAACTTTTCTGACATTTCTCCGTCCATTCAACTTAACATCCTTTTGGAGTAGCCGTCATTGGCGTGGCTATCATTGAGAAACCTTTACAAATCGTCGGTAATAACCGCAAGCCCCAAAAGCTCCTAACTTCGGTAACATTCCTTGGTGGTTTCCAATCGACTATGGTCGAAATTTTGTTCGGGTCCACCGACACCGTCACGCGACACCACGTGCCCCAAAAGCTAACCTCTTTCAACCAAAATTCACATTTATTGAACTTTACGATAATCGCTTATCTCGTAAGATTTGCAACACTAGCCTCGGTGTTCAAAGATGTTCGGCCATCTCTCGAATAGACCAAAATGTCATCGATAAATACAACTACGAACCGATCCAAGTATGGCCTGAAAATTCTATTCATTAAATCCATAAACACCGTAGGGCATTAGTGAGCCCAAACGGCATCACCAAGAATTCAGAGTGACCGTACCTCGTTCTAAAAGCGGTTTTTGGTATGTCCGATTCTCGGACCCTCAACCGATAGTACCCGACCTCAAATCTATCTTTGAAAACACCGAGGCTCCCTTTAATTGATCAAACAAATCGTCAATTTGTGGCAACGGTATTTATTCTTTATCGTCACTTTATTGAGTTGACGATAGTCGATGCACAACCTCATGCTTCCGTCCTTCTTTTCACAAACAATACTTGGTGCGCCCATGGAGAAAAACTCGGTCAAGCGAAACCTCTATCCGTCAATTCTTGCAATTGAACCTTCAATTCCTTTAACTCCGTTAATGCCATACGATCGGAGCTATTGAGATCGGCGTAGTACCCGTACAACTTCGATGCGAATTCCACTTCTCGAACCGGTGGCAATCCGGTAACTCCTCCGAAAAACATCTCAATACTCACAAACCATCGCACCGATTCGAGTTTATTTTCCGTCTCTTTACTTTCAAACACATACGCAAGGTATGTTTCACACCCTTTTCACATACCTCCGGCGGTCATAGAAGATATTATCGCTGCACTCCTTTTAAATCAAGAGACTCGACTCGGACTACTTCATTATTTGCACTCCTCAAATCAATGGTTTTCCTTTTGCGTCCACCATCGCATCATGTACGATCACCAATCCATACCAAGAATAACATCAAATTCATCAAATGGTAGAAGCATCAGATCGGCCGGAAAACAGGATTCTCGAATTATTAGGGGGCATCTCTTGCACACTTTATCAACGAGTACGTATTGACCCAAAGGGTTTGACACTCGAATTACGAACTCAGTAGACTCAATAGCTAGAGTCTTACTGGATGCTAAAGTTTCATATACATATGAATGAGTAGAGCCGGGGTCAATCAATGCAATCACACTAGTATCAAAGAGAGTAAAAGTACCAGTGATAACGTTAGGGGAGGATGCCTCCTCTCGTGCGTGGATGGCATATGCTCTAGCAGGAGCGCGGGTCTCGGATCGAACAGCCGTATCAGTGGCTCCTCTCTGATTACCACCCCTACCTCCTGAAATCCTCGGGGTCACCTCTAGTGCCGCCCCACTAGATCTTGCACCTTGCATCTTATTCTTCTCATCTAGTTCCGTGCAATCTCTAATGAAGTGGTCCTTGAACCACATCCGTAATGTGAGTCAGGTTAACGGACTTACCCCAACATTCACCTAGGTGTCGTCTTCCACATTGGGGGCATTCAGTCGCTCTTGACGATTATTGCCCACACTAGCTACCGATGTAGCTCTGAGTCCGTCAATGGTCGGGCTCGATGGAAATTCCCGATCGCCTCGACTTACTAGTGTCCTCCACGAATTTCTTTACTACGAGAATGGAGCTTTACTCACGATCTTTTACGATAATCTCTTGCTTCAAATTCAACCTTCTTCTTCTCCTTTCCAAGTTCTTCCGCCTTGCAGGCTCGTTCGACTAGTGTTACGAACTCCTTTATCTCCAAAATACCCACTAGTAGCTTTAAATCTTCATTCAATCCTTCTTCAAATCTTTTGCACATAGCAACCTCATCAGCCACACACTCCCAAGCATACCGACTAAGTCTTACGAACTCATGTTCGTATTCAGATACTGTCATACGGCCTTGCTTGAGCTCCAAAAATTCCTTACGCTTTTGATCGATGAACCGTTGACTAATATATTTCTTCCAAATTCGTTTGAAAGAAATCCCAAGTAACTTGTTCCTTTGGGACTATGGAAATCAAGGTCCTCCACCAATAGTAGGTGAGTCTCGTAACAAAGATATAGCACACTTAAGACATTCATCGGTGTGCATGACAGTTTATCAAACACTCTAATGGTGTTATCAAGCGAATCTACCCTTCGGCATCATCGGTAACTATGGCCTTAAACTCCTCGCCCCACGCTTCCTAATCAAGTCCACAGTGGTTTACTCACCTCACAGATCGAATCGATGGCATCACGGGCTCTTGGGGTGGACTATTTAAATTCGGGAATGGTTGGACAGCCGGATTAGTTCGCATACCGTATGACCCACTCATTCATCATGGTGAAGAAGGCTTGTTTCGCCTTCATTTTGATAATTCATGGATGACCGAGGCTCAACAGCGGTGTCCCTTGCGCAGGAGCAGCCGCTACACTTTCAACGTCATCCGCCAAGGGTCTCTCTATCCGGGTTCCATCGCTAATCAAAACAAAAATTTCAACCGTCAGAAGTCATCACATTATTAGGCACTAACAATTTGGCATGTATAGCTAGACTCACACGCTCTATGGTAGTCCTAGAACCAACTAAACCATAGCTCTGATACCAATAAAATTATAACACCCCAAACCCGTGACCGTCACCGGATTTGAACACGTGGTGTTACCGGCTTACTTCCTTATTTCTCTCTTTGTAAAATCGATTGCTGTTCTAGGCAGGCTAGCTAACTGCATCACTGTCGCCTTAAAATCATATCTCGAGTTTCAAAACTCGGAAACTGATTCCGTAAATTTTCCCTGAATTTAGACTCATATATCTATCCATGGATTTATTTCTAGAATTTTTGGTCGGTCCAATTGGTACAGTTTATTAGTTAAAGTCACCAATGTTACAGGAGTCGACTACACTGACCTTCGCGCGTTAAAACTTGAATATCTCTCTGTACAGGGATTTAATACTGGTGCCGTTTGTTTCTAACGAAACTAGACTCAAAATGGAATCTGTACATATAAGGCATGACTTCTAATTCTTTCTGGATAATTTATAGTAAATTGTTAAAGTCACGACAGGGGACCCAGAAACCGTTCTGGCCCTGTCTCACGAGAACTTTAATATCTCTCAGTATACTGCTCATATGGTAGTTTCGTTCCATCCATATTAAACTAGATTCATCAAGGTTCAATTGCATAATTTATTCACTATTTAATTCTACTTCTACTATTTTTAGTGATTTTTCAATCTCACCTCACTGCTGCTGTCCGCAACAGTTACTGCAGTAGACTATGCCAATTTCATGAATCTTTCCTTGGCCTTAATCATCCATCATACATGACACAAATTATGGCCACCTTATCAAAATTAAAGTTTCTAAAACTCGTGGCTATGGGTTCTAGCATCCCACTCGATGACCACATAGGCCATTTTCACATGGCTTAAAGTTTACAACCCACAGTTCAACAAAATATAATAGCCTATACATGCCAAATGTTCTTCAACAATGAAGACAATACCAAAATATTTCAGCCGGTGTGATGACTTCAACGACGGTTCCGATCACGCAAACAATACGAGTCCGAGAGACCTAAAATGGGTGACAAGAAAACACCGAGTGAGTTTATAACTCAGTAAGTCATAAGCATTCATCAATCCACTGATAAAGTTACTACAACATGAACAATAAACGAGGTTAGGTACTCATCCATATCGAATCTATACCATAATTCCTCGGACCTTTTGGTCCAATCTCATACCAAGTCATACATCCACATTTCATATTCTACACAACAAGATATTTGAAGCATTTTCACACACTAACTCATTTCC
Organism: Gossypium arboreum; assembly: GCF_025698485.1. Lineage (NCBI taxonomy): Eukaryota > Viridiplantae > Streptophyta > Magnoliopsida > Malvales > Malvaceae > Gossypium > Gossypium arboreum. The sequence goes on along the minus strand of NC_069071.1, from coordinate 52,879,395 downwards.
ACCACAATCATACAATTTCAATCATCACATAGATTTAAGGCTTACCAAATTCAACCCCGAGCATGAACGTATTTTCTATTCGTCATGAGCTCGAGGTACTTACCCGATCCGCTGTCCATACTCAACTCGATGGAGACACACCCTCCATATATATAGAGTACACACACAGTGCTTAATACTCGATTTCGCACACTTAGTGCCACGCAATTTAAGCCCGCACACATAGTGCCATACCCTTCGAGCTCGCACACCCAAAGGTCAGTATTTTTCCAGCATGCACACTTAGTGCCATATATTTCCAGCATGCACACTTAGTGCCATATATTTCCAGCATGCACACTTAGTGCCAATCTCGTCACCGTACACACGTATTGCCAAGACACTTAGTGCCGAAAGCAAACTTTCTACACATTTCACTATTTCTTTTACATTCAACAATTGTCATCACTCCATACACATACAATTTCATTTATATATATATATATAGCATCCCATTAGATACAATTGCATAGATTTTACAATCATTTAAGCAATATCAAACATATGTGCTTAATGACTTACCTTGTGTTGGGCAAAATGGTTCCAACTCGGCTACTCGATGTTCTTTCCTTTGCCTTTGCTTGTTTCTCCACCTCGAGCTTCTTGAGCTTAGTCAATAAATTAACTAGTTTAACCGTCTTGCCAAATATTTATACATATATACATGACATCAACTATACTATCATCATTAATACATCAATTCACAAAATTTTATCTCATGAGCATATGACCCATTTTACCCCATATGGCGAATGCTTCATTCATTACCCAACTAGCCATTCAACAATTTTCAACCTCATTACCACCCTTTTATGTCTAATTGTCTAAATGAGATTATCAACATGCCTATCTATAGCCGAATGTGCTAAAATTGATCTAACATCACCTACACACTTGATTAAATGGCTGAATACCTATACTATCAATTATGGCATCATTTTTATTCTTTCAAACACATAGTTTTCCTCCCATGAACACTTGGCCGAATTTCTTTTCTCTTCTAGCATAGCTTCACATCTATTTGTAACATCCTATGAATCCACATACATCATATTTCTACATAAATTTCTTTTACTTTTCTTCTACTTCCATTCACAACATCAAAGACACCATACACATATATCATTACAAAGCTTGACACTTAGCATGCAAATGACATCCACACAAACCCACCTTAGCCAAAACTTAACTCATCTTCATGCCTCACCACCACAACATCAAACATCAAACATCAATGATACCAAGAAGACAACACCCATGGCCGAATATCATCCCCATTTCATGGTAAAGGTTTAGACCATGGGTTAGGTGGAACTCAAACTATCAACTAAAAACATGCATGAATCTCATGGATAACATCAACATACCTTAGTCTAGCAAACTCCATGGCTGATTTTCTCAAGCTTTCCCCCTTTCTTCTTAGTACATTCGCCAAGCAAGGAGAAAAATGAGAGAATGAACACTTTTTTTTCTTTTCTTTGTTTTCTTCATATTCTCTTTTTTTTTCATTTCTTTATTCTTCCTACATAATCCACTAACTAAACATGTTGGCAACATGTTTCCACTCATAACATGGCCGCCATCATGCTTCATTTTGGCTAATTTGACATGCAAGGACAACACTTTCCCACATGTATTAATAGGCCACCTTACATTTGCCTAGCACATTTCTAAATTTTCTCACATAAGTCCTATTTGATAAAAATTCACTTACAATTAACAAAATCCAAACATGAAATTTTCACACATGCATATATGCATATAATGAGCATCAATTATGATGGTTAATTATTATTATGACTCGGTTTAGTGGTCCCGAAACCACTTTCCGACTAGGGTCAATTTAGGGATGTCACAATACTGATTCAAGACACGCTCTTATTCAGAGGAGGATTAGACCATGTCTAAGAGTACATTTTTCATAATTAAGCAGAGTTGATTGCGCGCCTAGAAATAGGGTGACAAGATTTTGCCGGATTAGGGTGAAACTTAATAAGGGGATCCATAGATCGAGTTAATGCAACCCTAGAGTGTTAATTAGAGAAAAGTCTCAGTTATTCAATCTAGGGATTAGATGTTATTAGTCTTGAATAGGGATAATAACATAACTTAGGGATCTCTACGGAACAAGTTGAATGAATAAATTGTCCGATTCGGAGCCAGAATAACAAGTAAAGTCTAGGTGGATTTTTCCTTAGGTATTGTCTCAAGTCAATCGATTTTCCCAAAAGCAATTCTCCAATTCTTTTCTCTGTGTGTTCTTAGTTTAAATAATTAGTTAATCAAAACAAACCTTTTTATTCTTAGGCTAGATAATAAAAAGATAGTTATTAATAGTACTTTTGGTTCCCTTGGGTACGATATCCCGGCCTTGCCATTACTATACTATTGTTCGATAGGTGCGCTTGCCTTTTCGTTGTGATTATAGTTAGTCTAGGTTTGATCTTCATTATAAATATTTATTACTTGTTACGAATCACGCGATCACCATTCTATATGGAACTATCAATATCGGAGTCATCCTAGGAACTAACTCAATATCAGACACTACCTCTCGGATCAGTGGCAAACCAGGTAATTCTTCAAGTGATACATCCGAATACTTATACATAACTGGTACTAATTCAATTTTGTTTTCAATTACTTTAGAATCAAGCACATAAGTAAAGTACGCTTCACAACTCTTTCTCACATATTTCTGAGCTAACATCAAAGATATCACTACCGGTAAACCATTTAGATCATTAGACTCAATCCGATTAATCTTATCATTTTGGCATCTCAAATCAACAGTCTTTCATTTGCAATTTACAACAACATCGTGCAAAGTCAACTAATCCATACTCAAAATTATATCAAACTCGTTGAATGGCAACAACATCAAATCGACCGAAAGACATGAATCTCAAACCATCAACGGACAATTGTTACACATTTTATCAACCAGAACACACCGGCCCAAGGGGTTCAATATTCTAATAACAAACTCAACAGACTCTACAGGCAAAGTCTTACTGGATACTAAGGACTCACGCACATAAGAATGATTCAATCCAGGATCAATCAATGCAATTTCACTAATATCATAGAGAATAAATGTACCAATAATAACATCTGGGGTTAAAACCTCCTCACAAGCGTGAATACCATAAACTCTAACAAGTGCACAAGCCTTAGATCAAATTATTGTGTCTTTAATTCCTCTCTGACTGCTACTCACATTTCCCACAGTTTTGGTAGATCTATTCTTGGTTAAAGTGTTACTCGATATCAGATTTTTCACAATATCTTGCTCAACCAACTCGGGAGAATCTTGGATAAAGTGATCTAAAGATCCACATTTGAAACAAGCTTGATTATTCAATCTACAAATACCCAAATGTCTTTTACCACAATGTTTGCACTCAAGTCGATCAGATCTGACATTTTCAACACTAGCGATTGAAGTAGTTGGAGTTCTAAAGCTCAAATGTGATCTAGCATGATCTCTACTCAAGTGTCCCATATTAGCCTTTGAATGGCTATAATCATCTCAAAATTTCTTTGATGCAGACTGATATGATTTACCCGATGTTCTCTCACAAAAATTTCTAATTTCAAAATAAGCTTTTCTTTTCTTTTCTTTTCGTATAACTTGGGAAGTTACAGGAACTTAAGGGGGTAGAGGTTGTTAAGCAGCCGAATTCATTCGAACGAACTCCCTGAACCACTCATTCATTAACTGGAAGAAGGCTTGCTTAGGCTCTCCCTTATACTACTTGAAATTGACCTAAAATCAGCCGACGTTGCCCCTTGAGTAGGAGTGAGTGCATTATCTGCCATGTCATCCATGGCTCGATCGGGATCCATTTACTATACAAAAACACATTTTCAAATGTCAAGAGTTATCACACTATCATAGTATAAACTATGGCATGTATAGCTAGACTCACAAGCGCTACGTTAGTTCTAAAATCGACTAAACTGTAGCTCTGATACTAATCAAATGTAACACCCCTAACCCGTATCGGTCGACAAAAAGGTGTTACGAGGCATTACTAGAAGAGACATAAATCTCAAACATTTACATATACACATATGTTATATTCACATAACTAAAACATAAATTCTTTTAAACATTAAATACATAATCTAAATCATAACACAATTATCAATGAAAACCCAAATATAATCTACTTTCAAAAACATACAAAATTAATCATAACACAATTATCAATGAAAACCCAAAGTCATATATAATCTACTTTCAAATACATACAAAATTCATGTATTATTATCATTAAAGAAACCTAATACCTCAAAGAATTTTAGTATTTAATAACTCATTTATAAACATGTGCTTAATAACCAAGCGTATCATACAACCAAAGTTTATTAAATATTAACATATGCGACATTGGCTTTTAAAAATATAATCAATATACATTTGTATATTATACCATATTACCAAACAAAATGAACCATTTTGAGTACAAACATCAACCAAAAGTACATTTATTTTGCATGCTTATGAACATTCGCATACCAAATAAAAAATAAGCCATATTATAAAACTTATCAATTATCCATATAAGAGTCATTATCAAACATCAACAAATGATCAAATATAATTGTCATTATTACCAAGTTATGCATATTGCATTACAGCAACATTAACATTTTTGAACACAAATAACAAATCAAAGAACATCTAAATCGCATGCTAATTTTTCATACCAAAATACATATACTCAACCAATCAATTAGCCATATATATTCGGTCATCAAATTTAACCTCAATAGATCACACTATTATCACAACGAAATCTCAACTAGGTATATCATTTCGTATTTAATTAACATCATTAGCTAGATACATTATACTTGCTCAAATGACTGACTCATCATCCATAGAACATAGTCATATTTTGCTATCACAGACCGTACCAAAAAGAGCAATTACACAAGCAATAATATATTCATAATATAATATTCATAATATAACTTATATAAACATGCCACAACTGAAACCACATCCATCACTACATTAACATCATACAAAATGATTCATAACTATCCACAAGTGCAAACTATGTCATCAAACAAACTTACCAATATGAGCTAATTATTAAACCAATTATATATTATAATTACCACTTCTCATATTATGAGTGCTAGAGTAAGACATGTCTGGGACATGCATCGGCCTCGACAGAGATAGCCAGTGTAAGACGTGTCTAGGAAACTCATCGACTAAGAGTTATGCTAGTGTAAGACATGTCTGGGACATGCATCAGCACGCATATATGAGAGCCAGTATAAGACCATGTCTGGGACATGGCATCGATAATTTATTCCATGTTGAAGGTTCATAGAATATCCAGTAATATCCCTAATGGTTCAATGGTGAAAGTTGTAGTTCAATTTTGATAAAGAAAGGATGATCATGTTACGAGTGTTACAGGTACCTATACAATAAGCATGAGTAACGAGCTTAATTTAGAAAATGAGACTCGAGTAGATGATAATGAGTAAGTTAAGTTATGTTTACCTTTGAGCTATAAGCATAATGGCAAATGGTGAGATCATTGTTGTATATTTGTTTATATACAAAAATTACTAAGCTTTATGCTTACTCTCTTTCCTTTCCCTTTTCTTTCAGTATTGCCAAATTGTTCAAAGATCCCTTGAAGTCAGAGATATCTATCACACTATCAGCCGCAACATTCGGTATAGTTTGATTTATATTTTTGAAGGTGGCATGTATAGGGCTAGACTTGTAAGTTGTATTATTGAGAAATTGTTCATGTATTTTGGCTTAAGATAAAAGCCCTCCATTTTGTATTAAGCATAGATGATGGCTATTATTCATTTTGGTAATACATGTGATGTTCCTTCTTGAATGAATTGATGTCTTTTGGGATGGAATTAGCATATTGAAATGATATTGTGTAAGTTGTGCAAAATGGGTGATAAAATAGCTTGGAAGATAGCCTAATTTGTCCACACGGGTGAGACACACGGGCGTGTGTCTAGACCATGTGTGACATACGGCTCACCGCCATGGGTGTGTGTCATGGTCGTGCATCCCCTGCACTTAAAACTTTAAAGTAATTTCAGTACACGGGCAGGCTACACGGGCGTCTGCCCATGCCGTGTCATAAAATCAGTATTCATGCTAGTGGTATACGGGCAAGAGACACGGCCGTGTGTCTCGGTTGTGTGAAGGACACAGTTATAGGGCACGGGTGTGTGCTTGGGCCGTGTAGTTATGGCAGAATGTCCAGGTTTTTAGACACGGGTTCGGGACATGGGCGTGTCCTTATCACACGGTCGTGTGTTCTATATCCACAAGGGTGTGTGAGGTCTTGATGTATGAAATTTCCTAAGTTTTTCATGAGTTCTCGGTTGGGTTCTGAACTACCCCGGATGTATGTTTTGGGCCTAATAAGCCTGTATACGAGACAAATTGCTTGTGAAAAGATAAGTTTTTAAATTGTATGAAATTTCAGGGCCTAGTTTTATACAGTTGGTCGAGTTTAAGTCAGGTAGCATCATGAACCTTATCCTAGTGTTGGATACGGGCGAGGGGTGTTACAAAATCTGGTTTATACTACATGGTTCTAAGAATATAAAATCCTAGTTCTCCTTCTTAGTGTATGGGATAATTAGTTCTACAAGGATCTCTTCTATGGTAGGAACTCCTTTTATTTTTTCAACACCCTTTGGTGTCTATTCTATGAGCATGTATATAGGCTGATTGTGTTTACTGTAAATTTGAAATAATAGTGAATGATTTTTAATTTTTAATTATTAGACTAATAAGTTCTATATATTACACTGTAAAAAATCATTAAGTAATAGAAGATACCAAATGACATGGAAAATTTAGGGAAACGAGCATGCTAGTATGTATGATAAATAGTTAAATTTTTGAATATTGAGATACCTACGGATGACCTAAGGCATTGTTTGGTATAACCCAAAGTGAAAAAGCTAACCGTATTCATCAATCCTTACTACTAATATTGAGCCAGAAAACTAGTCTTGATGAACCTCCATATAGAACCTGAGCCAAAATAATTTGTACATAGGCTATTTCTTTGGTCACAAATTGCACAAATTTAGACATTTGGCCATACGTATTAAGGGATAGGTAGATACATCATGGCGGAATTTTTTTTTAAATCAGAGTGAAATAGGAAGAAGAAGTGTGATATAGTGATTATAGGTTTAGCCAAAATGTGCAAAATAAAAGGTAAATTCAGAAAATGTCAAAATAAGTAGAAAAAAGTAATTGAGCAATGAAAGCAAAAGCATCGTGAGTCAGATGTGTTGAAATGATTCAAAAGTGATAAAGTCACAAAATTAGAAAACTCAGTCATTAGTTCACAAAAACTTATAAGCTAACCATAGTTACTTTATTATACTGTGACTTCCTATATGGAGAAATACGGAAGGTGAGAGAAGGAGAAATATGACAGTGAGAGGGCAAGAGTTTTTAAGAGGGATAATAGGGAACAATACAATATGCCAAATTACTTTCGTGCTTGAAACTTTTTAATGCTTCCTATTTTTTATTTTCATACCTGTCCCAAGCCTCAAAATGTTACAAGCCAAAAAGTCCTATGTGACCTAGGCAAACCTATTCATGAATTGACATTATGTTGAGAAATTACAATATTGAATATTTATTTTTTCTAGGATAATCAAATTACCTGCATGATTTATCGATGGACGTATATCTTTCAGCACCTTATTGTCTATATACTTTGTAATACACTGAACTTATGCGTTTGAGATAGAAATAGTAAGTCGTTTACATATCATGCCAGAATTATATGTATATATATGATTTTTCCTTGCTATGTGTTCCAAAACTAGTCTTTGTATCATAATTGTTCAAGGGACGTCTTTTATTTTTTGTTTTTATCTTTCTTTGCTTAAAGACAAACAAGGAATTAAGTGTGGGGGGTTTGATCTGCCATAATTCGTTGTAGTAGATTAAACTAGTTTTCATATTTAAGGAGTTGAATTTAAGCAATCTTTTTATGTTTCATATAGTTTTTCAATTTTAGTTTTAATTTAATAAAAAGTGTAATTTGAGTCGTTTTATGACGTTAGGGGCTGAAGAAGGCCTAAAGGAAAACTAATGTACTTAGTGAGTGTGTAAGATGTCATTCAAAGATATGAAAGCTCGAGGTTGGTTGCCATGTTGCAACATGGGATTTCAATGTCACAACATAGTGAATAGAGTGCCAAAATTCCAAGACTACCTTTGGTGTCGCGACATAGCTAGTGGATGTGATGACACAACCCTAAAGCTAAACCTAAGCCAAAGCAAAATGCATTCAACGTCGTGACACAGGCATTGAATGTAGCAACACTGGCTCTATACAGGAAGAAATTACGAGTTGAGGACATTTTGGTCTGCACAATGGAAATTAGCATAAAAATGACACCCAACCTATGTGACAGCCCAAAATTGACCCTAGTCGGAATGTGGTTTCGGGACCACAAAACCGAGGCATAAAAATAATTAAAAATTTATTTTGATGCCTATAATATGTGTGTGCTCATGTATGACATTTTATGATGATTGATTTAGTGTTATAAAGGTGAATTCCACTAGAAAGGACTTAGTAGTGAACTTTGAAAGTACGATAGGAAATGTGTGATGACTAATTAAAGCATGCATGCAAAATAATGGACTTGCATGTCAAATTCCCTTTACAAGTGATGGCCGGCCATGACAAAGAGATATGGGCTAAACATGTCATGAAACATGTTTTGTTGGGCATTAGGGAGAAATAATAAACAAATAAGCATGGGTAAGAAAAGAATGAAAAAAAAATGTGTGAGAGAGTAGCATTCCCCACCCCATTACTGCAGTGCAACCAAGAAGAGAAAAACAAAAAATTTGTTCATGCTTGCTCTCTCCTTTTTGGCCGAAAATACTAAGAGGAAGAAGGATTTTGCTTCATTTCCTTTGTTTAGAAGAGATCTAGAAGGTGATTTGGCTAAATTTGCATCAAGAGTAAGGTATGTATGAGGTTGTGTTGGGAGTTTCATGCATGTTTTGGTTGCTAATTTGATGTGCATGTTAGCCATGGCTCAAATCTTTGTTATGCCATGAAAATGGCATTTGGCCAAAGTTGTTATGGTGATAAAGCCATTGCATGCTAAGTGTGAAACTTGATGATGATGCATGCAATGATGGATTGTCTACTCATGAGTAAGATTTTGAGCTTTCTTTTGTTTTATCATGATTGAAGTTGAAAAGAAGCATGATTGTCATATTCGCCATGATGCATTCTTGAGCATGATTCATGCTTCTTGCATGTTAGTTAAAATTTGTGTTTTGGATGGCTATGGACACCTTGAAAATTCGCCATGCTCATATATGCATATATATGATTGCACATTATGTTTGGTTATGAACTAAGTGATGAATATATTGGTTTAAAGAAGAAAATGTGGAAGAATGCTTGTGAAATTGCAAGCACAATTCGCCTAGCACACATATAAGTGCTTGATGCTATATTATAAGTTTTGGGCCACAATGTGCAAAGCATTAATTAGTAAATTGCATGCTGTTTTTGTGAGGTATTAAGTGCAAAATTGACCTCAACATGTACATGAATATTCGGCCTTGGGTAGCCTATTGAAGGCCTTAGCATTTCCTTGATGCTCAAATAAATTGTATTGAATTGCTTGATGTAGTATAAAATGTGCATGACCATTGTGTATTCAAGCTAAAGAGTGGCCATATGACCATTTAAAATCCTTGTCATATTCGCCATAAGCAAGCACAATGAGGTTTTAATAAATTGAATTTGTTTGAATTAGCTCAAGAGCTAAGAGGGCCACAATTGGACAAGGGAAGGAAAAGGTGATCGAATAGCCGAAAAAGCCGTTCGACAACATCCGAGGTAAGTCCTCAAGAAGTGACCTTACTTGAATTATGTGAGATGAAATATGGATGTGTATGATTGTTGATTATGTGTGTATGAGTATTTGAATTCCACCGGCTAAGTCCCGGGCGAATATGCTAATGATTATAATTGTGTTTGAGCCTTAGTAACGAAAATGAAATATGTATGTCCAATGATTATTGATGTATGTGTGCATGAGAAATTGAATGATATCCGGGCTAAGCCCGAAGACAATTATGCTGGAATTTATATCCGGTTAAGACCGAAGGCAATTGTGCTAGTGGCTATATCCGGCTAAGACCAAGGCATTCGTGCGAGTTATTCTATCCGGCTAAGACCGAAGGCATTTGTGCACGTGATTATATCCGGTTATATTCGAAGAATCTTGGGCTGGAGGTGAGTGTTGGTTGCTGTAATGAATTCAATTAGCACACTTTCGAAAAGCCCAAAGGATAAGGTACGTTATATGTGCATTGGAAAGTCGACATGTTTGAGCAACATTCGCTCAATCGACTAATGAATTTCAGTTATTGAATTGATTGATACTTTGTGAAATTATATAATGATGAAGTGTGAAGTAGGAATGTGTACAAATGAAATGATGCATTTGGCTATGTGAATGTATTGCTGTAATTAGAGTTGATTATATCCTTGAGACTTACTAAGCATAAAAATGCTTACCCGTTGCTTTGGCTCTCGGTTTTCTAGATTTCGCTCGAGGCAATCGGATTTGGGATCGTTGAAGTCGAAGTCATCCACACTATCAAGCCTCCATTTTGGTATAAATTTTGGTTGAACTTGAGATGGCATGTATAGGACTACCCTTGTTTGTTAAATATGTTGTAATGTAAGTATGTACGGCCATGCGAAAATGGCTCGAAAAGGAAGCATGAACTTAGACTAATTGTGGGTTGTATGTATATATTTGGTGTCATGATGTGGCTATGGCTTGGAAATGGGAATGTTGGTCATATGATCAGCCATTGGCATGGTTAAAATGATCATATATGAACCTATGTATGGCAAGACTAGTTGAATCATGGAGACTACCAAATAGGTAAGTCCTACCTTAAAACAGATGCTACCAGCTGCAGTGGCGTGAATGTGAAAAATCACCAAAATTCATAGGAATGGAATTAAATAGTGAATAAGCTATGTAAATGAACCTTGATGAGTCTATTTTCATATGGAAGAAAGGAAATGGTCATAGGAGTTACAGGTCAAGAGATATTAAAGCTATTGTGAGACAGGGCCAGAATGGTTTCTGGGTTCCCTGTCGCAACTTTAAAATTCACTATAAATTATCCAAAATAATTAGGAGACATACCTTATATTTACAGATTCCATTTTGAGTGTAGTTTCATTAGAAACAAACGACACCAGCATTAAAGCCCTGTACAGAGAGATATTCAAGTTATACCGCGCGAAGGTCAGAGCAGTCGATCCCTGTAACATGGGTAACTTTAACTAATAAACTGTACCAATTGGCCCGACCAAAATCCTAGAAATAAATCCATGGATGGATATATGAGTCTAAATTCAGGAAAATTTACTAAACCAGTTTCCGAGTTTTGAAACTCGAGATATGATTTTAAGGCGACAGTGACGCAGTTTTCCAGCCTGACTGGAAGTGTCAAATTGGTGGGCAAAAACATGTGAACTTGGCTTGTTAACCCCTCGGGTCCGACACGGCGATGGTCTCGGGTTTGGGGTCTTACAATTTTATTGGTATCGAGCCACGGTTTAGTCGATTCTAGGACTACCGTGATGTGTTTGGGGTCTAGCTATACATGCCATTAAATGATGAATCGATAGTGTGATGATTACGACAATTCGACTTTGTGTTTGTTGTAGCAATGGATCCGATCCCAACCGAGCGATAGCTGATGATGTGGAGAGTGTGGCGCCTGCCCGCGCAAGGGACAATGCCGGCGGACTCTCAACCTATGGCCAGCAATCCTAATGACGAGGCTAGGCAAGCCTTTTATAGTGTGATGAGCGAATGGTTTAATCAATACATTCGAACCAACACTACTGTTCCACAACCTCCATTCCCGACAAATGCAACCCCGCCCCACAATACCTCGGTGATGACCAAATAAGGTCAAGTAAGCCCCATCGATAGGATTCGAAAACATGGGGCCACTGAATTTAAGGCTACGGATGATGATGATGCCGAGCGAGCTGAATTTTGGTTAGATAACACTATCCGGGTCTTTGGATGAGCTATCTGTACACCCGATGAGTGCTTAAAGTGTACCATCTCCTTGCTATGCGAGTCCGCCTACTATTGGTGGAGTACTCGACTTGTGGTGCCTAGAGAGCAAGTGACTTGGGAATTCTTTCAAACCGAGTTCAAAAAAGTATATCGATCGAGATTTATCGACCAAAAGCGGAGGAATTTCTTGATCTTAAGCAAGGTTCTATGTCCGTTACCGACACGAACGAAAGTTTGTGAGGCTTAGCCAGACGCTGCGAGAATGCATTTCGTCCGAAGCTATTATGTAAACGCTTGAGGATGGGCTGAATGATGATATAAGGATGTTTGTTGGCATTCTCGAGATCGAGAGTTCGTAGTACTTGTTGAGCGAGCTTGTAAAGCCAAGAGCTTAGAAAGGAGAAACAAAAAGCGATGTGGGATTGGAGAATTCGAAGAGGTCCTCGGAAAGTCTCTTCAACAAGCATCGAAGAGATTTCGAGATGATGCGAGCCGGTCTAGAGCGTTTGGGCTTTTCTAGACGAGGACGCGATCGACCCCTGTGACCACACGAGTCACTTCGATCGCCGATGGTGGAAATGATCGCCGAGAGGGCGGAGTGTCCACATTGTGGCAAATGGCATTCGGGGAGCTGTTGGTTTCGTGATCGCTCTCGCTATAAGTGTGGATCGGCCGACCACTTGATGAAGGATTGCCCGAGGATGCATGAGCAGAATGTAAGTCGAGTGCAAACCCGGTGCTACCATCGCTCGAGGTAGGCCACCTAGAAATATGGGCAATGTCGATGGCGGTCGAGAGGATCTAGAGATACTACCATCGGATCCGAGGCTCGTGCTCTGCTAGGACTTATGCCATCTGCCGCACGCGAGGATCTTGCCTCTCGGATGTTATTACCGGTACTTTCACTCTTTTCAATACAAATGTGATTGCTTTGATTGACCACGGTTCTACTCATTCATATATATGTGAAACCTTAGCATCCAAAGAAGACTTTGCCTATTGAGTCTCTCGAGTTTGTAATTCGGTGTCAAACCCTTGGGTCATTACGTGCTTGTTAACAAAGTGTGCAAGAAAAGTCCCCTAGTGTTCCGAGGTTCTTGTTTTCCGGCGGACTTAATGCTTTTGCCGTTCGATGAGTTCGATGTTATTCTTGGTTTGGATTGGTTGACCATGCGATGCGGTTGTAAATTGCAAGAGCAAGACTATCGATTTGAGGTGCGCGAATAATGAAATAATTCGGGTTGAGTCCACGGACTTAAAGGGTTGCCATTGTAATATCGCGATGTTGGCCCGAAATATGTAAGAAAAGGGTGCGAAGCATACCTTGCGTCGTACTCGATGACAAGGAATCGAGAAGAAACCCGAATCTGTGCCCGTGGTTTGTGAATACCGGATGTTTTCCCAAGAATTGCGGGTTTACCACTGTTCGGAAATAGAATTTGGCATCGAATTGGTACCGGTACCACTCCAATTTCGATAGCTCCGTGTCGTATGGCACCAACGGAATTAAAGGAGTTGAAAGCTTCGGTTGCAAGAATTGGTGGATAGAGGTTTTGCTCGCTGAGTTTTTCGCCTTGGGGTGCGCGGTGTTGTTCGTGAAGAAGAAGGATGGAACCATGCGATTGTGCATCGACTATCGTCGACAATAAAGCGGCGATAAAGAACAAATATCCGTTGCCACGTATTGATGACTTGTTCGATCAACTGAAGGAGCCTCGGTGTTCTCGAAAATAGATTTGAGATCGGGCTACTATCAATTGCGAATCCGAGATTGAGGCGTGCCCAAGGCGCCTTGAGCGAGATATGGTCACTATGAGTTCCTAGTGATGCCGTTTGGGCTCACTAATGCCCTACGGTATTTATGGATTTAATGAATCGGATCTTTAGACCATATTTGGATCGATTAGTAGTCGTGTTCATTGATGACATCTTGGTCTATTCAAGAAATGAGACCGAACATCTTGAACACCTGCGGTTAGTCTGCAAATTTTACGGGACAAGCAATTATATGCTAAGTTCACAAGTGTGAGTTACGGTTAAGAGAGGTTAGCTTCTTGGGTCATGTGGTATCTGCATCGGTATTCGAGTCGACAGAATAAAATTTCAGCCATACTAAATTGGAAGCCTCAGAAATATTACCGAGGTTCAAGCTTTTGGGGCTTGCCGATTATTACCGACGATTTGTAAAGGCTTCTCAACGATAGCCACGCCGATAACGGCTTCTCCAAAAGGACGTTAAGTTGAATGGACGAGAAATGCCAAAAAGTTTCGATCAATGAAAACTTATTTGATGAAGCCCCAATTCTAGTGCAACCCGAGTCCGCAAAGAGTTTGTCATCTATAGCGGCGCCTCTCTACTTGGGTTAGGTTATATTAATGCAAGAAGGTCGAGTTGTGGCCTATGCGTCGAGGCAATTAAAGCCACATGAGAAAAATTATCCGACTCATGATCTCGAATTGGCCGCCATCGTATTCGCCTTAAAGATTTGGCGACATTATTTATTTGGTGAAAGGTGACATGTATACTCGGATCACAAAAGTCTCAAGTATTTGATGACCCAAAGAGACTTAAATCTGCGACAAAGGCGTTGGCTCGAGCTGTTAAAGGATTATGAGTGATCATTGACTATCACCGGAAAGGCGAATGTGGTTGCGGATGCCTTGAGTCGTAAATCGTTATTCACATTCTGACGATGAATGTGCACTTGTCTATCCGATCCGACAAGGTGTGTTAGTGGCTGAATTGAAAGCCAAACCATTATTGACACACCAAATTCGAGAAGCTCGAAAGTCGATGACGAGTTGGTTGCAAAACGGTTGCGTGTGTTCGAACAAGGACTCGGAGTTTCAAATCGACGATGACGATTGTTTGAGGTTCAAAAGTCGTCTGTGTCCCAAAGAATTGAACTCATTTCGATAATTCAGATGAAGCCCATTGTAGCCGAATGGCAATCCACCGAAGTGCGAAGATGTACAATGATTTGAAACGTCGGTTTTGGTGGCATGGTATGAAGCGAGACATCTCCGACTTTGTTTGAGATGTTTAATATGTCAACAAGTGAAAGCGGAACATCGGTGCCTTGAGATTACTTCACCAATCACGATACCCGAGTGGAAATGGGATCGAGTCACAATGGACTTTGTATCCGGACCGCCATTGTCAAGAAGGATGCGGTTTGGGTCGTGGTAGATCGATTGACTAAGTCGGCCCACTTTGTCCCCGTCGTCACGGATTTTTCAATGGACAAATTAGCGGAATTGTACGTTTCTCGATTGTGAAATTACACGGGTGCCTATTTCTATCGTGTCGGATAGAGATCCGAGATTTACCTCGCGATTTTGGAAAAAGTTGCAAGAAGCTTTGGGTACCAAGTTGCATTTCAGACCGCCTTTCACCCCCAAACCGATGGTCAATCCGGCGGATAATTCGGATACTTGAGGATATGTTAAGATGTTGCGTCCTCGAGTTTAGTGGTTCATGGGAACGGTATTTGCCGTTAATTGAATTCGCTTACAACAACAAACTTTCAATCAAGTATTAAGATGGCACCCTACGAGGCCTTATGCGGTCGTAAATGCCGTCGCCATTGTTTTGGGTGAGCTCGGTGAAAGCAAGATTTACGGGTGGATTTGATTAGGGATGCTGAGCAGAAAGTGAAAGTAATCCGTGAAAGTCTGAAGATAGCCTCCGATCGTCGAAGTCGTGCACGCGGATCTGAAGCTTAAGGATGTCGAGTATCGGTGGGTGATAAAGTGTTTCTCAAGGTATCGCCTTGGAAAAAGATACTCGAGTTCGGTAGTAAGGGCAAGTTGAGCCGAGGTTCATTGGACCATATGAGATATCGAGCGAGTCGGTCCAGTGGCATATCGCTTGATTTTGCCCCCGAACTCAAAAGGTTCACGATGTCTTTCATGTTTCGATGCTTGACGCTATAGATCCGATCCATCGCACGTGATTAGTCCATCGAAATTGAAATTCAAGCCAATATGAGTTATGAGGAAGAACCGATTCGTATCCTATCACGGGAAGTGAAAGAGTTGCGAAACAAGCGGGTTCCACTAGTGAAAGTGTTATGGCTCAAGCACGGATAGAAGAAGCTACTTGGGAGACCGAGAACTCTATGAAAGAGCGATATCCAAACCTATTTACGGTAAGATTTTCGGGACGAAAATTTCTTAAGCGGGAGAGTTGTGACAGCCCAAAATTGACCCTAGTCGGAATGTGGTTTCGGGACCACAAAACCGAGGCATAAAAATAATTAAAATTTATTTTGATGCCTATAATATGTGTGTGCTCATGTATGACATTTTATGATGATTGATTTAGTGTTATAAAGGTGAATTCCACTAGAAAGGACTTAGTAGTGAACTTTGAAAGTACGATAGGAAATGTGTGATGACTAATTAAAGCATGCATGCAAAATAATGGACTTGCATGTCAAATTCCCCTTTTACAAGTGATGGCGGCCATGACAAAGAGATATGGGCTAAACATGTCATGAAACATGTTTTGTTGGGCATTAGGGAGAAATAATAAACAAATAAGCATGGGTAAGAAAAGAATGAAAAAAAAAATGTGTGTGAGAGTAGCATTCCCCACCCCATTGCCGTGCAACCAAGAAGAGAAAACAAAAAAATTGTTCATGCTTGCTCTCTCCTTTTGGCCGAAAATACTAAGAGGAAGAAGGATTTTGCTTCATTTCCTTTGTTTAGAAGAGATCTAGAAGGTGATTTGGCTAAATTTGCATCAAGAGTAAGGTATGTATGAGGTTGTGTTGGGAGTTTCATGCATGTTTTGGTTGCTAATTTGATGTGCATGTTAGCCATGGCTCAAATCTTTGTTATGCCATGAAAATGGCATTTGGCCAAAGTTGTTATGGTGATAAAGCCATTGCATGCTAAGTGTGAAACTTGATGATGATGCATGCAATGATGGATTGTCTACTCATGAGTAAGATTTTGAGCTTTCTTTTGTTTTATCATGATTGAAGTTGAAAAGAAGCATGATTGTCATATTCGCCATGATGCATTCTTGAGCATGATTCATGCTTCTTGCATGTTAGTTAAAATTTGTGTTTTGGATGGCTATGGACACAATGAAAATTCGCCATGCTCATATATGCATATATATGATTGCACATTATGTTTGGTTATGAACTAAGTGATGAATATATTGGTTTAAAGAAGAAAATGTGGAAGAATGCTTGTGAAATTGCAAGCACAATTGACCTAGCACACATATAAGTGCTTGATGCTATATTATAAGTTTTGGGCCACAATGTGCAAAGCATTAATTAGTAAATTGCATGCTGTTTTTGTGAGGTATTAAGTGCAAAATTGACCTCAACATGTACATGAATATTCGGCCTTGGGTAGCCTATTGAAGGCCTTAGCATTTCCTTGATGCTCAAATAAATTGTATTGAATTGCTTGATGTAGTATAAAATGTGCATGACCATTGTGTATTCAAGCTAAAGAGTGGCCATATGACCATTTAAAATCCTTGTCATATTCGCCATAAGCAAGCACAATGAGGTTTTAATAAATTGAATTTGTTTGAATTAGCTCAAGAGCTAAGAGGGCCACAATTGGACAAGGGAAGGAAAAGGTGATCGAATAGCCGAAAAAGCCGTTCGACAACATCCGAGGTAAGTCCTCAAGAAGTGACCTTACTTGAATTATGTGAGATGAAATATGGATGTGTATGATTGTTGATTATGTGTGTATGAGTATTTGAATTCCACCCGGGCTAAGTCCCGAAGGCGAATATGCTAATGATTATAATTGTGTTTGAGCCTTAGTAACTGAAAATGAAATATGTATGTCCAATATTATTGGTGTATGTGTGCCATGAGAATTTGAATGATATCCGGGCTAAGCCCCGAAGACAATTATGCTGGAATTTATATCCGGGTTAAGACCCGAAGGCAATTGTGCTAGTGGCTATATCCGGGCTAAGACCCGAAGGCATTCGTGCGAGTTATTCTATCCGGGCTAAGACCCGAAGGCATTTGTGCACGTGATTATATCCGGTTATATTCCGAAGAATCTTGGGCTGGAGGTGAGTGTTGGTTGCTGTAATGAATTCAATTAGCACACTCGAAAAGCCCAAAGGATAAGGTACGTTATATGTGCATTGGAAAGTCGACATGTTTGAGCAACATTCGCTCAAATGACTAATGAATTTCAGTTATTGAATTGATTGATACTTTGTGAAATTATATAATGATGAAGTGTGAAGTAGGAATGTGTACAAATGAAATGATGCATTTGGCTATGTGAATGTATTGCTGTAATTAGAGTTGATTATATCCCTTGAGACTTACTAAGCATAAAAATGCTTACCCCGTTGCTTTGGCTCTCAGTTTTCTAGATTTCGCTCGAGGCAATCGGATTTGGGATCGTTGAAGTCAAGTCATCCACACTATCAAGCCTCCATTTTGGTATAAATTTTGGTTGAACTTGAGATGGCATGTATAGGACTACCCTTGTTTGTTAAATATGTTGTAATGTAAGTATGTACGGCCATGCGAAAATGGCTCGAAAAGGGAAGCATGAACTTAGACTAATTGTGGGTTGTATGTATATATTTGGTGTCATGATGTGGCTATGGCTTGGAAATGGGAATGTTGGTCATATGATCAGCCATTGGCATGGTTAAAATGATCATATATGAACCTATGTATGGCAAGACTAGTTGAATCATGGAGACTACCAAATAGGTAAGTCCTACCTTAAAAACAGATGCTACCAGCTGCAGTGGCGTGAATGTGAAAAATCACCAAAATTCATAGGAATGGAATTAAATAGTGAATAAGCTATGTAAATGAACCTTGATGAGTCTATTTTCATATGGAAGAAAGGAAATGGTCATAGGAGTTACAGGTCAAGAGATATTAAAGCTATTGTGAGACAGGGCCAGAATGGTTTCTGGGTTCCCTGTCGCAACTTTAAAAATTCACTATAAATTATCCAAAAATAATTAGGAGACATACCTTATATTTACAGATTCCATTTTGAGTGTAGTTTCATTAGAAACAAACGACACCAGCATTAAAGCCCTGTACAGAGAGATATTCAAGTTATACCGCGCGAAGGTCAGAGCAGTCGATCCCTGTAACATGGGTAACTTTAACTAATAAACTGTACCAATTGGCCCGACCAAAAATCCTAGAAATAAATCCATGGATGGATATATGAGTCTAAATTCAGGGAAAATTTACTAAACCAGTTTCCGAGTTTTGAAACTCGAGATATGATTTTTAAGGCGACAGTGACGCAGTTTTCCAGCCTGACTGGAAGTGTCAAATTGGTGGGCAAAAACATGTGAACTTGGCTTGTTAACCCCTCGGGTCCGACACCGGCGATGGTCTCGGGTTTGGGGTGTTACAACCTAGGGCTAGGGACGATGACCAACCCTAACACTACAAATAGACTCATAAGACTGTTGAGAAAAGATCGTTTTTGTAACATATAATTTTATTTTTAGTTTCTAGTTCTTTTTAGACTTAGGATTTATTTTTAGTTATTTTCATTTGTGTTAATCTAAAAAGCTAATTTGTAGATTTAACACAAATTTTGTGGATTTCTACTCTTCAAATATTCAATATAATCAAGATTTCTTCTTAAACTTTTATTCTTGATTCTTCCAAAAAGTTTATTTATTTTATCAAGTTTATATTTGTAACACCCCAAACCCGGCCCAGACGTTACGGCTGAATCCAACGTGTCACGTTGAAGCGTTACTGAAAAACTCATGTTTTATCTAAAATCTTTCTTAGCATTTAGAGAGTATTTTCGTTATAGGTTAAAGTGAATGGAAGCTGAGCACCAGGTAAGAAACCGGAAAAGAGGAGGTGAGTCCATCGGACTGTTTAAGTACCAAGCTCCCTTCGGATCCAATCCTAGACATGCACACTACCATTGCCACACCTTAACTTAGAGTATGTTCTTAGGAAACCAATTCAATTAAGTCCGGTTTAAGGAAAAATGATTAATTTTAGAAAATGTTTTCATTGCGGAAGTTTTGCTTTGTTGTTGTGATATTTTAAAATCAATTACTGTTTTCGAAAATGTGCCCTAAAACTAATCAGTTTCAGCGATTAAGATAATATCATACCTATTCTAGTAAAACATATTAAAACCATTTAAAATAATTAAAGCGGCCTTATTACAACTGAAAACCCAAATCATAAAATTAAATGAAAACTAATTAAATTATAAGAAGAAAATCAAGTTTGCAGTACGTGTGGCCACTCCGAATCCCTTACAGCTCCAAGTCCACTATGGTTGGGGGTTACCTGCATGGATAAAATTAAGGGGTGAGATTGGGGAAACTCAGTTTGTAAATTAACCCAACCATAGTCCAAATTGGTTCAAACCACAGAAACGGATTAAGTTGGGCCTTAGCCCTATACAGAATTCAGAATGAAGCCCATAGGCCCATAACAGAAATAGAACAGATATATCAAGCATGCAGAAAACCCAACCCATATCCATCCGTATACACCCACGTGCCAACCTTACACCATGTGGAGAGACTACTCGACCCACCCATCTGTCTACACGTCACAAGTATGCTGCATAGCTGCCAAAACAGATATTGTGACAGAGTCACCAGATACAGATAATTGTGGCAGGGCCACCAGAAATAGATATCTGTGGCAGAGCCACCAGAAACAAATATTTGTGGTAGAGCCACCAGAACGAATCCTCCATCATTATAACCCATATACCATGCAACAGATATACATGTCATGGCATACAACAAACAGAATCAAAATATCATGCATTTCAGTCAAAATGAACCCTAGAGGTATAAGAGTCATTTTGCACCTAGGGGTATAATGGTAATTTTCATACTTAGGGTATTTTAGTAAATTCATCTATTTTAGGATTTACATGCACATTTCCACCATTCACGTACTAACAGAAACACTTACCGAGTGTTCTTACCGAATTGGGCCCGTTGGCCCATTTACTCATTTTCAGCCCATTAAGCCCAAATATACCGAAGTGTACGAAATTGTGCACTCTGCAATCGTATCACTTGAGATTACCAGGATTGACAACCAAACCATCTCACGAGCGCTCGCACGCTCGCAAGTCCATAAAATACCGACTTTTCAGCATTTTAGCTTTTCGACTTTTGCCGATCTAGTCTATGTGTGAGTGTCGTTTACACACTTGCTTGCGATGAAACGCTGATGGGTTCCACACACACCAGTTGCCTACAGTTAGTTACCAATACGTTAACTATGAATCCATAACCACTTGTATATAAAACTCCTTACCCAAAAGTCGGCCATTAACACTTTAGGCACTAGAGATCCTACCTTTTTCCGAATCTAGCGACTAGGTTTAGATCCAGTCATTCCACCTGTTCAAGCCTCTCATCAGCAGCCTCTAGATCACAGTATCATCACAATAAAACAATTGTCACAACCCTAAGAGCCATAGGGCCCAATCGACAGCCTCCCTAAGCCTTTAGGGGTTTTGGCTTTTCTAAAACCTGAAATAAAGAATATATTCGAAAACTTACCACCGGTTCCTTTAGTCAACGATTCCACTTTAATTCCTATTCAATTCTGATGCAGATCTAACCCCTCAAATGTTAGCAGAAATCAAATCTTTAAAGGTCTAAAGATTCGGCTATGTCCCAATGACTATGGGGTTTTTGACTTTTTGAAATAGTGAAGAGAAAGATTAAATATGAGGGTTTTGCAGTGGTTTTGTCGACAGGACTTTGGGGTTCAGAGAATGAGAGAATCTCGCCAAAAAGATGAAGAAGAATCAGAGGTTTTGGCTAGGAGAAATCGACACAGAAAAAAATAGGCTTTCGGGATTTCGGCTTTTATAGTAATCGGCTATAAGGCTTAGAAACAAATGGTAAGGAAGTGGAGTTGAGTAGAATGGTAGAAAGATTCGGCTATAGAGGAAAAGAAGAAGAGGAAAAAATAGATGAAGAGAGGAGAAAAGAAGAAGAGAAAAGAATTGTCAGAAACGACACCCCCTACCCTAAAAAAGAAAAAAGAATAAATAAATCCTAAAGGCCAAAGATATATGGCACTTATTAGCTATGTCTGAATGAGTGTATATCGGCATAGGAATTCTTCCTAAATTCCAATTCCCTGAATTGCTCCTTTATTTTTGCCCCACTTCAATCTTTGAATTTTATTCAAACTCCTAACCGATCAGCCCACCGCTTGCACCTATTCAGCATTCAGCCAAGACTCTTGATCAGACCCCAACTCTTTCCCCATACGTGCAGCAAAAAATCCCAACCTTACGTGTGCGAGATGAGGCTTGAACCCCAGACCTCCGTCCGCCCTGTGCCCTTGCGCCTTCTCTCAAGCTACTGGCCATTGCACCACGCTTCTTGTTTTACTAATATATGGTGACAATTAATTTTAACCTTTAATCCGCTTCAGTTCTGGCCTGTTTAAAAATAAAATAGAATTCACCTTCCCCAGGAATCAAACTCATAACCTCTCGGTAGGCCTAGCACGCTGTTACCACTGCACTGAAGCTCTTCTCATGATATAATCTACTCACAATTAATTTTAGGACTTATCTACAGTAGTCCTGGTTCATTTAAAAATAAATTAGAATATCACTACTTACCAGACTCGAACCTCTAACCACATGCACACTCTTAACGCCTCATTGCCACTTGACCACGTGCCTCTTTTGTGTCACCTTTCCTCCCGAGATATTTATAAGGCCTCCTTGCGGCAATCCTTGGTTGTAAAAAAACAACTATTTACGCATGCCGTGCCTTGAACCCAGACACATCCCATGCTCTCCTAGCGTCCTTAGCCACTGGGCCAAATGCTTGCTTGTGCTAAAACTCAGCCCAAACTATTAATAAGGCCTATTGCCTAGATTCCCTTAAGAGGCAAAATTTAAGAATTTTGCTAAAGCTATAGGCTGAGCCCTGAACCTTTTTCCCACACCATAACCTTTCGTAATTTATTTAATTGCTACACTAAACATACGTAATAATAATAAAAATAATAATAACAATAACATTCAAATTATTCGGGCCGTCTTCCACCCGAACCTAGACTCAAGGCCCATTACTTCTAGGCCCAAAAATCGGGGCGTTACAATATCGTTTCTAAAATTCATGAGGAGCTAATCCTCTTATGGGGGATTAGCGATTGGAAGTGTGATTAATTAATTTCTTGACCGTCTCCGACATACTAATGTCCAAAGTGTAAATACTACAATTAAAAGATATGAAATTGAGGCAGTGTTTGCAAGTATATGAGTCAGATTGTAATATAGTTTTTACAACGAAGTAGATAAGTACTCTGAGGATATACCCAAGGGAGGTGAGTATTAAATTAATTCTAACCTACACATAAATAGATTTAATTAGTACTTAAACAAATTATATTATGATAAAACATAAAAGAAAAATATTTTGTTTTTTATAAATAAGAAAATAAAAAAACCTAAATAAAAAAGACTTCGAAAAACTAATTTATAAACATAATCAATCCTAGGCATGGGTGATTACCTTGCTTCGATGATCATAACTAATTCTTATTTCGAGTTTCTAATCAATCAACTAGTCCTTACCCTAGCAGGATCTCTTGATCTTTCACTAAACTAATAAGCTTGTAAGAACTAATTATCTCTCGACCTCATAGTCTAGACCAATTCAAGGAAAAATTGTTCACGGATAGGCCATGCCAAGTTTGGATTAATATTGGGGTTTAAGTTCTTCCTCTCCCAAACATCTGATCCATTAAGAAAACCCTACATAATAATCTATTAATCACACCTTTACTCGCTAATCCCCTATAAAAGGATTATAAACATACTAAACTTGATATAAAATATATGCACAAAATATAAAAAAAATAGAGTAGAGTTTAGAGTATCCTATTTTGTATTTAAATATTGAAGCACTAAAAATCCTCATGAGTCGATCTCGTCTACAAAGCAAGTTTTTTGAAGAACACTAAAAGAAAAGAACTAAAAATAAACCTAAAGCATAAAAGAAAGAAAAAAATTGAAAACTTTATCCTTCAACAAGTGTTTTAAGAGTCTATTTATAGATTTAGGGTTCTTGTTGTCCTGAAACCTAAGTCAGTTAACCTTTGTTATTTGTCGTCCTCAAACTTAGGTCAGCTGACCTTGGGTTTTTGTTGTCCTCAAACCTAGGTCAGCTAACCTTCTCCTATTTTAATTTCCATTATACAGACCAAATTGCCCCTGGTTCATAAGTCCTTCCCATACAAGGCCAATGTCATGACACCCTAATCACTGTGTCACGAAAACGAAGGTAGTATGCATGGTTCCGGGGTAGCTTCTGGGGTGTGTCGTAATATCCCTTGGCTATTGATCTATCGCAATCTGGTGTAGCAGATTGAAAACAAGCACTATCATTTGGTTTTACTTATGTTTTAGTAAGTTTAACTAAATCCAATAAAATCTGCAAATTGAGTCTTTTATTGACCTTAGGGGACGAATGAGGCCCAAGGGTGAGCTAATGAACTTTGCAAGTGTGTGGGAGACTACTAAAAGGCATGTTAATCTGATACTGGTCATGATGTTGTAACACGAAGGGCTCAATATGGCAATATAAAGAGTCGAATGGAGAACTTCTGAGACTGCCTTCAATGTCACGACACAACTTAAGGGTCTCGCGACACACCCCTAAAGACCTCTTGAAGAGGAGTATACTGACTTTTATGTTGCGACATAGGTCCTGATGTGTCACGACATATGTAACACCCCTAACCTGTAACCGTCATCAGAAGAGGTTAAGAGGCATTACCAGACTTCTAACTCAGTTCAGAACAATTATTTATTCGGTAACATCTTATCTTAATCAATATCATTCAATCACATTCAATATGTACTTAAATCAAGCATACAAGGCTCTAATTATGCATTTGAGAATAAATTGAGAAACATATAAAAATTTCAGAACTTAGAAAATTTTCAACATTTCAAATATCACACGCCCGTGTGAACAGGCCGTGTGCCTCACACGGCATTTGCATGACATTAGACATGCCTGTGTGTTTAGGCTATGGCAAAACAGGGCATAGATATTGACTTCACCACATGGCCACAAGATACGCCCGTGTGCTAGGCCGTGTAAAAATTAGGGAGGTTACTGACTTGGCCACACAGCCTAGCACACGCCTGTGTGTGCGACCGTGTGGTCTGTCCAGGCTCACTTTGAAGTGGCCCTCGAGCGACACGGCAGAGACACATGTCTGTGTATCTGCCTGTGTGGGCATAAAATAGGCCATTTACAAGGCCAATATGCCACCCAAATTTTGGGTCCTCCCTACAAGTTCAAAACCAAATCATTTCATACCAAATTTACAACCAATTCATAATCAAAACATATGTTTCATAACTTCAATTTACTACATTTAATCTCATACCAAAATATTAACAATTTCTCAAATAAGCACATACCAAAATTCATTCGTAAACAGAACCAAAACCAAGCCATATCACATGGCTAAATATTCACAACTCAAAACATATCTCAATTTAACTAGACTATACATGCCATACTTAGATATTCACACTTTCAAAAGATACCAAAGTTATGTTTGATAATGTGATGATGATCCTCGACGATCTTTGAGCTCCTGGTAGCTTCGATATCTATAAAAAAATTGAAAACACACACAAAGTAAGCTTTTGAAAGCTTAGTAAGTCATATACAAATAAATACAACTCATGAATCAAATATAATTTAATACATTCATTTAGGATTCATAACCATTTCACATATACATTTTATGAAGCACATTGTACTCATTTGTTCATATACAAATGACATAATCCCAATTCACTTCACTTACACATATAGTATATTTCTCTTTCATGAATATCACATAGCATCTATTAATTACAATTAAGCATTTACTTACTTCTCATTCTCATATTTACACATATTTTAAATGTGCATGAATCGGATACACATTTCATATATTCATTCATTTCTCGGAGTGACAGTTGAACCGTGCGAAATCAAATAGGATACGTGAATAGCTCATACGATGCCAACGTCCTAGATGTGGTCTTACATGTAATCAAATATCGATGCCACTATCCTAGACAGGGTCTTACTTGAAATCAAATACGATGCCGATGTCCCAGACATCGTTTTACATGTAAATCTTAAATTGATGCCAACATCTCAGATGTGGTCTTACACGAAATCACATATCGGAATCCTATGTCATGACATATGTATCCTAACTACACCTATGGTTCATACGGGACTTTTCGGACGTCGTCACATCATCAGAACTTTCTCAAATTTCTCATACTCAACTCAAATAGCGATTGTCATTATTCATTAATATATAAGCAATAATAATTCAATTCAAACACATTTATTTGTATATTGACTTATCTTGTGCTTTTTCAAACGGATAAAATCGGCTAATCAATGACTTTCGACTTTCTTTGGTCTAATTTCGTTTTCTTTGGTTCTTGATCTATATAAATTCAAATTTAACTATTTTATTCAACAAATCATTCAATTCAATCCATATACACATATTTAGGGAATTTTAAAAATTAGCCCTCATATTTTCACATTTTAACGCTTTAGTCCCTAATTCATAAAATCACAAAATACACATAATTTCATATTACACATGCTAGGCCGAATTTTCCTCTAGCCTATATAAGCCCATATAATTCATTTATTTCACATTTTAGTCCCTCAAAATCTCATTTTCATAATTGAACCCAAATTACTCAAATTCATCAAAAAAATCAAATACAAAACATATTAATCTAACACATGTCTTTCATTTTTCATCAATTAACATCACAAAGCTCGCAATTTCATCAATGGCTCAACTCAAAATCTTCATCAATTTCTTAAATTGAGACATGGGCTTGAAAAAAAACTTGACAACGATTATAAAAGCATAAAAATATCAAAAATCGATCAAAACACATTCTTAATTGTACTTGACAATGGCCAAATGAACAAACCTTAAGAACCCTTGTTTTTCATTCAAATTCGATGGTGGATGGATGATAATTGCCTTTATTTCATGTTTGTTTTATTTTAATTCATTTAATACATCATTTAATACATCATTCTATACAATTCATGTTAATTAAGGCCATTAGTGTCCACTCATAAGTTCAATGATATAATAACCACATAAGGACCCCTCAATTATAAAGACACATTAATTTAGCCATTATTCAAATAGAAGGACAATTTTTCATTTTCTATAATTTAGTCCTTTTTCATAATTCGATACACAAACGATAAAATTAAATCACAGAATTTTCACAGATATCAATTAACAGATAATAAGCACAGAAAATATATTAAAATATTTTTATAACTTGAATTTGTTGTCCCGAAACCACTATTATGACTAGGGTCTAAACCGGGCTGTTACAACTCTCCCCCCTTAGGGATTTTCATCCCTAAAAATCTTATCATTGAACATATTCGGGTATTGCTGTCTCAGAGCATCTTCGAGTTCCCACATAGCTTATTCGACACCGTGTCGATGCCACATTACTTTTACTAATGGAATTTTCTTATTTCGTAATTCTTTAAACTTGCAAGCTAAGATACAAATCGGTTCCTCTTCATAAGTCATATTAGACTGAATTTCTGTTATCACATGCAAGGGATCAAATCGATATTGTCGAAGCATTGATACGTAAAACACATTATGAATCTTTTCTAACTCAGGTGGTAACAACAAACTATAAGCAATCGGCCTGATATGCTCGATAATCTCATACGGCCTAATGAATCTCGGACTTAACTTGCCTTTACGGCCAAATCGATGTATTTTCTTCCACGGTGACACTTTCAGACACACTTTATCCCTGATTCCAAACTCAATATCTTTTCGTTTCAAGTTTGCGTATGATTTCTGATGATCTGGTGTTGCTTTCAAACTTTCATGAATCACTTTTACTTCCTGCTCAGTCTCTTTAATCAAATCAACCCCATGAATCTGATTTTCACTAAGCACAAACTAGTATAACGGTGTTTCATATTGACGACCGTATAAAGCTTTGTATGGTGCCATTTTAATGCTTGATTGAAAACTATTATTATATGCGAATTCAATCAATGGAAAATATTATTCCCACGAACCTTCAAACTTAAGAATGCAACATCTCAACATATCTTCGAGTATCTGAATAATTCACTCGGATTGACCATTCGTTTATGGGTGAAAAGCAGTATTGAAATACAATTTCGTACCTAAAGCATCTTGCAGTTTCTTCCAAAACCTTGAAGTGAATCTCGGATCTCTATCTGACACAATAGATAGTGGTACCCCGTACAATCTCACAATTTTGAAAATGTATAATTCGGCTAACTTATCAAATGAGTAATCTGTTCGAACCGAAACAAAATGAGCTGATTCAGTCAATCTATCAACTACAACCCAAATTGTATCTTTCTTTCTTGGAGATAAACCCGAAACAAAATCCATCGTTATTCTATCCCATTTCCATTCCGGAATCATAATCTGTTGTAACAAATCAGATGGCACTTGATGTTCAACTTTAACTTGCTGACAGATCAAACATTTCAAAAAAAATTTAGAGATATCTCTTTTCATTCCAGACTACTAGTATAGCTGTTTCAAATCATTATACATTTTTGTACTTCTCGGATGAATAGATAAAAGACTGTTGTGAGCTTCGTTCAAAATCATCTAAATTAACTCTGGATTTCTCATAACACAAATTCACTCTTAGAATCTCAAACAATCATTATCATCAACTATAAATTTTGAATCAGAATTCAATTCACATTGAACTCGTTTTCCTATTATCTCATTATCAACTTTCTGTGCATCACAAATCTACTGTAAAAAGAACGGTCTCACTTTCAATTTCGCTAAAACCAATCCAACATCAGACAGAACTAAATGTACATTTGTCGTACATAGCGGAAACAATACTTTCTGACTTAAAGCATCAGCAACAACATTTCTTTTTCCCGGATGGTAATTAATAACTAGCTCATAGTTTTTTAACAATTCTAGCCATATTCTCTCTCGCAGCTTTCTGAGTCATTAGATATTTCAAGCTTTTATGATCTAAAAACACGTGACATTTCTCACCAAACAGATAGCAACACCAAATCATCAAAGTGAACACAATCGCAGCTAATTCAAGGTCGCGTGTCAGGTAATTTTTTTCATGCGGCTTTAATTGTCTCGACGCATAGGCTATAACTTTGCCTTCCTGCATCAAAATGCATCCCAGACCGTTCAATGAAGCATCACTATATATCACAAATTCTTTACCCTATTCTGGCTATACTAACACTGGGGCTTTATTCAATAAGGCTTTCAATTGATCAAAACTTTTCTGACATTTTTCAGACCATTCAAATTTGATATCTTTCTGAAGCAATTTTGTCAACGGAGTTGCGATCATAGAAAAGCCTTTTACTAACCATCGGTAATAACCAGTAAGTCCTAGAAAACTGTAGACTTCAAAAACATTTCTTAGAGGCTTCCAATCTAAAATAGCTGAAATCTTGCTCGGATCAACTCAGATACCAGATGTTGATACATTATGGCCTAGAAAATCAACTTCGCAAAACCAGAACACACATTTACTAAATTTTGCGAATAGTTGCTTATCATGCAGAGTCTATAGCACAACTCTTAAATGCTCGGCATGCTTAGATTTATCATGCAAATAAATCAAAATGTCATTAATGAATACAGCAACAAATCAATCTAAATACGGTCTAAAATTTTTTTCATTAAATTCATAAAAATAGTAGGTGCATTCGTTAATCCAAAAGCATAACTAAAAACTCATAGTGTCCATACCTCATTCAAAAAGAAGTTTTTGGAATGTATGAATCTTTTAATCTCAACTGATAATAGCCCGATCTCAGATCTATCTTTGAAAACACGGTAGCTCCTTTCAACTGATCAAACAAATCGTCAATTCTAGGCAGAAGATATTTTGTTCTTGATAGTCACTTTGTTCAACTGACGATAATCAATGCACATTCTCATCATGCCATCTTTTTTTTTTCACAAACAGAATAGGAGCACCCCAGGGAGAAAAGCTCGATCATGCGAATCCTCCATCAGTCAACTTTTGCAACTGAGATTTCAATTCTTTCAATTCTGTCAGATTCATTCTATATGGAGCTATCAAAATCGGAGTAGTCCCTGGACTAATTCAATGCAAAATTCAACCTCTCGATTCGGAGGTAATCCTTGAGTTCTTTAGGAAACACATCAGGGAATTCACAAACAACAGGCACTGATTCAATTTTCTTTTCTGTCACTTTCGAATCATCACATAGGCAAAGTAGTCTTCACAACCCTTGGTCACATTTTCAAAGCTTTCATCAAAGATATCACAGCAGGCAACCCATTTATGTCACTAGATTCAATTCGGATTACCTCGTCATTCTTGCATTTTAGATCAATTGTCTTTCATTTGAAGTTCACTATAGCATCATGCAATGTTAACCAATCCATACCTAAAATTATATCAAACTTATCAAAGGGTAATAATATCAAATCAGCCAGAGAACAAAAATCTTGAATTGTCAACAGACAGTTCTTGCACACTTTATCAACCAAGACACATCTGCCTAAGGGGTTCGATACTCTAATCACAAATTCATTAGACTCTACAGGTAAAGTCTTACTGTGACAGCCCTAATGTGACCATAGTCGGGAAGTGGTTTCGGGACCACAAAACCGAGTCATAAAAATAATTAGCTGTCATATTTGATTCTTATTATATGTATATGTGCATGTGTGAAAATTTCATATTTGAATTTTGTTAATTGTAGGTGAATTTTAGTAAATAGGACTTATGTGAGAAAATTTAGAAATGTGCTAGGCAAATGTAAAGTGGCCTATTAATGCATGCTATAGAAATGATGGGTTTGCATGTCAAATTGCCCAAAATTTGAGCTAGTGGCCGGCCATGCTATGGGTCATAGCATATTTTAAGCATGGTGTGTTAATGTTTCATGTTGGAAAGAATAAAATAAAAGAGTTAGTAATAAAATAAAGGCATGAAGGGTGATGAAAACAAAGAAAAGAAAAAAAAATGTTCATCCTTTAACATCTTTGGCGAAAATTCTAAGGAGAAAGGAAGAAGAAAGGTTGAAGAGGTTCGCCATGCATGTAACTAGGCTAAGGTATGTTTGATGTTGCTCCATGAGATTCATGTATATTTTAGTTGTTAGCTTGAGTTACGCCTAGCCCATGGTTTAAATCTTTGCTATGTGAGGGAGATGATACTCGGCCATGGGTGTTGTCTTCTTGGTTGGTGTTTGATGTTGTGTTGATGAGGTATGAAGATGATAGAGTGTGTGTGAGAATTTGAAAAAGGTAGGTCTTAGCAACTTCATGAAGCATTCGGCCATGGTAGGAAGTAGAAGAGAAATATAGTTGTTGTTCATGTTAGATGAAGTAGAGAAGTTGTGTGCTAAGGCCGAATGTGACTTTGAATACTATTGAGTAATGTATGTGTTTTGAATTGATGGAATGGAGAGGATGTAACACACCGTACCCGAGACTGTTGCCGGGGTCGGACACGAGGGGTTAACGGGCTTAAACCACTTACTTGCACAGTTCATTTTAAAAATTTCCAGACAGCCGGCTAACTGTGTCACTGTCACCTTAAAAATCATATCTTGAGTTCCACAACTCGAAAATCAGTTTCGTCGGGCCAATTAGTACAGTTTATTAGTTAAAGTCCCCCATGTTATAGGGATCGACTACACTGCCCTTTGCGCATTACGACTTGGATATCTCCCTCTACAAGGCTTCAGTACTGATGCCGTTTGTTTCTACAGAAACTAGAGTCAAAAAGGAATCTGTACATATATGGCATGACTTCTAATTATATCTGGTCAATTTATAATGAATTTCCAAAGTCGGAACAGGGACTCCAGAATCTGTTCTGGCCCTGTCTCACAAAAACTTAAATATCTCTTAACATACTGTTCATGTGATCGTTTCGTTACTTTCCTATGAAAATAGACTCGTCAAGGTTCGTTTACATGATTTATTCACTATTTAATTCCATTCCTACTATTTTTAGTGATTTTTCACATCCACGTCACTGCATCTCTCAGCATCTGTCTTTAAGGTAGGCTTTACCTATTTCATAGTTTCCATGATTCAACTAGCCCTTTAGCATAAATAGCACAAAATATGATCATGATTAACCATCCCAATGGCTAATCGTTTCCAAACATTTCCATACCTCTTAATGAACAATATACAATGATTATAATACCATGCCCAAAGTATACTTAAGCCATTTTCGCATGGCTATCCAAATTTACACAAAACCGAAAGGTACATGACCTACAAAAGAGTAGTCCTATACATGCCATTTCAAAGTCCAACCAAAAATATACCGAAAGGAGCTTTGATAGTGTGGGCGACTTCAACTTCAAAATCCAGTCCGATAGTGAAGAACCAAAATCTATAAAACAGAGAATCAAAGAAACGCAGTAAGCATTTAATGCTTAGTAAGTTTGAGTCATGAATTTAGACACAACCAAAGTATAGCATTTATGTAGCTAAACAGATAATTTCATATGCACAAATTCTCAATATCATACTTACTTCACATTACCAACCCTTATATTCATACAAAAGATCAACTTAGCCAAAGGCGGTAACTCATTTATCAATCGGCGAATACTTATTTGTAAGGGCTCAACTAGTTCAAAGCACATACAAAACGTACCTCATTGTTGGGATTTCACAAGCGTATTAACTGAAATTTTTACAGCAAGTTCATTCATTCCCGAATCACGTACCTTCGGAGTTTAACCGGATATAGCTACTCGTTCAAATGCCTCCGGGACATAGCCCGGTTATAGTAACTCGCACAAATGCCTTCTGGACTTAACCCGGATTTAGTAACTCGCATAAATGCCTTCGGGACTTTACCCTGATTTAATAACTCGCACCAATGCCTTCGGATCTTAGTCCGGATATAGTCACTTAGCACAAAGCCTTCGGGACTTAGCCCGGACATCATTCGAATAACCATGCACATTTATCAATAAATCATGACACATTCGTATTTCATTTTCATTAGCAAAACTCAAACACAAGGTACTTTTCACACTTGCAATTTCGGCTCAATAGCCACACACAAAGAGCATGATTTTGATTTGCTTAAAACATGATCTAATCAAATCATAATCTAAGTTCCATTACTCGAAAACTTACCTCGGATGTTGTCGAGCGGCTTCAACGACTATTCGATCACTTTTCCTTTCCCTTATCCAACTGTGGTCCTCTAAGCTCTTGAGCTAATTCAAACAAATTTAACTTATTAAAGTCTCATTTTGCTAGCTTATGGCGAATATGACAAGGAGTTTGATAGGTCATATGGCCACCTTTTAGCTCAAATACACAATGATCATACGCATTTTTAATCACATCAAGCAATTTAATACAATTCATTCGAACATCAAAAGAGAAGCTCAAGGTATTAGCCCATATATACATTAGACATTAAAGTCCCATATGTACGAAATCACGAATCGAATTCAACATATTTGCTAATATTCCGCTTAGCCGAATTTTCTAAGTCAAGCTAAAGCCATCAATAGGCTACCTATGAACGAACGTACACATCAACTCATATACTCATTCATGTGGCCGAACATACATGTCTATGTTGGGGCCGATTGCAACACTTAATACATTCTACAAGTATGGTCACTTGTCTTGACTAAACACCATTTTGTTTGAAGTTCAAAACTTGGCTAATACACACATATACACTAGTAAATCAAACACTAGCATTTGCACTTCACCTTACTACCATTTCTCATCCAATAACGTGAACAACAACATATTTCTCTTCTACTTCCTACCATGGCCGAATGCATCACAACACCATACCATTTCGATTTTGGTCATGGTTAAACAAAGAACTTAATGTCTCACTCAAAAAAAATTGCTAAAAAGAAGATTTAAGAGTCATCAATCCACCTTCACATACATCATTACAAAGCTTCATTTTTAGCATGTAAATGACATCAACACCAAGCAAGAATGATGCATCCATGGTAGTGTCATTTCCATCACCTAGCAAGATTTAGACCGTGGGCTAGGTAGAACTCAAGCTACCAACTAAAACATGCATGCATCTCATGGACAACATCAAACATACCTTAGTCTAGCAAATCACCATAGCCGATTGTTTCAAGCTCCTCCACTTCCTTTCTTTCCTCTATTCGGCCAAGGATGAACCAAAGGACACAACTTGTTTTCTTTCTTCCTTAGAATTTTCAGCCAAAAGAAGTGAAAAATGATGGACACTTTTTTTCTTCCTCTTCTTTCCCTCAACTCACGGCAATGGGGGGGGGAACACTCACACCATTCTTTTTTTTTTCTTCCATTTCTTTATTACCCATACTCCTTATTTTATTTTTCCTAACATACACCATTGTCACAACATGTTTTATGACATGTTTTGCCCATCATCCTTTGTCATGGCCGGCCACTAGCAATTAAAAAGGGGGAAATTGACATGCAAGTCCACCCCTTTGATTACATGCACTAATAGATCCTTATAGATTTACCTATCACATTTCAAAAGTGTCACACATAAGTCCTATCGACTAATTTCACATGCAATTTACTAAATCGAAGCTGAAAACCTTCACACATTCATAATCACATATTTTAGACAATAGATATCATATTCAAATAATTTGGTGACTCGGTTTAGCGGTCCCGAAACCGCTTTCCGACTATTGTCACTTTAGGGCTGTCACAACTCTCCCCCACTTAAGAAATTTTCATCCCCGAAAATCTTACCGGTAAATAGGTTTGGGTATCGGTCTCTCATAGAGTTCTAGGGTTCCGAAGTAGCTTCTTCTATCCCGTGTTTGAGCAATAACACTTTTACTAAAGGAACCTTTTTGTTTCGTAACTCTTTCACTTCACGAGTTAGGATCTGAATCGGTTCTTCTTCATAACTCATATCGGCTTGAATTTCGACCTCGGAGGGTTTATTACGTGTGAAGGATCGGATCAGAACGTCAAGCATCGAAACATGAAAATGTTGTGGATCCTTTCGAGTTCGGGGGTAAAAGCAACCTATATGCAATCGGGCCAACTCGTTCGGAGATCTCATATGGCCCAACGAATCTCGGACTCAATTTGCCCTTACGGTCAAATCTGAGTATCTTTTTCCAAGCGACACCTTAAGAAACACTTTGTCTCCCACGATACTCAATATCTCTTCGTTTTAAATCCGCGTCACGACTTGACGATCGATGTTGCCTTCAGACTT
This sequence comes from Gossypium arboreum, assembly GCF_025698485.1. Taxonomy (NCBI): domain Eukaryota; kingdom Viridiplantae; phylum Streptophyta; class Magnoliopsida; order Malvales; family Malvaceae; genus Gossypium; species Gossypium arboreum. The sequence continues at coordinate 52,843,914 of NC_069071.1, read as the reverse complement.
TCACAAATTATTCTTACTTTCGCTCGAAGATCTTTAATCAAATCCACTCCGAAAATTTTGCTTTCACCGAGCTCGGTCCAAAACAATGGCGTACGGCATTTTCAACCGTACAAAGCCGTAAGGTGCCATCTTAATACTTGACTGAAAACTATTGTTGTAAGCGAATTCAATCAAAGGTAAATACCGTTCCCATAAACCACTAAACTCAAGGATGCAGCATCTCAACATATCCTCGAGTATTTGAATTATCCGCTCGGATTGACCATCAGTTTGGGGGTGAAAAGCGGTGCTAAAATGCAACTTGGTACCTAAAGCTTCTTGCAATTTCTTCCAAAATCGTGAGGTGAATCTCGGATCTCTATCCGACACAATAGAAATAGGTACCCCGTGTAATCTCACAATCTGAGAAACATATAATTCAGCTAATTTATCCATTGAAAAATCCGTACGTACAGGGATAAAGTGAGCCGACTTAGTCAATCTATCAACAACGACCCAAATCGCATCTTTCTTACTTGCCGACACTGGCAACCCAGATACAAAATCCATCATTACTCGATCCCATTTCCATTCAGGTATCATGATCGGTTGGAGTAAACCCGTAGGCACTTGATGTTCCGCCTTCACTTGCTGACATATTAAACACTTCGAAACAAAATCGGAAATGTCTCGTTTCATACCATGCCACCAAAAATGACGTCTTAGGTCGTGGTACATTTTTGTACTCCCCGGGTGAATTGACATTCGGCTACAATGAGCTTCGTTCAGAATCATCGAAATGAGTCCTGAATTTCTTGGAACACACAACCGATTTCTGTACCTCAAACAAATCGTCATCATCAATTTGAAACTCCGATTCCACATTCGGAACACATTCAGCCCGTTTTGCAACCAACTCATCGTCGACTTTCTGAGCTTCACGAATTTGATGAATCAATAATGGCTTGGCCTTTAATTCACTACTAACACATTGTCGGGTAGAAACGCACAAGTGTACATTCATCGCTCGTAAAGCAAACAGTGATTTCCGGCTTAAGGCGTCCGCAACCACATTAGCGTTTCCCGGGTGATAATCAATGACCAGCTCATAATCTTTCAACAACTCAAGCCAACGCCTTTGTCGCAGATTCAAGTCTCTTTGGGTCATCAAATATTTGAGACTTTTGTGATCCGAAAATACATGGCACTTCTCACCAAATAAGTAATGTCGCCATATTTTCAAGGCGAATACGATGGCAGCTAATTCGAGATCATGGGTCGGATAATTTTTCTCATGTGGCTTTAATTGTCTCGACGCATAGGCCATAACTCGACCTTCTTGCATCAATACGCAACCTAGCCCAAGTAGGGACACTATAGATGACAAACTCTTTGCACGATTCGGTGCATTAAAATTGAGCTTCCACAAATAAGTTTTCAGTTGATCAAAACTTTTCGACATTTTTCCGTCCATTAGAACTTAACATCTTTTGAAGTAGCCGTCATGGGTGTGGCTATCATCGAGAAACCTTTTACAAACCGTCGGTAGTAACCGTAAGTCCCAAAAGCTCGAACCTCGATAATATTTCTGGAGGCTTCCAGTTAAGTATGGCTGAAATTTTGCTCGGGTCAACTCGAATACCCGATGCGGATACCACATGACCCAAGAAGCTAACCTCTCTTAACCGAACTCACACTTCATGAACTTAGCATATAACCGCTTATCCCGTAAAATTTGCAATACTAATCTCGGTGCTCAAGATGTTCGGTCTCATCTCTTGAATAGACCAAGATGTCGTCAATGAACACAACTACGAACCGGTCCAAATACTGTCTGAAGATCCGATTCATCAAATCCATAAATACCGCGGGGGCATTAGTGAGCCCAAACGGCATCACTAAGAACTCTTAGTGGCCGTATCTCGTTCTGAAAGCAGTTTTGGGTATATCCGAATCTCGAATTCGCAACTGGTAATAACCCGATCTCAAATCTATCTTTGAAAACACTAAGGCTCCCTTCAGTTGATCAAACAAATCATCAATACGCGGTAACGAATATTTATTCTTTATCGTCATTTTATTCAGCTGACGATAGTCAATGCACAACCTCATGGTTCCGTCCTTCTTTTTCACAAACAATACTGGTGCACCCCAAGGTGAGAAACTTGGTCGAGCGAAACCTCTATCCGTCAACTCTTGCAACTGAGATTTCAACTCCTTTAACTCGGTTGGTGCCATACGATACGGAGCTATCGAAATTGGCGTAGTCCCCGGTACAAGCTCAATACCAAACTCTACTTCCCGAACAGGTGGTAAACCCGGTAATTCTTCGGGAAAAACATCCGGGTATTCACAAACCACCGGTACAGATTCGGGTTTTTTTCCAATTCCTTGTCATCAAGTACATACGCACGGTATGCTTCGCACCCCTTTCTTACATATTTCTGGGCCAACATTGCTGATATTACAGCTGGCAACCCCTTTAAGTCTGTAGACTCAACTCGGATTATCTCGTTATTTGCACATCTCAAATCAATAGTCTTGCTTTTGCAATTCACAGTCGCATCATGCAAGGTCAACCAATCTAAACCAAGGATAACATCAAATTCATCAAACGGCAACAGCATCAAGTCCGCCGGAAAACAGGAACCTCGAAGTACTAGGGGACATTTCTTACACACTTTGTTGACAAGCACGTAATGACCCAAGGGATTTGACACCCGAATTACGAACTCAGTAGACTCAATAGGTAAAGTCTTACTAGATGCTAAGGTTTCGCATATATAAGAATGAGTAGAACCAGGGTCAATCAAAGCAATCACGTTAGTATCAAAGAGAGTAAAAGTACGGTAATAACATCCGGCGAGGAAGCATCCTCGCGTCTTGGCGATGGCATAAGCCCTAGCAGAGCACGAGCCTCGGATCTGGTGGTAGCATCTCTAGATCCTCTCGACCGCCGCTAGCATTGCCGTATTCCTAGATGGTCTACCCCGGCGGTGGTAGCACCGGTTTCCCACTCGATTTACATTCTTTCGAGACAATCTCGGGCAATCTTTGATAAAGTGGTCGGTGACCCGCACTTATAACAGAGCGGTCATGGAACCTACAACTCCCGAATGCCATTTACCACAATCGGCATTCCGCTCATCTCAACGGTCATTTCCAACATCGGCGATCAAGTGACTCGTGTGCTCACAGGGTCGATCGCGATCTCGTCTAGAAAAGCTCGAAGTGTCCCTAGACCGGCCCAAGCCATCTCTAAATTTCTTCGATGACTGTGGGAAGGGCTTCCCCGAAGACCTCTTAGAAACTCCCTTGCTTCCACCTCAGCTTTTCTTTTCTCCATACTGAGCTCCTCGGCTTTGCAAGCTCGCTCAACAAGTACCACAAATTCTCGGATTTCCAAGATGCCAACATACAGCTTTATATCATCATTTAGTCCATCCTCGAAATGTTTACACATTACGGCTTCGAGGAAATGCATTCTCGCTTGCGTCCGGCTAAGCCTCACAAATTTTCGTTCATAGTCGATGAACCGACATGGAACCTTGTTTGAGCTCAAGAAATTCCTTCCGTTTTGGTCAATGAATCTTTGATGATATACTTCTTCCAAACTCGGTTTGGAAGAACTCCCAAGTTACTTGCTCTCTGGGCACAATGAAGTCAACGTATTCCACCAATAGTAGGCAGAATCACGTAGCAAGGAGATAGTACACTTTAGGCACTCATCGGGCATCGGGTGTGCAAGATAGCTCATCAAGTACCCGAATAGTGTTGTCCAACCAAAATTCAGCTTGCTCGGCATCATCGCTATCCGTAGCCTTAAATTCAAGAGCCCGTGTTTTGGATTCTATCAATTGAGGGCTTATTTGACCTTATTTGGTCAGTTGCCAGAGGTATTGTAGGTGCGGGGGTTGTGTTTGTCGGGAATGGAGGTTGTGGAACAGCCGTATTAGTTCGAATGTATTGGTTGAACCATTCATTCATCACGCTATAGAAAGCTTGTCTAGCTTCATCATTCAGATTACTAGCATTAGGTTGAGAGTCCGGCCTTGTCCCTTGTCTTGAGTAGGCGCTACACTCTCAAGATCATCACCATCGCTTCGGTCGGGATCGAGATCCATTACTATAAATAAACACATTTGCAAATGTCAGAAATCACCACACTATCAAATAATCACATAAAATGGCATGTATAGCTAGACCCAAACGCATTACGGTAGTCCTAGAATCAACTAAACCGTAGCTCTAATACCAATTTAATTGTAACACCTCGTACTCGAGGCTGCAGCGAGAGTCGGACACGAGGGGTTAACGGGCTTAAACCACTTACTTGCAGTTCATTTTAAAATTTCGAGACGGTGGCTAAGCGTGTCACTTGTCACCTTAAAATTATATCTTGAGTTCCACAACTCGAAAATCAGTTTCGTGATTTTTCCTGGAACTAGACTCATATATGCATCTACAAATTTTTTCTAGAATTTTTGGTCGGGCCAATTAGTACAGTTTATTAGTTAAAGTCCCCCATGTTACAGGGATCGACTACACTGACCTTTGCGCATTACGACTTGGATATCTCCCTGTACAAGGCTTCAATACTAATATAGTTTCATTATACAGAAACTAGACTCAAAAAGGAATCTGTACATATATGGCATGACTTCTAATTATCTCTAGTCAATTTATAATGAATTTCCAAAGTTGGAACAGGGACTCCAGAAGCCGTTCTGGCCCTGTCTCACGAAAACTTAAATATCTCTTAACATACTGTTCATATGATCATTTCGTTACTTTCCTATGAAAATAGACTCGTCAAGGTTCGTTTACATGATTTATTCAATATTTAATTCTTTTTCTACTATTTTTAGTGATTTTTCACATCCACGTCACTGCAGCTCTTAGCATCTGTCTTTAAGGTAGGCTTTACCTATTTCATAGTTTCCATGATTCAACTAGCCCTTTAACATAAATAGCACAAAATATGATCATGATTAACCATCCCAATGGCTAATCGTTTCCAAACATTTCCATACCTCTTAATGAACAACATACAATGACTATAATACCATGCCCAAAGTATACTTAAGCCATTTTCGCATGGCTACCCAAATTTACACAAAACCGAAAGGTACATGACCTACAACAAAAGGGTAGTCCTATACATGCCATTTCAAAGTCCAACCAAAAATATACCGAAAGGAGCTTTGATAGTGTGGGCGACTTCAACTTCAAAATCCCGAGTCCGATAGCTGAAGAACCAAAATCTATAAAACAGAGAATCAAAGAAACGGAGTAAGCATTTAATGCTTAGTAAGTTTGAGTCATGAATTTAGACACAACCAAAGTATAGCATTTATGTAGCTAAACAGATAATTTCATATGCACAAATTCTCAATATCATACTTACTTCACATTACCAACCCTTATATTCATACACAAAGATCAACTTAGCCAAAGGCCGGTAGCTCATTTATCAACTGAGCGAATACTTATTTGTAAGGGCTCAACTAGTTCAAAGCACATACAAAACGTAGCTCATTGTTGGGATTTCACAAGCGTATTAACTGAAATTTTTACAGCAAGTTCATTCATTCCCGAATCACGTACCTTCAGAGTTTAACCGGATATAGCTACTCGTTCAAATGCCTTCGGGACATAGCCCGGTTATAGTAACTCGCACAAATGCCTTCGGGACTTAACCCGGATTTAGTAACTCGCATAAATGCCTTCGGGACTTAACCCGGATTTAGTAACTCGCACCAATGCCTTCGGATCTTAGTCCGGATATAGTCACTTAGCACAAAGCCTTCGGGACTTAGCCCGGACATCATTCGAATAACCATGCACATTTATCAATAAATCATGACACATTCGTATTTCATTTTCATTAGCAAAACTCAAACACAAGGTACTTTTCACACTTGCAATTTCGGCTCAATAGCCACACACAAAGAGCATGATTTTGATTTGCTTAAAACATGATCTAATCAAATCATAATCTAAGTTCCATTACTCAAAACTTACCTCGGATGTTGTCGAACGGCTTCAACGGCTATTCGATCACTTTTTCCTTTCCCTTATCCATTGTGGTCCTCTAAGCTCTTGAGCTAATTCAAACAAATTTAACTTATTAAAGTCTCATTTTGCTAGCTTATGGCGAATATGACAAGGAGTTTGATAGGTCATATGGCCACCTTTTAGCTCAAATACACAATGATCATACGCATTTTAATCACATCAAGCAATTTAATACAATTCATTCGAACATCAAAAGAGAAGCTCAAGGTATTAGCCCATATATACATTAGACATTAAAGTCCCATATGTACGAAATCACGAATCGAATTCAACATATTTGCTAATATTCCGCTTAGCCGAATTTTCTAAGTCAAGCTAAAGCCATCAATAGGCTACCTATGGCCGAACATACACATCAACTCATATACTCATTCATGTGGCCGAACATACATGTCTATGTTGGGGCCGATTGCAACACTTAATACATTCTACAAGTATGGTCACCTGTATTGACTAAACACCATTTTGTTTCAAGTTCAAAACTTGGCTAATACACGCATATACACTAGTAAATCAAACACTAGCATTTGCACTTCACCTTACTACCATTTCTCATCCAATAACGTGAACAACAACATATTTCTCTTCTACTTCCTACCATGGTCGAATGCATCACAACACCATACCATTTCGATTTTGGTCATGGTTAAACAAAGAACTTAATGTCTCACTCAAAAAAAATTGCTAAAAAGAAGATTTAAGAGTCATCAATCCACCTTCACATACATCATTACAAAGCTTCATTTTTAGCATGTAAATGACATCAACACCAAGCAAGAATGATGCATCCATGGCCGAGTGTCATTTCCATCACCTAGCAAGATTTAGACCGTGGGCTAGGTAGAACTCAAGCTACCAACTAAAACATGCATGCATCTCATGGACAACATCAAACATACCTTAGTCTAGCAAATCACCATAGCCGATTGTTTCAATCTCCTCCCCTTCCTTTCTTTCCTCTATTCGGCCAAGGATGAACCAAAGGACACAACTTGTTTTCTTTCTTCCTTAGAATTTTTAGCCAAAAGAAGTGAAAAATGATGGACACTTTTTTTTTCTTCTTCTTTCCCTCAACTCACGGCAATGGGGGGGGGGAACACTCACACCATTCTTTTTTTTTTCTTCCATTTCTTTATTACCCATACTCCTTATTTTATTTTTCCTAACATACACCATTGTCACAACATGTTTTATGACATGTTTTGCCCATCATCCTTTGTCATGGCCGGCCACTAGCAATTAAAAAAGGGGAAATTGACATGCAAGTCCACCCCTTTGATTACATGCACTAATAGATCCTTATAGATTCACCTATCACATTTCAAAAGTGTCACACATAAGTCCTATCGACTAATTTCACATGCAATTTACTAAATCGAAGCTTAAAACCTTCACACATTCATAATCACATATTTTAGACAATAGATATCATATTCAAATAATTTGGTGACTCGGTTTAGCGGTCCCGAAACCGCTTTCCGACTAGGGTCACTTTAGGGCTGTCACAGAGGATGCTTTAATTTTTGTTATGAATAATTATATGTTAAATTAAGGGTTGCTAAGTTAGCTATTAAGGTGAAGTGCAAATGTTAGTATTTGATTACTAGTGTATATATGTGTTTTAGCCGAACTTTGAACTTGAAACAAAATGGTAATTAGTCAATACAAGTGACCATATTTGTAGAATGTACTAAGTGTACAATCGGCCTCACCATAGACATGCATATTCGGCCACATGAATGAATACATAGATTGATGTTGTACGTTCGGCTATAGGTAAGCATATTGATGGCTTTATCTTGACTTAGAAAATCGGCTAAAGAAGAATATTGGCTAGTAGGTTGAATTTGATTCATGATTTCATACATATATGACTCTAATGCCTAATATACATGGGCTAAGTACCTTGAATTTCTCCTTGATGTTCAAAATGATTAAATCAATTTATTTGTTAAATTAAGCTCAAGAGAAAAGGGGAACCAAATCCGACAAAAGAAAGGAAAAGGTGATCGAATAGACGTTGAAATCGTTCGACAACATTCGAGGTAAGTTTTCGAGTAATGGAACTTAGATTATGATTCGATTAGGTCATGACATATAAGTATGACAAATAAACGGTGATATAATGATTCTACTTGAATTATATATTGAGGTGATTAGTTTATACCTATGACGGGTAGCCGAATGTGTATAGAGGTCATGTTATAAAGCCAATCAAAATCGTGCTCTTTGTATGTGGCTATTGAGCCGAAATTAGTAAGTGTGACAAGTGTCTTGTGTTTGAGCTTTGGTAATGAAAATGAAATATGGATGTGTCATGATTTATTGATATATGTGCATGGTTATTCGAATGATATCCGGCTAAGTCCCAAGGCTTTTATGCTAGTGACTATATCCGGACTAAGATCCAAGGCATTTGTGCGAAGTTGCTATATCCGCAAAGACCAAGGCATTTGTGCTAGCGACTATATCCGGCTAAGTCCCAAGGCATTTATGCTAGTGACCATATCTGGGCTAAGACCCGAAGGCCTTGTGCGAGTGGTTATATCCGGCTAAATCCCAAAGTGTAACACCCCAAACCCGGCCTAGACGTTATGACCGGATCTGATGTGCCACATCGAAGCGTTCAAAACATTCCGTATTACTTAGTTTGGAAAACTTAGTTGGTGTTTTAAAGACACTTTTAAAAGTAGGTTAAAGTGAATGGAAGTGCACCGTAGGAAACCGGAAGAAGAGGAGGTGAGTCCGTCGGACCGCTAAGTACCAAGCTCCCTTCGGATCCAATCCTAGACATGCACACCGCCATTGCCACACTCTAACATCTCGTATAATTTTGAGAAAACCGTTTGGTTATGTCCATCTTAAGAAAATGATTAAGGTTGAAAACGTTTGCTTAGCAGAAGTCTTACTCGTATTCGTGTTATTTTGAAATCACTTAATGTTTTTGAAAACGCGTCCTAGAGCTAATCTATTTCGTTAGCTATCATAGATCAGTTTTATCATAATAGAATTAAATAATAAAGAAACAACCCAAACCATAAAAATAATTAGCGGCCTTATTACAAAAAAAACCCGAAAACCGTAAATGAAAAATATGGAAAATCTAGTTCACCGGAAGAAAATGAATTTGCAGAAAACGTGTGGCCACTCTGAATCCCGCCTAGCTCCAAGTCCACCAACTAGGGCTCACCTGCAAGGATGGAAGAAAATGGGGTGAGTTTGGGAAAACTCAGTGTATACAGAAACCCATTCAAAGCCCAAATCAGCTCGAGCCCATTGGGCCTAAGCCCTATTCAGATAACAGTACACAATGGGCCAAAGCCTTTTTCAGAACACAGTAGCAAGGCCTTAGCCCTTTTTAACATAACAGCGTGGCCCATAGGCCCAGTTCAGTAACATAGGTAACAATAGTAGTAATGCATGCAAACCCATCTGGGGAGACTACTCAACCCACCAACCGTTACATCGCCTGCACCAGCCCTACACTCCATGTGGGAATATCTCAACCCACCCAAATTTCTACACTCCACAGTTGCAACAACGCTGCTCAAATATTAGTAAGTTGAGGCAAAGCCTCCAGTACGTGGATGAACCACTTTCAATACTTCCTCCATCAATACCCCAATCCCATGCAACAGATATTCATAAAGCATATCATGTACAATACAGTATTAATCAATCATGCAGGGGTATTTCGGTAATTATGCTCTTTAGGGGTAATTTCGTACTTACGCAACTACACAAGCTACTTCAGTAATTTTTAGCAGTTTTATGCAATTTGGTTCCACCATCTAACTAACAGGCTAATTTGCCCATCTCTTATCCATATTGGTCCGTAAGCCCATTGGGCCCAGTTTTGGCCCATCGAGGCCCTATTTTTCCGAAGTACATTAAGACATCACACAAACTTACTTACCACCTTGCGGTGCTAGATCTAACAATTACTCTACATCTTTGAGAGCATTCGCATACTCACAAGCCCATGAAATGCCGAAATTTTGGCATTTCGGCTTTTGTCGAATTGAACTAAGAAAGGGTGTCCGGTACACACCTGATTCGCGATGACTGCTACTGAGATCTCTTCCGATGTCCTACAATTGATTAGCACAGTTCTTATTTACAAACCATAATCACTAAACCCACAACCTACTTATTCATGATCGAACCATGTCCCTAAAAGCCTTTGAAACCTTACCTTTTTGCCAAAATCGATAGCTAGCTCCGAATCTGATTGCTCCAACAGCCCACGCCTTCAATCCAACACTTAAGAAGACACTAATCATTGACAAAAAACGTCAGTTAAAAACCCTTAGAGCCACATGCCCAAATCGACAGCCTCCCTAGATTTTAGGGACTTCGGCTTTTCCTAACTTTGTAAAATAGGACCAGAACTGAGATGATGAACACTTACCCCTTACTCCTTTTTGATCTCCACGCAATCTGGTGCAGATTTATCTTTCAAACGACGGTAGAACTCAAATCCCGGAGTTTTGAAGTTTCCGCTATAAGCCCTAAAATCTATGGTTTTTCGACTTTTGGGTGATGAAGGAGATGACAATATGAAACTATAACCTGGATGTAGAATTGCCGACAGGTCTCTAGAGTTTAGAAAGAGTAATCGTTGATTAATGGAAACTCAATGTTAAAGGGTTTGGCTTTGAAGAAATCGGTACCTGTAATGTGTGTTCAAGATTTCGGCTTTTATGGATTCGGCAAAAGTATTGATGAACAGCATAATTGATGAATGGTTTTGAAGAAGAAAAATAGAAAAAGAAGAATAGGGGAAGTGGTAGTTTCGGCTAGAGAGGAAAAAGAGAGAAAAGAAAAAGCTTGTGATGTCTGAGTAGAAAGGAACGGCACCACTCAATACCCTAGGTGCCGAAATACTAACCTCATAACCCTCTGTCGATTTTTCCCCCTTCAATTCCCAAAATTCGGCCAACTCCTAACCTCTCTCCTAATCCCTTAAATCTCTCCCCTTATCACTTCTTAATCCAAGCATTTAGACTGATTCAAACTCTCCTCTAGCAGAATCCACCTGGACTCCAACACTACCCCTCCTGCACTTAAAAATAAATGCATCTATTTGTCAACACAGGGAATTGATCCCATGCCTTCCCCAATGCTCCACACGCCACCTTTTTAGGAGCCTAGTGGCGTCACCCTTGCCACTTTACTAAGGCTCTTTTTGTGATGCAATTTACCCATAACTCTATACAAGGGCCACCTAGCCAGAACCCCTAACTCCCAAGTCCAAAAATTCAAAAATTCAACCGGGTTTTGGCCAACACATGGGCCTTCTATAAGCCCATTTACGTACTCAAAATATTAATTTCACATCCAAATACAAAATTTTAAAATCTTTACAAAATATTGAAAACCGCGAATAAATCCGAAAATCAGGATGTTACAACTCTACCCTCCTTAAAGAAATTTCAACCTCCAAATTTTACCTTATTAGAACAGTTGAGGGTACTGTTGACGCATAGCCTCCTCCCAACTTCCACGAAAATCAATGATACAACCTCTCAACATATCTTTCAGAACCTGAATAACCCTTTCTGACTGTCCATCTGTGTAACACCCCGAACCCGAGACCATCGCCGGTGTCGGACACGAGGGGTTAACAAGCCAAGTTCACATGTTTTGCCACCAATTTGACATTTCCAGTCAGGCTGGAAAACTGCGTCACCGTCGCCTTAAAGATCATATCTCGAGTTTCAAAACTCGGAAACTGGTTTCATAAATTTTCCCTGAATTTAGACTCATATATCCATCCATGGATTTATTTCTAGAATTTTTGGTTGGGCCAATTGGTACAGTTTATTAGTTAAAGTCGCCCATGTTACAGGGATCGACCGCTCTGACCTTCGCGCGCTATAACTTGAATATCTCTCTGTACAGGGCTTTAATACTGGTTTTGTTTGTTTCTAATGAAACTAGACTCAAAATGGAATCTGTACATATAAGGCATGACTCCTAATTCTTTCTGGATAATTTATAGAAAATTTTTAAAGTTGCGACAGGGGACCCAGAAACCGTTCTGGCCCTGTCTCACAATAGCTTTCATATCTCTTAACCTGTAACTCCTATGACCATTTCGTTTCTTCCATATGAAAATAGACTCATCAAGTTCATTTACATAGCTTATTCACTATTTAATACCATTCCTACAAATTTTGGTGATTTTTCACATTCACGTCACTGCAGCTGGCAGCTTCTGTTTTTAAGGTAGGTCTTACCTATTTTGTAGTCTCCATGAACCAACTGGTCTTGCCATACATAGGTTCATATATGATCATTTTAACCATACCAATGGCTGATCATGTGACCAACATTCCCATTTCCAATCCATAATCACATCATGACACCATATATATACATACAAACCAAAAATAGTCTAAGTTCATGCTTCCTTTTACGAGCCATTTTCGCATGGCCGTATACATATACATCACCACATTTTTAAACCAACAAGGGGTAGTCCTATACATGCCATTTCAAAGTTCAAACAAAATTTATACCAAAATAGAGGCGTTGATAGTGTGGATGACTTGACTTTATTGATCCCGAATCCGATTGCTATTGAGCGAAATCTATAAAAGAGAGCCAAAGCAACGGGTAAGCATTTTATGCTTAGTAAGTCTCAAGGAATATAATCAGCTTTAATTAAAGCAATACATTCACATAACCAAATGCATCATTCCATTAATACACATTCACATAGTCATTCTTACTTCACACTTCATCATTATATACTTTCACAAAGTATCGATCAATTCAATAGCTGAAATTGTTAGACGATTGAGCGAATGTTGCTCAAACATGTCGACTTTCCAATGCACATATAAACGTACCTTATTCTTTGGGCTTTTCGAGCGTACTAATTGAATTCATTACAGCAACCAACACTCACCTCCAGCCCAAGATTCTTGAATATAACCGGATATAACCACGTGCACAAATGCCTTGGTCTTAGCCCGGATAGAATGACTTCATACGAATGCCTTGGTCTTAACCCGATGTAGCCACTAGCACAATTGCCTTGGTCTTAACCGGATATAATTTCCAGCATTAACGTCTTGGCGCTTAGCCGGATATCATTCAATTTCTCATGCGCATACATCAATAATCATTGGACATACATATTTCATTTTCGTTACTAAGGCTCAAACACAATTATGATCACTAGCATAATCGCCGGGACTTAGCCCGTATCATTCAAATACTCATACACACATAATCAATAATCAATACACATCCATACATCATTTCACATAATTCAAGTAGGGTCACTTCTTGAGGACTTACCTCGGATGTTGTCGAACGGCTTTTACGGCTATTCGATCACTTTCTCCTTCCCTTGTCCAATTGTGGCCCTCTAAGCTCTTGAGCTAATTCAAACAAATTCAATTTATTAAAACCTCATTGTGCTAGCTTATGGCGAATATGACAAGGAGTTTAAATGGTCATATGACCACCCTTTAGCTTGAATACACAATGGTCATGCACATTTTATACTACATCAAGCAATTCAATACAATTTATTCGAGCATCAAGGAAAAGCTAAGGCCTTCAATAGGCTACCCAAGGCCGAATATTCATGTACATGTTGAGGCCAATTATGCACTTAATACCTCACAAAAACAGCATGCATTTTACTAGTTAATGCTTTGCATATTATAGCTCAAAACTTATAATATAGCATCAAGCACTCATATGTGTGCTAGGTAGAATGTGCTTGCAATTTCACAATTATTCTTCAACATCTTCTTCTTTAAACAAACATATTCATCACTTCCTTCATAACCAAAACATCATGTGCAAACATATATATACATATATGAGCATGGCGAATTTCAAGGTGTCCATAGCCATCCAAAACACAAATTTTAACTAACATGCAAGAAGCATGAATCATGCTCATGAATGCATCATGGCGAATATGACAATCATGCCCCTTTTAACTTCAATCATGGTTGAACAAAAGAAAACTCAAAATCTTACTCAAGAGTAGACAATCCATCATTGCATGCATCATCATCAAGCTTCACACTTAGCATGCAATGGCTTTATCACCATAACAACTTTGGCCAAATACCATTTCCATGGCATAACAAAGATTTGAGCCATGGCTAACATGCACATCAAGTTAGCAACCAAAACATGCATGAAACTCCCAACACAACCTCATACATACCTTAATCTTGATGCAATTTAGCCAAATCTCCTTCTAGATCTCTTCTAAACCAAGCATGAAGCAAAAATCCTCCCCCTTTTTCCTTAGTATTTTCGGCCAAGAAGTGAAAATGGATGGACAAAATTTCTCCTCTCTTTTCCTCTACTCATGGCAACAAGGGCATCCAAGCTCATCTTTCTCTTTTTTTTTTCATTTTTATGCTTATTTTTATTATAATACTTCCTACATAACTCACTAGCCAAACATGTTGGAAACATGTTTTTCCTTGCCCATAATTTGTCATGGCCGCCATCCACCTTAGGAAATGGGATAATTGACATGCAACTCCATTTATTTCACTTCATGCATTATTAGGCCACTTAAAAATACACCTATCACATTTTCAAGTCCTAGCACATGGGTCCTTTCTTATAAATTTGCACCTAATTAATAAAAATCAAGACACGAAATATTTATGCATACAAATTCCACATACAATAAGCACGAATATAACACCTAATTATTCTTGTGACTCGGTTTGTGGTCCCAAACCACTCTCCGACTAGGGTCACATTAGGGTGTCACAACTCTCCCCACTTAAGAGATTTTCGTCCCGAAAATCTTACCGATAAATAGGTTTGGATATCGCTCTCTCATAGAGTTCTCGGTCTCCCAAGTAGCTTCTTCTATCCGTGCTTGAGCCATAACACTTTCACTAGCGGAACCCGCTTGTTTCAGAACTCTTTCACTTCTCGTGATAGGATACGAATCGGTTCTTCCTCATAACTCATATTAGCTTGGATTTCAATTTCGATGGGCTAATCACGTGTGATGGATCGGATCTATAGCGTCGAAGCATCGAAACATGAAAGACATCGTGAACCTTTTGAGTTCGGGGGCAAAATAAAACGATATGCCACTTTGGACCGACTCGCTCGGATATCTCATATGGCCCAATGAACCTCGGGCTCGGCTTGCCCTTACGGTAGAATCGAGTATCTTTTCCAAGGTGATACCTTAAGAAACACTTTATCACCCACGATACTCGATATCCTTACGCTTCAGATCCGCGTCGACTTCGACGATCGGAGGCTATCTTCGACTTTCACGGATTACTTTCACTTTCGCTTAGCATCTCTAACCAAATCCACCCGAAAATCTTGCTTTCACCAAGCTCGGTCCAAAACAATGGTGTACGGCATCTACGACCGTACAAAGCCTCGTAGGGTGCCATCTTAAAACTTGATTGAAAGTCGTTGTTGTGGCGAATTCAATCAACGGCAAATACCGTTCCCATGAACCACTAAACTCGAGGACGCAACATCTCAACATATCCTCAAGTATTTGAATTATCCGCTCGGATTGACCATCGGTTTGGGGTGAAAGGCGGTGCTGAAATGCAACTTGGTACCCAAAGCTTCTTGCAACTTTTTCCAAAATCGCGAGGTAAATCTCGGATCTCTATCCGACACGATGGAAATAGGCACCCGTGTAATCTCACAACGAGAAGCGTACAATTCGGCTAGTTTGTCCATTGAAAATCAAGACGTCTGGGGACAAAGTGGGCCGACTTAGTCAATCTATCTACCACGACCCAAACCGCATCCTTCTTACTTGCTGACAATGGCAGTCCGGATACAAAGTCCATTGTGACTCGATCCCATTTCCACTCGGGTATCGTGATTGGCTGAAGTAATCCTGAAGGCACCTGATGTTCCGCTTTCACTTGTTGACATATTAAACATCTCGAAACAAAGTCGGAGATGTCTCGCTTCATACCATGCCACCAAAACCGACGTTTCAAATCATTGTACATCTTCGTACTCCCCGGGTGGATTGCCATTCGGCTACAATGGGCTTCATTCAGAATTATCGAAATGAGTTCAATTCTTTGGAACACAGAGACGACTTTTGAACCTCAAACAATCGTCATCATCGATTTGAAATTCGAGTCCTTGTTCGAACACACTCAGCCGCGTTTGCACCAACTCGTCGTCGACTTTCTCGAGCTTCTCGAATTTGATGTATCAATAGTGGTTTGGCTTTCAATTCAGCTACTAACACACTATCGGATCGGACGGACAAGTGCACGCTTCATCGCTCGTAAAGCGAATAATGATTTACGACTCAAGGCATCCGCAACCACATTCGCCTTTCCCGGTGATAGTCAATGACCAGCTCGTAATCCTTTAACAGCTCGAGCCAACGTCTTTGTCGCAGATTTAAGTCTCTTTGGGTCATCAAATATTTGAGACTTTTGTGATCCGAGTACACATGGCACCTTTCACCAAATAAGTAATGTCGCCAAATCTTTAAGGCGAACACGATGGCTGCCAATTCGAGATCATGAGTCGGATAATTTTTCTCATGTGGCTTTAATTGCCTCGACGCATAGGCCACAACTCGACCTTCTTGCATCAATACACAACCTAACCCAAGTAGGGAGGCGTCGCTATAGATGACAAACTCTTTGCCGGACTCGGGTTGCACTAGAATTGGGGCTTCAGTCAAATAAGTTTTCAGTTGATCGAAACTTTTTTGACATTTCTCCGTCCATTCGAACTTAACATCCTTTTGGAGTAGCTTCGTCATCGGCGTGGCTATCGTTGAGAAACCTTTTACAAATCGTCGGTAATAACGGCAAGCCCCAAAAGCTCGAACCTCAAGAATATTTCTGAGGCTTCCAATTAAGTATGGCTGAAATTTTATTCAGTCGACTCGAATACCGTCTGAGATACCACATGACCCAAGAAGCTAACCTCTCTTAACCGAACTCACACTTGTTGAACTTAGCATATAATTGCTTATCCCGTAAAATTTACAAAGACTAACCGCAGGTGTTCAAGATGTTCGGTCTCATTTCTTGAATAGACCAAGATGTCATCAATGAACACGACTACTTAATCGATCCAAATATGGTGCGAAGATCCGATTCATTAAATCCATAAATACCGCAGGGCATTAGTGAGCCCAAACAAGATCACTAGGAACTCATAGTGACCATATCTCGCTCAAGGCGGTCTTGGGTACGTCCGAATCTCGGATTCGCAATTGATAATAGCCCGATCTCAAATCTATTTTCGAGAACACCGAGGCTCCTTCAGTTGATCGAACAAGTCATCGATACGTGGTAACGGATATTTGTTCTTTATCGTCGCTTATTAAGTCGACGATAGTCGATGCACGTACCGCATGGTTCCATCCTTCTTTTCACGAACAATCTTGGCGCACCCAAAGGCGAGAAACTTCAGGCGAGCAAAACCTCTATCCACCAATTCTTGCAACCGAGCTTTCAACTCCTTTAATTCCGTTGGTGCCATACGATACGGAGCTATCGAAATTGAGTGGTACCGGTACCAATTCGATGCCAAATTCTATTTCTCGAACAGGTGGTAAACTCGGCAATTCTTCGGGGAAAACATCCGGGTATTCACAAACCACGGGCACAGATTCGGGTTTCTTTTCTAATTCCTTGTCATCGAGCACGTACGCAAGGTACGCCGCGCCCTTTTCTTACATATTTCCGCCAACATCGCGATATTACAAACCGGCAACCCTTTAAGTCCGTAGACTCAACCCGAATTATCTTGTTATTCGCGCTCCTCAAATCGATAGTCTTGCTCTTGCAATTTACAACCGCATCGTGCATGGTCAACCAATCCAAACCAAGAATAACGTCGAACTCATCGAACGGAAAAAGCATCAAGTCCGCGGAAAACAAGAACCTCGGAACACTAGGGGACTTTTCTTGCACACTTTGTTGACAAGCACGTAATGACCCAAGGGTTTGACACCGAATTACAAACTCAAGAGACTCAATAGGCAAAGTCTTCTTTGGATGCTAAGGTTTCACATATATATGAATGAGTAGAACTAGGGTCAATCAAAGCAATCACATTTGTATTGAAAAGAGTGAAAGTACCGTAATGACATCCGGAGAGGCAGCATCCTCGGCGTCGCGTATGGCATAAGTCCTAGCAGAGCACGAGCCTCGGATCGATGGTAGCATCTCTAGATCCTCTCGACCGCCACCGACATTGCCCATATTTCTAGGTGGCCTACCTTGAGCGAAGGTAGCACTCGGGTTTCCACTCTGACTTACATTCTGTTCATGCATCCTCGGGCAATCCTTCATAAAGTGGTCGGCCGATCCACACTTATAGCAGGAGCGATCACAAAACCAACAGCTCCCCGAATGCCATTTGCCACAATGTAGACACTCCGCCCTCTCTCGGCGATCATTTCCACCACTAGCGATCGAAGTGACTCGTGTGGTCACAGGGGGTCGATCGCGTCCTCGTCTAGAAAAGCCCGAAACGCCTCTAGACCGGCTCACATCATCTCGAAATCTCTTCGATGCCTGTTGAAGAGACTTTCCCGAGGACCTCTTCCGGAATTCTCCGGTTCCCACATCAACTTTTTGTTTCTCCTTTCTAAGCTCTTCGGCTTTACAAGCTCGCTCAACAAGTACTACGAACTCTCGTATTTCGAGAATGCCAACGAACATCCTTATATCATCATTTAGCCCATCCTCGAAGTGTTTACACATAATAGCTTCGGACGAAATGCATTCTCGCGCGTATCGGCTAAGCCTCACAAATTTTCGTTCAGTAGTCGATGGCCGACATAGAACCTTGCTTAAGATCAAGAAATTCCCTTCGCTTTTGGTCGATGAATCTCTGACTGATATATTTTTTTCGGAACTCGGTTTGAAAGAATTCCCAAGTCACTTGCTCTCTAGGTACCACAAAAGTCAGAGTACTCCACCAATAGTAGGCGGACTCACGTAGCAAGGAGATGGTACACTTTAAGCACTCATCGGGTGTACAGGATAGCTCATCGAGCACCGGATAGTGTTATCCAACCAAAATTCAGCTCGCTTCGGCATCATCATCATCCGTAGCCTTAAAATCAGTGGCCCCATGTTTTTGAATCCTATCGATTGGGGCTTACTTGACCTTATTTGGTCATCACCGGAGGTATTGTAGGTGCGGGGTTGCATTTGTCGGGAATGGAGGTTGTGGAACAGTAGTGTTAGTTCGAATGTATTGATTAAACCATTCGTTCATCACACTATAAAAGGCTTGCCTAGCCTCATCATTCGGATTGCTGGCCATAGGTTGAGAGTCCGCCGGCGCTGTCCCTTGCGCGGGAGCAGGTGCCACACTCTCCACATCATCAGCCTACGCTTCGGTTGGGATCGGGATCCATTGCTATAAACAAACACAAAGTCAAATTGTCAGAAATCACCACACTATCGATTCATCATTTAATGGCATGTATAGCTAGACCCCAAACACATCACGGTAGTCCTAGAATCGACTAAACCGTGGCTCTGATACCAATAAAATTGTAACACCCCAAACCCGAGACCATCGCCGGTGTCGGACACGAGGGGTTAACAAGCCAAGTTCACATGTTTTGCCACCAATTTGACATTTCCAGTCAGGCTGGAAAACTGCGTCACCGTCGCCTTAAAGATCATATCTCGAGTTTCAAAACTCGGAAACTGGTTTCGTAAATTTTCCCTGAATTTAGACTCATATATCCATCCATGGATTTATTTCTAGAATTTTTGGTTGGGCCAATTGGTACAGTTTATTAGTTAAAGTCGCCCATGTTACAGGGATCGACTGCTCTGACCTTCGCGAGCTATAACTTGAATATCTCTCTGTACAGGGCTTTAATACTGGTTTTGTTTGTTTCTAATGAAACTAGACTCAAAATGGAATCTGTACATATAAGGCATGACTCCTAATTCTTTCTGGATAATTTATAGAAAATTTTTAAAGTTGCGACAGGGGACCCAGAAACCGTTCTGGCCCTGTCTCACAATAGCTTTCATATCTCTTAACCTGTAACTCCTATGACCATTTCGTTTCTTCCATATGAAAATAGACTCATCAAGGTTCATTTACATAGCTTATTCACTATTTAATACCATTCCTACAAATTTTGGTGATTTTTCACATTCACGTCACTGCAGCTGGCAGCTTCTGTTTTTAAGGTAGGTCTTACCTATTTTGTAGTCTCCATGAACCAACTGGTCTTGCCATACATAGGTTCATATATGATCATTTTAACCATACCAATGGCTGATCATGTGACCAACATTCCCATTTCCAATCCATAATCACATCATGACACCATATATATACATACAAACCAAAAATAGTCTAAGTTCATGCTTCCTTTTACAAGCCATTTTCGCATGGCCGTATACATATACATCACCACATTTTTAAACCAACAAGGGGTAGTCCTATACATGCCATTTCAAAGTTCAAACAAAATTTATACCAAAATAGAGGCGTTGATAGTGTGGATGACTTGACTTTATTGATCCCGAATCCGATTGCTATCGAGCGAAATCTATAAAAGAGAGCCAAAGCAACGGGTAAGCATTTTTATGCTTAGTAAGTCTCAAGGAATATAATCAGCTTTAATTAAAGCAATACATTCACATAAAAAAATGCATCATTCCATTAATACACATTCACATAGTCATTCTTACTTCACATTTCATCATTATATACTTTCACAAAGTATCGATCAATTCAATAGCTGAAATTCGTTAGACGATTGAGCGAATGTTGCTCAAACATGTCGACTTTCCAATGCACATATAAACGTACCTTATTCTTTGGGCTTTTCGAGCGTACTAATTGAATTCATTACAGCAACCAACACTCACCTCCAGCCCAAGATTCTTCGGAATATAACCGGATATAACCACGTGCACAAATGCCTTCGGGTCTTAGCCCGGATAGAATGACTCGCACGAATGCCTACGGGTCTTAACCCGGATGTAGCCACTAGCACAATTGCCTTCGGTCTTAACCGGATATAATTTCCAGCATTAACGTCTTGGGCTTAGCCCGGATATCATTCAATTTCTCATGCGCACATACATCAATAATCATTGGACATACATATTTCATTTTCACACTAAGGCTCAAACACAATTATGATCACTAGCATAATCGCCTTCGGGACTTAGCCCGGGTATCATTCAAATACTCATACACACATAATCAATAATCAATACACATCCATACATCATTTCACATAATTCAAGTAGGGTCACTTCTTGAGGACTTACCTCGGATGTTGTCGAACGGCTTTTACGGCTATTCGATCACTTTCTCCTTCCCCTTGTCCAATTGTGGCCCTCTAAGCTCTTGAGCTAATTCAAACAAATTCAATTTATTAAAACCTCATTGTGCTAGCTTATGGCCGAATATGACAAGGAGTTTAAATGGTCATATGGCCACCCTTTAGCTTGAATACACAATGGTCATGCACATTTTATACTACATCAAGCAATTCAATACAATTTATTCGAGCATCAAGGAAAAGCTAAGGCCTTCAATAGGCTACCCAAGGCCGAATATTCATGTACATGTTGAGGCCAATTATGCACTTAATACCTCACAAAAACAGCATGCATTTTACTAGTTAATGCTTTGCATATTGTAGCTCAAAACTTATAATATAGCATCAAGCACTCATATGTGTGCTAGGCGAATGTGCTTGCAATTTCACAATTATTCTTCAACATCTTCTTCTTTAAACAAACATATTCATCACTTCCTTCATAACCAAAACATCATGTGCAAACATATATATACATATATGAGCATGGCAATTTCAAGGTGTCCATAGCCATCCAAAACACAAATTTTAACTAACATGCAAGAAGCATGAATCATGCTCATGAATGCATCATGGCGAATATGACAATCATGCCCTTTTAACTTCAATCATGGTTGAACAAAAGAAAACTCAAAATCTTACTCAAGAGTAGACAATCCATCATTGCATGCATCATCATCAAGCTTCACACTTAGCATGCAATGGCTTTATCACCATAACAACTTTGGCCAAATACCATTTCCATGGCATAACAAAGATTTGAGCCATGGCTAACATGCACATCAAGTTAGCAACCAAAACATGCATGAAACTCCCAACACAACCTCATACATACCTTAATCTTGATGCAATTTAGCCAAATCTCCTTCTAGATCTCTTCTAAACCAAGCATGAAGCAAAAATCCTCCCCCTTTTTCCTTAGTATTTTCGGCCAAGAAGTGAAAATGGATGGACAAAAATTTCTCCTCTCTTTCCTCTACTCACGGCAACAAGGGCATCCAAGCTCATCTTTCTTTTTTTTTCATTTTTTATGCTTATTTTATTATAATACTTCCTACATAACTCACTAGCCAAACATGTTGGAAACATGTTTTCCTTGCCCATAATTTGTCATGGCCGCCATCCACCTTAGGAAATGGGATAATTGACATGCAACTCCATTTATTTCACTTCATGCATTATTAGGCCACTTAAAAATACACCTATCACATTTTCAAGTCCTAGCACATGGGTCCTTTCTTATAAATTTGCACCTAATTAATAAAAATCAAGACACGAAATATTTACGCATACAAATTCCACATACAATAAGCACATAATATAACACCTAATTATTCTTGTGACTCGGTTTCGTGGTCCCGAAACCACTCTCCGACTAGGGTCACATTAGGGGTGTCACAATCTGTCTGTGGGTGAAAAGCAGTGCTAAAATCCAATCGTGTACCCAACGCTTCCTGTAACTTTCGCCAAAACCTAGATGTAAACCTAGGGTCTCGATCAGAAATTATCGACACTGGCACCCCATGCAGTCGCACTACGTCCGCCACATATAACTTGGCCAACTTTTGAAGTGAGTAGTCGGTACGAACAGGTATGAAATGAGCAGATTTTGTTAACCTATCCACAACTACCAACACTGAATCTTTCTTGGTGGGTGTCAAAGGTAACCCACTCACAAAGTCCATTGTTACTCTTTCCCACTTCCATAGCGGAATTTTCACAGGTTGTAGTAATCCCGAAGGCAATTGGTGCTCAGCCTTAACCTGCTGGCACATCAGACATTTCCCAACAAATTCAGTCACCTCTTGTTTTAATCCGGGCCACCAGTACACCTCTCGCAAGTCTCGATATAACTTATTCCCTCCAGGATGCATGGCACAGAGTCCACCATGAGCCTCTTTTAGAATTAACTGCCTCAATTCAGGGTCCTTTGGAATACAAACCCTTCCACGAAAGCACAGAACTCCTTCAGTGTTCAACCCAAAATCCTCGTTCTCACCACTCTTAACTTGTTGGAACCGAAGAGCTAATGAATCATCCTTCAACTGTTTTTCCTTAATCTGCTCAGTCCAAGTAGGCCTTACTTGCAGTTCTGCCAACAAGCTTCTATCGTCATACAGACTTAATCGTGCGAACAAGGCTCTCAAATCAGTAACAACCCTTCGACTCAACGCATCCGCCACCACATTAGCCTTTCTGGGTGGTACTCTATCGAACAATCGTAGTCTTTAAGCAACTCCACCCATCTTTGTTGCCTAAGGTTCAACTCCTTCGAGTCAACAAATACTTTAGGCTCTTATGATCCGTGTATATGATGCACTTTTCCCCATATAAGTAGTGTCTCCAAATTTTAACGCAAAAATCACCGCCGCTAGCTCCAAATCATGCGTAGGGTAATTCACCTCATGAGCCTTAAGTCGTCGCGATGCATAAGCGACCACCTTGCCCTCTTGCATCAAGACGCAACCTAACCCCACATGTGACGATCGTCAGATATAAGAAAGTCCTTCCTGCACACCGGTTGAATCAACACTGGTGCTTCGGTCAATACCTTTTTCAACCGATCAAAAGCTTTTTCCTGTTTCTCGGTCCAAACAAATGGTACTCCTTTCCTTATGAGTTTTGTCAAGGGTGCCGCCATCACCGAGAAACCCTCCAAAAACCTTCTGTAGTAACCTGCCAACCCTAGGAAACTCCGAATTTTTGATACTGACCTAGGTGGCTTCCATTCCAGAATTGCTTCAATTTTACGAGGATCCACCTTAATCCCCTCGGCAGAGACCACATGCCCTAGGAAAGTTACCTCCCTCAACCAGAATTCACACTTGCTGAATTTCGCATAGAGCTCCTTTTCCCTTAACACTTGCAGCACAATACGGAGATGCTCATCATGCTTCGCCTCCGCTTTGAGTATACCAGGATATCGTCGATAAAGACGACTACGAACCGATCCAAGTAAGGTTGGAATACTCGGTTCATCAGATCCATAAAAGCTACAGGTGCGTTCGTCAGCCCAAATGGCATGACCACAAACTCATAATGTCCATATCGTGTTCGAAATGCTGTCTTATGAATATCCCCTTCTTTTACCCTTAGCTGATGGTATCCAGAACGAAGATCGATTTTGGAGAATACTAAAGCTCCCCTCAGTTGATCGAATAGATCGTCAATCCTTGGTAGTGGATACTTATTCTTAATCGTCAGTTTGTTCAACTGGCGATAATCGATGCACATGCGCATCGTTCCGTCCTTTTTCTTCACAAACAGGACTGGTGCTCCCCAAGGAGACACACTAGGCCTAATGAAGCCTCTATCTAACAACTCTTGGATTTGAGCCTTCAGTTCCACCAACTCCTTTGGTGCCATCCTATAGGGTGCAATAGATACTGGAGCTGTTCCAGGCAACAAATCGATTCCAAACTCGACTTCCTGATTTGGAGGTAATCCATGAAGCTCTTCCGGAAAGACATCCTGGAATTCCCTAACAGTTCTGATGGTATCCACAGTCCGATCCTCAGTTTCCGCTTGGCTTACCAAAGCCAGATATGCCCGTACCCCTTGCGCATCAGTTTCTCAGCCCTCAACGCCGATACTACATTGGCTAAGTAATCCCTCCGTTCTCCAATAATCATACCTCTTCATCATTGACAGTCCTTAACACCATCCTCTTAGCTGCACAATCCAAAGTTGCCTTATGCTTGGTCAACCAATCCATCCCTAGTATCAAATCGAATTCTTCAAGTGGTAACTCCATCAAATCCCCACAGAAAACCCTGCCTTGAATCTACAGAGGCACCTCCTTGAAGAGTTTCTCTACCTTAACCAAATGACCTAAAGGACTTATCACAGACACCCCACATACAGTCTCCTCGGAATGCACACCCAGAACCCCAGAAATGTTATATGCCACATATGAATGGGTTGATCCCACATCAATCGTAATAAGATAAGGTACACCATAGATAAAAACATACCGCTTATGACATCAAAAGGCCACCCTCCTCATGGCGACGAGGCAAGATACACCAAAGTCGGTGACGAGCAACCGCCTTACCAATACCCTCGCCAGTGCCCCACGTCCACGGCCATTACCACCGCGACCTTGTCCACGACCTCTTGGCGTGGCAAATCCATCCTCACAGTTGAGCCGGTCGCCAGACCCCTTGTTCAGCCCCGAGCTCGAGTGGCCCTCTTGGGACAATCCTTAATCCTATGCTCCTTAGACCCACAACGAAGACAAGCCCTTAACGCTTCCAAAGACTCTCCTTGATGCGTTCGCCGCAATCCCCACATGCTTGCGGTCTACCTGTTCACCGAATCGCTCGAACCGGTTCCTCCATCCTAGCTCTCTTAACATTTCGATTTGTAGCACCTACCGGTCCAAAGATCCCTCCCGAACCGATTCTCGATCCTTATCACGATTCCTCCGCTCGGTTTGCTTCACCTCCTCGGCTATCTTAGTCTTCTACCAACCAGTCAAATAAATCTCGCTCTCTCTGCAGAGCTATGAGCACCCTTAACTCATCTCTCGAGGCCATCCTCAAAACGAATGTCAGCGCTAGTATTCGTGGAAACGATGCCATTAGCATACCGCTCAATCGTAGAAACTCCGCCTCATATTCAGAATGGTCTTATTTCCCGAGTCGATTCAAGAACTCCTTTCTGCGTGCATCCACATAGCTAGCTCCAACATATTTTGCCTTAAAGGTCTGTTTGAACAGATCCCATGTTACCCTCTCAGCTGGGGTACCCTCTCTCACAGTAATCCACCACCGACACGCTTCATCCCACAAAGAACGACACCGTCCCTTTCAACTTCGTTCTCTTGAAAGGTCCAGTCATCCATGATCCGCTCTGTGGCTTCCAACCAATACTCAGCCACATTTGGGGCCACTCTAGATACGGCCCTAAAAATCTCAGCTCTGTTGGCCCGAAGACGTTTAGAAATGGACCCCCTATTCATGGGCCCGATGTTAGCTCCGGCCACCCTTTCCAAAACCCTCAACATGGCCAGAGATGAGCGTCATCCTTGTGGCCTTGGCCATACGGCCCATTTTCATTAACCATGGTGGGCGTACCTCGCCACCGGCATGTGTTCGATGATGCAGATTCAGCTTGAGTGCTACCTCGGCGTCGACCACGGCCTCTTCCTCGAGTAGCCCTTGTACTCATAACGATTTATCCGACACGAATTTTATGACATTAGTTTATTGGTTTCACTGCTTATTACGAATGTCTTATGAATGATAGAGTTTCGAGTTATTTTCACAGAATCACAATTTAGCTACGGTCCAAGTTTTGTAGCCCTAATACTACCTTATCAATAGCACTATCTCTAAGGCTCAAGATTATCTACATGATTATTTCCATCAGTTCCATAAAAATATTTAAAGCGTAAAAAGAACACTTACAGACTTGGTGCCGGGATTCAGCAGCCACTTCTTTATCGATCCATAAAAACCCATGTTTTTGTTTACCAAAAATAAAAAGATTTCATTTGAAAACACTTTTATTTTAAAACTGAAGAAGAGGAGGTGAGTCCGTCGGACTGCTTAAGTACCAATCTCCCTTCGGATCCAATCCTAGACATGCACACCGCCATTGCCACACTCTAACATCTCGTATAATTTTGAGAACACCTTTTGGTTATGTCCATCTTAAGAAAATGATTAAGGCTGAAAACATTTGCTTAGCGGAAGTCTTACTCGTATTCGTGTTATTTTGAAATCACTTAATGTTTTTGAAAATGCGTCCTAGAGCTAATCTATTTCGTTAGCTATCATAGATCAGCTTTATCATAATAGAATTAAATAATAAAGAAACAACCCAAACCATAAAAATAATTAGCGGCCTTATTACAAAAAAACCCAAAACCATAAACGAAAAATATGGAAAATCTAGTTCACCGAAGAAAACGAATTTGTAAAACGTGTGGCCACTCAATCCCGCCACTCCAAGTCCACCAACTAGGGCTCACCGCAAGGATGGAAGAAAATGGGGTGAGTTTGGGAAAACTCAGTGTATATGTAAACCCATCCAAAGCCCAAATCACTCGAGCCCATTGGGCCTAAGCCCCATTCAGATAATAGTACACAAGTGGGACAAAGCCCTTTTCAGAACACAGTAGTAAGGCCTTAGCCCTTTTTAACACAACAGTGTGGCCCATAGGCCCAGTTCAGTAACATAGGTAACAATAGTAGTAATGCATGCAAACCCATCCGGGAGACTACTCAACCCACGAACCGCCACACCGCCTGCATCAGCCCTACACTCCATGTGGGGAATATCTCAACCCACCCACCCTACACTCCACAGCTTGCAACAACGCTCAAATATTAGTAAGTTGAGGCAAAGCCTCCAAAGACGTGGATGAACCACTTTCAATACTTCCTCCATCAATACCCCAATCCCATGCAATGATATTAATAAAGCATATCATGTACAATACAAGATTAATCAATCATGCGGTTTAGCCAATTTAAACCCTAGGGGTATTTCTTAATTATGCTCTTTAGGGTAATTTCGCACTTACGCAACTACACAAGCTACTTCAGTAATTTTTAGCGCTTTTATGCAATTTGGTTCCACCATCTAACTAATGTGCTAATTTGCCCATCTCTTACCCATATTGGTCCGTAGCCATTGGGCCCAGCTTTTGGCCCATCGAGGCCCTCTTTTTCCGAAGTACGTTAATACGTCACACAAACTTACTTACCACCTTGCGGTGCTAGATCTAACAATTACTCTACGTCTTTGAGAGCATTCGCATACTCACAAGCCCATGAAATGCCGGAATTTCGGCATTTCGGCTTTTGTCGAATTGAACTAAGAAAGGGTGTTCGGTACACACCTGATTCGTGATGACTGCTGTTGAGATCTCTTCTGATGTCCTACAATTGATTAGCACAGTTCTTATTTACAAACCATAATCACTAAACCCACAACCTACTTATTCATGATCGAACCATGTCCCTAAAAGCCTTTGAAACCTTACCTTTTTGCCAAAATCGATAGCTAGCTCCGAATCCGATTGCTCCAACAGCCCACACCTTCAATCCAACACTTAAGAAGACACTAATCATTGACAGAAAACGTCAGTTAAAAACCCTTAGAGCCACATGCCCAAATCGACAGCCTCCCTAGATTTTAGGGACTTTGACTTTTCCTAAACTTTGTAAAATAGGACCAGATCTGAGATGATGAACACTTACCCCTTTCTCCTTTTTGATCTCCACGCAATCTGGTGCAGATTTATCTTTCAAATGACGGTAGAACTCGACTCCCGAAGTTTTGTAGTTTCAGCTATAAGCCCCAAAATCTATGGTTTTTCGGCTTTTGGGTGATGAAGGAGATGACAATATGAAACTATAACCTGGATGTAGAATTGCCGACAGGTCTCTAGAGTTTAGAAAGAGTAATCGTTGATTAATGGAAACACAATGTTAAAGGGTTTGGCTTTGAAGAAATCGGTACCTGTAATGTGTGTTCAAGATTTCGGCTTTTATGGATTCGGAAAAAGTATTGATGAACAATGTAATTGATGAATGGTTTTGAAGAAGAAAATAGAAAAGAAGAATAGGGAAGTGGTAGTTTCGCCAGAGAGGAAAAGAGAGAAAAGAAAACCTTGTGATGTCTGAGCAGAAACGAACGGCACCACTAAATACCCTAGGTGCCGAAATACTAACCTCATAACCCTCTGCCAATTTTTCCCCCTTCAATTCCCAAAATTCGGCCAACTCCTAACCTCTCTCCTAATCCCTTAAATCTCTCCCCTTATCACTCCTTAATCCAAGTATTTAGACTGATTCAAACTCTCCTCTAGCAGAATCCACCTGGACTCCAACACTACCCCTCCTGTAACACCCCGTACCCGATATCGTCGCCGGAGTCGGACACGAGGGGTTCACAGACTAAATTCACTTGTCACACGACCATTTTAACGCTTTCCGCACAAGCTGGCCGATCGCATCACTGTTACCTTAAAAATCATATCTCGAGTTCCAGAACTCAAAAACCAGTTCCGCAAATTTTCCCCTAATTAAGACTCTTATATACATCCATGGATTTATTTCTAGAATTTTTGGTTGAGCCAATTAGTACAGTTTATTAGTTAAAGTCACCCCTGTTTTAGGGTTCGACTACACTGACCTTTACGCATTATGTCTTGGATATCTTTCTGTACAGGGCTCCAACCCTTATGTCGTTTGTTTCTAAAGAAACTACACTCAGAAAGAAATCTGTATATATAGAGCATGAATTCTAATTCTCTCTGGTTAATTTATAGTGAATTTTCAAAGTCGGAACAGGGGATCCAGAAACTGTTCTGGCCCTGTTTCGCGAAAACCTAAATATCTCTTAAAATCCGACTCATATGACTGTTTCGTTTCTTCCATATGAAAGTAGATTCATCAGGGTTCAATTTCATAATTTATTCACTATTTAATTCTACTTATACTATTTTTAGTGATTTTTTAATCTCACATCACTGCTGCTGTCAGCATCTGTTACTAAGGCAAACAATGCTATTTCATAATTCCTCCATGACCCAACTAATCATCCATCATTCATATCACAAATTATGACCACCTTATCAAAATTAAGATTTTTAAGACTCATGAATAAGAGCTTTGGAACCAAATCCAACCAACCATATCGGCCATTTTCGCATGGCTAAAGTTTACAACCCAAATTTCAACAAAACAAAATAGCCTATACATGCCAAATGTTCTCCTAGATCGACTAAGAAGACAATACCAAAGATTGCTTGCCGGTGTGATGACTTCGATGACGGTTCCGAGCACACAAAAGAGACGAGTCCAAGAGACCTAAAATGGGTGACAAGAAAACACCGAGTGAGTATATAACTCAAGAAGTCATAAGCATTTCACAACCATCCTTTAACCAAATTATCACTAAACAAAACAATGAAAACGAGGCTAAGTACTCCATCCATACCGCTATACCATGGATTCCTTAGGCCTATCGGTTCGATCTCATACCAAGTCATACATTCACATTTCATATTCTATTTAATAGGATAATTGAGGCATTTCCATACATCATCTCATTTCCGCAACAATCATGCAATCAAATGAACTTTCATCTATTCCACGATACCTTATTTACGGGAATGCAATTTAAATCATCACATAGATTTAAAACTTACCAACTCAACCCCGAGCATGAACATAGCGCCTATTCGTCGTGAGCTCAAGGTACTTACCCTTTCCGCTGTCCATGATCAACTCGATAAGGTCACACCCTCCATATGAGTAACCGATCGAACATATATATATATTAAATTCGCACACGTAGTGCTTAATAATCGATCACGCACACTTAGTGCCATGTGATTTAAGCTCGCACACATAGTGCCGTATAATTTAAATTCGCACACTTAGTGCCATACTTTTCAAGCTTGCACACTTAGTGCCATACTTTTCAAGCTTGCACACTTAGTGCCATACTTTTCAAGCTTGCACACTTAGTGCCAATCTTGTCACCATGCCCATTTATTGCCCGCACACTTAGTGCCGAGACCAAACGCTCTACGATTTTACTACCTTTATACATTCAACAATGTCATCATTCCATACACATACATTTTCATTTAAATATCATCTCATTAAACACAATTGCATAGATATTATGATCATTTAAATCAATACCAAATATATGCTTAATGACTTACCTCGGATGTTGTCGAATGTCTTCAACGGCTATTCAATTACTTTTTCTTTCCCCTTGTCCAACTTCGATCCTCTAAGCTCTTGGGCTAATTCAAACAAATTTATCTTATTAAAGTCCCATCATGCTAGCTTATGGCTAAATACCCATATCAAATAAGCAATTTACCTTAACTCAGAACCCACATAGCCAAGTTACACATATAACCCTTATGACCTAATATGAATATCACCAAAATCTCTATGAATTAACCTTCAGCCTTCATAGCCTAATATATATAGCTTATCAAATAGACATTTATTCACTTTCCTTAACACATATTAATCAATTAGTCCATGCATTATCCTTGACACACTCGGTCATTAAAGCAATAACCTATTAACATCCAAGCATATTATACTAAAATTTCTTCTAAGGCCAATTCATGTACCATCCTTAATACTCATACAATTATTTTATTTTAAATAATTTACACACATCATTTACCCAACATCAATTAACTAGACACTTTAAGAATTTCTTCTTTGACTATACACACATTCGCAACTATCCATACACACACAAGCCGATTTTTCCCTATCACCCAAACCATCTACATGAACACTTAACTAACTCAAACTTCACCCATCCACAAATATTCATTACAACACAAAGACAACAATCATTTTCCTCGCTTTCTTCCATGGCCGATTACCCAATATTACCACACAACCAAGATTTTGACATGGCTAAGTAGGAAATTTTAGTAGCTAGCTTAAAGTATGCTAACCTCACAAGAACCAACATGAACTCACTTACCTTAATTCAAGCTCAAGGGTGACCAAACCTTCTCTTGCTTTCTTCTTCAATTTGGCCAAGCATGTTCAAAGATGAACACTTTTTTTTTGTTTTTCTATGTTCACTTCACGGCAAAATGGGGGAGACATCCACACACTTTTTTTGCTATCATCATTTTCCTTTTTTTTTTTTTCATTTCTTTATTTTCCTTCCATAATGCACTAGGCCAACATGTCTAGACATGTTTTCTTTGCCCATCATCATGTCATGGCCGGCCACTAACCTTAGGAAATGGGTTATTTGACATGCAACTCCACCTTTGTGTTAACATGCACTAATAAGCCATTTAAAATTAGCCTATCATATTTCACCATGTTTCACATTGATCCCTATTTAATAATTTCTCATAAAATTGGTAAAAATTAGAGAATGAAACTTCCACATATGCATGCACACACATAGTAAGCATAGAATATAACAATTAATTATTTTTATGACTCGGTTTAGTGGTCTCAAACCGCTTTTCGACTAGGGTCACTTTAGGGATGTCACAACTCTCCCCACTTAAGAAATTTTCGTCCCCAAAATCTTACCGATAAATAGGTTTGGGTATCGCTCTTTCATAGAGTTCTCGGTTCCCAAGTGGCTTCTTCAATTCCGTGTTTATGCCACAACACCTTCACTAATGGGATTTTCTTATTTCGCAACTCTTTTCTTCACGCATCGTAATGCGAACCGGCTCTTCTTCATAACTTAAATTAGGCTGAATCTCAATCTCGATGGAGTGATTACGCATGACGGTCGGATCTATATCGTCAAGCATCGAGACATGGAAAACGCTAGAATCTTTTCGAGCTCAAAGGTGGATTAATCGGTATGCGATCGGTCCGACTCGTTCGGATACTTCATACGGCGCGATAAACCTTGGACCCAATTTGCCCTTACAACCAAATCTAAGCACCTTCTTCCAGGGTGAAACTTTGAGAAATACATTGTCCCCAACCCGATATTCAATGTCTTTTCTTTTCAAATCCGATACGACTTTTGGCGATCCGGCGCTTTTCAAACTTTCACGAATTACTCGAACTTTCGCTTCGGCATCCTTAATCAAATCAACCTCAAGATTTTACTTTGACTAAGTTCACCAGAATAATGGGTACGGCATTTACGATCGTATAAAGCCTCGTAAGGTGCCATCTTAATACTTGATTGAAAGCTATTGTTGTGCGAATTCAACCAAAGGTAAATACCATTCCCATGAACCACTAAACTCAAGGGTGCAACATCTCAACATATCCTCGAGTATTTGAATTATCCGCTCGGATTGACCATTGGTTTGGGGGTGAAAAGCGATGTTAAAATGCAGCTTGGTACCCAAAGCCTCTTGCAATTTCTTCCAAAATCGCGATGTAAATCTTGGGTCTCTATCCGACACGATAGAAATAGGCACCCCATGCAATCGAACAATTTGGGAGATGTATAATTCTACCAATTTATCGAGCGAAAAAATCCGTATGGACAGGATAAAATGAGCGACTTGGTCACCTATCAACAATGACCCAAACCAAGTCTTTCTTATTCGAGTCAATGGTAACCCGCACACAAAGTCCATTGTTACTCGATCCCATTTCCATTCGGTATCATGATTGGTCAAGTAATCCCGATGGCACTTGATGTTCCGCTTTCACTTGTTGACATATCAAACACTTTGAAGCAAATTTAAATGTCCTGCTTCATAACAGCCACCAAAATTGACGTTTCAGGTTATTGTACATTTTAGTACTACCCCGGGTGGACTGACATTCGACTACTATGAGCCTCGTTCAAAATCATCGAAACAAGTTCCGAATTCCTTGGAATACATAATCGACCCTTGAATGTCAAGCAATCATTGTCATCAATCTGAAATTCCGATTCCTCATTCGAAACACATTCATCTCGTTTAGCGACCAATTCAGCGTCGACCTTCTGAGATTCAAATATTTGATGAATCAATGACGGTTTGGCCTCTAATTCAACTACTAGTACCTCATCGGGTGAAACAGATAGGTGAGCATCCATCACTCTCAAAGCAAACAGTGCTTTACGACTTAAAGCATCAACCACCACGCTGGCCTTTCCCTGGTGATAATCAATGACAAGTTCATAATCTTTCAACAACTCAAACCAACGTCTTTGTCGCAGATTTAGATCTCTTCGAGTCATCAAATATTTAAGACTTTTGTGGTCCGAATAAATATGACACCTTTCTCCAAACAAGTAATGTCGCCATATTTTCAAGGCGAACACTATGGCTGCTAGTTCAAGGTCATGGGTCGATAGTTTCTCTCATGTGGCTTTAGTTGTCTCGACGCATAAGCCACAACTCGACCTTCTTGCATCAACACACAACCTAACCCAAGCAAGGATGCGCCACCAGATATGACAAACTCTTTACCGGACTCATTGTATTAATCTTGGGGCCTCGCTTAAATGTGTTTTAGTCGATTGAAACTTTCTTGACAAAGATTCGACCACTCGAACTTAACATCTTTTGGAGTAGTTTCACATCGGTGCAACTATCATCGAAAAGCCCTTTACAAACAATGATAGTATCCGCAAGCCCCAAAAGCTCCTAACTTCGTAATATTCCTTGGTGGTTTCCAATCAACTATGGATGAAATTTGGTTCGGTCCACTCGACACCGGCGCGACACCACGCGCCCCAAAAAGCTAACCTCTCTCAACCAAAATTCACATTTATGAACTTTACGATAATCGCTTATCTCGTAAGATTTGCAACACTAGCCTCGTGTGTTCAAAGATGTTCGGCCATCTCTCGAATAGACCAAAATGTCATCGATAAATACAACTACGAACCGATCCAAGTATGGCCTGAAAATTCTATTCATTACATCCATAAATACCGTAGGGCATTAGTGAGCCCAAACGGCATCACTAAGAATTCAGAGTGACCGTATCTCATTCTAAAAGCGCTTTTGGGTATGTCCGATTCTCGGACCTCAACCGATAGTACCCCGACCTCAAATCTATCTTTGAAAACACTGAGGCTCCCTTTAATTGATCAAACAAATCGTCAATTCGTGGCAACGGATATTTTCTCTTTATCGTCACTTTATTCAACTGACGATAGTCGATGCACAATCTCATAGTTCCATCCTTCTTCTTCACAAACAATACTGGTGCGCCCCATGGAGAAAAACTCGGTCGTGTGAAACCTCTATCCGTCAATTCTTGCAATTGAACCTTCAATTCCTTTAATTCCGTTAATGCCATATGATACGGGGCTATTGAGATCGGCATAGTACCAGGTACAACTTCGATGACAAATTCCACTTCTCGAACCGATGGCAATCCCAGAACTCCTCGAAAAACATCCAATACTCACGCACCAATCGGTACCGATTCAAGTTTCCTTTCCGTCTCTTTGCTATCAAGCACATACGCAAGGTATGTTTCACACCCTTTTTACATGTTTCGAGCGGTCATTGAAGATATTATCACCGACGCCCTTTAAATAGGTAGACTCAACTCGGACTATCTCATTATTTGCACTCCTCAAATCAATGGTTTTCTTTTTGCGCTTCACCATCGCCTCATGTACGGTCACCAATCCATACCAAGAATGACATCAAATTCACAAATGGTAGAAGCATCGATCACCGGAAAACAGATTCTCGAATTATTAGGGGCATCTCTTGCACACTTTATCAATGAGTACGTAGCGACCCAAAGGGTTTGACACTCGATTACGAACTCAAGAGACTCAACAGTAGAGTCTTCTTTGATGCTAAGGTTTCACATACGTATGAATGAGTAGAGCCGTGGTCAATCAATGCAATCACACTAGTATCAAAGAGAGTGAAAGTACCAAAGTGATAATGTCGGGAGGATGCCTCCTCTCGCTGGATGGCATATGCTCTAGCAGAGCACGAGTCTCGGATCGAACCACCGTATCGAGGCCCTTCTCGATTACCACCCCTACCTCCCGAAATTCTCGGGGTCTACCTCTAGCCGTCGCTCCACTAGGTCTTGCACCTTGCATCTTATTTTTCTCATCCGCTCCGTGCAATCTCTAATGAAGTAGTCTTTCGAACCACATCCGTAATAAAGCTCATTTAGCGACTTACCTAACATTCACCCATGTGTCGCCTTCCACATTGGGGGCATTCGGCTTTTCTTGACGATTATTGCCCACACTAGCAATCAAGTAGCTCGTGAGTCCATCGATCGTCGTGCTCTAATGGAAACTCCCGCAATGTCCTTGACTTATTTGTGTCCTCCACGAACTTCTTTACAGCCAAAATGGAGCTTTACCCGTCGATCTCTTACGACGCCTTTAGCTTCAAATTCAGCCTTCTTCTTCTCCTTTCCAAGTTCTTCCGCCTTACAACGTGCTCGCTCAACTAGTGTTACAAATTCCTTTATCTCCAAAATACCCACCAGCAGACTTTAAATCTTCATTCAATCCTTCTTCAAATCTTTTGCACATAGCAACCTCATCAGCCACACACTCTCGAGTATACCGACTAAGTCTTACGAACTCATGTTCGTATTCAGATACTATCATACGGCCTTGCTTGAGTTCCAAGAATTCCTTGCGCTTTTGATCGATGAACCGTTGACTAATATATTTCTTTCAAACTCGATTGAAAGAAATCCCAAGTAACTTGTTCCTTTGGGACTATGGAAATCAAGGTCCTCCACCAATAATAGGCTGAGTCTCACAACAAGGATATAGCACACTTAAGACATTCTTCGGTGTGCATGACAGTTCATCAAACACCGAATGGTATTATCGTGGCGAACTTCGGCCCTTTCGGCATCGTCAAGAACTATGGCCTTGAACTCCTCGGCCCGTGCTTCCTAATCAAGTCCACAGTGGTTTACTCAGCCTCACAGGATCAATGAATCGATGGCATTACGGGCTCTTGGGGTGGGGTATTTAAATTCGGAATGGTTGGACAATAGGATTGGTTCGGGCATATTATGCGACCCACTCATTCATCATGGTGAAGAAGGCTTGTTTCTCCCTTCACCTTGATTATCCGCAGATGACCGAGGCTCAACAGTGGTGTCCCTTGCGCAGAGAAGCCGCTACACTTTCAACGCCATCCGCTAAGGGTCTCTACCCCCGGGTTCCATTTGCTAACCAAAACAAAATTTCAACCGTCCAAGTCATCACATTATTAAGCACTAACAATTTGGCATGTATAGCTAAACTCACACGCTTATGGTAGTCCTAGAACCGACTAAACCATAGCTCGATACCAATAAAATGTAACACCCGTGCACCGATATCGTCACGAGTCGGACACGAGGGGTTCACAGACTAAATTCACTTGTCACACGCACCATTTTAACGCTTCCGGACAAGCTGGCTGACTGCATCACTGTTACCTTAAAAATCATATCTCGAGTTCCAGAACTCGAAAACCAGTTCTAAAAATTTTCCCCGAATTTAGACTCATATATCCATCCATGGATTTATTTCTAGAATTTTTGGTTGAGCCAATTAGTGCAGTTTATTAGTTAAAGTCACCCCTGTTTCAGGGTTCGACTACACTGACCTTTGCGCATTATGTCTTGGATATCTTTCTGTACAGGGCTCCAACCCTTATGTCGTTTATTTCTAAAGAAACTAGACTCACAAAGAAATCTGTATATATAGAGAATGAATTCTAATTCTCTCTGGTTAATTTATAGTGAATTTTCAAAGTCGGAACAGGGGATCCAGAAACCGTTCTGGCCCTGTTTCGCAAAAACCTGAATATCTCTTAAAATCCGACTCATATGACCGTTTCGTTTCTTCCATATGAAAGTAGATTCATCAGGGTTCAATTTCATAATTTATTCACTATTTAATTCTACTTCTACTATTTTTAGTGATTTTTCAATCTCACATCACTGCTGCTGTCAGCATCTGTTACTAAGGCAAACAATGCCTATTTCATAATTCCTCCATGACCCAACTAATCATCCATCATTCATATCACAAATTATGACCACCTTATCAAAATTAAGATTTTTAAGACTCATGAATAAGTGTTTTGGAACCAAATCCAACCAACCATATGGGCCATTTTGCATGGCTAAAGTTTACAACCCAAATTTCAACAAAACAAAATAGCCTATACATGCCAAATGTTCTCCTAGATCGACTAAGAAGACAATACCAAAGATTGCTTGCGGTGTGATGGCTTCATGACGGTTCCGAGCACACAAAAAGAGACGAGTCCAAGAGACCTAAAATGGGTGACAAGAAAACACCGAGTGAGTATATAACTCAGTAAGTCATAAGCATTTCACAACCATCCTTTAACCAAATTATCACTAAACAAAACAATGAAAACGAGGCTAAGTACTCCATCCATACCGCTATACCATGGATTCCTTAGGCCTATCGGTTCGATCACATACCAAGTCATACATTCACATTTCATATTCTATTTAATAGGATAATTGAGGCATTTCCATACATCATCTCATTTCCGCAACAATCATGCAATCAAATGAACTTTCATCTATTCCACGATACCTTATTTACAGGAATGCAATTTAAATCATCACATAGATTTAAAACTTACCAACTCAACCCCGAGCATGAACATAGCGCCTATTCGCCGTGAGCTCAAGGTACTTACCCTTTCCGCTGTCCATGATCAACTCGATAAGGTCACACCCTCCATATGAGTAACCGATCGAACATATATATATATTAAATTCGCACACGTAGTGCTTAATAATCGATCACGCACACTTAGTGCCATGTGATTTAAGCTCGCACACATAGTGCCGTATAATTTAAATTCGCACACTTAGTGCCATACTTTTCAAGCTTGCACACTTAGTGCCATACTTTTCAAGCTTGCACACTTAGTGCCAATCTTGTCACCATGCCCATTTATTGCCCGCACACTTAGTGCCGAGACCAAACGCCTCTCGCATTTTACTACCTTTATACATTCAACAATGTCATCATTCCATACACATACATTTTCATTTATATATCATCTCATTAAACACAATTGCATAGATATTATGATCATTTAAATCAATACCAAATATATGCTTAATGACTTACCTCGGATGTTGTCGAATGTCTTCAACGGCTATTCAATTACTTTTTCTTTCCCCTTGTCCAACTTCGATCCTCTAAGCTCTTGGGCTAATTCAAACAAATTTATCTTATTAAAGTCCCATCATGCTAGCTTATGGCTGAATACCCATATCAAATAAGCAATTTACCTTAACTCAGAACCCACATAGCCAAGTTACACATATAACCCTTATGACCTAATATGAATATCACCAAAATCTCTATGACTTAACCTTCAGCCTTCATAGCCGAATATATATATAGCTTATCAAATAGACATTTATTCACTTTCCCTTAACACATATTAATCCATTAGTCCATGCATTATCCCTTGACACACTCGGTCATTAAAGCAATAACCTATTAACATCCAAGCATATTATACTAAAATTTCTTCTAAGGTCAATTCATGTACCATCCTTAATACTCATACAATTATTTTATTTTAAATAATTTACACACATCATTTACCCAACATCAATTAACTAGACACTTTAAGAATTTCTTCTTTGACTATACACACATTCTAAGAACTAACCATACACACACAAGCCGATTTTTCCCTATCACCCAAACCATCTACATGAACACTTAACTAACTCAAACTTCACCCATCCACAAATATTCATTACAACACAAAGACAACAATCATTTTCCTCAATTTCTTCCATGGCCGATTACCCAATATTACCACACAACCAAGATTTTGACATGGCTAAGTAGGAAATTTTAGTAGCTAGCTTAAAGTATGCTAACCTTTCAAGAACCAACATGAACTCACTTACCTTAATTCAAGCTCAAGGGTGACCAAACCTTCTCTTGCTTTCTTCTTCAATTTGGCCAAGCATGTTCAAAGATGAACACTTTTTTTTGTTTTTCTATGTTCACTTCACGGCAAAATGGGGGGGGGGGGGAGACATCCACACACTTTTTTTTGCTATCATCATTTTCCTTTTTTTTTTTTCATTTCTTTATTTTCCTTCCATAATGCACTAGGCCAACATGTCTAGACATGTTTTCTTTGCCCATCATCATGTCATGGCCGGGAGCTATCGGACTCGGGAGTGTCCAAGTCGAAGTCATCCACACTATCAAAGCCCTTGTGGTACTCTTTTAGTTGAACTCTGCTAATGGCATGTATAGGACTGCCCTTGTGTTATTAGTCAAGTACTTTGGTGTTGTATATATTTGGATAGCCATGCAAAAATGGCTTATATATTTTGAGCATAGTGTTATAATCATTTTGTATGTATATGGTTATTGAGAGGTGTAGATATGCTTGGCAATGATTGGGCATTGGAATGGTTAATCATGATCATATTTTGTGCTATATATGCTAAAGGGCTAGTTGAATCATGGAAACTATGAAATAGGTGAAGTCTAGCTTAAAGGCAGATGCTAACAGCAGCAGTGATGTAAATTTTAAAAATCACTAAAAATAGTAGGAATGGAATTAAATAGTGAATAAATTATGTAATCGAACTTTGATGAATGTACTTTCATATGGACGAAACGAAATTATCATATGAGTCGTATTTTAAGAGATATTTAAGTTTTCATGGAATAGGGCCAGAGCGATTTCTGGATCCCTTGATCTGAATTTGGAAATTCACTATAAATTAACCAGAGATAATTAAAGTCATTCCATATATGTATAAATTCCTTTTTGAGTCTAGTTTCCTCAGAAACAAACGGCATAAGTATTGAAGCCCTGTACAGGGAGATATATAAGTCGTAATGCATGAAGGTCAGAGCAGTCAAACCCTAAAATAGGGGAGAATTTAACTAATAAACTGTACTAATTGAACCGACCAAAAATTCTAGAAAAAAAATTGTAGATGGACTTATAGGTCTAGTTTCAGAAAAAATTTACGGAACTGGTTTTCCAGTTTTGGAACTAGATTTATGATTTTTAAGGTGATAGTGATGTAGTTAGCCAGCTTGT
Organism: Gossypium arboreum; assembly: GCF_025698485.1. Taxonomy (NCBI): domain Eukaryota; kingdom Viridiplantae; phylum Streptophyta; class Magnoliopsida; order Malvales; family Malvaceae; genus Gossypium; species Gossypium arboreum. The sequence goes on along the minus strand of NC_069071.1, from coordinate 52,803,016 downwards.
CTGGAAATTTTAAATGAACTGTGTTTTACAATGAAATAAGTCTGTTAACACCTCGTGTTCGACTCAAAAGAACGGTCTCGAGCAACGTATGCTACAATTTTATTGGTATCAGAGTTACAGTTTAGTCGATTCTAGGACTACCGTAATACATTTGGGTCTAGCTATACATGCCATTATGTGATTATTTGATAGTGTGGTGATTTCTGACAATTGAAAATGTGTTTATTTATAGTAATGGATTCCGATCCCAACTGAGTGGTAGTTGATGATCTTGAGAGTGTAGCGCCTGCTCCCGCGCAAGGGACAGCGCCGGCGGACTCTCAACCTATTGCTAGTAATCTGAACGATGAAGCTAGACAAGCTTTTTATAGCGTGATGAATGATTGGTTCAACCAATACATTCGAACTAATACGGCTGTTCCACAACCCCCATTCCCGACTAGTACAACCCCTGCACCTGCAATGCCTCCGGTCACTGGCCAAATAAAGTCAAATAAGCCCCAGCTGATGTAATCCAAAACACGGCTATCAATTTAAAGCTACGGACAACGACGACGCCGAGCAAGCTGAATTTTGGTTGGATAACACTATTCGAGTACTTGATGAACTATCTTGCACACCCGATGAATGCTTAAAGTGTACTATCTCGTTGCTACGTGATTCTACCTACTATTGGTGGAATATGTTGATTTCTGTTGTGCCCAGAGAGCAAGTAACTTGGGAGTTTTTCCAAACCGAGTTCCGAAAGAAGTATATCAGTCAGAGATTCATTGACCAAAAACGGAAGGAATTTCTTGAGCTTAAACAAGGTTCCATGTAGATTATCGACTATGAACGAAAATTTGTGAGGCTTAGCCGGTACGCACGAGAATGCATTTCTTCAGAAGCTGTGATGTGTAAACGTTTTGAAGATGGACTGAATGATGATATAAAGCTGTATGTTGGCATTTTAGAAATTCGAGAATTTGTGGTACTTGTCAAGCGAGCTTGTAAAGCCGAGGAGCTCAGTAAGGAGAAAAGGAAAGCTGATATGGGAGCAAAGGAGTTTCGTAAGAGATCTTCGGGAAAGCCCTTCCAATACCATCGAAGAAATTTAGAGATGACTTAGGCGGTCTAGAGACACTTCGGTTTTTCTAGACGAGATCGTGACCGACCCACGTGAGTACACGAGTCACTTGATCGTCGTTGTTGGAAACAATCGTCGAGATAGAACGGAGTGCCGATTGTGGTAAATGGAATTCGGGAGTTGTAGATTCCATGACCGCCTCGTTATAAATGCGATCACCGACCATTTTATCAAGGATTGCCCGAGACCGTCTCGAACAAAATGTAAATCGAGTGGGAAACCAGTGCTACTATCTCGGGGTAGACCGTCTAGAAACACGGGCAATGCTAGTGGCGGTCAAAGAGGATCTAGAGATGCTACAACCAGATCTGAGGCTCGTGCGCCTGCTAGGGCTTATGCTATACGTACACTCAAGGATGCTTCTTCGCCTGATGTTATTACCGGTACTTTCACTCTCTTTGATACTAATGTGATTGCTTTGATTGAACCTGGTTCTACTCATTCTTATATATGTTAAACCTTAACAACCAGTAAGACTTTACCTGTTGAGTCTACTGAGTTCGTAATTCGGGTGTCAAATCCCTTGGGTCGTTATGTGCTTGTCAACAAAGTGTGTAAGAAATGTCCCTTAGAAATCAGAGCTTACTACTTTCCGGCCAATTTGATGCTTTTTCCATTTGATGAATTTGATGTTATCCTCGGTATGGATTGCCTAACCGTTCACGATGCAGTTGTAAATTGCAAAAGAAAAACTATCGATTTGAGGTGTGCAAATAATGAGATGATTCGAGTTGAGTCTACTGACTTGAATGGGTCACCAGCTGTAATATCATCGATGTTGGCTCAGAAATATGTAAGAAAGGGGTGCGAAGCATACCTTGCGTATGTACTTGATGACAAAGAGTTAGAAAAGAAGCCTGAATCTGTGCCGGTGTTTTGTGAATATCTGGATGTTTTTCCCGAATAATTACCGGGTTTACCCCTGTTCGGGAGGTAGAGTTTGGTATTGAGCTTGTACACGGACTACACCGATTTCGATAGCTCCGTGATCGTATGGCACCAACAGAATTAAAGGAATTGAAAGCTCAGTTGAAGAGTTGACGGATAGAGGTTTCGCTCGACCAAGTTTCTCACCTTGGGGTGCACCAGTATTGTTTGTGAAAAAGAAGGACAGAACCATGAGGTTGTGCATCGACTATCGTCAGCTGAATAAGGTGACAATAAAGAATAAATACCCGATACCACGCATTGACGATTTGTTTGATCAACTAAAGGGAGCCTCAGTGTTTTCAAAGATAGATTTGAGATCGGGTTATTATCAGTTGCGAATTCGAGATTCGGATATACCCAAAACAGCTTTCAAGATGAGATACGGTCACTACGAGTTCTTAGTGATGCCGTTTGGGCTCACTAATGCCCCTGCGGTATTTATGGATCTGATGAATCGGGTCTTCAGACAGTATCTGGACCAGTTTGTAGTTGTGTTTATTGATGACATCTTGGTCTACTTAAGAGATGAAACCGAGCATGCTGAGCACCTGAGATTAGTGTTGCAGATTTTACGAGATAAGCAGTTATATGCTAAGTTCAGTAAGTGTGAGTTCTGGTTAAGAGAGGTGAGCTTCTTGGGTCATGTGGTATCTGCATCGGGTATTCGAGTTGATCCAAGCAAAATTTCAGCCATACTTAACTAGAAGCCTCCGAGAAATATTACTGAGGTTCGGAGCTTTTTGGGACTTACCGGTTACTACCGACGGTTTGTAAAAGGTTTCTCGATGATAGCCACACCAATGACGAAACTACTTCAGAAAGATGTTAAGTTTTAATGGACAGAAAAGTGTCAGAAAAGTTTCGATCAATTGAAAACTCATTTGACGGAAGCTCTAGTACTAGTGCAGCCCGAATCAGGCAAGGAGTTCGTCATTTACAGTGATGCATCCTTACTTGGGTTGGGTTGTGTATTGATGCAAAAAGGTCGAGTTGTAGCTTATGCGTCGAGGCAACTGAAGCCAAATGAGAAAAATTATCCAACCCATGATCTCGAACTGGCTGCCATCGTATTCTCTTTGAAATATGGCGACATTACTTATTTGGTGAGAAGTGCCATGTATATTCGGATCACAAAAGTCTCAAATATTTGATGACTCAAAGAGACTTGAATCTGCGACAAAGACATTGGCTCGAGTTGTTGAAAGATTATGAGCTTGTCATTGACTATCACCTGGGAAAGGCTAATGTGGTTGCGGATGCCTTAAGTCGTAAATCACTGTTTGCTTTACGAGCGATGAGTGTACACTTGTCCGTTCTATCCGACAATGTGTTAGTAGCAGAACTAAAGGCTAGACCATTGTTGATTCATCAAATTCGTGAAGCTTAGAAAGTCAATGATGAATTAGTTGCAAAATGGGCTGAACGTGTTTCGAATATGGAATCAGAGTTTCAAATTGATGATAACGATTTTTTGAGGTTCAGAAGTCGTTTGTGTGTTCCAAGAAATTCAGAACTTATTTCGACGATCCTGAACGAAGCTCATTGTAGCCGAATGTCAATTCACCTAGGGAGTACGAAAATGTACAACGATCTGAGACGTTAGTTTTGGTGGCATGGTATGAAACGAGACATTTCCGATTTTGTTTCGAAGTGTTTAATATGCCAACAAGTGAAAGCGGAACATCAAGTGCCTCTGAGTTTACTTCAAATGATCATGATACCGAATGGAAATGGGAACGAATCACGATGGATTTTGTATCCGGGTTACCATTGTCATGAGTAAGAAAGATGCGATTTGGGTTGTTGTTGATAGACCGACTAAGTAGTCTCATTTTATTCCCTGCACGCACGGATTATTCAATTGGATAAACTAGCTGAATTGTATGTTTCTCGATTGTGAGATTACACGGGTACCCATTTCTATTGTGTCAGATAGAGATCCGAGATTCACCTCGCGATTTTGGAAGAAATTGCAAGAAGCTTTGGGTACCAAGTTGCACTTTAGCACCGCTTTTCATCCCCAAACTGATGGTCAATCCGAGCGGATAATTCAGATACTCGAGGATATGTTAAGATGTTGCATCCTTGAGTTTAGTGGTTCATGGGAACGGTATTTACCTTTGATTGAATTCGCTTACAATAATAGTTTTCAATCAAGTATTAAGATGGCACCTTACGAGGTTTTGTACGGTCGTAAATGCCGTACACCATTGTTTTAGACCGAGCTCTGTGAAAGTAAGATTTTTGGAGTTGATTTGATTAAAGATGCTGAGCAGAAAGTAAGAATAATTCGTGAAAGTCTAAAGGCGACATCCGATCATCAGAAGTCGTATGCGGATTTAAAACGAAGAGATATTGAGTATCAGGTAGGAGACAAAGTGTTTCTTAAGGTTTCACCTTGGAAAAAGATACTCAGATTTGGCCGTAAGGGCAAACTGAGTCCGAGATTCATTAGGCCGTATGAAATCTCCGACCGAGTTGGTCCAGTTGCATATAGGTTGCTTTTACCCCCTGAACTTGAAAGGATTCACAACGTTTTTCATGTTTCGTTGCTTCAACGTTACAGATCTGATCCTTCGCACATAATTGTCCATCAGAGGTTGAAATTCAATCTGACTTGAGTTATGAAGAAGAACCGATTCGTATCCTAGCTCGTGAAGTGAAAGAGTTGCGAAACAAAAGGGTTCCGTTAGTAAAGTGTTATGGCTCAAACACGGAATCGAAGAAGCTACTTAGGAAACCGAGAACTCTATGAGAGAACGATACCCAAACCTATTTACCGGTAAGATTTTCGGGGACGAAAATTTCTTAAGTGGGGGAGAGTTGTGACAGCCCTAATGTGACCCTAGTCGGGAAGTGGTTTCGGGACCACAAAACCGAGTCATACAAATAATTAACTATCATATTTGATGCTTATTATATGTATATATACATGTGTAAAAATTTCATATTTGAATTTTGTTAATTGTAGGTGAATTTTAGTAAATAGGACTTATGTGAGAAAATTTAGAAATGTGCTAGGCAAATGTAAAGTGGCCTAGTAATGCATGCTATAGAAATGATAGGTTTACATGTCAAATTGCCCAAAATTTGAGCTAGTGGCCGGCCATGCTATGGGTCATAGCATATTTTAAGCATGGTGTGTTAATGTTTCATGTTGGAAAGAATAAAATAAAAGAGTTAGTAATAAAATAAGGGGATGAAGGGTGATGAAAACAAAGAAAAGAAAAAAAATGTTCATCCTTTAACATCTTTGGCCGAAAATTCTAAGGAGAAAGGAAGAAGAAAGGTTGAAGAGGTTCGGCCATGTATGTAACTAGGCTAAGGTATGTTTGATGTTGCTCCATGAGATTCATGTATATTTTTAGTTGTTAGCTTGAGTTCTACCTAGCCCATGGTTTAAATCTTTGCTATGTGAGGGAGATGATACTCGGCCATGGGTGTTGTCTTCTTGGTTGGTGTTTGATGTTGTGTTGATGAGGTATGAAGATGATAGAGTGTGTGTGAGAATTTGAAAAAGGTAGGTCTTAGCAACTTCATGAAGCATTCGGCCATGGTAGGAAGTAGAAGAGAAATATAGTTGTTGTTCATGTTAGATGAAGTAGAGAAGTTGTGTGCTAAGGCCGAATGTGATATTGAGTAATGTATGTGTTTTGAATTGATGGAATGGAGAGGATTCTTTAATTTTTGTTATGAATAATTATATGTTAAATTAAGGGTTGCTAAGTTAGCTATTAAGGTGAAGTGCAAATGTTAGTATTTGATTACTAGTGTATATATGTGTTTTAGCCGAACTTTGAACTTGAAACAAAATGGTAATTAGTCAATACAAGTGACCATATTTGTAGAATGTATTAAGTGTACAATCGGCCTCACCATAGACATGCATATTCGGCCACATGAATGAATACATAGATTGATGTTGTACGTTCGGCTATAGGTAAGCATATTGATGGCTTTATCTTGACTTAGAAAATTGGCTAAAGGAGAATATTGGCTAGTAGGTTGAATTTGATTCATGATTTCATACATATATGACTCTAATGCCTAATATACATGGGCTAAGTACCTTGAATTTCTCCTTGATGTTCAAAATGATTAAATCAATTTATTTGTTAAATTAAGCTCAAGAGCAAAGGGGAACTAAATCCGACAAAGGAAAGGAAAAGGTGATCGAATAGACGTTGAAATCGTTCGACAACATTCGAGGTAAGTTTTCGAGTAATGGAACTTAGATTATGATTCGATTAGGTCATGACATATAAGTATGACAAATAAATGGTGATATAATGATTCTACTTGAATTATATATTGAGGTGATTAGTTTATACCTATGACGGGTAGCCGAATGTGTATAGAGGCCATGTTATAAAGCCAATCAAAATCGTGCTCTTTGTATGTGGCTATTAAGCCAAAATTAGTAAGTGTGATAAGTGTCTTGTGTTTGAGCTTTGGTAATGAAAATGAAATATGGATGTGTCATGATTTATTGATATATGTGCATGGTTATTCGAATGATATCTAGGCTAAGTCCCGAAGGCTTTTATGCTAGTGACTATATCCGGACTAAGATCCAAAGGCATTTGTGCGAAGTTGCTATATCCTGCTAAGACCAAGGCATTTGTGCTAGCGACTATATCCGGCTAAGTCCCAAGGCATTTATGCTAGTGACCATATCCGGCTAAGACCAAGGCCTTGTGCGAGTGGTTATATCCGGCTAAATCCCGAAGATACTTGAGTTTGGGAATGAGCGATCTTGCTGTAATAATTTCAATTAATACGCTCGTAAAATCCCAACGATGAGGTAAGTTTCGTATATGCATTGGAATAATTGATTCTTTCTAAATAGTGTTCGCTCAATCGATTAACAAGCTTCCGGCTTTTAGTCAACTTGATTCCTTATGTACGAATATAAGGGTTGGAAATGTGAAGTAGGTATGATTGTGAGAATATGTGTATATGAAATTATTCGTTTAGTCATATGAATGCTATATTTTAGTTGTGCATGATTTCCTTACTCAAAACTTACTAAGCATTAAATGCTTATTCCGTTTCTTTGATTCTTTGTTTTATAGATTTTGGTTCATCAGCTATCGGACTCGGGAGTGTCCAAGTCGAAGTCATCCACACTATCAAAGCCCTTGTAGTACTCTTTTAGTTGAACTCTGCTAATGGCATGTATAGGACTGCCCTTGTGTTATTAGTCAAGTACTTTGGTGTTGTATATATTTGGATAGCCATGCAAAAATGGCTTATATATTTTGAGCATAGTGTTATAATCATTTTGTATGTATATGGTTATTGAGAGGTGTGGATATGCTTGGCAATGATTGGCCATTGGAATGGTTAATCATGATCATATTTTGTGCTATATATGCTAAAGGGCTAGTTGAATCATGGAAACTATGAAATAGGTAAAGTCTACCTTAAAGGCGAGATGCTGACAAAGCAGAGTGATATAAATTTGAAAAATCACTAAAATAGTAGGAATGGAATTAAATAGTGAATAAATTATTTAATCGAACCTTGATGAATATACTTTCATATGGAAGAAACGAAACGATCATATGAGTCGTATTTTAAGAGATATTTAAGTTTTCATGGAACAGGGCCAGAGCGATTTCTGGATCCCCTGATCTGACTTTGGAAATTCACTATAAATTAAACAGAGATAATTAGAAGTCATTCCATATATGTATAGATTCCTTTCTGAGTCTAGTTTCCTCAGAAACAAACGGTATAAGTATTGAAGCCCTGTACAGGGAGATATATAAGTCGTAATCCATGAAGATCAGAGCAGTCGAACCCTGAAACAGGGGAGACTTTAACTAATAAAATGTACTAATTAGCCCGACCAAAAATTATAGAAAAAAAATTGTAGATGGACTTATGGGTCTAGTTTCAGAAAAAATTTACGAAACTGGTTTTCGAGTTTTGGAACTCGAGTTACGATTTTTAAGGTGACAGTGACGCAGTTAGCCAGCTTGTCTGGAAATTTTAAATGAACTGTGTTTTACAATGAAATAAGTCTGTTAACACCTCGTGTTCGACTCCGGCAACGGTCTCGGGCACGGGGCGTTACACTTACTGGATACTAAGTTCATACATTTATAAGAATGTGTCGATCCTAGATCTATCAATGCAATTACAATATTATCATAGAGAGTGAGAGTACCAGTAATAACAATTGGAGATGAAGTTTCTTCACGAGCATGAATAGCATAAGCTCTGGCAGGTGCTCGAGCTTCAGATCTAATAGTGGTGTCTTTAGTCATTCTCTGAGTAGCACTCACATTACCTGTTTTTCTAGGTCGTCTACCTCGAGCTGTATTGCCACTTGGCTTCGTATTTTGCACAATCTCTTACTCTACAGACTCAGGACATTCACGGATAAAATGATCTAAAGATCCACATTTGAAACAAGCCCGATTGTACAATCTACAATTCCCAGGATGTCTTTTACTGCAATGCTTACACTTAGGTTGATTAGGCCTGATGTTACCAACACTAGCTACTGAGGTAGCTTTCGAACTCACTAGTGGTCTGTCTCGATCACATCTAGAATAACCCGCCCTTTGAATGGCTAAAATCGTCTTGGAATTTATTTGATTCAGATTGAAATGACTTATTCGATGATCTTTTTCGCACCTCTATAGCTTCCGAATATGCCTTTCTTTTCTCTTTACTTATTTCTTCAACTTTACATGCTCTTTCAACAAGCAGCACCATCTCTTTTATTTCCAAAACCCTGACTAACAAGCGGATACATTCATTTCGTAACAGACATATGACCCTGTTTCAGCTCAGGAAACTCTTTCCATTTTTGGTCTATGAATCATTCACTGATGTATTTCTTTTGGAATTCAATTTGGAAGAAATCCCAAGTGATTCGTTAAAACCCAAAACATAAAAGTAAATGAAAACTAATTAAATTATAAGAAGAAAATCAAGTTTGCAGTACGTGTGGCCACTCCAAATCCCTCACAGCTCCAAGTCCACTATGGTTGGGGTTTACCTGCATGGATAAAATTAAGGGGTGAGTTTGGGAAAATCAGCATGTAAATTAACCCAACCATAGTCCAGATCAATTCAAACCACAGAAACAGATTAAGTTGGGCCTTAGCCCTATACAGAATTCAGAATGAAGCCCATAGGCCCATAACAGAAACATAACAGATATATCAAGCATGCAGAAAACCCAACCCATATCCATCCATATACACCCCCGTCCCAACCTTACACCATGTGGGGAGACTACTCGACCCACCCATCCATCTACACGTCACAAGTATGCAGCATGGCTGCCAGAACAGATACTGTGACAGAGTCACCAGATATAGATAATTGTGGCAGGGCCACCAGAAATAGATATTTGTAGCAGAGCCACCAGAAACAGATATTTGTGGCAGAGCCTCCAGAATGCTTCCTCCATCATTATAACCCATATCCTATGCAAAAAATAAACATATCATGGCATACAACAAACAGAATCAAAATATCATGCATTTCAGTCAAAATCAACCCTAGGGGTATAAGAGTCATTTTGCACCTAGGGGTATAATGGTAATTTTCATACTTAGTGTGTTTTAGTAAATTTACCCATTTTAGGGTTTACATACATATTACAGCCATTAACGCATCTACAGAAACACTTACTGAGCGTTTTTACCGAATTGGGCCTATTGGCCCATTTACCCGTTTTCGGCCCATTAAGCCTAAATATACCGAAGTGCATGAAATTGCACACTCTGCAATCATATCACTTGAGATTACAAATATTAACAACCAAACCATCTCACGAACGCTCACACACTCGCAAGTCCACAAAATAACTACTTTTCAGCATTTCGGCTTTTCGGCTTTCGCCGATCTAGTCTATGAGTGAGTGTCGTTTACACACCTGCTTGCGATGAAATGCTGACGAGTTCCACTCACACCAGTTGCCTATGGTCAGTTACCAATACGTTAACTATGAATCCATAACAACTTGTATACAAAACTCCTTACCCAAAAGATAGCCATCAACACTTAAGGCACTAGAGATCCTACCTTTTTCCGAATCTAGCGACTAGGTTTAGATCCAGTCGTTCCACTTGTCCAAGCCTCCGATTAGCAGCCTCTAGATCACACTATCATCACAATAAAACAATTGTCACAACCTTAAGAGCCATAGGGCCCAATCGACAGCCTCTCTAAGCCTTTAGGGGTTTCGGCTTCTCTAAAACCCGAAATAAAGAATATATTCAAAAACTTACCATCGGTTCCTTCAGGCAACAATTCCACTTTAGTTCCTATTCGATTCTGATGCAGATCTAACCCCTCGAATGTTAGTAGAAAACAAATATTTAAAGGTCAAAAGATTCGGCTATGTCCCAATGACTATGGGGTTTTCGGCTTTTCGAAATAGTGAAGAGAAAGATGAAATATGAGGGTTTTGCAGTGGTTTTGTCGAAAGGACTTTAGGGTTCAAAGAATGAGAGAATCGGCCAAAAAGATGAAGAAGAATCAGAGGGTTTGGCTAGGAGAAATTGGCACAGAAAAAAATAGGCTTTCGGGATTTCGGCTTTTATGTCAATCGGCTATACGGCTTAGAAACAAATGGTAAGGAAGTAGAGTTGAGTAGAATGGTAGAAAGATTTGGCTATAGAGGAGAAGAAGAAGAAGAGAAAACAGATGAAAAGAGAAGAAAAGAATAAGAGAAAAGACTTGTCAGAAACGGTACCCCCTACCCCAAAAAGAAAAAAGAAAAAAATAAATCCTAAAGGCCAAAGATATATGGCACTTATTAGCTATGGCCTAATGAGCGTATATCGGCATAGGAATTCTTCCTAAATTCCAATTCCCCGAATTGCTCTTTGATTTTTGGCCAACTTCTATGTTTGAATTTCATTCAAACTCCTAACCGATCAGCCCACCGCTCGCACCGGTTCAGCATGCTGCCACTGACCTGTTTAAAAATAAAACAGAATTTACCCTCCCCTGGAATCGAACTCATAACCTCCCGGTAGGCCTAGCACGTTGTTGCCATAGACTCGAACCCCTAACCACATGCACAGTCTTAACACCTCCTTGCCACTTGACCACGTGCCTCTTTTGTGTCACCTTCCTCCCGAGATATTTATAAGGCCTCCTTGCGGCAATCCATGGTTGTAAAAAAACAACCATTTGCGCACGTCGTGCCTTGAACCAAGGCACCTCCCACGCTCTCTTAACGTCCTTAGCCACTGGGCCAGATGCCTGCTTGTGCTAAAACTCAGCCCAAACTATTCATAAAGCCTATTGCCCAGATTCCCTTAAGAGGCAAAATTTAAGAATTTTGCTAAAGCTATGGGCCGAGCCCTGAACCTTTTTCCCACACCATAACCTTTCGTACTTTATTTAATTGCTACACTAAACATACGTAATAATAATATAAATAATGACAACAATAACATTCAAATTATTCGGTCCGTCTTCTTCTCGAACCCAGACTCAAGGCCCATTACTTCCAGGTCTAAAAATCGAGGCATTACAGTTCTACTCCCCTTAAAGAAATTTCGTCCTCGAAATTTCAAACTACCGACTAACCGTATTACTCAAGACAACCCACTATGCTTCTGCTGCGCACTCTGAAAAAAATAATTCTTAGTATGACCCCGAACATCTAATTACCAAAGTAAAGAAACATTTATCAAGCACGCATACAATTCGTAACACATACCTAAATAGAATAAACTTGGCAATCCTGAGCTCGATGCTCCTTGGACCCACATCTAAAGCATGCTCCTGTCTTCCTATGGCATTCACCCGGATGACGCCCGTTGCAATTCTTACAGGTTGGAAAGTTTGGTCGTGCCTTAACATGTTTCACAGAACGAGGCTTGGTCTTCTGAGAACTAGAATCCTTCCTCTTCTTACACTCTAAGCACCCTGCTTGAAGCATTTCCCTAATTTCCTTAACCTTGGTCTCCAATACTTCTTCTACCACTTTCCTTACTAACTCGGCTAGTGCCTCAGTCCCAATCTCTGAGTTACCGCTACCCGAAGTTGGCAGACTTTGCTTATCCTCAGTATCCATATCAACACTCTACATTATCAGCATGCATAACAATAACTACCAAGATCTCAATTCAAAAATTATAATACTTATTCATATGTTTTATGCAGAGATAGTATTTTAAAGCTTCTATTTTCACAGAATCATAGCCTAGCTATAGTCTCATGTATTCTAGGGTTTTTAGTATTATCCTAGCTATAATGTCATGATATGGTCTCAGTTCTATCTATAGTAATATCTTAATACAGTGTAGTATGAGTGACAGGAATACTTACAGACTTGGTACTGGAGATTCGGTGTGCCACCTCTTCGGTTGTCAATTTTCAAAAACCCAAAAAAACTTAAATCATTTCTAGATTGAACCTTAAGACATGCATACCTTGTAAAATATCTTTGGAAAGAACTTTCCAAAACCATTTCCAAAAGTACCCTTCTTAGGCCTAATTTTTACGAAAAGATTTTCGAACCCGATCCACAGCTGAGTTGTTACAACCGGGCTTTGATACCACTAAATGTAACACCCTAAACCCGGCCCAGATGTTACGACCGAATCCAGCGTGTCACATTGAAGCATTATTGAAAAAATCACGTTTTATCTAAAATCTTTCTTAGCATTTAGAGAGTATTTTCATTATAGGTTAAAGTGAATGGAAGCTGAGCACCAGGTAGGAAACCGAAAAAGAGGAGGTGAGTCCATCGGACTACTTAAGTACCAAGCTCCCTTCGGATCCAATCCTAGATATGCCCACCACCTTGTCACACCTTACCTTAGTGTATGCTCTTAGGAAACCAATTCAACTAAGTCCAGTTTAAGGAAAAATGATTAATTTTGGAAAACGTTTTCGTTGCGGAAGTTTTGCTTTGTTGTCGTGATATTTTAAAATCAATTACTATTTTTGAAAATGCGCCCTAAAACTAATCAGTTTCAGCGATTAAGATAATATCATACCTATTCTAGTAAAACATATTAAAACCATTTAAAATAATTAAAGCGGCCATATTAGAACTTAAAACCCAAAACATAAAAGTAAATGAAAGCTAATTAAATTATAAGAAGAAAATCAAGTTTGCAGTACGTGTGGCCACTCTGAATTTCTCACAGCTCCAAGTCAACTATGGTTGGGGTTTACCTGCATGGATAAAATTAAGGGGTGAGTTTGGGAAAATCAGCGTGTAAATTAACCCAACCATAGTCCAGATCAGTTCAAACCACAGAAACAGATAAAGTTGGGCCTTAGCCCTATACAGAATTCAAAATGAAGCCCATAGGCCCATAACAGAAACATAACAGATATATCAAGCATGCAGAAAACCCAATCCATATCCATCCGTATACACCCCCGTGCCAAACTTACACCATGTGGGGAGACTACTCGACCCACCCATCCGTCTACACGTCACAAGTATGCAGCATGGTTGCCAGAACAGATACTGTGACAGAGTCACCAGATACAGATAATTGTGGCAGGGCCACCAGAAATAGATATTTGTGGCAGAGCCACCAGAAACAGATATTTGTGGCAGAGCCACCAGAACACTTCCTCCATCATTATAACTTATATCCCATGCAACAGATATACATGTCATGGCATACAACAAACAGAATCAAAATATCATGCATTTCAGTCAAAATCAACCCTAGAGGTATAAGAGTCATTTTGCACCTAGGGGTATAATGGTAATTTCATACTTAGGGTATTTTAGTAAATTTACCCATTTTAGGGTTTACATACATATTACAGCTATTAACTCATCCACAGAAACGCTTACCGACCGTTCTTACCGAATTGGGCCCGTTGGCCCATTTACCCGTTTTCGGCCCACTAAGCCCAAATATACCGAAGTGCACAAAATTGCACACTCTGCAATCATATCACTTGATATTACCAAGATTAACAACCAAACCATCTCACGAGCGCTCGCACACTCGCAAGTCCACAAAATACCAGCTTTTTGGCGTTTCGGCTTTTCGGCTTTTACCGATCTAGTCTATGAGTGAATGTCGTTTACACACCTGCTTGCGACGAAACGCTGACATGTTCCACACATACCAGTTGCCTACAGTCAGTTACCAATAGGTTAACTATGAATCAAAAACAACTTGTATACAAAACTCCTTAAAAAGTCGGCCATCAACAGTTTAGGCACTAGAGATCCTACCTTTTTTCGAATTTAGCGACTAGGTTTAGATCCAGTCGTTCCACTTGTCCAAGCCTCCGATCAGCAGCCTCTAGATCACACTATCATCACAATAAAACAATTGTCAAAACCCTAAGAGCCATAGGGCCCAATCGACAGCCTCTCTAAGCCTTTACGGGTTTCGGCTTTTCTAAAACCCGAAATAAAGAATAGATTCGAAAACTTACCACCGGTTCCTTCAGTCAACGATTCCACTTTAGTTCCTATTTGATTCTGATACAGATCTAACCCCTAGAATGTTAGCAAAAAACAAATATTTAAAGGTCTCAAGATTCGGCTATGTAACACCCCGTACCCGAGTCCGTTACCAGAGTCGAACACAAGGTGCACACAGACTTAACTTAATTGTTTTCACAATCGATAAAAAAAAATTTCCAGACAAGCTGGTTACTGCATCACTGTCGCCTTAAAAATCGTATCTTGAGTTTCAAAACTTGAAAATCAGTACCGTAATTTTTCCCTGAAACTAGACTCATATGTCCATCTACAGATTTTTTTCTAGAATTTTTAGTCTAGCCAATTAGTACAGTTTATTAGTTAAAGTCTCCCATGTTACAGGGGTCGACTACACTGACCTTCGCGCGTTACAACTTGAATATCTCCATGTACAGGGCTTCAATACTGATGTCGTTTATTTCTATAGCAACTAGACTCAAGGATGAATCTATACATATATCGCATGACTCCTAATTATCTCTGGTTAATTTATAGTGAATTTCCAAAGTCGGAACAGGGGATCCAGAAACCGTTCTGGCCCTGTTTCACGAGAACTTTAATATCTCTTTACATATAACTCATATGACCGTTTCGTTTCTTCCATATGAAAGTAGATTCATCAAGGTTAATTTAAATAATTTATTCCCCATTTAATTCCATTCCTATAAATTTTAGTGATTTTTCAAATCCACACCACTGCTGCTGTCAGCATCTGTTTTCAAGGTAAACTTTACCTATTTCGTGGTTCCCATGGACCAACTAGAGTTTTGTCATACATAGGTCCACATATAATCATATTTAGCCATTCCAATGGCTGATCATTTGCCCAACACTTCCATTCCAGTCTATAGTCACATCATGAAACCATACATATATACATAAACACAAATGGTCTAATGCCATACTCCACTTCTACGAGCCATTTTCGCATGGCCGTACACACATGCATCACAAAAAGTACTTGAAAAACAACAAAGGGTAGTCCTATACATGCCATTTCAAAGCTCAACCGAAATTGTAACAAAAAGGGGGCTTTGATAGTGTGGGAGACTTCGACTTCCAAAAATCCCGAGTCCGATAGCTGACGAGCCAAAATCTATAAAACAAAGAAACAAAGAAACGGAGTAAGCAATTTATGCTTAGTAAGTTTGAGCAAAGAATTTAAGCACAACCGAGGTATAGCATTCATATAACTAAACGGATAATTCCGTATATACATACTTTCAAATCATTTCTACTTTACATTCCAACCCCTATGTTCATACATAAGGGATCATCTTAGCCAAATACCGGAAGCTCATTACTCAACTGAGCGAATATTATTCGAAGGAACTCAACTATTCCAATGCACACACGAACATACCTCATTGCTGGAATTTTTGCAAGTGTATTAACTGAAATTTTTACAGCAAGATTGCTCATTCCCGAATCACGTACCTTCGGAATTTAACCGGATATAGCGACTAGCTCGATTGTCTTCGGGACATTGCCCGGTTATAGTGATTCGCACAATTGCCTTCGGGAATTAGCCCGGATTTAGTAACTCGCACGAATGCCTTCGGACTTAACCCGGTTTTTGTAACTCGTACAAATGCCTTCGGGACTTAACCCGGTCTTAGTCACTTAGCACAAAAGCCTTCGGGACTTAGCCTGGATACCATTCGAATAACCAAGCACATATATCAACAAATCAATACACATTCTTATTACATTCTCATTACCAAAGCTCAAACACAAGACACTTATCATATTTACAATTTCGGCTCAATAGCCACACACAAAGAGCATGATTTGATTTGCTTAAAACATGATCTAATCAAATCATAATTTAAGCTCTATTACTCAAGAACTTACCTCGGATGTTGTTGAATGATTCCGATGGCTATTCGACCACTTTTTCCTTCCCTTTATCGGATTTAGCTCCCTTTGCTCTTGAGCTTAATTTAACAAGTAAATTGATTTAATCATTTGAGCATCGAGAGAGAATTCAAGGTACTTAGCCCACATATTTTCATTAGACATTAAAGTCACATATGTACGAAATCATGAATCAACTCAACACATTAGTTAGTACTCTCCTTAGCCGAATTTTCCAAGCCAAGAATAGGCATCAATATGCTTGCCTCTAACCGAATGCATGCACACCAATCCCCCTCATGTGGCCGTATATGCATGTCCATGTTGAGGCCAATTATACACTTAATACCACACATAAACGACATACATTTTACTAACTAACGCATTCCATATTGTAACTCAATATGCATCAATCATTTACTTCATAACCAAAACATCATCATATGAAAATATATGCCTTGAGATAGTTTATATGTCATACCAATACATCATGTGCAAACATATATATATATATATATATATATGCTAGAGCCGAATCTCAAAGTTGATTATAACTAAACATGAACATAAATCCAAAACACAAATCTTACCTACCATGCAATAAGCATAATTTATACTTATGGATGTACCATGGCCGAATACATCACAACACCATACCATTTCAATTTTGGTCATGGTTAAACAAAGAACTTAAGCTAGCAACTAAAAACATGCATAAATCTCATGGCACAACCTCAACATACCTTAATCTAGATACAAGTATGGCCAAACCTCCTCCTAATCCTCTTCCAAACCAAGCATGAAGCAAAAACCCCTTCCTTCTTCCTTAGAATTTTCAGCTCAAAGAAATGAAAAAAAGGATGAACAACAATTTTTTTTTCTCTCTTTTCTTCAACTCACGGCAATGGGGGGGTAACACACACATTCTTTCTTTTTTTTTTCTTCCCTTTCATTATTCAATTCCCATGCTCATTATTTTATATTTTTCTCACATGCACCATTGTCACAACATGTTTCATGACATGTTTTGCCCATAATCCCTTGTCATGGCTGGCCACTAGCTATTAGGGGGGGGAAATTTGACATGCAAGTCCTCCCTTTTGATTACATGCACTATTAGGTCCTTATAGATTAGCCTATCACATTTCAAAAGTGTCACACAAGTCCTAATAACTGAATTCACATGCAATCGCCTAAATCGAAGCTTGAAATTTTCACACATTCATAAATACATATTCTAGACAATAAATATTACGTTCAAACATTTCGGTGACTCGGTTTAGCGGTCCCAAAACCACTTCCCGACTAGGGTCAATTTTGGGCTGTCACAACTCTCCCCCACTTAAGAAATTTTTGTCCCCGAAAATCTTACAGGTAAATAGGTTTGGGTATCGCTCTTTTATAGAATTCTCGGGTTCCCAAGTAGCTTCTTCCATCCCGTGTTTGAGCCATAACACTTTTACTAACGGAACCCTTTTGTTTTGCAACTCCTTTACTGCACGAGCTAGGATACGAATCGGTTCTTCTTCATAACTCGTATCGGCTTGAATTTCAACCTCTGATGGACTAATTACGTGCGACGGATCAGATCTATAACGTCGAAGCATCGAAACATGAAAGACGTCGTGAATCTTTTCAAGTTCAGGGGCCAAAATCAAACGTACGCAACTGGACCAACTCGTTCGGATATCTCATATGGCCCGATGAACCTCAGACTCAATTTGCCCTTGCGCCCAAACCTGAGTATCTTTTTCCAAGGCAAAACTTTAAGAAACACTTTATCTCCCACCTGATACTCAATGTCTTTTCGTTTCAGATCCGTGTACGACTTCTGACGATCGGAGGCTATCTTCAGATTTTCACGGATTACTTTTACTTTCTGTTCAGTATCTTTAATCAAATCCACCCTGAAAATTTTACTTTCACCGAGCTCGGTCCAAAACAATGGTGTACGGCATTTACGCCCGTACAAGGCCTCGTAAGGCGCCATCTTAATACTTGATTGAAAACTATTGTTGTAAGCGAATTCAATCAAAGGTAAATACCGTTCCCATGAACCACTGAACTCGAGGATGCAACATCTCAACATATCCTCAAGTATCTGAATTATCCGCTCGGATTGACCATCGATTTGGGGGTGAAAGGCGGTGCTGAAATGCAACTTGGTACCCAAAGCTTCTTGCAATTTCTTCCAAAATCGAGAGGTGAATCTCGGATCTCTATCCGACACAACAGAAATCGGTACCCCATGTAATCTCACAATCTGAGAGACGTACAATTCAGCTAGTTTATCCAATGAAAAATCCGTACGCACGGGGATAAAGTGAGCCGACTTAGTCAGTCTATCAACAACAACCCAAATCGCATCCTTCTTGCTTGCTGACAATGGCAGTCTGGACACAAAGTCCATTGTGACTCGATCCCATTTCCACTTGGGTATCGTGATCGGCTGAAGTAACCCTGAAGGCACTTGATGTTCCGCTTTCACTTGTTGACATATTAAACATCTCGAAACAAAGTCGGAGATGTCTCGTTTCATACCATGCCACCAAAACCGACGTTTCAAATCATTGTACATCTTCGTACTCCCCGGGTGATTTGACATTCGGCTACAATGGGCTTCGTTCAGAATCATCGAAATGAGTTCAATTCCTTGGAACACACGAGACGACTTCAAACCTCAAACAATCATCATCATCAATTTGAAACTCCGATTCCTTGTTCGAACACACCCACCCGTTTTGCAACCAACTCATCGTCGACTTTCTCGAGCTTCACGAATTTGATGAATCAATAATGGTTTGGCCTTTAATTCAGCTACTAACACATTGTCGGGTAGAAACGCATAAGTGTACATTCATCGCTCAGTAAAGTAAATAAAGGATTTCCTATGAAGGCGTCCGCAACCACATTAGCCTTTCCGGTGATAATCAATGACAAGCTCATAATCTTTTAACAACTCGAGCCAACGTCTTTGTCACAGATTCAAGTCTCTTGGAGTCATCAAATATTTGAGACTTTTGTGATCCGAAAATACATGGCACTTCTCCCCAAATAGGTAGTGTCGCCATATTTTCAAAGCGAATACGATGGCAGCTAGTTCGAGATCATGGGTCGGATAATTTTTCTCATGTGGCTTTAATTGTCTCGACGCATAGGCCACAACTCGACCTTCTTGCATCAATACACAACCCAACCCAAGTAGGGAGGCGTCATTATAGATGACAAACTCTTTGCACGATTCGGCCGCACTAAAATTGAGCTTCCACAAATAAGTTTTCAGTTCATCAAAACTTTTCTGACATTTTTCCGTCCATTCGAATTTAACATCTTTTTGAAGTAGCTTCGTCATGGGTGTGGCTATCATCGAGAAACCTTTCACAAACCGTCGGTAGTAATCGGCAAGTCCCAAAAAGCTCCGAACCTCAGTAATATTTCTCGGAGGCTTCCAGTTAAGTATGGCTGAAATTTTGCTCGGGTCGACTCGAATACCAGTCATGCAGATACCACATGACCCAAGAAGCTAACCTCCCTTAACCGAACTCACACTTGTTGAACTTAGCATACAACCGCTTATCCCTTAAAATTTGCAACACTAATCTCGGTGTTCAAAGATGTTCGGTCTCATCTCTTGAATAGACCAAGATGTCATGAATGAACACAACTACGAACCGATCCAAATCTCGTTCAAGATCCAATTCATCAAATCCATAAATACCACGGGGGCATTAGTGAGCCCGAACGGCATCACTAAGAACTCGTAGTGACCGTACATCACGCTCGAAGCGGTTTTGGTACGTCCAATCTCGAATCCATGGCGATAATAACCCGATCTCAAATCTATCTTTGAAAACACCGAGGCTCCTTTAGTTGATCAAAAAATCATCAATACGCTGATAACGAATATTTATTCTTTATCGTCACTTTATTCACCGACGATAGTCAATACACAACCTCATGGTTCCGTCCTTCTTTTCACAAACAATACTTGGTGCACCCTAAGGTGAGAAACTTGGTCGAGCGAAACCTCTATCCGTCAATTCTTGCAACCGAAGCTTTCAACTCTTTTAACTCGGTTGGTGCCATACGATACGGAGCTATCGAAATCGGCATAGTCCCGTGTACAAGCTCAATACCAAACTCTATCTCCGAACAGTGGCAAACCCGGTAATTCTTCGGAAAAACATCCGGTATTCACAAACCACCAAGCACAGATTCGGGTTTTATTTCTAACTCCTTATCATCAAGTACATACGCAAGGTATGCTTCGCACCCTTTCTTACATATTTCGGGCCAACATTGATGATATTACGCCTAGCAACCCTTTAAGTCCGTAGACTCAACTCGGATCATCTCGTTATTTGCACACCTCAAATCAATAGTCTTGCTTTTGCAATTCACAACCGCATCATGCACGGTCAACCAATCCAACCCAAGAATAACATCAAATTCATCGAACGGCGGAAGCATCAAGTCCATTGGAAAACAGAACCTCGAATTACTAGGGACATTTCTTACACACTTTGTCGACCAAAGACGTAACGACCCAAGGGATTTGACACCGAATTACGAACTCGAGAGACTCAATAGGTAAAGTCTTCTTTGGATGCTAAGGTTTTGCATATATAAGAGTGAGTAGAACCAGGTCAATTAAAGCAATCACATTAGTATCAAAGAGAGTGAAAGTACCGTAATAACATCCGGCGAGGTAGCATCCTCGCGTCGCGCGTACAGCATAAGCCCTAGCAGAGCGCGAGCCTCGGATCCGTCGTAGCATCTCTAGATCCTCTCTGACCACCACTAGCATTCCCGTATTTCTAGATGGTCTACCTCGAGTAGTGGTAGCGCCCGATTTCCTACTCTGATCTACATTCTGTTCAGACAATCTCGGGCAATCTTTAATGAAGTGGTCAACTGATCCGCACTTGTAACAGGAGCGGTCACGGAATCTACAACTTCGAATACCATTTGCCACAATCTCGACACTGCTCGTCTCGACATTCACTCCCAACACCGGCGATCAAGTGCCTCGTGTACCTCTGAGGGTTGGTCATGATCTCGTCTAAAAAGGCCCGAAGTGCCTCTAGACCGGCCCACATCATCACGAAATTTCTTCGATGCCTGTTGAAGAGACTTTCCCGAGGATCTTTACTTAAACTCTCCAGTTCCCACATCAACTTTTTGTTTTTCTTTTCTAAGCTCTTGACTTTACAAGCTCGCTCGACAAGTACTACGAACTCTCGTATTTCAAGAATGCCAACGAACATTTTTATATCTTCATTCAACCCATCCTCAAAGCGTTTACACATGATAGCCTCGAACGAAATACATTCCGGCGTATCTACTAAGTCTAACAAATTTTCGCTCGTAATCGGATGGTGACATAGAACCTTGCTTAAGCTCAAGAAATTCCTTCCGCTTTTTATCAACAAATCTCGATGATATACTTTTTCCAAACACGCTTTGGAAAAACTCCCAAGTTACTTGCTCTCGGGCACAATGAAGTCGAGTACTCCACCAATAGTAGGCGTAATCGCGTAGCAAGGAGATAGTACACTTTAGGCATTCATCGGTGTACAAGATAGCTCATCGAGTGCGGATAGTGTTGTCCAACCAAAATTCAGCTTGCTCGGCATCGTCGCTATCCGTAGCTTTAAATTCAGAGCCCCATGTTTTCGGATTACATCAATGGGAGCTTATTTGACCTTATTTGGTCGGCTACGAGAGGTATTGTAGGTGCGAGGGCTGTGTTTGTTGGGAATGGAGGTTGTGGAACAGCCGTATTAGTTCGAATGTATTGGTTGAACCAATCATTCATCACGCTATAGAATGCTTGTTTAGCTTCATCATTTGGATTACTAGCATTAGGTTGAGAGTCCGCCGGCGCTGTCCCTTGTGCGGGAGCAGGCGCTACACTCTCAAGATCATCAGCTACCGCTCGGTCGGGATCGGGATCCATTACTATAAATAAACACATTGCAAATGTCAGAAATCACCACACTATCAAATAATCACATAAAATGGCATGTATAGCTAGACCCAAAGCATTACGGTAGTCCTACAATCGACTAAACCGTAGCTCTGATACCAATAAAATTGTAACACCCCGTACCCGAGTCCGTTACCGGGGTCGAACACAAGGTGCACACAGGCTTAACTTAATTGTTTTCACAGTCCATAAAAAAAATTTCTAGACAAGCTGGTTACTACATCACTGTCGCCTTAAAAATCGTATCTTGTGTTTCAAAACTCTAAAATCAGTTTTGTAATTTTTCCCTGAAACTAGACTCATATGTCCATCTATAGATTTTTTTCTAGAATTTGTGGTCAAGCCAATTAGTACAGTTTATTAGTTAAAATCTCCCATGTTACAGGGGTCAACTACACTGACCTTCGCGCGTTACAACTTGAATATCTCCCTGTACAGGGCTTCAATACTGATGGCGTTTCTTTCTATAGAAACTAGACTCATATTTCCATCTACAGATTTTTTTCTAGAATTTTTAGTCTAGCCAATTAGTACAGTTTATTAGTTAAATTCTCCCATGTTACAGGGGTCGACTACACTGACCTTCGCGCGTTACAACTTGAATATCTCCATGTACAGGGCTTCAATACTGATGTCGTTTATTTATATAGCAACTAGACTCAAGGAGGAATCTATACATATATGGAATGACTCCTAATTATCTCTGGTTAATTTATAGTGAATTTACAAATTCGGAACAGGGGATCCAGAAACCGTTCTGGCCCTGTTTCACGAGAACTTTAATATCTCTTTACATATAACTCATATGACCGTTTCGTTTCTTCCATATGAAAGTAGATTCATCAAGGTTAATTTACATAATTTATTCCCCATTTAATTCCATTCCTACAAATTTTAGTGATTTTTCAAATCCACACCACTGCTGCTGTCAGCATCTGTTTTCAAGGTAAACTTTACCTATTTCGTGGTTCCCATGGACGAACTAGAGTTTTGTCATACATAGAATCCACATATAATCATATTTAGCCATTCCAATGGCTGATCATTTGCCCAACACTTCCATTCCAGTCTATAGTCACATCATGAAACCATACATATATACATAAACACAAATGGTCTAATGCCATACTCCACTTCTACGAGCCATTTTCGCATGGCCGTACACACATGCATCACAAAAAGTACTTGAAAAACAACAAAGGGTAGTCCTATACATGCCATTTCAAAGCTCAACCGAAATTGTAACAAAAAGGGGGCTTTGATAGTGTGGGAGACTTCGACTTCCAAAAATCCCGAGTCCGATAGCTGACGAGCCAAAATCTATAAAACAAAGAAACAAAGAAACGGAGTAAGCAATTTATGCTTAGTAAGTTTAAGCAAAGAATTTAAGCACAACCGAGGTATAGCATTCATATAACTAAACGGATAATTCCGTATATACATACTTTCAAATCATTTCTACTTTACATTCCAACCCCTATGTTCATACATAAGGGATCATCTTAGCCAAATACCTAAGCTCATTACTCAACCGAGCGAATATTATTCAAGGAACTCAACTATTCCAATGCACATACGAACATACCTCATTGCTGGAATTTTTGCAAGTGTATTAACTGAAATTTTACAGCAAGATTGCTCATTCCCGAATCACGTACCTTGAATTTAACCGGATATAGCGACTAGCTCGATTGTCTTGGGACATTGCCGTTATAGTGATTCGCACAATTGCCTTGAATTAGCCCGGATTTAGTAACTTCGCACGAATGCCTTGGGACTTAACCCGGTTTTGGTAACTCGCACAAATGCCTTCGGACTTAACCGGTTTTAGTCACTTAGCACAAAAGCCTTCGGACTTAGCCGGATACCATTCAATAACCAAGCACATATATCAACAAATCAATACACATTCTTATTACATTCTCATTACCAAAGCTCAAACACAAGACACTTATCATATTTACAATTTCGGCTCAATAGCCACACACAAAGAGCATGATTTCGATTTGCTTAAAACATGATCTAATCAAATCATAATTTAAGCTCTATTACTCAAGAACTTACCTCGGATGTTGTTGAATGATTCCGATGGCTATTCGACCACTTTTTCCTTCCCTTTATCGGATTTAGCTCCCCTTTACTCTTGAGCTTAATTTAACAAGTAAATTGATTTAATCATTTGAGCATCGAGAGAGGAATTCAAGGTACTTAGCCCACATATTTTCATTAGACATTAAAGTCACATATGTACGGAAATCATGAATCAACTCAACACATTAGTTAGTACTCTCCTTAGCCGAATTTTCCAAGCCAAGAATAAGCATCAATATGCTTGCCTCTAACCGAATGCATGCACACCAATCCCCCTCATGTGGCCGAATATGCATGTCCATGTTGAGGCCAATTATACACTTAATACCACACATAAACGGCATACATTTTACTAACTAACGCATTCCATATTGTAACTCAATACGCATCAATCATTTACTTCATAACCAAAACATCATCATATGAAAATATATACCTTGAGATAGTTTATATGTCATACCAATACATCATGTGCAAACATATATATATATATATATGCTAGAGCCGAATCTCAAAGTTGATTATAACTAAACATGAACATAAATCCAAAACACAAATCTTACCTACCATGCAATAAGCATAATTTATACTTATGGATGTACCATGGCCGAATACATCACAACACTATACCATTTCAATTTTGGTCATGGTTAAACAAAGAACTTAAGCTAGCAACTAAAAACATGCATAAATCTCATGGCACAACCTCAACATACCTTAATCTAGATACAAGTATGGCCAAACCTCCTCCTAATCCTCTTCCAAACCAAGCATGAAGCAAAAACCCCTTCCTTCTTCCTTAGAATTTTCAGCTCAAAGAAATGAAAAAAAGGATGAACAACAATTTTTTTTCTCTCTTTCTTCAACTCACGGCAATGGGGGGTTAACACACATTCTTTCTTCTTCTTTTTCTTCCTTTCATTATTCAATTCCCATGCTCATTATTTTATTTTTTCTCACATGCACCATTGTCACAACATGTTTCATGACATGTTTTGCCCATAATCCTTGTCATGGCCGCCACTAGCTATTAGGGGGAAATTTGACATGCAAGTCCTCCCTTTGATTACATGCACTATTAGGTCCTTATAGATTAGCCTATCACATTTCAAAAGTGTCACACAAGTCCTAATAACTGAATTCACATGCAATCGACTAAATCAAGCTTGAAATTTTCACACATTCATAAATACATATTCTAGACAATAAATATTACGTTCAAACATTTCAGTGACTCGGTTTAGCGGTCCTGAAACCACTTCCCGACTAGGGTCAATTTTGGGCTATCACAGGCTATGTCCCAATGACTATGGGGTTTTTGGCTTTTTGAAATAGTGAAGAGAAAGATGAAATATGAGGGTTTTGCAGTGGTTTCGTCAACAGGACTTTGGGGTTCAGAGAATGAGAGAATCGGTCAAAAAGATGAAGAAGAATCAGAGGGTTTGGCTAGGAGAAATTGGCACGAAAAAAAATAGGCTTTCGGGATTTCGGCTTTTATGTCAATCGGCTATAAGTCTTAGAAACAAATGGTAAGGAAGTGGAGTTGAGTAGAATGGTAGAAAGATTCGGCTATAGAGAAAACAAAGAAGAAGAGAAAATAAATAAAGAGAGGAGAAAAGAAGAAGAGAAAAGAATTGTCAGAAACGACACCCCTACCCCAAAAAGAAAAAAGAAAAAAATAAATCCTAAAGGCCAAAGATATATGGCACTTATTAGCTATGGCCGAATGAGTGTATATCGGCATAGGAATTCTTCCTAAATTTCAATTCCCCGAATTGCTCCTTGATTTTTGGCCAACTTCAATGTTTGAATTTCATTCAAACTCCTAACCAATCAGCCCACCGCTTGCACTGGTTCAGCATGCTGCCACTGGCCCGTTTAAAAATAAAACAAAATTTCCCTTTCCCTGGAATCGAACTCATAACCTCCTGGTAGGCCTAGCACGCTGCTGCCATTGACTCGAACCCGTAACCACATGCACACTCTTAAGACCTCCTTGCCATTTGACCACTTGCCTATTTTGTGTCACCTTCCTCCTGAGATATTTATAAGGCCTCCTTGCGACAATCCTTGGTTGTAAAAAAACATTATTTGCGAACGCCGTGCCTTGAACCCAGGCACCTCCCACGCTCTCCTAGAATCCTTAGCAACTAGGCCTGATGCCTGCTTGTGCTAAAACTCAGCCTAAACTATTAATAAGGCCTATTGCCTAGATTCCCTTAAGAGGCAAAATTTCAGAATTTTACTAAACCTATGGGCCGAGCCCTGAACCTTTTTCCTACACCATAACCTGTCATAATTTATTTAATTGCTACTCTAAACATACGTAATAATAATATAAATAATAATAACAATAACATTCAAATTATTCGGGCTGTCTTCTACCCGAACCCAGACTCAAGGCCCATTACTTTCAGGCCCAAAAATTGGGGAGTTACAATTCTACTCCCCTTAAAGAAATTTCGTCCTCGAAATTTCAACTAGCAACTAACCGTATTACTCAAGTCAACCCACTATGCTTCTGCTGTGCACTCTAAAAAAATAATTCTTAGTACGACCCCGAACATCTAATTACCAGAGTAAAGAAACATTTATCAAGCACGCATACAATTCATAACACACACCTAAATAGAATAAACTTGGCAATCCTGAACTCGATGCTCCTTGGACCCACATCTAAAGCATGCTCCTGTCTTCCTATGGCATTCACCCAGATGACGCCCGTTGCAATTCTTACAGGCTGGAAAGTTTGGTCGTGCCTTAACATGTTTCACAGAACGAGGCTTGGTCTTCTGAGAACTAGAATCCTTCCTCTTCTTACACTCCAAGCACCCTACTTGAAGCGTTTCCCTAATTTCCTTAACCTTGGTCTCTAATACTTCTTCTACCACTTTCCTTACTAACTCGGTTAGTGCCTCAGTCCCAATCTCCGAGTTACCGCTATCCGAAGTTGGCAGACTTTGCTTATCCTCAGTATCCATATCAACACTCTACATTATCAGCATGCATAACAATAACTACCAAGATCTCGATTCAAAAATTGTAATACTTATTCATATGTTTTATGCAGAGATAGTATTTTAAAGTTTCTATTTTCACAGAATCATAGCCTAGCTATAGTCTCATGTATTCTAGGGTTTTTAGTATTATCCTAGCTATAATGTCATGATATGGTCTCAGTTCTATCTATAGTAATATCTTCATACAGTCTAGTATGAGTGACAGGAATACTTACAGACTTGGTGCTGGAGATTCAGTGTGCCACCTCTTCGGTTATCAATTTTCAAAAACCCAGAAAAACTTAAATCATTTCTAGATTGAACCTTAAGACATGCATACCTTGTAAAATATCTTTGGAAAGAACTTTCCAAAACCATTTCCAAAAGTACCCTTCTTCGGCCTAAGCTTTTCGAAAAGATTTTTGTACCCGATCCACAGCTGAGTTGTTGCAATCGGGCTCTGATGCCACTAAATGTAACACCCTAAACCCGGCCCAGACATTACGACCGAATCTAGTGTGTCACGTTGAAGCATTACTGAAAAACTCATGTTTTATCTAAAATCTTTCTTAGCATTTAGAGAGTATTTTCGTTATAGGTTAAAGTGAATGGAAGCTGAGCACCAGGTAGGAAACCGGAAAAGAGGAGGTGAGTCCATCGGACTGCTTAAGTACCAAGCTCCCTTCGGATCCAATCCTAGATATGCACACCACCATTGCCACACCTTAATTTAGTGTATGCTCTTAGGAAACCAATTCAATTAAGTCCAGTTTAAGGAAAAATGATTAATTTTGGAAAATGTTTTCGTTGCGGAAGTTTTGCTTTGTTGTCGTGATATTTTAAAATCAATTACTGTTTTTGAAAATGCGCACTAAAACTAGTTAGTTTCAGCGATTAAGATAATATCATACCTATTCTAGTAAAACATATTAAAACCATTTAAATTAATTAAAGCGGCCATATTACAAATGAAAACCCAAAACATAAAAGTAAATGAAAACTAATTAAATTATAAAAAGAAAATTAAGTTTGCAGTACGTGTGGCCACTCCGAATCCCTCAAACCTCTAAGTCCACTATGGTTGGGGTTTACCTGCATGGATAAAATTAAGGGGTGAATGTGGGAAACTCAGCGTGTAAATTAACCCAACCATAGTCCAGATCAGTTCAAACCACAGAAATAGATTAAGTTGGGCCTTAGCCCTATACAAAATTCAGAATCAAGCCCATAGGCCCATAACAGAAAGATAACAGATATATCAAGCATGCAGAAAACCTAACCCATATCCACCCGTATACCCCCCGTGCTAACCTTACACCATGTGGGGAGACTACTCGACTCACCCATCCGTCTACACGTCACAAGTATGCAACATGGCTGCCAGAACAGATACTGTGACAGAGTCACCAGATACAGATAATTGTGGCAAGGCCACCAGAAATAGATATTTGTGGCAGA
Source organism: Gossypium arboreum (assembly GCF_025698485.1). Lineage (NCBI taxonomy): Eukaryota > Viridiplantae > Streptophyta > Magnoliopsida > Malvales > Malvaceae > Gossypium > Gossypium arboreum. The sequence continues at coordinate 52,774,115 of NC_069071.1, read as the reverse complement.
GCCACCAAAAATAGATATTTGTGGCAGAGCCACCAGAACTCTTCCTCCATCATTATAACCCATATCCCATGCAATAGATATACATATCATGGCATACAACAAACAGAATCAAAATATCATGCATTTCAGTCAAAATCAACCCTAGGGGTATAAGAGTCATTTTGCACCTAGGGGCATAATGGTAATTTTCATACTTAGGGTATTTTTGTAAATTTACCCATTTTAGGGTTTACATACATATTACAGCCATTAACGCATCCACAAAAACGCTTACCGAGCATTCTTACCAAATTGGGCCCGTTGGCCCATTTACCTGTTTTCGGCCCATTAAGCCCAAATATACCGAAATGCATGAAATTGCACACTCTACAATCATATCACTTGATATTACCAGGATTAACAACCAAACCATCTCACGAGCGCTCGCATGCTCGCAAGTCCACAAAATACCAGTTTTTTTGGCATTTCGGCTTTTCAGCTTTTACCGATCTAGTCTATGAGTGGGTGTTGTTTACAGACCTGCTTGTGATGAAAGGCTGACGAGTTCCACACACACCAGTTGCCTACGATCAGTTACCAATACATTAACTATGAATCCATAACAACTTGTATGCAAAACTCCTTACCCAAAAGTCGGCCATCAACACTTTAGGCACTAGAGATCCTACCTTTTTCTGAATCTAGCGACTAGGTTTAGATCCAGTCGTTCCACTTGTCCAAGCCTCCGATCAGTAGCCTCTAGATCACACTATCATCACAATAAAATAATTGTCACAACCTTAAGAGCCATAGGGCCCAATCGATAGCCTCTCTAAGCCTTTAGGGGTTTTGCCTTTTGTAAAACCCAAAATAAAGAATAGATTCGAAAACTTACCACCGGTTCCTTCAGTCAACGATTCCACTTTAGTTACTATTCAATTCATATGCAGATCTAACCCCTCAAATGTTAGCAAAAAACAAATATTTAAAGGTCTCAAGATTCGGCTATGTCCCAATGACTATGGGGTTTTCGGCTTTTTGAAATAGTGAAGAGAAAGATGAAATATGAAGGTTTTGTAGTGGTTTTGTAGACAGGACTTTGGGTTTCAGAGAATGAGAGAATTGGTCAAAAAGATGAAGAAGAATAGGCTAGGAGAAATTGGCACAAAAAAAAATAGGCTTTCGGGATTTCGGCTTTTATGTCAATCGGCTATAAGTCTTAGAAACAAATGGTAAGGAAGTGGAGTTGAGTAGAATGGTAGAAAGATTTGGCTATAGAGGAAAAGAAGAAGAAGGGAAAATAGATGAAGAGAGGAGAAAAGAATTGTCAGAAACGGCACCCATTACCCCAAAAAGAAAAAAGAAAAAAATAAATCCTAAAGGTCAAAGATATATGGCTCTTATTAGCTACGGCGGAATGAGTGTATATCGGCATAGGAATTCTTCCTAAATTCCAATTCCTCGAATTGCTCCTTGATTTTTGGCAAACTTCAATGTTTGAATTTAATTCAAACTCCTAACCGATCAGCCCACTGCTTGCACCGCTTCAGCATGCTGCCAAGAGTCTTAATCAGACCTCAACTCTTTCCCCACGCGTGCAGCAAAAAATCCCAACCTTACGTGCGCGAGATGAGGCTCGAACCCCAGACCTCCGTCCGCCCTGCGCCCTTGCGCCTTCGCCCAAGCTGCTGGCCACTGTACCACGCTTCTTCCTTTACTAATATATGGTCGCAATTAATTTTAACCTTTAACCTGCTTCAGTTCTGGCCCGTTTAAAAATAAAACAGAATTCGCCTTCCCCTGGAATCAAACTCATAACCTCTCGGCAGGCCTAGCACGCTACTGCTACAGACTCGAACCCCTAACCACATGCACACTCTTAACGCCTCCTTGCCACTTGACCACATGCCTTTTTTGTGTCACATTCCTCCCGAGATATTTATAAGGCCTCCTTGCAGCAATCCTTGGTTGTAAAAAAACAACCATTTGCGCACGTTATGCCTTGAACCCAGGCACCTCCCACGCTCTCCTAGCGTCCTTAGCCACTGGGCCAGATGCCTGCTTGTGCTAAAACTCAGCCCAAACTATTAATAAGGCCTATTGCCCAGATTCCCTTAAGAGGCAAAATTTAAGAATTTTGCTAAAGCTATGGGCTGAGCCCTGAACCTTTTTCCCACACCATAACTTTTCGTAATTTATTTAATTGCTACACTAAAGATACGTAATAATAATAAAAATAATAATAACAATAACATTCAAATTATTCGGGCCATCTTCTACCCGAACCCAAACTCAAGGCCCATTACTTCCAGGCCCAAAAATTAGGGCGTTACAACTTAAATCATATGAATTCATACTTTTCTTTGTCATGAAAAAGCATATTTCCTACCTTCAATAGTAATAAGGTAAATTGCATTGAAAACTCTTATCGAAACACACACGAAGTAAAATCATGATGGTTGTTACCATCTCTTTTCATAGTTTGATAGTCGAAGCTATCCCTATTTATATTTTGATGGTCGTTTGTAACACCCTTTACCCGTATTCAACGTCAGAACAAGGTACAAGGCATTAACAGACTTACGTCACAAGTAAACGTACAAATCGAGTCATAAATTTTGCATCCAAATTAAAATCATTCATTTTCAATCATAAAGTCCCTAATACAAGTCAATGTGGCCCAAAACATGCTTCGAAAATGATTTGGGACTAAACTGAGCACTTAGGAAAAATTTTACAAAACATAGAAATTTTTTTTGCTATGTACAGGTGTCACACACCCGTGTGGCTTGGGACACGTGATCGCATGATTCATAACAAGTAATAAATATTTATAATGAAGATCAAACCTAGACTAACTATTATCACGACGAAAAGGCAAGTGCACCTATCAAATAGTAGATAGTTTTAGCAAGACCGGATTGTCGAACCCAAAGGAACTAAAAGTACTAGTAATGACTATCTTTTTATTATCTAGCCTAAGAACAAAAGGGGTTTTATTTGTTTTAATTAACTAATTATCTAAACTAAGAACAATCAGAGAAAAGAATTGGGGAATTGCTTTTGGGAAAATCAATTGACTTGAGACAATATCTAAGGAAACATCCACCTAGACTTTACTTGTTATTCTGGCTCCGAATCGGACGATTTATTCATTCAACTCGTTCCATAGAGATCCCTAAGTTATGTTATTATCCCTATTCAAGACTAATAACGTCTAATCCCTAGATTGAATAACCGAGACTTTTCTCTAATTACCACTCTAAGGTTGCATTAACTTGATCTATGGATCCTGTTATTAGGTTTCACCCTAATCCAGCAAAATTTTGTCACCCTAATTCTAGGCGCGCAACCAACTCCGCTTAATTATGAACAAAGTACTCTTAGACAGGGTCTATTCCTCCTCTAAATAGGAGCATGTCTTGAATCAGTATCCTGGGATATCAAAAAAAGAATTAAGAACACATAATTAAGAACAAGTCAAATATTTATCATACGATTCAGAAAATAATAACAAGATTCGTCTTAGGTTTCGTTCCCGTTAGGTATTTAGGGGATTTAGTTCATAACTAAATAATAAAACATATCAGAAGAATAAAGAATACAAAACATAAAGAAAACCCAAAACTCCTGAAGGAAAATTGAGGAGAGATCTTCAGTCTTGATGATGAATCTGACTTTAAGATGGATCAATCGACTTCTTTGGAGTAATTCCGTACTCCCTTTCTCCCCTATTTCTTTTTTTCCTCCTCTAAGGTGTATTTATAGGCTTTGAAATGCCTAGAAGCCCTCAAAATTAGCCTTTTTCGAATTGGACTCAACTTGGGCTCGACAGGGACACGCCTGTGGCACACGCCTGTGTTCGATTACTTCAGGTCGTGCTAGAGCTTGCCAGATTGACACAGCCGTATGGTCTGCCCGTGTGAGGAGGTCTAGGCCATGTTGATTTTGTACTTTGCCCGATATTCTCTATTTTGACCCGTTTCACGTTCCTTTCGCTCTCCTATGCTCTCCTAAGTATAAAACATGAAATTAAAGCATTAGGAGCATCAAATTCACCAATTCTAATGAGAAATCATCCATAAAATTCATTAAACACGGGGTAAAAATATATATAATTTATGGTTTATCAAATACCCCCACACTTAAGCATTTGCTTGTCCTCAAGCAAAATCCTCAACTCAAAATCTAAGTAAATTCTCTTCAGCTTTTAACTCTTAGCGATAATATCTCAAAATAATCTATAGGTAATCATACATTGAGAATTCAACTAAAAGAACAAAAAAGTTTCAAACATTCCAAGTTGAGTATTTAATCATGCAAACAAAGGTGTCTCTCCGCATCTAAGTAATTACCTTTGATTCAGAATATCATAGAGTTTCACATCCTCACTAAAGATTCACTCAAATCACTCGAGGTGTTTAAGGACAATAAATGGAGCACTCAATAGTCAATAATCAAAAGTCATTACCATAGGCTTGCATGAAAATCAAATCTCCACCACTATAATTTAAGATGATACATCAATCAAAAGGTCTTCAGAGGGTTGTAGTGCGGCTTGGTTAGGGGGTGTGGTCACAAGCTGAAAGAAAGGGTTAGAATCGAGATTGAATTGAAAGATTGCCTAACTAGAAAAAGAGTTAATCTTCACTTGCATACAACAGAGCTTCTTCTCAGAAAATGGAATTACTAATATATATACATAGTTTTTTTTTTTTTTTAAGAACAAGTTAAATATTCATAGACTAACTTATTACAAACAAGACATAGCTAAGCAATTTTCTCAACTCAAATCTCGACAAAAATAGGGATTAAATTAGGGGGTTTCAGCAATAATGGGTTAAAGGTTAATATTAAGGGTAATACAAGAAATAGCTTATTAGGCTCAAGGGGGTTTACTAAGGGTTAATCATGGAGGTAGGCTTTTCATGGCATGAGTGGGTTAATCCTAAGTGCCTTAATCATTTTGATATATCAAATCAAATGGTGTGGTCTCGACATGCATAATCAAGCAAGTTCTAGAATAACAGTTCAATACTGACGCACTCAAAGCAATAATAAAAGTGAGCATGACAGAATTAATAGACGCTCAAAAGGCTCAAAAATCACACAAAAACTTATGGCTTTTTGATGTTTAGAATCGTGAATTCCAATTCAAATTAATACCTGGACTTGGGGAAACAACCTATAATTTTAAATTCTTAAAAATCAACTTTTCATGCTTGATTCTCTAAAGTTTAAATAATCAATGCATAAATGCCTATGTTTTAATTCAAGATATATCAATCAAAAATCATAAATCAATTAAAATTTATCCTAAATATGATATGAGAGCCTTTCAAGAGAACAAGGTGATCATTCAGGGATTTTTTTGATAATGAAATAAATACCCCCCCATACTTAAGATGTACATTGCCCTCAATGTACAAAGATAGATATTTAGAGTATAAAAATAAGATAGTGAAAGAAGTGGAACTTCCTGTATGATGAAATCCTCGAACTGGAGTTTTGGAGAGGAATCGGTTCGAGAGTGGAGGAGGATACTCCGGCGGTCGTAGAGGTTCATTAGGCCATAAGTCCTATGCCAAAAGAATATTATATCTAGTGGTAGCTATAGTCGTGGTCAATCAGGACATGGCAGTCGTGGAGAGCCTTTCTCGGTGGAGTTTTAGTTCCTATGTGATGATGAGCTTAAGAGCTCTATATAACTGTGATAAAATCAATAACTTTTTAGGGGATACTAGGAAGAATAATTACTTAAAAATAAAATTTCTAAAATCTAATAAAAATAAAAATTAGTTTTAATAAAAATTAAAAACATAAAATAGTTCCTAGGGCCACGCCCGTGTACTCTGAAGGTGAACCCGTGTTTTTCAAATTTTGCGATTTAGGTCATGCCCGGCTACTATCCGACGCCCATGTGTCATGGGCGTGTGTGGTACACGGCCATGTCGTACGGTCATGTCTAGCTTTATTCGCTTCTCCCACGCCTGTGTGCTAGGGTACCATGCCCGTGTATTGTTGTCCACGACTTAATGGCACGAGCGTGTCTCACGCTCGTTTCGAAGAAACAGAATCTAGCCTTGCCCCTGGAACGCCCGTGTTTTTTTATTCTCACGTCTGTGTTCACCTATCAAGTTCACCCACGGCTATGTCGCACGGCCATGAGGATTTATCGCATCCCGTGTTTTGGGGAAATCATGTCCTGCTTCCACATGGTCGTATCGCACGGTTGTGTCTCTTCCCCTGTTTGGCCACTGCTTTAGGCACGCCCATGTGCCTGGCTGTGTGTGTTGAAAAACTTTGCAATTCAAAGATAAAGTTAATGAGTTAACGTGTTCGAAATTAAAAATAAAGAAATCAAAATATGTTAGTGCTTGGGTTGTCTCCCGAGAAGCACTTATTTATAGTCTAAGCTCGACTTACCTCTCTAGTGAATGGTCAGGGTGGTTCGAGGAGTTTATACTCCTCATTTTTGCTATCAATCTCATCAAAATAGGGTTTCAATCGAGTGTTGTTTACCTTAAAAGTGTCGAACTTGGAGTGACTCACCTCTACCGTACCGAATGGAAAAATACTGAGTACTGTAAGAGGGATTTCCTCATTCGGTGTGGTAGTGAAAATGTGAGGATGTGCGGCATCTAGTAAGACTTTATCGCCAACCTTAAGTTGATTTGGAGAGGTATCGGCCTTATTTTGGCATAGTTTCAGTTTATCATGTGTTCTCGGTTTGTGTACTCGCCATTCATCTAGCTCCTCTATCCATAGCTTCGTTCTTCATGAGTGTGTCCTCTATCATTTCTAGAACATGGCTCGTGAACTTCTTGAAGCTCAATTTTTGCAAAGTCATATTGTTAGTTTTAGTAGATTGGTGTGGACTATTACCTTCAATGTTCGATGTGATGCCAAAATTACGAGCTTGAAGGGTGATCGTGTCGTCTCCAATGCGAAGCGTGAGCTCACCTATGCCAACATCAATAATTGTTTTAGTACTTGCTAAAAAGGGCCTCCCTAAAATCAAAGTGGTGTTATTATCCTCCTTTATGTCTAGAACAACGAAATCAACGGGGAATATGAACTTATCTACTTTCATGAGTACATCTTCAATAATACCCCTAGGGAATCTTATAGTTTTATCTGCCAGTTATATGCTCATCCTAGTTTATTTAGGTTTCCCAAGACCTAGTTGCTTAAACATTTTGTAAAGCATGACGTTAATACTAGCCCTTAAATCAGCTATTGCATGACTTATATCTAAACTACCAATTAAGCAAGGAATTGTAAAACTCCCTTGATCTTTCAATTTGTGGGGTAGCTTATTTTGTAGAATAGTTGAGCAGACTGCGTTTAACTCCACATGCGATGCTTCATCCAACTTCCGCTTATTTATTAAAAGCTTTTTTAAAAATTTCATTGCATTTGGCATCTGCGACAAAGCTTCAATAAACGGTAAGTTAATATGTAATTTTTTCAAAAGTTTGAGGAATTTACTGAATTGTTCGTCTGAGTGGTCTTTCCTTGTCGCGTTAGGGTATGGGACACGAGGTCTATATTCTTCATTCACCATTTTGTTATGACTTAGCTCACTTTTACCTTTGCTCACCACAGTTTCTTGCATCAATTCTGGTTCAACCGCAATGAATCCTTCCTTATCTTGAGTACTAATTGTGTTGAGGTGTACCCTTGGTTAGGTTTAGTATTACTTGGTAAGCTACCTTGTGGTCGTTCAGAGATTAGTTTCAATAGCTGGCCTATTTGAGTTTCGAGCCCTCGGATCAATGCTTGTTGATTCTTAAGTGCTATCTCGGTATTTTGGAAACGGGTTTTTGATACTGAGATGAATTGAGAGAGCATCTCTTTAAGGTTCGGTTTCTTATTTTGTTGATACGGTGGCTATTGAAAACCCTGTGGATTTTGTGGCTTTTGATTCCCTTGACCATCCCAAGAGAAATTTGGGTGGTTCCTCCAACCTGCATAAGTATTACTGTATGGGTTATTTTGAGATCTAAAATTATTGTTACCCATATAGTTGACTTGTTCCTCTTCGATTGTAGGATTGAAGGAATGATATTCTGTATGCACACCTCCTCCACTTGAGTTAGACCTCATTACTGGATGTACATGCGTAGAAACAAGTAAACCATCAATCTTTTTATTGAGAAGTTCTACCTGATTTGACAGCATAGTAACTGAGTTGACATTATAAACGCCGGTCGTTTTTGTTGGCTTAGTCCTCATGACTTGCCACTGATAATTATTCAGTGACATTTCTTCAATGAATTCATAAGCCTCTTCAGGTGTTTTGTTGTTGATGGTTCCTCCAGCAGCTGCATCAACCATTTGCCGAGTCGAGGGATTCAGACCATTGTGGAATGTTTGTACTTGAAGCCAAAGTAGTAACCCATGGTAAGGGCATCTTCGCAATAGATCCTTGTATCTCTCCCATGCATCGTAAAGTGTTTCTAAGTCCATCTACACAAAAGAAGAAATATCATTACGTAACTTAGCCGTTTTAGCTGGCGGAAAATATTTTAGTAGAAATTTTTTTTTCATTTATTCCCAAGTAGTAATTGACCCTCGTGGTAACGAGTTCAACCACTGTTTAGCTTTATTCCTCAATGAAAAAGGAAATAACTGGAGACGAATGGCATCATCAGAAACACCATTGATTTTAAATGTATCACAAATTCCAAAAAGTTTGCTAAGTGAGCATTGGGATCTTCATCCTGCAAACCATCAAATTGAACAAACTGTTGTATCATTTGAATTTTGTTAGGTTTCAGTTCAAAAGTATTTGTAGCTACAGCCGATCTAACTATGCTAGATTCAGTTCCTATTAGAGAAGGTTTAGCATAATCATATGTAGTACGTGGAGCAGGATTTTGATTAGCCGCAATTGTAGGAGGTAGCTGATTGCCTTGGTTTTCAGCCATCTCTTCGGTTGGGGGTTGAGTATCGTCTTCTTGCTCGTTCTCTATGTATCTTAAGCTTCGCCTTATTTCTCTTTGGTTTCTACGAACTGTGCGATCGATTTCTTCGTCAAAAAGTAATGGTCCTGATGGGTTTCTTCTAGTAATAAACTAGGAAAACCTGCCAAGAGAAAGAAAAAGTAAATTAATTAGTAATAATTAAATTGCAAGAAAAGATAAATGGCTAAAGTAATAAAAATTGAGTGTTCCTAATATTTTAGTTCCCCGGCAACGGCGCCAAAAAATTGATCACGTAATTCGTAACAAGTAATAAATATTTATAATGAAGATCAAACCTAGACTAACTATTATCACGACAAAAAGGCAAGCGCACCTATCGAACAGTAGTATAGTTTTAGCAAGATCGGATTGCCGAACCCAAAGGAACTAAAAGTACTAGAAATGGCTATCTTTTTATTATCTAGCCTAAGAATAAAAGGGGTTTTATTTGTTTTAATTAACTAATTATCTAAACTAAGAACACATAGAGAAAAGAATTGGGGAATTGCTTTTGGGAAAATCAATTGACTTGAGACAATACCTAAAGAAAAATCCACCTAGACTTTACTTGTTATTCCGGCTCCGAATCGGACGATTTATTCATTCAACTCGTTCCGTAGGGATCCCTAAGTTATGTTATTATCCCTATTCAAGACTAATAACGTCTAATCCCTAGATTGAATAACCGAGACTTTTCTCTAATTACCACTCTAGGGTTGCATTAACTCGATCTATGGATCCTGTTATTAGGTTTCACCCTAATCAGGCAAAATCTTGTCACCCTATTTCTAGGCGCGCAATCAACTCTGCTTAATTATGACAAAAGTACTCTTAGATAAGGTCTATTCCTCCTCTGAATAAGAGCATGTCTTGAATCAGTATCCTGGGATATGAAAACAAGAATTAAGAACACATAATTAAGAACAAGTCAAATATTTATCATACGATTCTGAAAATAATAACAAGATTCGTCTTAGGCTTCATTCCCATTAGGTATTTAGGGGATTTAGTTCATAACTAAATAAGAAAACATCTCAGAAGAATAAAGAATATAAAACATAAAAAAAAAACCCAAAACTCCTGAAGGGAAATTAAAGAGAGATCTTCAGTCTGGATGATGAATCTGGCTTCTGAAATGGATCAATCAGCTTCCTTGGAGTAATTCCTTACTCCCCCTTCTCCCCTCTTTCCTTTTTTCCTCCTTTAGGGTGTATTTATAGGCTTTGGAATGCCTAGAAGCCCTCAAAATTAGCCTTTTCCAAATTGGACTCAACTTGGGCTCGGCAGGGACACGCCCGTGTTCGATTACTTCAGGCTATGCTTAAGCCTACCAAATTGACACGGCCGTGTGGTCTGCCCGTGTGAGGAGGTCTAGGCCATGTTGATTTTGTACTTTGGCCTATTTTCTCCGTTTTTGGCCCGTTTCTCATTCCTTTAGCTCTTTTATGCTCTCCTAAGTATAAAACATGAAATTACAGCATTAGGAGCATCGAATTCACCAATTCTAATGAGTAATCATCCATAAAATGCATTAAACATGGGGTAAAAATATGTATAATTTACGGTTTATCAACACGCCCATGTGGGAAGCCACACGGCTGTGTCCCTAACCCGTGTAACTCTCTGACTTACAATGCATGAACAAATTGATGTCACATGGCCAAGTCACAAGCCCGTGTGGTAGGCCGTGTGGTTAATTTAATTTTCATAAAATAGGTGCAGACTTCACACGAACGTGCTTGAGGCCGTGTCGCTCACACGACTGAGACACACGCCCGTGTCTCTGCCTGTGTGCTCAATTCTGAGCATTCTGTTTCTCAAAATTAAGGTGTAGGGGACACACGGCTGGAACACATGCCCATGAGGCTGACCGTGTGCCACACACGGCTTAGACACACGCCCGTGTGTCTACCCGTGTGGACAAAAGGCTATTTACCTAGCCATTTTCCACCCTCATTTACACCTAGACTTACACCAATTCAATGGCACAATTTATGGCATACTTAGGCAACCAAAACATCCACAATCATAGCTAAAGCATATCATTTCATTGTCAGCACTTAACATACTTCCAACATCATATTCTACCAAACCAATTCATACCAACCTCACAACCGCAAGTATCAACACCAATACCTTCTTCAAGCAAAGTTTTGTTTAAATCTTCTAACATATCAAAATATCAACTTAACCATTCAATAACAAAGCCAAAAATCCACATTCAATCATTTACTAAGCATTGATAAACCAAATCACCAACAAGCATTGGCACATACATGCATATATATATATCACATAAGCTTGCAACCAATTCAACCAAAATAAGCCAAGTTACATGGCCAAATGACACATCAAACCTTTGACAATTACAAGCCAATACATTAGGCCAAATTCATAATGAAACATATAACAAAATGACCAAGTCCATATACATGCCATACACTCAAAATGCTAAATTTAATCAATACCCAAAATGATAATTTTTATAGTGTGAGGCGAATCTCCGACAATCCACAATCCAAGCTAGCTTGGCGACAATATAAAACATGGAAAATAAATAGAGTAAGCTATATAGCATAGTAAACTCGTATGTAAAAAATAAGCAAAACCTGAACCGTCTCGTAATAGTTTCATATTCAATTCTTATCTTTGGCATACCCAATGAACCATTCAGAATAAAAATTTCGGATACTTGGGAAAACTTGCACATAAAGTGCCACATATGTAGCCATTACTACCTCTATCTCAGAATACATAATTGCTCGCTCTCGAGCCATCAATGTGCTTGCTCACACAAGTTGTCAGTCAAGACGTGGCTACACGATGCTACTCACACAAGCTATCAAATAACCGCAACATATGCTGGTATACTCAACCATCGGTAGGACGTATAGGACTAGCACCGGAATCACATAACATAATACCCTAGTGATGTAACAGCCCGATTTAGACCCTAATTAACTAATTATCGTTTCAGGACCACGGATTTGAGTCCAAAAATATTTTAAAATTATTTTCTATGTTTATTTCGTGTGAATTTATATTTGCAAAATTTTCGTGATTTAATTTTGTCATTTAGGTGTCTGATTAAATAAAATAACTTAATCGCGTAAAATGAAAATTCAGTGGTTATTTCTAAAAGAGGTTGAATTGTTAGTGGCTTTTTAAATTGAAGCCTTAAATTGGTAAATAGGCCATAATTAATGTTGGTGGACGGTAGTGGCCATAGTTTATAATAGTTATATGTTATAATAATAAGGTTATATAGGTAATTTAGTTAATAAACTTATATTTAACAAAACCAAAGTTTAAAATACATGTTATTTCATTTTTTCATCCACCGAAACTTAAGAAAAGAAAAGTAGAAAGAATAAAAGCTAGGTTTCGGCCTATTTGGAGCTCAATCAAGGTTCGTTTTCTTGTCTGTTTTTGATAATTTCTACATTTTTGAGATCGTTGCTTAGTAATCTTCAAAACCCAAGCTTTGGTTTTTGATTTTGATGAATATTTTGAGTTGTACCATTATTGATAGCTTGTGATTTTTTTTGTTTGATGATGAAAAATGAAAGATATGTTTTAGATTAACATATTTTGTATTGGAGTTTTTGATGATTTTGAGTAATTAGGACTTAATTGCAAAAATAATAATTTGAGAGACTAAAATGTGAAATTGATTAAATATATTGACTTGTATAAGCATGGGTAAGATTCGGCCAAACATAAGTGTTTTGAAATTTTGTGTATTTTGTGTTCTGTTTAATAGGGACTAAATTGTAAAAATCGTAAATGTTAGGGGTAAGATGGTAATTTGTCTATTTAAGTGTTTTTGGACTAAATTGAATGAAAATATGTTTGAATGAGCTTAATTTTAATATGTTTAGATCAGGAACCAAAGAAATCGGATTTGGACCGGGGAAAAATGAAAGTTGTTGACTAGTAGCCCCGTCCCATTCCACGACGTCCGAGGTAAGTTTATAAGAAAATAAACGTGTTAAATTGTAGTTAAATGTATATATTTTATGCTGTTTTGTAATGTATAAATATACATAAGCTATAGCCAAATATACTTAAGCTTGATTCTCAGATTTCTGAATTGGTTTCGACCAAGTTATGACATCCGAAAGTCTCGTATGAACCTTAGGAATAGTTAGGATACGTATGTCATGACATAGGATTCCAATATGTGTGTGCGAGTAAGACCATGGCATCGATATGTGCCTTCGATACGTGTTTACGAGTAAGACCCTGTCTGAGACAGCGACATCGATTTATGGCTACATGTAAGACCACGTCTGGGACGTTGGCATTATATGACTTATGTGTTTATCTGAGTGTCCTATCCAATTTTGAATGGTTCATCGGGCAAAGATAAGTCGAGTTTGAGTATGTAAATCGAGCTAAATGGTCAGGTATGAGTTAGTTCGATATTTATTAAAAACAAGGTAAGTGTATTTGGCCTATTGCACTTTATTGTATGAGTTTTAATTTTATATGCGCATGCTTATGAGTATTCGCTCAAATGATTAACAAATGTACATGAGATTATATTTCGAACTATGAGTATGTATATTTATGAGTATGTGAGCTTGGTGCCTAATGAATGTTCGGCCTTAAAAGTTAAATAATGACTTGTTAATGTTGGCTATATAAGCATGTGGATAAAGTGATAATATAATTGTTTACAAGTGCATATGATTATGTGACAGCCTTAAAATGACCCTAGTCGGAATGTGGTTTCGGGACCACAAAACCGAGGTATAAAAATAATTTAATATTCATTTTGATGTCTATAATATGTGTTAAATTGTGTGTGACATTTTTGATGTTTTGATTTAGGGTTATAAATGTGAATTTCACTAAAAAGGACCTAGTAGTAAACTTTGAAAGTAGGATGGGGAAATGTGTGATGACTAATTGAATCATGCATGCAAAACAATGGTTTTGCATGTCAAATACCCCTCTTTTTATAAGTGGTGGCCGGCCATGACAAAGAAGGATGGGCAAAACATGTCATAGACATGTTTTGTTGGTGCATTATGTTGGAATAAATAAAATAAGGTGCATGGGTAATAAAAAAATGAAAAAAAATGTGTGTGAAGGCTTCTCCCCTCCCCATTGCCGTGAAGGTAAGAAAGAAAAACAAAAAAATTTGTTCATCCTTTTCATTCTCTCTTGGCCGAAAATTCTAAGGAAGAAGGAGGGGTTTTTGCTTCATGCTTGGTTTGGAAGAGGATTAGGAGGAGGTTTGGCCATACTTGTATCAAGATTAAGGTATGTTTGAGGTTGTGCCATGAGATTCATGCATGTTTTTAGTTGCTAGCTTGATGTTCTTATTAGCCCATGGCTCAAATCTTTGCTATGTCATGGGAATGATGTTCGGCCAAGGTGGATTTTGTGTTAATGCCATTGCATGCTAAAGATGAAGCTTGTTGATGATATATGTGATGGTGGGTTGATGACCCTTGGATTTTCTTTTAGCATTTTTGAGTAAGACATTAAGTTCTTTGTTTAACCATGACCAAAATTGAAATGGTATGGTGTTGTGAAGTATTCGGCCATGGTAGATCCATAAGTATGATTTATGCATATTGCATGGTAGGTAAGATTTGAGCTTTGGATATATGTTTATATTTGGTTATAAGCAACTTGAGATTCGGCCCTTACACCTACATGTATATATGTTTGCACATGATGTATTAGTATGACATATATACTATCTCAAGGTATATATTTTCATATGATGATGTTTCGGTTATGAAGTAGATGATTGATGCGTATTGAGTTACAATATGGAATACGTTAGTTAGTAAAATGTATGCCGTTTATGTGTGGTATTAAGTGTATAATTGGCCTCAACATGGACATGCATATTCGGCCACATGAGGGGGATTGGTGTGCATGCATTCAGTTAGAGGCAAACATATTGATGCCTAATCTTGGCTTGGAAAATTCGCTAAGGAGAGTACTAACTAATGTGTTGAGTTTGATTCATGATTTCGTACATATGTGACTTTAATGTCTAATGAAAATATGTGGGCTAAGTACCTTGAATTCCTCTTCGATGCTCAAATGATTAAATCAACTTATTTGTTAAATTAAGCTCAAGAGCAAAGGGAGCTAAATCCGATAAAGGGAAGGAAAAAGTGGTCGAATAGCCATCGGAATCATTCGACAACATCCGAGGTAAGTTCTTGAGTAATAGAGCTTAAAGTATGATTTGATTAGATCATGTCTCAAGTAAATCAAATCATGCTCTTTGTGTGTGGATATTGAACCGAAATGTGCAAGAGTGATAAGTGTATTGTATTTGAGTTTTGCTAATGAAAATGAAATACTGAATGTGTCATGATTTAGTGTTAAATGTGCATGTTTATTCAATGGTGTCCGGCTAAGTCCCAAAGGCTTTTGTGCTAAGTGACTAAATCCGGTCAACTCCGAAGGCATTTGTGCGAGTTACCAAAACCAGTTAAGTCCCAAGGCATTCGTATGCGAGTTACTAAATCCGGGCTAATTCCGAGGGCAATTGTGCAAATCACTATAACCGGCTATGTCCCAAAGACAATCGAGCGAGTCACTATATCCGTTAAATTCAAGGTACGTGATTCGGGAATGAGCAATCTTGCTGTAAAATTTCAGTTAATACGCTTGCAAAAATTCCAGCAATGAGGTATGTTCGTATGTGCTTGAATTAGTGGAGCCCTTACAAGTAAGTATTCGCCGGTTGATAAACGAGCTACCGCCTTTGGCTAAGTTGATCTTTTGTGTATGAGCATAAGGGTTGGTAATGTGAAGTAAGTATGATATTGAGAATGTGTGCATATGAAATTATCCGTTTAGCTATATGAATGCTATGCTTTTGTTATGCTGAATCCCTTGCTCAAAACTTACTAAGCATAAATTGCTTACTCCGTTTCTTTGTTCTCTGCTTTATAGATTTTGGCTCGTCACCATCTCGGACTCGGGATTTTTGGAAGTCAAGTCTCCCACACTATCAAAACCCCTTTTGGTACAAATTTTGGTTGAGCTTTGAAATGGCATGTATAGGACTACCCTTCGTTGTTTTTCAAGTACTTTTGTGATGTATGTGTGTACGGCCATGCGAAAATGGCTCGTAGAAGTGGAGTATGGCATTAGACCATTTGTGTTTATGTATGTATATATGGTTTCATTATGTGACTATGGACTGGAATGGAAGTGTTGGGCAATGATCAGCCCTTGGAATGGCTAAATATTATCATAGGTGGACCTATGTATGACAAAACTCTAGTTGGTCCATGGAAACCACGAAATAGGTAAAGTTTACCTGAAAACAGATGCTGACAGCAGCAGTGGTGTGGATGTGAAAAATCACTAAAAATAGCAGGAATGGAATTAAATAGTGAATAAATTATTTAAATGAACCTTGATGAATCTACTTTCATACGGAAGAAACAAAACGGTCATATGAGTTGTATGTTAAGAGATATTTAGGTTTTCGTGAAACAGGGCCAGAACGGTTTCTGGATTCCCTGTTCCGACTTTGTAAATTAATTGTAAATTAACCAGAGATAATTAGGAGTCATGCCATATATTTATAGATTCCACCTTGAGTCTAGTTTCTAAAGAAACAAACGGCATCAGAATTGAAGCCCTGTATAGGGAGATATCCAATTTGTAATGCGTGAAGGTTAGTGTAGTCGAACCCTGGATTAGGGGAGACTTTAACTAATAAACTGTATTAATTGGCTTGACCAAAAATTATAGAAAAAAATATGTAGATGGACATATGAGTCTAGTTTCAGGGGAAAATTACGAAACTGATTTTTGAGTTTTGAAACTCAAGATATAATTTTAAGGCGACAAAGTGATGCAAGAACCAATTTGTCTGGAAATTTTTTATGGATTGTGAAAATGATTAAGTCTGTGTGCACCTTGTGTTCGACTCGATGAACGGACTCGGTGCACGGGTGTTACAATTTTATTGGTATCACAGCTACGGTTTAGTCGATTCTAGGACTACCGTAATGCGTTTGGGTCTAGCTATACATGCCATTTTATGTGATTATTTGATAGTGTGGTGATTTCGACAATTGCAAATGTGTTTATTTATAGTAATGGATCCCGATCCCGACCGAAGCGGTAGGTGATGATCTTGAGAGTGTAGCGCTTTGCTCCCTTACAGGGACAGACCGGGACTCTCAACCTAATGCTAGTAATCCAAATGATGAAGCTAGACAAGCTTTTTATAGCGTGATGAATGATTGGTTCAACCAATACATTCGAACTAATACTACTGTTCCACAACCTCCATTCCCAACAAACACAACCCCAAGACCTACAATACCTCCGAGAATCGACCAAATAAGGTCAAATAAGCCCCAGTTGATAGAATCCAAAACATGGGGCTACTGAATTTAAAGCTACGGATAGCGACGATGCCGAGCAAGCTGAATTTTGGTTGGACAACACTATCCGCACTCGATGAGCTATCTTGTACACCCGATGAATGCCTAAAGTGTACTATCTCCTTGCTACACGATTTTGCCTACTATTGGTGGAGTACTCTGACTTCTGTTGTGCCCCGAGAGCAAGTAACTTGGGAGTTTTTCCAAACTGAGTTTCGGAAAAAGTATATCAGTCAGAGATTCATTGACGAAAAACGGAAGGAATTTCTTGAACTCAAACAAGGTTCCATGTCGGTTACCGACTATGAACAAAAATTTGTGAGGCTTAGCCAGAGCGAGAATGCATTTCTTCGAAGTGTGATGTGTAAATGCTTCAAGATGGACTAAATGATGATATAAAGTCGTATGTTGGTGTGACAACCCGAATTAGGGCCTAATCGAATAGTGGTTTTGTGACCACAAATCCGAGATAGAAATAATTGTTTTATAATTATTTTGGGGTTTATGATATGATTGCATGATTGTGTGAAAATTTCGTGATGAAATTCTATGCCTAAAGTGCTTAAATTGAAAGTAGGGACTAAATCGAATAAGTTGCAAAATTTGCATCCCGAAGTTTTAGTATGAAATTGTTTTGGAATATTAATTAGGAGGTCTTAAATAGCAATTTGACCAATTTTAAGTTCATGGACAAAATTAGGACATGGAAGGAATTTTTGAAAGTTTAGTAAGGAGGGCATTTTGGTCATTTGGATATTAAATGAAATAAAATGGGAAAATAACACAAAATTGATCATCATCCTCCTTAGTTGCTGCCAATTCTCCTCTCTCCATAGCTAGGGTTTCTTCAATTTTCAAGCTCCATAGTAAGTGATTCCAAGCCCGCTTTTAATGTTCTTTACGTTTTGGAATCCGGAAGCTCGATTAAGCTTATGCTAGTAATAATTTAACCTAGGGTTCATATTTGGAAAAATACCCATAGGTGAAATTTGTGTATTTTGATGTTTTATGATAGAATATGAGGTTTTAAATTATGTTAAATAACTTGTGCTACTCGGTTTTAAGTGAAAACGAGTAAAACCGCATAATCAAGAAAAATACCTATTGTTCATAACTATATGATAGAGTGAGAATTTGATGTTGTTGTAGAAGAGAAAATGTTCAGCATATCATAAAATATAAGAATAAGGGCTGAAATTAAATTCCGAGCCTAGGGGCAAAATTGTAATTTTGTAAAGTTAGGGGCAAAATGTAATTTTTCCATGATGTGATTTTTGGATTGAAATAAATAGTATGAGTATTAAATAAGCTAAATGTGTTATTATAGATCAAGAAAGACGCGAATTGATCTCGAATCTGGGAAGGAAAAAGTTTTGGACTAAATTGCAAAATTTCCACTTTTTGTACCAAGGTAAGTTTGTATGTAAATATTACAATAATTTCATGTACATTCTTATATTTCAGCCTATTATATAAATATACTAGCTGATGTTAAAATATAAATTGACTATTGGAAGAATGGAAATAAATATAGAGAGAGATCTCGGTTGAACATTCTGAGAGATCGAATGAAATAGAGGGCGTAGCTAGGTCACATGTATGATGCCGAGTGCACATCATGTGTACAAGAAAGCTACTGAGACACCTCAGTAGTAGCTAGGTCACATGTGTGATACGAGATGTATCCCATGTAGACAAGAGAGCTACGTGAAAGATAAATGTAGCTAGGTCGCATGCGTGATTCCAAGTGAAGGACACCATGTAGACAAGAGAGCTACGTGAAAGATAAATGTAGCTAGGTCGCATGCGTGATTCCAAGTGAAGGACACCATGTAGACAAGAGAGCTACGAGACAAATCAGTTAGGTCGCATGAGTGGTACTAAGTGTTCACCATGTGTACAAGAGAGCCGAACTAAACGAAGTATGATGGTGGGGTGTCTTTGAAACCATTAAATATCGAGGATTGATCCGAATTGTTCAACGGGATGGTTTTGTGGTGATATTATGGTTTGGACCTACACTTATGGTGAATGAAATGTGGTGAAAATGATTTGTGGTATATACATATATAAGATAAAATGAGGTTAGCATAAAGAATGTGTGAAAGAGTGAAATTAGCATTAAAACTGCTTTTTAGATGGTAGCGTGACGTGATTTTGAAAAATCACCAAAAATAGGAGGAATATAATTAGAGGTTGAATGAGATGTGAAATTAAAGTTTAATGAGTCTACTTTCATATAAAAGAAACAGAGCAAGCAAAGGAATTCTATATTTTGAGATATTTACAATTGTATGTGACTTGCTCAGATGAATACGTGATCCCTGCTCCAACTTTGAAAAATCATTAAAATTATTAAGAAATATAGTTTACATGCCTAAATTCCTTATTGAGACTAGTTTTAAATGAAACAGACTTCAGGGTTGTTTGAATTGTGTACTTGAGAGAAATTCAACTCGTAGTGAACAGAGGTCGATCACCAAGTCAGTGTAACAGGGAAACTTTAACTAATAAACTGTACTAATCGGCTGAACCAAAAATTATAGAAAAAATTAGCAAAAGCTTTATGAGTCTAGATTCAGGAAATTTTACGAATTTAAATTTTGAGTTTTGTAACTCGAGTTATGATTTATTTAGTGAATATGACGCAGCAGAGAGAAAACTTAATCAAAGTGGAATGAATAGTGAAGTTAAAGTAGATATACTTGAATTGTTGTGTAAACATGTTAGATTCTTTAATTAGTATTTACATACTTACTTACTAAGCTATAAGCTTACTTTGTTTCTCTCTTTTGTCTTATAGTGTCCTTCGGCTTGCTCGGAGTTAAGGATCGTGAAGATCTACCCGCACTATCATACTTTAGGGTATTTGAACTAAACGTTTTGAATTATGGCAAGTATAGTAGGCTTAATTATTTTGTTACGTGTCATATTTGTCTAGGTTTAAAATATTAGTTACAAGACTTTCGACTAGCTACTTTGTACAAGCCATTAAAGTTGGCTAATATTGTTCAAGACATATGTTATAATGATGCACTATCAAATTGGATGACATATTTATATCTCGGTTATGTTTAATGGTATGTGTTATATTCTGTAATACCTTGTATCCTGCTCCTACGCGTGACAGAACGGGTAAGGGTGTTACATTTAGTGGTATCGAGCTATGGTTTAGTCGGTTCTCGGACTAATAAAGTGTGTGTAAAAGTCTAGCTATACATGCCATAAAAATATTGTGATAGTGTGGTGACTCGATTATTCTAAACGTGTTTTGTTTTAATATAGTAATGGATCCTCAAGGAATCTGCGGTGATGATGTCTTAGTAATGCGCCGGCCCCGCACAAGGGACCGTGCTGTGGAAAGTAGACTGAGACATTGAGACAAGGAGATGAGGCTCGGATGCCATTCTCCAAATGATGAACAATTGGTATATGAATTTATTCGAGCAAATCCAAATGCTCAACCTCCTCCACCCCTCCTATACCTCGATTTATTCTCAGAGTCGCTCAAGGTATAGATTTGGTAAGAATGAACAAGCCTCCGATTGACAAGATTCAAAACAAGGGTAGAAGAGTTTAGAGCAAAGGTCGATGATGATCCCGAGAAAGCGGAATTACGCTTGAAAATTCTACCGTGTATTTGATGAGCTCTCATGTACACCGAGGAATGCTTAAAATGTGTTGTATCACTTTTGAGAGATTCGCTTACCACCGGTGGAAGACTTTGGTTGCAATGGTGCCAAAAGAAAAGTTACTTGGGATTTCTTCCAGAAGAATTTAGAAAGAAATACATAAGTCAGCGATTTATTGATCAAAAACGGAAGGAGTTCCTTGAATTGAAGCGGGGAAAATGTCTCAGAGCGAGTATGAACGCTAATTTGTAAGACTCAGCAAGTATGCCTGTGAATGTGTGTCCACCGAGGCCATTATGTGTAGAAGATTTGAAGATGGGCTGAATGAGGACATTAAAGTGCTTGTAGGAATTTTGGAGTTGAAAGAATTTGTAGTATTGGTTGATCGAGCTCTTAAAGTCAAGAACCGAACAAAGAAAGAAGAAAAGTCGCTATTGAGGCCCGAGATGTCGAAAAAGACAGATAAGCAAGACATTTCAATCTCAACCAAAGAGGTCCAAAGAGACAAACCCTCGAATGACAGTTTCA
Source organism: Gossypium arboreum (assembly GCF_025698485.1). Classification (NCBI taxonomy): domain Eukaryota; kingdom Viridiplantae; phylum Streptophyta; class Magnoliopsida; order Malvales; family Malvaceae; genus Gossypium; species Gossypium arboreum. The sequence goes on along the minus strand of NC_069071.1, from coordinate 52,752,623 downwards.
ATTGGGGATTCACACAGAGATCATGGTAGAGCATATTCGGGTCTAAAGCTCAAGCTACTTGTGGCAAGTGTGGGTAATGTGCGACCTAGAAAGCCCGAGTGTCAAGAATGTGGCACCAACATTATGGTGAGTGTTGGGGACCGAGCGAGCTTGTTTCTGTGTGGTTCTCATGAGCATTTTATTAGAGATTGTCCGGAGAAATTTAAAGAAGAAAGATTTGAGTGCTAGATGTAATACCACCGCTAATAGAGGTAGACCAACGAGAAATACAGGAGGTGGGACTAGTAGTAAACCGTGATTAAAGATTTAACAGCAAGATCGTAAGCTAGAGCACCTTGCTAGAGCTTATGCTATACGTGTCTCGAGAAGATGCATCATCTCCGATGTCATTATCGGTACATTTTCTCTCTATGATACTATTGTTATTGCATTGATTGATCCCGGGTCCACTCATTCCTATATTTGCATGAATTTAGTATCTAATAAAAGTTGCTGTTGAATTTATCGAGTTTACGATTAAAGCGTCGAACCCTTAGGCCAATATGTGCTAGTTGACAAGGTTTGCGAGAATTGCCCATTAATGATTCAAGGTCACTGCTTCCGCCAACTTGATGTCAAGTTACCATTTGGTGAGTTTGACGTTATCTTGGGAATGGACCGTTAACATTGTATGATGCTAAGGTAGATTGTAAACAAAAGACACTAGAGTTGAAATGTGAAATGGAGAAATTCGTGGGTTGAAACAGATGAATCAAATAAATTGCCTATGGTGATTTCGCACATGTCTGCACGTAAATACATGAGAAAAGGGTGTGAAGCTTATCCGCTTATGTAATGAATATTGAGTTGCCTTAACTAAAATTTGAATCGACTGATAGTCCGTGAGTTTCGGATGTATCTCCGGAGGAATTGCAGGGTTGCCTCCAACAGAGAGATAGATTTTGCCATTGATTTGTTGCTTGCATCGCGCATCGATCTCGATTGCTCCATATAGAATGGCTCGATCAATTAAAAGAATTGAAGGCTCAATTGCAATAGTTAATGACAAGGGATTTGTGAGACCGAGTTTCTCTCCCTAGGGTGCTCTGTATTATTCAGTAAGAAGAAGGATGGTTCAATGAGACTTTGCATTGATTACCGTCGACAATAAGGTGACTATAAAGAAAAAGTACCCATTGCCGAGGATTGATGATTTATTCGATCGCTTAAAGGGGGCCACGGTGTTTTTAAAGATTGATTTGAGGTCCGGTTACTACCACCGAGAGTTAAGGAGTCGATGTGCGAAAACCGCCTTTAGGACAAGGTATGGACATTATGAGTTTCTTGTGATGCCTTTCGCTTAACAAATGCTCCAGCTATATTTATGGACTTAATGAATCGGATCTTCCGCCATATTTGGATAAGTTTGTAGTAGTGTTTATAGATGACATTTTAATTTATTCTCGAGATGAGTCCGAACATGCGAACACTTGAGAACTATATTGCAGATCTTGAGAGAAAAGAAACTGCTTGCCAAGTTTAGTAAAAGTGAGTTCGCTTCGTGAAGTCGATTTTTGGGGCATATAGTCTCGGTGATGGTATTCGGTGGATCCAAGCAAGATTTCTGCGATCGTTGATTGAAACCGCCAAGAATGTATCCGAGGTTAGAAGCTTTTTAGGCTTAGCCGGTATTATAGACGCTTTTGTTGAAGGATTTTCGATGATTGCCTCTCCTATGACTAAGTTGTTGCAAAAGAATGTTAAGTTCGAATGGACCGATAAATGTCAACAAAGCTTTGAAAAGTTGAAAGCACGATTGACTGAACCAATTTTAGTACAGCCCGAGTCGAAATGAGTTCAGTAATTTATAGTGATGCATCATTGATGTGCCTTGAATGTGTGTTGATGCAAGAGGGTAAAGTGGTAGCTTATGCTTGAGACAGTTAAAACCGCATGAGAAGAAATATCCTACACATGATTTGGGCCGCCACTTGTTGTTTTTGCCTTGAAGATTTGGCGACATTATTTGTACGGTGAAAAATGCGAATTTTTACCGATCACAAAAGTTTGAAATACTTGATGAATCAAAAGGATCTGAATCTGCGGACAATAAGATGGCTTGAATTATTAAAGGATTATGATCTAGTGATTGATTACCATCCGGAAAAGCAAATGTAGTTCTTGGCGCCTTGAGCGAAAATTTCTTTTTACTTTCGAGCCATGAACACGGGGTTAGCATTGTCGATGATGGGTCAATCTTAGCGAGATGAGAGCTAAACCGTTATTTCTCCAGTTGATTTGTGATGCTCAAAAGAATGATAGTGAGTTGCGGATCAAGAGAACTCAATGCGAATCGAAGTTACGACTCGATTTTCGAGTTGGACCAGATGACTGCTTGATGTTTCGAGACGTGATATGTGTGCGAAAAACGATAAATTGATTCGAAAATATTACATGAGGCGCACAATGGTCTGTTTATCGCTCATCCCGGTAGCACAAAATGTATAATGATTTAAAGAAGTCAGTATTGGTGGCGGTATGAAAAGGGACATTTCGAATTTGTAACCAAGTGTTTGATCATCAACAAGTAAAAGTGAACATCAAGTGCCTTGAGGATTACTTCAACCGTAATGGTGCCCGAGTGGAAATGGGACAAGATTACCATGGATTTTGTAACCAGTTTGCCTTTAACTCCTAAAAGAAGGATGCTGTTTGGGTAGTGGTTGATAGATTAACAAAGTCAGCCCACTTTATACCAAGACGCACCGATTACCCACTTGATAAATTAGCCAATTATATATTGCTGAAATTGTGAAGTTGCACGGAGTACCTATGTCTATAATATCGATAGAGATCCAAGATTTACCTCGAGATTTTGGAAAAAGTTACAAGAAGCTTTGGGTACAAAATTGAACTTTAGTACCGCATTTCATCCACAAACAAATGGTCAAACGGAAAGAGTAATCCGGTACTCAAGATATGCTTAGATGTCTGTGTTTTAGAATTTGGAGGTACTTGGGAGAAATATCTATCTTTGATTGAGTTTGCCTACAATAACGCTTATCAATCAAGTATACAAATGGCACCGCATTTAAGCCTTGTATGGTCGTAAGTGTCGGACTCCTTTATATTGGACCGAGCTTAGTGAGAAACAGATTCATGGAGTTGATCTAGTTAAAGAAACCAAGAGAAAATAAAAGTAATTCGGGATTGCTTGAAAGCTGCTTCAGATCGACAAAAGTCATATGCAGATTTAAAAAGAAAAGAGATTGAATTTCAGGTGGGTGATAAAGTGTTCTTGAAGGTGTCACCATGGAAAAAGATTCTGAGATTTAGTCGAAAAGGCAAGTTGAGTCCGCGTTTTATTGGGCCGTCTGAGATTCTCGAGAGAATTGGACCAGTGGCATATCGGTTGGCCTTACCGGCAGAGTTAGAAAGAATTCATAACGTGTTTCATGTATCAATGTTGCAACGTTATCGTTCTGATCCTTCACATGTGATTTCCCCAACAGAAATTGAGATTCGATCGGATATGACCTATGAGGATGTAACACCCCAAACACAAGACCATCGCCGGTGTCGGACCCGAGGGGTTAACAAACCAAGTTCACATGTTTTTGCCCACCAATTTGACATTTCCAGTCCGGCTGGAAAACTGCGTCACTGTCGCCTTAAAAATCATATCTCGAGTTTCAAAACTCGGAAACTGGTTTCGTAAATTTTCCCTGAATTTAGACTCATATATCCATCCATGGATTTATTTCTAGGATTTTTGGTTGGGCCAATTGGTACAGTTTATTAGTTAAAGTTACCCCTGTTACAGGGATCGACTGCTCTGACCTTCGCGCGGTATAACTTTAATATCTCTCTGTACAGGGCTTTGATGCTGGTGTCGTTTGTTTCTAATGAAACTAGACTCAAAATGGAATCTGTACATATAAGGTATATCTCCTAATTCTTTTTGGATAATTTATAGTGAATTTTTAAATTTGCGATAGGGAACCCAGAAACCATTCTGGCCCTGTCTCACAATAGCTTTAATATCTCTTAACTTGTAACTCCTATGACCGTTTCGTTTCTTCCATATGAAAATAGACTCCTCAAGGTTAATTTACATAGCTTATTCACTATTTAATTCCATTCCTATGAATTTTGGTGATTTTTCACATTCATGCCACTGCAGCTGGCAGCATCTGTTTTTAAGATAGGACTTACCTATTTGGTGGTCTCCATGATTCAACTAGTCTTACCATACATAGGTTCATATATGATCATTTTAACCATGCCAATGGCTGATCATATGACCAACATTCCCATTTCCAAGCCATAGCCACATCATGACACAAAATATATACATACAACCCACAATTAGTCTAAGTTCATGCTTCCTTTTCGAGCCATTTTCGCATGGCCGTACATACTTACATTACAACATATTTAACAAACAAGGGTAGTCCTATACATGCCATCTCAAGTTCAACCAAAAAATTTATACCAAAATGGAGGCTTGATTGTGTGGATGACTTGACTTCAACGATCCCAAATCCGATTGCTTGAGCGAAATCTAGAAAACTAAGAGCCAAAGCAACGGGTAAGCATTTTTATGCTTAGTAAGTCTCAAGGAATATAATTAACTCTAATTACAGCAATACATTCACATAGCCAAATGCATCATTTCATTAATACACATTCTTACTTCATACTTCATCATTATATAAGTTCGCAAAGCATCAATCAATTCAATAACTGAAATTCATTAGTCGATTGAGCGAATGTTGCTCAAACACGCCGACTTTCCAATGCACATATAACGCACCTTACCCTTTGGGCTTTCCGAGTGTACTAATTGAATTCATTTCAGCAACCAACACTCACCTCCAGCCCAAGATTCTTCGAATATAACCGGATATAATCACGCGCACAAATGCCTTGGTCTTAGCCCGGATAGAATAACTCATACGAATGCCTTCGGCCTTAGCCCGGATATAGCCACTAGCACAATTGCCTTGGTCTTAACCCGATATAATTTCAACATAATTGTCTTGGGCTTAGCCCGGATATCATTCAATTTCTCATGCACACATACATCAATAATCATTGGACATACATATTTCATTTTCAAGCTTAAGGCTCAAACACAATTATAATCATTAGCATATTCGCCTTGGACTTAGCCCGGTGGAATTCAAATACTCATACACACATAATCAATAATCATACACATCCATATTTCATCTCACATAATTCAAGTAAGGTCACTTCTTGAGGACTTACCTCGGATGTTGTCGAACGGCTTTTTTCGGCTATTCGATCACCTTTTCCTTCCCTTGTCCAATTGTGGCCCTCTTAGCTCTTGAGCTAATTCAAACAAATTCAATTTATTAAAACCTCATTGTGCTTGCTTATGGCGAATATGACAAGGATTTTAAATGGTCATATGGCCACTCTTTAGCTTGAATACACAATGGTCATGCACATTTTAAACTACATCAAGCAATTCAATACAATTTATTTGAGCATCAAGGAAATGCTAAGGCCTTCAATAGGCTATCCAAGGCGAATATTCATGTACATGTTGAGGTCAATTTTGCACTTAATACCTCACAAAAACAGCATGCAATTTACTAATTAATGCTTTGCACATTGTGGCCCAAAACTTATAATATAGCATCAAGCACTTATATGTGTGCTAGGTCAATTGTGCTTGCAATTTCACAAGCATTCTTCCACATTTTCTTCTTTAAACCAATATATTCATCACTTAGTTCATAACCAAACATAATGTGCAATCATATATATGCATATATGAGCATGGCGAATTTTCAAGGTGTCCATAGCCATCCAAAACACAAATTTTAACTAACATGCAAGAAGCATGAATCATGCTCAAGAATGCATCATGGCGAATATGACAATCATGCTCCTTTTCAACTTCAATCATGATAAAACAAAGAGAATACTCAAAATCTTACTCATGAGTAGAAAATCCATCATTGCATGCATCATTATCAAGCTTCACACTTAGCATGCAATGGCTTTATCACCATAACAACTTTGCCCAAATACCATTTCCATGGCATAACAAAGATTTGAGCCATGGCTAACATGCACATCAAGTTAGTAACCAAGTCATGCATGAAACTCCTAACACAACCTCATACATACCTTAATCTTGATGTAAACTTAGCCAAATCTCCTTCTAGGTCTCTTCCAACCCAAGCATGAAGCAAAAATCCTCCCCTTTCCCTTAGTAATTTCGCCAAGAAGATGAGAAAGGATGAACAAATTTTTTCTCTTCTTTCCTTAGTACATTCGGCCAAGCCTATGGAGAAGGATGAACATTTTTTTCTTTTTTTTCTTTTTTTCATACTCTTATTTTATTATTCCAAACATGCACCACTAGCAAAACATGTTTAAGACATGTTTTCTTTTGCCCATATTCATCACCATGGTAGCCACTATAGTCAAATTTGGGGAATTTGACATGCAACTCCATTTATTTCACTTTATGCATTATTAGGCCACTTAAAAATACACCTATCACATTTTCAAGTCCTAGCACATGGGTCCTTTCTTATAGATTAGCACCTAATTAATAAAAATCGAGACACGAAATATTTACGCATACCAATTCCACATACAATAAGCACGGAATATAACACTTAATTATTCTTGTGACTCGGTTTGTGGTCCCGAAACCACTCTCCGACTAGGGTCACATTAGGGTGTCACAACTCTCCCCACTCAAGAGATTTTCGTCCCGAAAAGCTTACTAAATAGGTTCGGATATCGCTCTCTCATAGAGTTCTCGGTCTCCCAAGTAGCTTCTTCTATCCGTGCTTGAGCCATAACACTTTCACTAGCGGAACCCGCTTGTTTCGCAACTCTTTCACTTCTCGTGATAGGATACGAATCGGTTCTTCCTCATAACTCATATTAGCTTGAATTTCAATTTCGATGGACTAATCACGTGCGATGGATCGGATCTATAACGTCAAGCATCAAACGTGGAAGACATCATGAACCTTTTGAGTTCGGGGGCAAAATCAAACGATATGCCATCGACCGACTCGCTCGATATCTCATATGGCCCAATGAACCTCGGGCTCAACTTGCCCTTACGGCCGAACTCGAGTATCTTTTCCAAGGCGATACCTTGAGAAACACTTTATCACCCACCGATACTCGATATCCTTACGCTTCATATCCGCGCACGACTTCCGACGATCGAAGGCTATCTTCAAACTTTCACGGATTACTTTCACTTTCTTCAAAGATCCCTAATCAAATCCACCCGAAAATCTTGCTTTCACCAAGCTCGGTCAAAACAATGGTGTACGGCATTTACGCCGCATAAGGCCTCGTAGGTGCCATCTTAATACTCGATTGAAAGTCGTTGTTGTGCGAATTCAATCAATGGCAAATACCGCTCCCATGAACCACTAAACTCGAGGACGCAACATCTTAACATATCCTCAAGTATCCGAATTATCCGCCGGATTGACCATCGGTTTGGGGTGAAAGGCGGTCTTGAAATGCAACTTGGTACCCAAAGCTTCTTGCAACTTTTTCCAAAATCGCGAGGTAAATCTCGGATCTCTATCCGACACGATAGAAATAGGCACCCCGTAATTTCACAACCGAGAAACGCACAATTCCGCTTAATTTGTCCATTGAAAATCCGACGACGGGGACAAAGTGGGCCGACTTAGTCAATCGATCTACCACGACCCAAACCGCATCCTTCTTACTTGTCGACAATGGCGGTCCGGATACAAAGTCCATTGTGACTCGATCCCATTTCCACTCGGGTATCGTGATTGGTCAAGTAATCTCAAGGCACCTGATGTTCCGCTTTCACTTGTTGACATATTAAACATCTCAAACAAAGTCGGAGATGTCTCGCTTCATACCATGCCACCAAAATCGACGCTTCAAATCATTGTACATCTTCGCACTCCCGGGTGGATTGCCATTTGGCTACAATGGGCTTCATTCGAATTATCGAAATGAGGTCCGAATTCTTTGGGACACACAGACGACTTTTGAACCTCAAACAATCGTCATCGCCGATTTGAAACTCCGAGTCCTTGTTCGAACACATGCAGCCCGTTTTGCAACCAACTCGTCGTCGACTTTCCGAGCTTCTCGAATTTGGTGTGTCAATAATGGTTTGGCTTTCAATTCAGCCACTAACACACCGTCGGATCGGACGGACAAGTGCACATTCATCGTCAGAAGTGAATAACGATTTACGACTCAAGGCATCCGCAACCACATTCGCCTTTCCCGGTGATAATCAATGATCGCCCATAATCCTTTAACACTCAAGCCAACGCCTTTGTCGCAGATTTAAGTCTCTTTGGGTCATCAAATATTTGAGACTTTTGTGATCCGAGTATACATGGCACCTTTCACCAAATAAGTAATGTCGCCAAATCTTTAAGGCGAATACGATGGCGCCAATTCGAGATCATGAGTCGGATAATTTTTCTCATGTGGCTTTAATTGCCTTGACGATAGGCCACAACTCGACCTTCTTGCATTAATACGCAACCTAACCCAAGTAGAGAGGCGTCGCTATAGATAACAAACTCCTTGCCGGACTCGGGTTGCACTAGAATTGGGGCTTCACCAAATAAGTTTTCAGCTTGATCGAAGCTTTTTGGCATTTCTCCGTCCATTCGAACTTAACATCCTTTTGGAGTAAGCTTCATCATCGGCGTGGCTATCGTTGAGAAGCCTTTACAAATCGTCGGTAATAACCTAAGCAAGCCCAAAAAGCTTCAACCTCAAGAATATTTCTGAGGCTTCCAATTTAGTATGGTTGAAATTTTATTCGAGTCGACTCGAATACCCGATGCGAATACCACATGACCCAAGAAGCTAACCTCTCTTAACCGTAACTCACACTTGCTGAACTTAGCATATAATTGCTTGTCCCGTAAAATTTGCAAAGACTAACCGCAGTGTTCAAAGATTTCGGTCTCATTTCTTGAATAGACCAAGATGTCATCAATGAACACGACTACTTAATCGATCCAAATATGGTCTAAAGATTCGATTCATTAAATCCATAAATACCGTAGGGCATTAGTGAGCCCAAACGGCATCACCAGAACTCATAGTGACCATATCTCGCTCAAGGCGCCTTGGGCACGCCTCGCATCTCGGATTCGCAATTGATAGTAGCCCGATCTCAAATCTATTTTCGAGAACACCGAGGCTCCCTTCAGCTTGATCGAACAAGTCATCAATACGTGGCAACGGATATTTGTTCTTTATCGCCGCTTTGTTGTCGACGATAGTCGATGCTGCAATGCATGGTTCCATCCTTCTTCTTCACGAACAACACCGCGCACCCTAAGGCGAAAAACTCTAAGCAGCAAAACCTCTATCCACCAATTCTTGCAACCGAACTTTCAACTCCTTTAATTCCGTTGGTGCCATACGATACGGAGCTATCGAAATTGGAGTGGTACCGGTACTAATTCGATGCCAAATTCTATTTCTCGAGCAGTGGTAAACCCGCAATTCTTCTGGAAAACATCCGGTATTCACAAACCACGCACAGATTCGGGTTTCTTCTCGATTCCTTGTCATCGAGCACGTCGCAAGGTACGCCGCACCCTTTTCTTACATATTTCGGGCCAACATCGGATATTACACCGGCAACCCCTTTAAGTCCGTGGACTCAACCCAAATTATTTCATTATTCGCGCACCTCAAATCGATAGTCTTGCTCTTACAATTTACAACCGCATCGTGCATGGTCAACCAATCCAAACCAAGAATAACATCGAACTCATCGAATGGCAAAAGCATTAAGTCCGCCGGAAAACAAGAACCTCGAACACTAGGGGACTTTTCTTGCACACTTTGTTAACAAGCACGTAATGACCCAAGGGTTTGACACCGAATTACAAACTCGAGAGACTCAATGGGCAAAGTCTTATCGGATGCTAAGGTTTCACATATATATGAATGAGTAGAACCGTGGTCAATCAAAGCAATTACATTTGTATTGAAAAGAGTGAAAGTACCTGTAATAACATCCGGAGAGGCAAAGATCCTCGGCGTGCGCGTATGGCATAAGTCCTAGCAGAGCACGAGCCTCGGATCCGATGGTAGCATCTCTAGATCCTCTCGACCGCCAATCGACATTGCCCATATTTCGGGTGGCCTACCTCGAGCGATGGTAGCACCCGGGTTTGCACTCGACTTGCATTCTGCTCATGCATCCTCGGGCAATCCTTCATAAAGTGGTCGGCCGATCCACACTTATAGCAGGAGCGATCACGAAACCAACAGCTCCCGAATGCCATTTGCCACAATGTGGACACTCCGCCTCTCTCTACGATCATTTCCGCCACCGTGATCGAGGTGACTCGTGTGTCACAGGGGTCGATCGCGTCCTCGCCTAGAAAAGCCCAAACGCCTCTAGACCGCTCGCATCATCTCGAAATCTCTTCGATGCTTGTTGAAGAGACTTTCCGAGGACCTCTTCGAATTCTCCAATCCCCACATCACTTTTTGTTTCTCCTTTCTAAGCTCTTCTACTTTACAAGCTCGCTCAACAAGTACTACGAACTCTCGATCCGGAGAATGCCAACAAACATCCTTATATCATCATTCAGCCCATCCTCGGCGCTTACACATAATAGCTTGGACGAAATGCATTCTCGCAGCGTCGGCTAAGCCTCACAAACTTTCGCTCGTAGTCAGAATCGGACATAGAACCTTGCTTAAGATCAAGAAATTCCTCCGCTTTTGGTCGATGAATCTCGATGATATACTTTTTCTAACTCGGTTTGAAAGAATTCCCAAGTCACTTGCTCTCTAGGCACCACGTAAGTCGAGTACTCCACCAATAGTAGGCGGACTCGCGTAGCAAGGAGATGGTACACTTTAAGCACTCATCGGTGTACAGGATAGCTCATCAAGCACCCGGATAGTGTTATCTAACCATAATTCAGCTCGCTTCGGCATCATCATCATCCGTAGCCTTAAATTCAAGTGGCCCCATGTTTTCAATCCTATCGATCGGGGCTTACCTGACCTTATTTGGTCGACCACCGGAGGTATTGTAGGTGCGGGGTTGCATTCGTCGGGAATGGAGGTGGTGGAACAGCCGTGTTGGTTCGAATGTATTGATTAAACCATTCGCTCATCACACTATAAAAGGCTTGCCTAGCCTCATCATTAGGATTATCGGCCATAGGTTGAGAGTCCGCCGCTGCTGTCCCTTGCGCGAGCAGCGCCACACTCTCCACATCATCAGCTATCGCTTCGGTTGGGATCGGGATCCATTGCTATAAACAAACATGAAGTCAAATTGTCGTAAATCATCACACTATCGATTCATCATTTAATGGCATGTATAGCTAGACCCCAAACACATCACGGTAGTCCTAGAATCAACTAAACTGTGGCTCGATACCAATAAAATTGTAACACCCCAAACACAAGACCATCGCCGTGTTAATCGGACCGAGGGGTTAACAAACCAAGTTCACATGTTTTTGCCCACCAATTTGACATTTCCAGTCCGCTGGAAAACTGCGTCACTGTCGCCTTAAAAATCATATCTCGAGTTTCAAAACTCGGAAACTGGTTTCGTAAATTTTCCCTGAATTTAGACTCATATATCCATCCATGGATTTATTTCTAGGATTTTTGGTTGGGCCAATTGGTACAGTTTATTAGTTAAAGTTACCCCTGTTACAGGGATCGACTGCTCTGACCTTCGTGCGGTATAACTTTAATATCTCTCCGTACAGGGCTTTGATGCTGGTGTCGTTTGTTTCTAATGAAACTAGACTCAAAATGGAATCTGTACATATAAGGTATATCTCCTAATTCTTTTTGGATAATTTATAGTGAATTTTTAAATTTGCGACAGGGAACCCAGAAACCATTCTGGCCCTGTCTCACAATAGCTTTAATATCTCTTAACCTGTAACTCCTATGACCGTTTCGTTTCTTCCATATGAAAATAGACTCCTCAAGGTTCATTTACATAGCTTATTCACTATTTAATTCCATTCCTATTAATTTTGGTGATTTTTCACATTCATGCCACTGCAGCTGGCAGCATCTGTTTTTAAGATAGGACTTACCTATTTGGTGGTCTCCATGATTCAACTAGTCTTACCATACATAGGTTCATATATGATCATTTTAACCATGCCAATGGCTGATCATATGACCAACATTCCCATTTCCAAGCCATAGCCACATCATGACACAAAATATATACATACAACCCACAATTAGTCTAAGTTCATGCTTCCCTTTTCGAGCCATTTTCGCATGGCCGTACATACTTACATTACAACATATTTAACAAACAAAGGGGTAGTCCTATACATGCCATCTCAAGTTCAACCAAAAAATTTATACCAAAATGGAGGCTTGATAGTGTGGATGACTTCGACTTCAACGATCCCAAATCCGATTGCTTCGAGCAAAATCTAGAAAACTAAGAGCCAAAGCAACGGGGTAAGCATTTTTATGCTTAGTAAGTCTCAAGGAATATAATTAACTCTAATTACAGCAATACATTCACATAGCCAAATGCATCATTTCATTAATACACATTCTTACTTCATACTTCATCATTATATAAGTTCGCAAAGCATCAATCAATTCAATAACTGAAATTCATTAGTCGATTGAGCGAATGTTGCTCAAACACGCCGACTTTCCAATGCACATATAACGCACCTTACCCTTTGGGCTTTCCGAGTGTACTAATTGAATTCATTTCAGCAACCAACACTCACCTCCAGCCCAAGATTCTTCGAATATAACCGGATATAATCACGTGCACAAATGCCTTCGGTCTTAGCCCGGATAGAATAACTCAGACGAATGCCTTCTGCCTTAGCCCTAATATAGCCACTAGCACAATTGCCTTCGGTCTTAACCCGGATATAATTTCCAGCATAATTGTCTTGGGCTTAGCCCGATATCATTCAATTTCTCATGCACACATACATCAATAATCATTGGACATACATATTTCATTTTCGTTACTAAGGCTCAAACACAATTATAATCATTAGCATATTCGCTTTCGGGACTTAGCCCGGTGGAATTCAAATACTCATACACACATAATCAATAATCATACACATCCATATTTCATCTCACATAATTCAAGTAAGGTCACTTCTTGAGGACTTACCTCGGATGTTGTCGAACGGCTTTTTCGGCTATTCGATCACCTTTTCCTTCCCTTGTCCAATTGTGGCCCTCTTAGCTCTTGAGCTAATTCAAACAAATTCAATTTATTAAAACCTCATTGTGCTTGCTTATGGCCGAATATGACAAGGATTTTAAATGGTCATATGGCCACTCTTTAGCTTGAATACACAATGGTCATGCACATTTTAAACTACATCAAGCAATTCAATACAATTTATTTGAGCATCAAGGAAATGCTAAGGCCTTCAATAGGCTATCCAAGGCGAATATTCATGTACATGTTGAGGTCAATTTTGCACTTAATACCTCACAAAAACAGCATGCAATTTACTAATTAATGCTTTGCACATTGTGGCCCAAAACTTATAATATAGCATCAAGCACTTATATGTGTGCTAGGTCAATTGTGCTTGCAATTTCACAAGCATTCTTCCACATTTTCTTCTTTAAACCAATATATTCATCACTTAGTTCATAACCAAACATAATGTGCAATCATATATATGCATATATGAGCATGGCGAATTTTCAAGGTGTCCATAGCCATCCAAAACACAAATTTTTAACTAACATGCAAGAAGCATGAATCATGCTCAAGAATGCATCATGGCCGAATATGACAATCATGCTCCTTTTCAACTTCAATCATGATAAAACAAAGAGAAAACTCAAAATCTTACTCATGAGTAGAAAATCCATCATTGCAAGCATCATCATCAAGCTTCACACTTAGCATGCAATGGCTTTATCACCATAACAACTTTGCCCAAATACCATTTCCATGGCATAACAAAGATTTGAGCCATGGCTAACATGCACATCAAGTTAGTAACCAAGTCATGCATGAAACTCCTAACACAACCTCATACATACCTTAATCTTGATGTAAACTTAGCCAAATCTCCTTCTAGGTCTCTTCCAACCCAAGCATGAAGCAAAAATCCTCCCCTTTCCCTTAGTAATTTCGCCAAGAAGATGAGAAAGGATGAACAAATTTTTTCTTCTTTCCTTAGTACATTCGCCAAGCCTATGGAGAAGGATGAACATTTTTTCTTTTTTTCTTTTTTCATACTCTTATTTTATTATTCCAAACATGCACCACTAGCAAAACATGTTTAAGACATGTTTTCTTTTGCCCATATTCATCACCATGGTCGGCCACTATAGTCAAATTTGGGAATTTGACATGCAACTCCATTTATTTCACTTTATGCATTATTAGGCCACTTAAAATACACCTATCACATTTTCAAGTCCTAGCACATGGGTCCTTTCTTATAGATTAGCACCTAATTAATAAAAATCGAGACACGAAATATTTACGCATACCAATTCCACATACAATAAGCACGGAATATAACACTTAATTATTCTTGTGACTCGGTTTCGTGGTCCCGAAACCACTCTCCGACTAGGGTCACATTAGGGGTGTCACAGAGGAGAAACCAATAAAGATTTTGGCTCGAGAGGTTAAACAGTTAAGAAATAAAAGTATAGCTTTAGTGAAAGTATTGTGGCACGACATGGGATAGAAGAGGCTACGTGGGAACCCGAGGAAGCTATGAGGAAACAAGACCCAAACCTCTTTATGGGTAAGATTTTCTGGGACGAAAATCTCAAAAGGGGGAGAATTGTGACAACCCTAATTAGGGCCTAATCGAATAGTGGTTTCGTGACCACAAATTTGAGATAGAAATAATTGTTTTATAATTATTTTGGGGTTTATGATATGATTGCATGATTGTGTGAAAATTTCGTGATGAAATTCTATGCCTAAAGTGCTTAAATTGAAAGTAGGGACTAAATCGAATAAGTTGCAAAATTTGCATCCCGGAAGTTTTAGTATGAAATTGTTTTGGAATATTAATTAGGAGGTCTTAAATAGCAATTTGACCAATTTTAAGTTCATGGACAAAATTAGGACATGGAAGGAATTTTGAAAGTTTAGTAAGGAGGGCATTTTGGTCATTTGGATATTAAATGAAATAAAATGGGAAAAATAACACAAAATTGATCATCATCCTCCTTAGTTGCTGCCAAATTCTCCCTCTCTCCATAGCTAGGGTTTCTTCAATTTTCAAGCTCCATAGTAAGTGATTCCAAGCCCGCTTTTAATGTTCTTTACGCTTTTGGAATCCTAAGCTCGATTAAGCTTATGCTAGTAATAATTTAACCTAGGGTTCATATTTGGAAAAATACCCATAGGTGAAATTTGTGTATTTTGATGTTTTATGATAGAATATGAGGTTTTAAATTATGTTAAATAACTTGTGCTACTCGGTTTTAAGTGAAAACGAGTTAAACGACATAATCGGTAAAAATACCTATTGTTCATAACTATATGATAGAGTGAGAATTTGATGTTGTTGTAGAAGAGAAAAATGTTCAGAATATCATAAAATATAAGAATAAGGGCTGAAATTAAATTCCCGAGCCTAGGGGCAAAATTGTAATTTTGTAAAAGTTAGGGGGGCAAAAATGTAATTTTCCATGATGTGATTTTTGGATTGAAATAAATAGTATGAGTATTAAATAAGCTAAATGTGTTATTATAGATCAACAAAGACGCGGAATTGATCTCGAACGAGGGAAGGAAAAAGTTTTGGACTAAATTGCAAAATTTCCACATTTTGTACCAAGGTAAGTTTGTATGTAAATATTACAATAATTTCATGTACATTCTTATATTTCAGCCTATTATATAAATATACTAGCTGATGTTAAAATATAAATTGACTATTGGAAGAATGGAAATAAATATAGAGAGAGATCCGGTTGAACATTCTGAGAGATCGAATGAAATAGAGGGCGTAGCTAGGTCACATGTATGATCTTGAGTGCACATCATGTGTACAAGAAAGCTACAAGACACCTGTAGTAGCTAGGTCACATGTGTGATACGAGATGTATCCCATGTAGACAAGAGAGCTACGTGAAAGATAAATGTAGCTAGGTCGCATGCGTGATTCCAAGTGAAGGACACCATGTAGACAAGAGAGCTACGTGAAAGATAAATGTAGCTAGGTCACATGCGTGATTCCAAGTGAAGGACACCATGTAGACAAGAGAGCTACTGAGACAAATCGGTTAGGTCGCATGATTGGTACTAAGTGTTCACCATGTGTACAAGAGAGCCGAACTAAACGAAGTATGATGGTGGGGTGTGTCTTGAAACCATTAAATATCGAGGATTGATCCGAATTGTTCAACGGGATGGTTTTGTGGTGATATTGTGGTTTGGACCTACACTTATGGTGAATGAAATGTGGTGAAAATGATTTGTGGTATATACATATATAAGATAAAATGAGGTTAGCATTAAAACTGTTTTTAGATGGTAGCAGTGACGTGATTTTGAAAAATCACCAAAAATAGGAGGAATATAATTAGAGGTTGAATGAGATGTGAAATTAAAGTTTAATGAGTCTACTTTCATATAAAAGAAACAGAGCAAGCAAAGGAATTCTATATTTTGAGATATTTACAATTGTATGTGACTTGCTCAGGATGAATACGTGATCCCCTGTTCCAACTTTGAAAAATCATTAAAAATTATTAAGAAATATAGTTTACATGCCTAAATTCCTTATTGAGACTAGTTTTAAATGAAACAGACTTCAGGGTTGTTTGAATTGTGTACTGAGAGAAATTCAATTCGTAGTGAACAGAGGTCGATCATCGATCGAGTAATGTAACAGGGAAACTTTAACTAATAAACTGTACTAATCGGCTAAACCAAAATTATAGGAAAAATTAGCAAAAAGCTTTATGAGTCTAGATTCAGGAAATTTTACGGATTTAAATTTCGAGTTTTGTAACTCGAGTTATGATTTATTTAGTGAATATGACGCAGCAGAGACAAATTTTAATCAAAGTGGAATGAATAGTGAAGTTAAAGTAGATATACTTGAATTGTTGTGTAAACATGTTAGATTCTTTAATTAGTATTTACATACTTACTTACTAAGCTATAAGCTTACTTTGTTTCTCTCTTTTGTCTTATAGTGTCCTTCGGCTTGCTCAGAGTCAAGGATCGTGAAGATCTACCCGCACTATCATACTTTAGGGTATTTGAACTAAACGTTTTGAATTATGGCATGTATAGTAGGCTTAATTATTTTGTTACGTGTCATATTTGTCTAGGTTTAAAATATTAGTTACAGTACTCGACTAGCTACTTTGTACAAGCCATTAAAGTTGGCTAATATTGTTCAAGACATATGTTATACGATGCACTATCAAATTGGATGACATATTTATATCTCAGTTATGTTTAATGGTATGTGTTATATTCTGGTAATACCTTGTATCCTGTTCCGGCGACGGTAACGGGTAAGGGGTGTTACATTGGCATTTTGGAAATCCGAGAGTTTGTGGCTCTTGTCGAGCGAGTGTGCAAAGCCGAGGAGCTCAGTATGGAGAAAAGAAAAGCTGAAGTGGGAGCAAGGGAGTTTCGTAAGAGGTCTTCGGGGAAGCCCTTCCCACAGTCATCAAAGAAATTTAGAGATGGCTAAGGCCGGTCTAGAGACACTTCGGGCTTTTCTAGACGAGATCGCGATCGACCCCTTGTGAGCACACGAGTCACTTCGATCGCCAGTGTTGGAAATGATTGTCGAGAGAGAATGGAGTGCCAGTATTGTGGCAAATGGCATTCTGGAAGTTGTAGGTTCCGTGACCGCTCCTATTACAAGTGCGGATCAGTCGACCACTTCATTAAAGATTGCCCGAGGTTGCCTGAACAGAATATAAATCAGAGTGGGAAACCGGGTGCTACCACTGCTCGAGGTAGACCATCTGGAAATACAGGCAATGCTAGTGGTGGTCAGAGAGGATCTAGAGATGCTACGACCAGATCCGAGGCTCGCGCTCCTACTAGGACTTATGCTATACGCGCATGTGAAGATACTTCCTCGCCAGATGTTATTACCGGTACTTTCACTCTCTTTGATACTAATGTGATTGCTTTGATTGACCCTGGTTCTACTCATTCTTATATATGTGAAACCTTAGTATCCAGTAAGACTTTACCTATTGAGTCTACTGAGTTCGTAATTCGGGTGTCAAATCCCTTGGGTCGTTACGTGCTTGTTGACAAAGTGTGTAAGAAATGCCCCTAGTAATTCGAGGTTCTGTTTTCCGCGGACTTGATGCTTTTGCCGTTCGATGAATTTGATGTTATTCTTGGTTTGGATTGGTTGACCGTGCATGATGCGGTTGTGAATTGCAAAAGCAAGACTATGGATTTGAGGTGTGCAAATAACGAGATGATCCGAGTTGAGTCTACGGACTTAAAGGGGTTGCCACCGTAATATCATCAATGTTGGCCCGAAATATGTAAGAAAGGGGTGCGAAGCATACCTTGCGTATACTTGATGATAAGGAGTTAGAAATAAAACCCGAGTCTGTGCCGGTGGTTTGCGAATACCCGAATGTTTTTCCCGAAGAATTACCGGGTTTGCCACCTGTTCGGGAGATAGAGTTTGGTATTGAGCTTGTACTTGGGACCACGCCAATTTAGATAGCTCCATATCGTATGGCACCAATCGAGTTAAAGGAGTTGAAAGCTCAGTTGCAAGAACTGACGGATAGAGGTTTCGCTCGACCAAGTTTCTCACCTTGGGGTGCACCAGTATTGTTCGTGAAAAAGAAGGACGGAACCATGAGGTTGTGTATTGACTATCGTCAGTTGAATAAAGTGACGATAAAGAATAAATATCCGTTACCGCGTATTGATGATTTGTTTGATCAACTAAAGGGAGCCTCAGTGTTTTCAAAGATAGATTTGAGATCGGGTTATTATCAGTTGCGGATTCGAGATTCGGACGCACCCAAAACCGCTTTAAGCGAGGTACGGTCACTACGAGTTCTTAGTGATGCTTGTTCGGCTCACTAATGCCCTATGGTATTTATGGATTTGATGAATCGGATCTTGAGACGATGATTTGGACCGGTCGTAGTTGTGTTCATTGATGACATCTTGGTCTATTCAAGAGATGAGATCGAACATGCTAAACACCGAGATTAGTGTTGTAAATTTTACGGAGAAGCGGTTGTATGCTAAGTTCAAAGAATCTGTGAGTTCTGTTAAGAGAGGTTAGCTTCTTGGGTCATGTGGTATCCGTGATCGGTATTCGAGTCGATTCGAGCAAAATTTCAGCCATACTTAACTAAAAGCTGCGAGAAATATTACCGAGGTTCGAGCTTTTTGGGACTTGCTTTACTTACCGACGGTTTGTAAAAGGATTCTCGATGATAGCCACACCCATGAAGCTACTTCAAAAGATGTTAAGTTGAATGGACGGAAAAATGTCGAAAAGTTTTGATCAACTGAAAACTTATTTGACTAAGCTCAATTTTATTTCACCCGAATCGTGCAAGGAGTTTGTCATCTATAGCGACGCCTCCCTACTTGGGTTAGGTTGCGTATTGATGCAAGAGGGTCGAGTTGTGGCCTATGCTTCGAGACAATTAAAGCCACATGAGAAGAATTATCCGACCCATGATCTCGAATTAGTCGCCATCGTATTCGCTTTGAAAATATGGCAACACTACTTATTTGGTGAGAAGTGCCATGTATTTTCGGATCACAAAAGTCTCAAATATTTGATGACTCAAAGAGACTTGAATCTACGACAAAGGCGTTGGCTTGAGTTGTTGAAAGATTACGAGCTGGTCATTGATTATCACCCGGGAAAGGCTAATGTGGTTGCGGACGCCTTAAGCCGAAATCACCGTTAAACTGCGAAGCGATGAATGTACACTTGTCATTTCTACCCGACAATGTGTTAGTAGTGAATTAAAAGCCAAACCATTATTGATTCATCAAATTCGTGAAGCCCAGAAAGTCGATGATGAATTGGTTGCAAAACGGGCTGAGTGTGTTCCGAACAAGGAATCGGAGTTTCAAATTGATGATGATGATTGTTTGAGGTTCAAAAGTCGTTTGTGTGTTCCAAGGAATTCGGAACTCATTTCGATGATTCTGAACGAAGCCCATTGTAGCCAAATGTCAATTCACCCGGGGAGTACGAAGATGTACAACGATTTAAAACGTCGGTTTTGGTGGCATGGTATGAAATGAGACATCTTCGACTTTGTTTCGAGATGTTTAATATGTCAACAAGTGAAAGCAGAATATCAAGTGCCTTCAGTATTACTTCAGCCGATCAAGATACCTGAGTGGAAATGGGATCGAGTCACAATGGACTTTGTGTCCGGACTGCCATTGTCCGCAAGTAAGAAGGATGCGATTTGGGTTGTTGTTGATAGACCGACTAAGTCGGCTCACTTTATCCCGTCGTCACGGATTTTCATTGGATAAACTAGCTGAATTGTACGTTTCTCAGTTGTGAGATTACACGGTACCGATTTACATTGTGTCGGATAGAGATCCGAGATTCACCTCGCGATTTTGGAAGAAATTGCAAGAAGCTTTGGGTACCAAGTTGCATTTCAAAGACCGCCTTTCACCCCCAAACCGATGGTCAATCCGAGCGGATAATTCAGATACTTGAGGATATGTTGATATGTTGCATCCTCGAGTTCGAGAGTTCATGGAACGGTATTTACCTTTGATTGAATTCGCCACAACAATAGTTTTCAATCAAGTATTAAGATGGCGCCTTACAAGGCCTTGTACGGGCGTAAATGTCGTACACCATTGTTTTGGACAGAGCTCGGTGAAAGCAAAATTTTCGGAGTGGATTTGATTAAAGATGCTGAACAGAAAGTAAAAGTAATCCGTGAAAATCTGAAGATAGCCTCCGATCGTCAGAAGTCGTACGCGGACCTGAAACGAAAAGACATTGAGTATCAGGTGGGACATAAAGTGTTTCTTAAAGTTTCGCCTTGGAAAAAGATACTCAGATTTGGGCGCAAGGGCGAATTGAGTCCGAGGTTCATCGGGCTATATGAGATATCCAAACGAGTCGGTCCAGTTGCGTATCGTTTGATTTTGCCCCCTGAACTTGAAAAGATTCATGACGTCTTTCATGTTTCAATGCTTCGACGCTATAGATCTGATCCATCGCACGTAATTAGTCCATCAGAGGTTGAAATTCAAGCCAATATGAGTTATGAGGAAGAACCAATTCGTATCCTAGCACGTGAAGTGAAAGAGTTGCGAAACAAGAGGGTTCCGCTAGTGAAAGTGTTATGGCTCAAACACGGATAGAAGAAGCTACTTGGGAACCCGAGAACTCTATGAAAGAGCGATACCCAAACCTATTTATCGTAAGATTTTCGGGACGAAAATTTTTAAGTGGGGAGAGTTGTGACACCTTTAAATGACCCTAGTCGGAATGTGGTTTCGGGACCACAAAACCGAGGCATAAAAATAATTTAATATTCATTTTGATGTCTATAATATGTGTTAAATTGTCTGTGACATTTTTGATGTTTTGATTTAGGGTTATAAATGTGAATTTCACTAAAAAGGACCTAGTAGTAAACTTTGAAAGTAGGATGGGGAAATGTGTGATGACTAATTGAATCATGCATGCAAAACAATGGTTTTGCATGTCAAATACCCCTCTTTTTATAAGTGGTGGTCGGCCATGACAAAGACGGATGGGCAAAACATGTCATAGACATGTTTTGTTGGTGCATTATGTTGGAATAAATAAAATAAGGTGCATGGGTAATAAAAAAATGAAAAAAATGTGTGAAGGCTTCTCCCTCCCCATTGCCGTGAAGGTAAGAAAGAAAAACAAAAATTTGTTCATCCTTTTCATTCTCTCTTGGCGAAAATTCTAAGGAAGAAGGAGGGGTTTTTGCTTCATGCTTGGTTTGGAAGAGGATTAGGACGAGGTTTGGCCATACTTGTATCAAGATTAAGGTATGTTTGAGGTTGTGCCATGAGATTCATGCATGTTTTTAGTTGCTAGCTTGATGTTCTTATTAGCCCATGGCTCAAATCTTTGCTATGTCATGGGAATGATGTTCGGCCAAGGTGGATTTTGTGTTAATGCCATTGCATGCTAAAGATGAAGCTTGTTGATGATATATGTGATGGTGGGTTGATGACCCTTGGATTTTCTTTTAGCATTTTGAGTAAGACATTAAGTTCTTTGTTTAACCATGACCAAAATTGAAATGGTATGGTGTTGTGAAGTATTCGCCATGGTAGATCCATAAGTATGATTTATGCATATTGCATGGTAGGTAAGATTTGAGCTTTGGATATATGTTTATATTTGGTTATAAGCAACTTGAGATTCGGCCCTTACACCTACATGTATATATGTTTGCACATGATGTGTTAGTATGACATATATACTATCTCAAGGTATATATTTTCATATGATGATGTTTTGGTTATGAAGTAAATGATTGATGCGTATTGAGTTACAATATGGAATTCGTTAGTTAGTAAAATGTATGCCGTTTATGTGTGGTATTAAGTGTATAATTGGCCTCAACATGGACATGCATATTCGGCCACATGAGGGGGATTGGTGTGCATGCATTCGGTTAGAGGCAAACATATTGATGCCTAATCTTGGCTTGGAAAATTCGACTAAGGAGAGTACTAACTAATGTGTTGAGTTTGATTCATGATTTCCGTACATATGTGACTTTAATGTCTAATGAAAATATGTGGGCTAAGTACCTTGAATTCCTCTTCGATGCTCAAATGATTAAATCAACTTATTTGTTAAATTAAGCTCAAGAGCAAAGGGAGCTAAATCCGATAAAGGGAGGAAAAGTGGTTGAATAGCCATCGAATCATTCGACAACATCCGAGGTAAGTTCTTGAGTAATAGAGCTTAAAGTATGATTTGATTAGATCATGTCTCAAGTAAATTGAAATCATGCTCTTTGTGTGTGGATATTGAACCGAAATGTGCAAGAGTGATAAGTGTATTGTATTTGAGTTTTGCTAATGAAAATTAAATACGAATGTGTCATGATTTAGTGTTAAATGTGCATGTTTATTCGAATGGTGTCCGGGCTAAGTCCCGAAGGCTTTTGTGCTAAGTGACTAAATCCGGGTCAACTCCCGAAGGCATTTGTGCGAGTTACCAAAACCGGGTTAAGTCCTGAAGGTATTCGTGCGAGTTACTAAATCCGGGCTAATTCACGAGGGCAATTGTGCGAATCACTATAACCGGCTATGTCCAAAGACAATCGAGCGAGTCGCTATATCCGGTTAAATTCAAGGTACGTGATTCGGAATGAGCAATCTTGCTGTAAAATTTCAGTTAATACGCTTGCAAAAATTCCAGCAATGAGGTATGTTCGTATGTGCTTGAATTAGTGGAGCCCTTACAAGTAAGTATTCGCCGCTTGATAAACGAGCTACCGCCTTTAGCTAAGTTGATCTTTGTGTATGAACATAAGGGTTGGTAATGTGAAGTAAGTATGATATTGAGAATGTGTGCATATGAAATTATCCGTTTAGCTATATGAATGCTATGCTTTTGTTATGCTGGAATCCTTGCTCAAAACTTACTAAGCATAAATTGCTTACTCGTTTCTTTGTTCTCTGTTTATAGATTTTGGCTTGTCACCTATCGGACTCGGGATTTTTGGAAGTCAAGTCTCCCACACTATCAAACCCCCTTTTGGTACAAATTTTGGTTGAGCTTTGAAATGGCATGCATAGGACTACCCTTTGTTGTTTTTCAAGTACTTTTGTGATGTATGTGTGTACGGCCATGCGAAAATGGCTCGTAGAAGTGGAGTATGGCATTAGACCATTTGTGTTTATGTATGTATATATGGTTTCATGATGTGACTATGGACTGGAATGGAAGTGTTGGGCAATGATCAGCCCTTGGAATGGCTAAATATGATCATAGGTGGACCTATGTATGACAAAACTCTAGTTGGTCCATGGAAACCACGAAATAGGTAAAGTTTACCTGAAAACAGATGCTGACAGCAGCAGTGGTGTGGATGTGAAAAATCACTAAAAATAGCAGGAATGGAATTAAATAGTGAATAAATTATGTAAATGAACCTTGATGAATCTAATTTCATATGGAAGAAACGAAACGGTCATATGAGTTGTATGTTAAGAGATACTTAGGTTTTCGTGAAACATGGCCAGAACGGTTTCTGGATTCCCTATTCCGACTTTGGAAATTCATTGTAAATTAACCAGACATAATTAGGAGTCATGCCATATATGTATAGATTCCTCCTAGAGTCTAGTTTCTATAGAAACAAACGGTATCAGAATTGAAGCCCTGTATAGGGAGATATCCAATTCGTAATCCGTGAAGGTCAGTGTAGTCGAACCCTGGATTAGGGGAGACTTTAACTAATAAACTGTACTAATTGGCTCGACCAAAAATTCTAGAAACAAATCTGTAGATGGACATATGAGTCTAGTTTCAGGGAAAAATTATGAAACTGATTTTCAAGTTTTGAAACTCAAGATATGATTTTTAAGGCTACAATGATGCAGTAACCAGCTTGTCTGGAAATTTTTTTTATGGACTGTGAAAACAATTAAGTTAAGTCTGTGTGCACCTTGTGTTCGACTCCGGTAACGGACTCGGGTACGGGGTGTTTCAGATTATATGTACATAACATGAATACATAAATGTTTTGATTTAAATGCGAATTGATGTAATAATCTTGTCCAATATAGTTAAGTTGAATAAGTTATTGAGTTGTTTATTTGCTTATGACTTACTAAGCTTTGATAGCTTACTCTCTATGTTATGTTTATTTTTTTTTATAGATTTTGAAGTCAAGCTACAAGTTCGGGAACTATCAGCCAAGCTCATCAAACTATCTACTGTTTGGGTACCATATTTGCTAAACTTAAATTATGGCATGTATAGGTTGGTTATGTTTTGAAAGGTTGGATTCATCTTGGTTATGTATAAAGCCATGTGAAAATGGCTAAATCCTTGTGTTTAAAGGTAGTTATATTGCCTATGGTTTGTGTAAGTTTTAGTTAGAATGTTGTGTGCTTAAAATGCATGGTATTGTGGTAGCATCGTATACTTGAAATGATGATGAATATAAATATTTTTAAGCAGGTTTGGATAAGGTATAAATATAATGACCGTACATATATATATAGACAAATTTGATGGTTTTGATTATGATTTTGTATACTTTAAGTCATGTAAAAAAATGGCTTTATCTCTAAGCTTGAACTTAGTCACGCTTGGACATGATTTAATCTATTTTTTTATTAAAATGTTATACGTTTAAAATTATAAGCTATATGTGTTGAACAATAAGTGTTTAATTCGGTTGGTTGGTGTTGAAAACTAAAATGTGTAGTAGGTTTTGTAACAAGCACTACTTGGAGATTATGTTCTCTGGCTATGTATGCATGTGGTGTGTATGGATAGATAAATAGGTTCGAACATTTCTTTGGTTGATGTACATGAACTTGCTGTTTTAACATGTGAATATTCGAATGATGCATATTACTATGTTTTGGCTATAATATGAAAAAGTGATAGTAGTTTATTCGGTTGATAGGTAGGTCTAATGAGATGTGGAATTTAGTTAATGTATATGCTAATTTATGATTTTAGCCCTTACATTTATCTGACCATGTATATGATGTACCTCCTTTAATGTAAACGTGTAATTAAATTTTTAAAAGAAACCATTTCATACAAGTTCATAGCAGCCTGAACATTTCATTATTTCAGAAATTTCACCATGAATATTTCATATTTTTCAATTAAATCTTTAATTGACAAATTCATCAAAACTCACTTAACAAAAGTTATTTATCTAACAACAAGGATTCATTTTCTTCCATCAAACATAACAAATAAATAATATACATTCATGGTAAAACCTTAGACTTTCAATAGTTTTGTAAATTAGTCCCTAGGCTAGCTAGATTAAACTATAACGACTCCAAAAACATAGAAATCATTAAAAAGGGACCAAAAATCACTTAAGAACCCTAAAATGGTGTATTTCCTCCCCTCAATTTCGTTAAGAAGATGAATGAAAAAGAAAATTGGCTTTATTTTACTTAATTTGATTTTATTTATTAAATTACATATATAACCTTTATTACAAACCTTAAAATTAATCTATTCAATGTCCATCTTTGTCCAATCAAATTAAAAATGGTCTATTTATCATCCAAGTGCTCAAACATTTAAGTTCCGTAGCTATTTAGTGATTTTAGCTTATAGAACTATAATTTTGCACTTTTTACAATTTAGTCCTTTTTATCGAATTAAGCATGCAAACGATTAAATTTCTTAACGAAATTTTTCTACGATACTACTAAAATGCTGTGGACATTAAAATAATAATTAATTCAATATTTTCATGTCAGATTTATGGTCCTCAAATCACTGTTTCGATTTCACTAAAAACGGGCTGTTACAGGTTTTGCATGAAAGTTCATCAAGAAGCGTTTTCTGCTTCAACATAGGTACTAAAGATTGATAAACAAGGTCTGTCTTAGGACTGACCATCTGTTTGAGGACGAAAACTAGTACTAAAATGTAACCGCATACCTAGAGCCTCTTGTAACTTGCTTCAGAATCGTGAGGTAAACCACGGATCTCTATTCGAAATAATGGAAACTGGCACCCCATGCAATCTAACAATCTCAACAACATATAACTCAGCTAATCTTTCAAGAGAATAATCTATACTTATCATAATAAAATATGCAGCCTTCATCAGATGATCAACGATAACCCAAATTGCATCTCTCTTCCTCAGAGACAAGGGTAATCCCGATATGAAATCCATGGTTATACGCTCCCAGTTCCACTCTAATATCATAATTGTCTGTAACAAAACAGAAGGTACTTGATGTTCAACTTTAACTTGATGACATACTAAACATCTAGATACAAACTAAAAAATTTCTCGTTTCAAACCCAGCCACCAATACATTTGTTAGTCATTGTACATCTTATTGCTACCAGGATGAACAGATAAGCTACCACTACGGGCTTCATCCAAAATCTTCTGGATGAGATCTGAATTCCTCAGACACAAATTTTGCCTCTAAAGTATAAACAATTGTCGAATTCAATTTGAAAATATAAATCAGAAGTCAACTCACTCTATTTCTATTTAGTTAACAACACATCATCATGTTTCTGAGCCTCGTAAATTTGTTGTAAAAACATCGGTCTAGTCTTCAACTCAGCTAAGATCGAACCATAATCAAATAACATCAATCGCGTATTGAATGCTCGCAAAGCAAATAGAGATTTTCTACTGAAAGCATAAGTGACTACATTCACTTTACCTGGATGATAATCAATGACCAAGCCGTAGTCTTTCAATAGCTCAAGCCATATGTGTTGTCTTAGATTCAAATCTTTCTGCAACAAAAAATACTTCAAACTCTTATGGTCTGTAAAGATATAACATTTTTCACCGTACAAATGGTGTCGCCTAATCTTCAAAGTAACCACAATAGCTTTCAGTTTTTAAATCATGTGTCGGATAATTCTTTTTGTGTTACTTTAACTGTCTAAAAGCGCAAGTTATGACTTTACCTTCCTGCATCAAAACACAACCTATAATATTCAATTACGCATCACTGAAAATCACGAACTCTTTACCTGACGCAAGTTGAACTAACACTGGTGCGTCGGTTAATAATGCTTTCAATTGACTGAAACTTTGCTGACATTTCTCAGACCACTCAAATTTAATATCTTTTTGCAATAATGCGTAGAAATATTTGAAAATCCCTTGACAAATCTTCTGTAATAACCAACTAGTCCTAAAAAAATTCTAACTTCGGACACATTTCTTGGAGGTTTCCAGTCGACAACAGCTGAAATTTTGCTCAGATCAACTTTGATGCCCTCGACTGATACAACATGTACAAGAAAGTTGACTTCCTGGAGCCAAAATTCACATTTGCTGAACTTGGAAAATAATTTCTTCTCACGTAAGGTTTGTAATACAATTCTCAAATGCTCGGTATGTTCAAACTCATCTCAAGAGTAAATCAAAATATCATTAATGAATACCACAACAAATCAATATAAATACGGTCTAAAAATTTTGTTCATCAAATCCTTAAATACTGCAGGTGCATTAGTTAAACCAAACGACATCACAAGAAATTCATAATGTCCGTACCTAGTCCTAAACACAGTTTTCGGCCCATTAGAATCTTTAACTCGCAGCTGATAGTAACTAGAACGAAGATCAATCTTCAAAAATACTATTGCACCTTTCAACTGATCAAACAGATCATCAATTCACGATAGTGGATACTTATTCTTGATCATAGCTTTTTTGAGCTAGGAGTAGTCAATAAATAATCTCATTGATTCATCCTTTTTATTCACGAATAAAAAAGGTGCACGCCAAGGTGAAAAACTAGGTCAAGCAAAACCCCTATCTGTCAACTCTTGAAACTGTGCTTTCAACTCTATCAACTCGATAGGAGCCATTCTGCAAGGAGCTATTGATATCGATGATGTTCACGGTACTAACTCAACGGCAAACTCAACCTTTCCGATCGATGGTAACCCATGTAACTCTTTTGGAAACACATTTAGATACTCGTAAACCACTGGAACCAGTTCTAGCTTAAACTTAGAAACTCTAAAATAAAAAATATACGCAAGATATGCATCACAACCTTTTCTCACATGTCTCTGTGCTGACATAGCTGAAATAACATTAAACGACTCAAGCCATCTAATTCAATCTGAAGCTTTTCACTATTCTGACATTTAATACAATAAGCTTTTGTCTACAATTCACAATAGCATCATGCAGAGTCAGCCAATCCATGCCCAAAATCCCATCAAACTCATCAAACTACAGTAGCAACAATCAACCAGAAAGCTATAACCCTGAATCATCAAAGAACATGTAACAGCCCGATTTTAGGTCTAGTCGGAACAGTGGTTTTGGGACCACAAATTTTACTCCAAAAATTTTAATTTTATTATATTTTTACGGTCTACAATTTTATGGAATGATTTAGTGAAAATCTCGTTCAAAAATTTTGACGTTTGGGCACTCAATTTAGTCAAGAGAAATAAATTGTAAAAAGTGCAAAAACTGAGTTCCACATGCTAGAGGTGTCTAATTGCAATGAAATTTTAAATTGGAGGTCCATAAATGGTAATTAGACCATTGGTTAAGTTTTTGGACAAAATACATGGTTAGGTATGTTTCTAAAGTTTTTCATTTAGGGCATTTTAGTAATTTGGTAATTAAATGAATTAAAAAGCCAAATTAAAAGCCAATTTTTTCTCATCTTCTACCCCATGGCCAAATGTACCAAGAAGAAACCATGGCTATGGTTTTTCAAGCTTCCAAGCTCGATTGTAAGTCCGTTCTAAACCCGTTTTTAATGATTTTTATGTTTTTGAAATCCTCGTAACATGATCTATCTATTATTACCACTAATTTAAGAAATAATAAAGGTCTAAAATTTTACCCATGATGGATATTTGTGTATTTTCATGTTTAATGGTAGAAAATGCATGTTAGTTGTTTGATAAACGACTTTTGCTAAGTGATTTTCGATAAAAATGCCTGAAAGGACCTATTTGTAAAAAGTTGTAAAATGGGTGTTAAAATGCAAATAAAAGAAAAATGCAGGTTGCTATAAGCATGTAAAAGGTTCGTCTAGGCATGGGTATTGATGAAATTCAGTACATTTCATTTTACAAGCCTAGGGACTAAAATTGTAAAAATGTCAAACTTTAGGGGCAAAAATATAATTTTTTCCATAATGTGATTTTTGGCTGATTTTAATAGTATAATGGTTAAATAAGTTAAATGTGATAATATATATCAAGAAAAATGAGGTTCAGAATTAGAACGGGAGAAAAACGAGTCTTTAACGGTTAGGCCTTTTTCGCCATTTTTATGCCGAGGTAAGTTCGTATGTTTATTAAGCATTAAATTATATATGTATAAATGCTTAATTGATATAATTGTGATAAATGTTATATTATTGAAATGAAATATGAATGCTATTGAGTACGATACTACAGAAATGACTAATAGAGATTCGATACAGCGAAAGTCTCAATTGAACCTTAGGAATAGATAGAATACAAATGTCATGACATTAGGGTTACTAAGATTACATGTAAGACCATTTATGGGATATGGCATCGATATGAACTTCGTGTAAGACCATAGATGGGCTATTGGCATCGATACGATATTACATGTAAGACCATATTTGGGATATGGCATTGGTACGGTACTGTGAGTACGAGATTCCTGAGCATCCTTTAGTATTCCAAGTGGTTCAACGATAATTTAATGGGTATGTCAAAGAAGAGAAAGAGCATGTAAGTATTATGAATTGGTATAGGTATGTATGTAAAGTTTGTAAGCATTAACTTCATGAAATTGTGAGTTCATGATTTCCACGAGAATGACTTTGTGAAATCCTTGTGATTATTGGTCTATACTTGTGATGTATGAAATTCATGATAAATTTGGTTGAATATCATGTGATTCGCTTTCGGGGCAAATTTAGTTATGAAATAGCGTGTTTTATTCACTTAAATTGCAATTTATCGGATATGAGAATAAGGAAAGATTGGCATATTTTCCTATTAAAATGGTTATGAAAGTACTGAAAGATAAAAGTTTAGGTAATTGAAAGATATTAAGATATATGCTTGGAAATATGAGTACACATAATCAATGTGCATGTTTACTATGAGGTTTGAAATGATTTGTTAATTGTTGTAATATGTTACAAAGGAGAGATTACGGTTGTTAAGCTAATGCCAAAATATGTTAAATTATGCTTATAAGTTGATAGAGTAAACATTGTGACTAACTAAAATTATAACTGTGAGATTCATAGCAATTTATATTATCTTGTGTTTAAATTGTTGGACTTGATAAAAGATTGGTAAAAGTCGCTTATTATCTTCGTACGGACTTACTAAGCTATATAGCTTACCCATTCCTTTCCCATGTTTTATAGTGCCGTCAAGCTAGCTCGGGTTAGAGGTCGCCGAAGATCCTATCACACTATCAAGCTATCATTTTGGGTATTAATGAATTCAAGTATTTTGAGTTTATGGCATGTATAGGGACTTGGTCTTTTGGTCATATGTGTTGGCTTATAATGGTTCATGGTTCATTTTGTATATAATGGCTAATGTTGTCATTTGTGAATGTGAGAATCTTGCATAATTTGATATGGAGAGGTTAATGTTTTAAGCATGATTAATAATGGTATGAGAATGACATGTTTTTATCTTGGTTGTGATTGTTTGGTTGTTCTTACATGCTTTAATTTGCGCCATGTGATGTTGTGTAGATGTGAGCAAGTGAGGGTGGTAAAATAGCTTGGTAAATAGCCTTGTTTTTGTCCACACGGGTAGATACACGGGTGTGTGTCTAGGCCGTGTGTGACACACGGTTAGCCCCATGGGCCTGTGATCTGGCCGTTGTCTGTACAGCTTTGTTTAGACCCTAGTCAGAATAGTGGTTTTGGGACCACAAATCTGAGTCAGAAAAATATTTTAATTTTATTTTTCGTGTTTACAATATGTTATATGATATGTGTGAAAATTTCGTGAATTAATTTTATCGTTTGAGTGTCCAATTTGGCAAAATGACTAAATCACAGAAAATGCAAAAGTAGTGTGCTACATGAATAAGTGTCGAATTGCTTTGATATATTAAATGTAAGGTCCTTATGTTGTAAATGGACCCTTGGATTAATGCATGGACAAAGTTAGACATGAGTTAGTGGATTATTAATGTTATAATTAAGGTTAAATTGGTAAATGGTTTACTGATGTGCATTAAATAAAACAAAACATTAAATTAGCTAATATTCATCATCTGGCTGAATTTGTAGAAAGAAAAATAGGGTTTCTAAGCCTTCAAACATTCGACACTTGGCTAATTGGTATGTGATTTTTGATCCATTTTTGATGATTTCTATTTTTTGTGATTGTTGCTTAGTACTCTAGCTAGCCCATGCTTGAATTTTTGAATTTGATGATGATTTTAAGATATGCCATGGATGAATCCATGAGTTTTGTGTAGTTAATTGATGAAAAATGAAATATATGTGTTGGGTTAATATGTTTTGTATTAAGATTTTTGATTAATTTGATTATTATGGGCTAATTTGTGAAATGAGAAATTGAAGGGTTAAAATTTTGAAATAAGTGAAAGTTATGGGCTACTAGAGACTATATGAATATTCGACTAAGCATGAGAAATGTGAAATTATGTGTATTTTGTGATTTTATGAAATAGGGACTAAAATGTCAAAATGTGAAATTTTAGGGGATAAAGTGTAAAATTCCCTAATTATTTGTTTGTGGATTGAAATGAATAAATGTGTGATTAAATTAGTGAAATCTAAATTTATATAGATCAAGACCAAAAGAAATCGGAATTAGATCAAGGAAAGTCGAAGGTTGTAGAGTAATCGACTCGTTTAGCTGTTCTCATTTCTGAGGTAAGTTCATATGCAAATAAACGTATTTCAATTGAATAACATATGTTTGATTGTTGTGGAAATGTATTGAATTGCTATGAGAGCTGAATAATTGAATCCGAGAAAGTATCGACAAATTTACGACATCCAAAAGCCCCGTACGAACCATAAGAATAGTATAGGATACATATGTCATGACATAGGATTATGAGGTGTGATATTGTGTAAAACCATGTCTGGGACGTTGGCATTGACTTGAGATTAATGTGTAAAACCATGTCTAGACATCAAAATTGTATATGATTTCATGTAAGACCCTGTGTGGGACAGTGGCATCGATATTTGATTACATGTAAGACCGCATCTGGGACGTTGCCATTGTACGAGCTTTCTGAGCTATCCGGGTATCCTTATTGCTTCTGAATGGTTCAACAGGCATTATTGAGAAATAAATGATCAAGTGAATGTGTATCCGATTAAGGTATGTACGAAATGTATATAAAATTTGGAAATGAGAAGTAAGGATGAATATGATCATTTGAGATGTGAACTATATGAAAAATGTGATGTGTTTATAAGCAAGTGATTATGAACAATTGAGCTTTATGAGAAATATGATCTTGCAATTGTGTTTTTCCATGATTCATATGTATGAATTGGTCTATAATTGTTTATGTGATAAGTTTAATTGTATATGGCTTACTAAGCTTTGGAAAACTTACTTTGTGCATTTTTCAATTGTTTTATAGATTATCGAAGTACCGTGAGCTCAAGGATCGTCATATCAATCAATATTTTGGTACATTTGAAGTTGTAAATATTGGTGTATAGCATGTATATCCTAGGGGGAATATGTAACGCCCCATATTTTGGGCCTAGATGAATTAGGCTTTGGGCTTGGGGTCTCATAAAATTTTTAAGTGAGGAAGAAAATGGCAAAGGACCATGTTGGCTTTAAGGGTTTAAGTAATTTGAAGTGTCTAGGTATGTTGGAGAAGTTCTGGGTTCAAGTTTTGTGGTGAAGGAATTTTAATTTAATTATTAAAAGAATCAGGGTTGGCAAGTAGTTGGGCTTTTAAATAAAAATAGGGGAAAAATGGCATCAAAAAGCCTTGTGGAGGAGTGGCTAAGTGACGCCACTTAGGGAGTAGGGAGGTGGCGTTAGTAGCTAGCAAGGAGATCCAAGGTTCAAATCCTAGCTTAGTATTTTTAGAAGTTTAATTTTGGCCTTCTAGAAGGATGGAAGTGGCGTGAAAGTGGACTCCAAGGAAAGTGTGCAGGAGAGAAAATTAAGGAAGGAATTAAGGGGTTATCAGGGATAAAAATGAGGAAATGAGAAGTGAGGAGTAAGTGGAGCCGAATTGGGAACTTGGGCTTGAAGAATTCAGCTATAGAGCTATAAATAGGTGCCGAATGGGAGGGTTGGAAAGCTAATGAAAAATTTCCCTTCACTTTATGCTAGAAACCCTTTTCTCTAAAAAGCCGCAAACCTTTTTTTCTTTTCTTTCTTTGAGCCGAATTCTTATCCCTCCTCTACTCAATATTTCCTTTGCTTTAGCCGATTCTTCTTCCTCTCTTCTTTGGTGCTTAGTAATAAATTGTTGTCACTCAAATCTCTAAGAGCCGAATACCCTTGGTGCTGCCACTACTCTTTCCACCCAATTGATTCTAGTGTAAGTGTTCGCTCTCCCAATTGGTTTTTGATAAGTATCGAGTATTTAGTC
Organism: Gossypium arboreum; assembly: GCF_025698485.1. Lineage (NCBI taxonomy): Eukaryota > Viridiplantae > Streptophyta > Magnoliopsida > Malvales > Malvaceae > Gossypium > Gossypium arboreum. The sequence goes on along the minus strand of NC_069071.1, from coordinate 52,718,345 downwards.
CCTCACTTTATTCTAATCGACTTTGGTAGTGAATTAGTGTCAGATCTCAGTTTTGGATTCTTGCTGATTTGCTCTTCAGATCTGAGAAATACGCCTGTTTAGTGATCAAAGTAAAAGCTAGTAAAGGCTTGGCGTTCAGGTAAGGTTAAGGTGAGATTCTGGCTTTTGGTAAAGTAATCGATAAGTACGTGTGATTAATCTTTGAGTGATATCTATTGTAGATTTGGGCTAAGGAGATCGCATCATGCTTGCTTACCAGGTGTGTACATACAATGCACACACACTATGAATCGGCAAAAGCCGAAATGCCGAAAAGTCGAAAGTTTGGCTACGGTAGTCTTGCGAGTGCGCGAACACTCGTAACGGGGAGAATGATAGGTTACCTAAGGCCCACAGGCGATTCCGTGGACTTGGGTTGTATTTGGCCATATGGGCCAGAATGGGCTAAATGGGCCCGATGGGCTGTTGGGCCCATAATAGGCAAAAACTGAATATTGATAATATGTGATAGGAATTTGTATGTGAGCATGAATATAAATGTGACTGGTCCTAACAGGCCATATAAATGTGATTTGGGCCTAATGGGCCATATATAAGTGATTTGGGTCTAATGGGCCATATGAATATAATTGGGCTTAATGGGCCAGATACAGGTATGTGAAATTGTTTGGGCTTTGTAAGGGGTTTTGGGCCTAGTATATGATATCCACATAACACTTAATTAATATATTGCGACTGTGGACAAGTCAAAGGGTTAAGGTGCGGCAACGAGTATATGCATGTCTAGGATTGGATCTAGGGAGAGCTTGGTACTTAAGCGGTCTTAATGGCGCACCTCCTCTTCTCTAGAATCCTACCTGGTGCATAGTATTCGTTCATCTTAGCTCGTGGGAGTTGTTAACGGGCCAAGGTAAGTGAAAACCGTAATTAAAGGAAAATTAACGAAATGCCCCTAAGGGAGAAAATGACCAAAATACCCCTAGGTGTTGAATATAAGTTTTATGGATGTGACATGCATACATATGATATTCTGCTTAGGTAGCATATGGGCTGGGAATTATGGAACGGAGGCAGTATATAAGAATCGCATGATTGCTTGACAATCGTGGATCCACCGATGGCTTTTAAAGCCCAATATGTAAATGAAGGTAGTTCCGCAACCGGGCTACCATGGTGTGTGGGTTGGGTGGGTCAATATTGATATCCCCACATGGTGTGACGGTGGATAGAGCTGGTGTGTAGCGGATGGATAATTTGGATGGGATTGCATTGCATGATTGATGAATGATGTCTTTTTTTAATGCTTGTTTTTTGCCGAGGGTTGTACACACTGAGTTTGCGAAAACTCACCCCCTCTTTTAATTTATTTTAAGGTGATGCTCAGTAGAAGGTTCGATGTTTGGAGGGACTTTGGTTGACCAGCTAGCAAGATGATTTGGACTTGGATTTTTTTTTAAGCATTTAAGTTTTTATTTCTTTTTAAGTATGTTCCAGACCAAATTGTGATAAGGTTTTCATTGTGTTATTATTACTTGATTTATTATTATTATTTTCTTTGTAATCACGAGAAGTTAAACATGGTTTTCTTAAATTATAGTATATTTTTACGTTTCCGCAACTAAATTTTTAAATGATGAGTTTTCTTAAATCAAATGTTTTAAACAAGGTTTTCGTAACTAAAAGGTGTTTTTTTAGTTATTTAGGGTTTTTTTATTTTAAGAAGGGTTTTTAATGAAAATACGGTTTTTGCTAAAACACTTCAATGTATTACGCTAGATTCGGCCATAACGTCTGGGTCGGATTTGGGGTGTTACATTTTGTGGTATCAGAGCCCAGGTTGTAAAACACGGGCTATGAAGTGGGCCATATTACTTGATTTCTTTTTGTTTTTAATATATATATGTAGTTTTGATTGAATTACAATGTTTTGGAAAAGGGAAAGTCTTGCAGCGCGGCACACCGAGTCTCCGACGTCAAACCAAGTAAGTACTTTTATTTATTTAAGTTTATTTATATAGTAGATAGTTAGAGGGCTACTTCAGTTGATTGTTAGAATAGAACTAAAGCTCGTAGGATTTGAAAACTGTAGAGGATTTTCAAAAACGATCTTCTCTTTAAATATTTTCATAAAACATCGGTGTAAGTATTAAACTAGCTAAAACTTCATAAAATTTTAATCCAGATAATACACGAATCGACGATGAGTCCTAGAAGAGGTGCAAGGGGCTGTGGCTGAGGCTGCGGAAGTGTTAGGGCTGAATCGTCAACATCGGGCCATATACTCGATGTTGGAGTAGAAGAGGCTCCGGCCTCACCTGTGGCTGGGAATGGACAGTATGATCGGGCCGTGGGAGAAGATGCATTGTCGCAGGCAATGCTAAGGATTTTGGAAGGGGTCGCTAGGCCCAATAATGGCAACGAAAATTGGGGGTCCATTCCAGAACAACTTCGATCGAACGGGGCTGAGATCTTTAAGGTCGTGGTTGGCGTGGCTCCTAATGTGGCTGAATATTGGTTGGAGGCCACTGAAAGGATAATGGAGGATTTGGAATGCTCACCTGAGCAAGAGTTGAAAGGGGCGGTGTCATTGCTTAGGGAGGAAGCCTACCAGTGGTGGTTGACGGTGGAAGAAGGCACCCAACCGGAGCGGGTCACTTGGGAGTTTTTCAAATCTGCATTCCAAGGGAAGTATGTGGGTGCAAGCTATGTGGATGTTAGAAGGAAGGAGTTCTTGAACTTGACCCAAGGAAACAAATCGGTGGCGGAGTATGAGGCGGAGTTTCTACGCCTTAGTAGGTATGCAAGGGTAATGGTGGCAACGAAGTATGAGCGTTGCGTTAGGTTTGAGGATGGACTTATGAGCGTTGCGTTAGGTTTGAGGATGGACTTAGAGATAGCCTCGGGGTGCTGATAGCTCCATAAAGGGAGCGAGTTTTCTCAGAATTGGTGGAGAAAGAAAAGATAGCGGAGGAGGTAAAGCGCACTGAGTGCCTAAATCGGGAGAAAGAAAGGGGTAAGAATAAGAGGGAGGCTGAGACTCCTGGTGTTGATCAGAGGCCTAGGGCTAGGGCCAGAGTTGATGGGCCAGTTAGAGCAGGGCCCCCTACTGTTAATCCAGGGGTGTCACCTTGTGCTGATTATGGGAAAGGTCATGTAGGCGAGTGTTGGAAGAGGACGGGAGCTTGTTTCGGTTGTAGGTCTATGGAGCATAAGATCAAGAACTGCCCTAGAATGCAAGGACGAGTGCCAGTAGTAGGTCAAGGTGGTGCTCAGCCACCAAGGGGTGGTCAGCTGCCGCCAAGGGGCCGTGAGCAGGCCAGGGGTGGTGACAAAAATGGACGTAGACATAGAGTACTAGGCGAAAATACAGGCCATGCTGAGGCAAGCCAGCCAACTTTGGTTTACGCTGCTCATTGCTGAGAAGACAAAGATGCTCTATAAGCGAATACTGGTACCTACTTTACCCATAGTGTGCAATCTATCTATTTTGAAAATAGAAATAGAGTGCGTAGCAGAAGCGTAGTGGTGTAACCTAAGCAATGCAACATCAATATCCTCAACTGTTTGAATCAAGTAAAATTTTGAGGACAAAATTTCTTTTAGGGGGGAGAGTTGTAATTCCCTAAATTTTGGGCCTAGATGAATTGGGCTTTGGGCTTGGGGTCTCGTAAATTTTTTGAGTGGGAAAGAAAATAACAAAGGACATGTTGGCTTTAAGGGTTTAAGGAATTTGAAGTGTCTAGGTATGTTGGAGAAGTTCTGGGTTCGAGTTTTGCGGTTGAGGAATTTTAATTTAATTATTAAAAGAATCAGGGTTGGCAAGTAGTTCGGTTTTTATTTAATAATAGGGAAAAATGGCATCAAAAAGCCTTATGGATGAGTGGCTAAGTGACGCCACTTAGGGAGTAGGGAGGTGGCATTAGTAGCTAGTAAGGAGATCCAAGGTTTGAATCCTAGCTTAGTATTTTTAGAGGTTTAATTTTGGCCTTCTAGAAGAATGGAAGTGGCGTGACAGTGGACTCCAAGGGTAGTGTGCAGGAGAAAAAATTAAGGAAGGGATTAAGGGGTTATCAAGGAGAAAAACGAGGAGATGAGAAGTGAGGAGTAAGCGGAGCCGAATTGGGAACTTGGGCTTGAAGAATTCAGCTATAGATCTATAAATAGGTGTTGAATGGGAGGGTTGGAAAGCTAATGACAAATTTCCCTTCACTTTATGCCAGAAACCCTTTCCTCTAAAAAGCCGAAAACCATTTTTTCTTTTCTTTCTTTGAGCCAAATTCTTATCCCTCCTCTACTCAATATTTCCTTTGCTTTAGCTGATTCTTCTTCCTCTCTTCTTTGGTACTGAAGAATCAATTTTTGCCATTCAAATCTCTAAGAGCCGAATACCCTTGGTGCTGCACTACTCTTTCCACCCAGTCGATTCTAGTGTAAGTGTTCGCTCTCCCAATCGGTTTTTGATAAGTATCGAGTATTCATTCCCTCACTTCTTTCTAATTAACTTTGGTATGGAATTAGTGTCAGATCTCAGTTTTTGATTCCTGCCAATTTGCTCTTCAGATCTGAGAAATACGCGGGTTTAGTGATCAAAGTAAAAGCTAGTAAAGGCTTGGAGTTCAGGTAAAGTTAAGGTGAGATTCTGGCTTTTGTTAAAGTAATCGATAAGTATGTGTGATTAATCTTTGAGTGATATCAATTGTAGGTTTGGGATAAGGAGATCGCATTACGCTTGCTTACTAGGTGTGTACATACACTACATACACACACTATGAATCGGTAAAAGCCGAAATGACGAAAAGTCGAAAGTTTGGCTACGGTAGTCTTGCAAGTGTGTGAACACTCGTAAGGGAGAGACTGATAGGTTGCCTAAGGCCCACGGGCAATTCCATAGACTTGGGTTGTGATTTGGCCATATAGGCTAGAATGGGCTAAATGGGCCCGATGGGCTGTTGGGCCCATAATAGGCAAAAACTGAATATTGATGCTATGTGATCGAAATTTATATGTGAGCATGATTATGAATGTGACTAGGCCTAACGGGCCATATAAATGTGATTTGGGCCCAATGGGCCATATATAGGTGATTTGGGCCTAATGGGCCATATGAATATGATTGGGCTTAATGGGCCAGATACAGGTATGTGAAATTGTTTGGGCTTTGTAAGGTTGGGCTTAATGGGCCAGATACAGGTATGTGAAATTGTTTGGGCTTTGTAAGGGGTTTTGGGCCTAGTATATGGTATGCACATAAGACTTAATTAATATATTGTGATCGTGGACAAGTCAAAGGGTTAAGGTGTGGCAATGAGTATATGCATGTCTAGGATTGGATCTTGGGAGAGCTTGATACTTAAGCAGTCTTAATGACTCATCTTCTCTTCTCTAGAATCCTACCTGGTGCATAGTATTCGTTCATCTTAGCTCGTGGGAGTTGTTAACGGGCCAAGGTAAGTGAGAACTGTAATTAAAGGAAAATTAACGAAATGCCCTTAAGGGTAAAAAATGACCAAAATACCCCTAGGTGTTGAATGTATGTTTTATGGATGTGACATGCATACATATGATATTCTGCTTAGGTTGCATATGGGTTGGGAATTATGGAACGGAGAAGTATATGAGAATCGCATGGTTGCTTGACAATCGTGGATCCACCGATGGCTTTTAAAGCCCAATATGTAAATGAAGTTAGTTCCGCAACCGGGCTACCATGGTGTGTGGGTTGGGTAGGTCGATATTTATATCCCCATATGGTATGATGAGGGACAGAGCTGGTGTGTAGCGGATGGATAATTTGGATGGGATTGCATTGCATGAGTGATGAATGATGTTTTTTTTTCGAATGCCTATTTTTGCCAAGGGTTGTACACACTGAGTTTGCGAAAACTCACCCCCTCTTTTATTTTGTTTTCAGGTGATGCTCAGTACAAGGTTTGATGTTTGGAGGGACTTTGGGTGGCCAGCTAGCAAGATAATTTGGACTTGGGTTTTTTTTTTTAAGCATTTAAGTTTTTATTTCTTTTTAAGTATGTTCCAGACCAGATTGTAATAAGATTTTCATTGTGTTATTATTACTTGAATTATTATTATTATTTTCTTTGTAATCACGAGAAGTTAAACATGGTTTTCTTAAATTATAGTATATTTTCTACGTTTTCGCAACTAAATTTTTAAATGATGAGTTTTCTTAAATCAAATGTTTTAAACAATGCTTTCATAACTGAAAGGTGTTTTTTTTTTTACTTATTTAGGGTTTCTTTTATTTTAAGAAAGGTTTTTAATGAAAACACAGTTTTCGCTAAAACACTTCAATGTAACACGCCTGATTTGGCCATAACGTCTGGGCCGGGTTCAGGGTGTTACAGAATATGTTATGTTCTGTATAATGAATCTTGCCAAGTGATATGGCTTGAGATGAAGAACTTATCTTGGTTATGATATGTGATAAAAATGGATGTTCATAATGTGTTCATATATGGCTTAGTGAAAATGGTTAATTTGGTAAGTTTGATATGAGATTTAGTTGAGAATTTGGTATGATTTTGGCATAAGATTTCATGTGGAATTTGTAACGCCCCCGTACCCGAGACCATCGTCGGAGTAAAGCACGAAGTGTTACTAAACTAAATTCATCAATTAAACAACTTAAACAACTTATTACCAACCATGCATGACAACCAAGCATATGCACATCACCAATATCAAACATAACATAAATAGCTAGATTTATAAGTCAGAATCATTAGCTCACTAAAGACCAATATATTTGGCCAAATAATAATAACACATGTTATAAAATTAGGTCCTTATGCTGCCTCTGACGATCTCCAACCCTGAGCCAACCTGACAACACTAAAAGAAATGGAAAGGAAGGGGGTAAGCTTTATGCTTAGTAAGCTCACATGAAATAATAATAAGCAATTTACTAACATGCTTCCCACAATAAAACTAACTCATTTGTGCATTTACACATGTTCTGGTTAAGCTGTTTTCTTGAGTAATAGTCACTAAATCATTTATATTTAGAGTTACGGAACTCCAAATTAAGATCCATAAATTTTCCAAAAAACTAGACTCATATATATTTTCACCATAAAATTTTCAGAATTTTTAGTCCAGCAAATAAGTACAGTTTATTATTCAAAATCTCCCCTATTTTGCTGTTTAACAGCTTCGACCTTTCTTCACTAAAATTTATTTATCTCATAGTACAAAACTCGGATGATGTTCTCGTTTGTTTTTATTAAAATTAGACTCATCCAAGATTCTAGGAATATAAATTATACCCCAAAATTATTTTTCTATAATTTTTAAAAGTTTTTCCATGTCAGAATAGGGGATCTAGAATTCATTCAGAAACTGTCTCACAAGAATTCAAATATCACATAATATGGAATTCTTTTTCTTCCCCTGTTTCTTTTATATGAAAATAGACTCAATAAAATTTAATTAAATATTTTATTTGAAATTTAATTCAACTTACACAATTTTTGGTAAAATTTCAAATTCATGCACTGTTGTTGTCCAACACTATTTTACTACTAAAGTTCACTTTTGCACAATTTCACTTAATCCCTTCCATTTTACCGAGGTTCGCTCAAATATCGGCTCATAAATTCAAATAAACATATACTTGCACTTGTTCATCACATAATCACTTTCACATTTATTTTCACTTAATCGATTTCTTGTTGAACTCATTGGAATAATAACAGATACACAATTGCCTGCACATTTTCTCATTTCCACACTTGTAGCCGAAGCTATCTGGTACGTATAGTAGCCTGCACTTAGTACTACACATGCGACCAATTCTCTGGTACACGTAGTAGCCTGTACTTAGTACTACACACGTGATCGAAGTTATCAGGTACGCATAGTAGCCTGCACTTAGTACTACACATGTGACCAATTATCTGGTACACGTAGTAGCCTGCACTTAGTACTACACACGTGACCTCACAATAGCTCATTGGTATCGTTTCTATTCCGAAGGTTCAACCTAGAAATTCCTCACTTTTCAACATTTTACTAAATTGTCCGTAATCAATTTAAATTCATAATTTTCATCAAATAATCATTTGATAGGCAGCCAGATTTCATATGATATCAAAATATATTAACATAAAAAGAATCGATAGATTATTTATATACGAACTTACTCGAAGTGTCGATCTCACCATCCACAGTACCAATTGTTCATTCATAGTATAATAAGACACAACTCAAATAGAAAATCAGGTTTTAAGAATTTACATAACATAAATCACATATTTCATATATCACTTGTCATGTATCATCATTTTCTTGCACTTCATGTAACATTCTTTCATGTCATATTTGCACATCATAAACACCATTCCATCAACTTTTCCAATATATTAAATCATACAATATATGCAATAATATTAAGAAATATAATTCAAACATAACATTTCATTATTATTATCATACGAACTTACCTCGATACAAAATATTAGCAATCGAGCCTATTCCTTGTAAACTTTGTTTTTCCCTCGATCACGACTTGAATCTCGTTTCTCTTGATCTATAATAGCAAATTAATTTATTTAATACATACATTCATCAAAACAGCCTTTAATACGAACTTTGGCAAAATTACCATTTTGCCCTTAAACTTTTGCATAATTACACTTTTGCCCCTAGGTTCGGGAATTAAACTTCATCACTTATTCTTATGTTTTATGACATTCTGATCATTTTTCCCTTCTATGACAACATCAAATTCTCACTCTAACATGCACTTATGACTATTAGGTATTTTTATCGATTAAGTCCTTTTACTCGTTTTCACTTAAAACCGAGTGGCACAAGTTGTCTAAAATAATTTAAAACCTCATATTCTATCATAAAACACCAAAATACACAAATTTCACCTATGGGTATTTTTCCAAATACGAACCCTTGGTTGAATTATTGCTAGCATAAGCTTAATCAAGTTACCGGGATTCCAAAAACGTAAAGAACTTGAAAAACGAGGCTAGAACGGACTTACTATTGATCTTGGAAAGCTTGAAAACCCTAGCCATGGCTTCCCCCATGCTTATTTCAGCCTCCATATGGAGAAGATGACCATTTTGTGTTATTTTTCCCATTTTATTTCATTTAATATACAAATGACAAAAATGCCCTTACTACTAAACTTTCAAAAAATTTCCATCCATGTCCAATTTTTGTCCACAAACTTGAAAATGGTCTAATTTCCATTTAAGGACCTTTGATTTAAAAAATCATAACAATTGAACACTTCTATCATGTAAAACCCAACTTTTACACTTTTTTCAATTTAGTCCTTTTGACCAAATTGAGTGCCCAAACGTCGAAATTTTTGAACGAAATTTTCACGAAATCATTCCGTGAAATTGTAGACCATAAAAATATAATAAAAATAAAATTTTCCTCGTCAAATTTGTGTTCCTGAAACCACTGTTCCGACTAAGCCCAAAATTAGGATGTTACATTTCTTCCCCCTTTAGGGATTTTCGTCCCCAAAAATCTTACCAAAAAAAGTGGTTTTGGTTTTTCAATTGGATTCCTCAATCCTATAATCGATGTTAAAGAACTTTCACTTAGGCTAAACTTTTACTACCTCTCTCTTTAAATTTTACAAACAAAAGTCGTAAGTGGTATTCACTTTACAATACTTTTTCTGAAACTTAATCTCTACTAAAAAGCTTATGTACTCAAAAGTCCGATCCATACCATTATGTTACATATACATTCGCACCAGAATCTTTTCAGATTCAAATAGCAAAACTAGTCAATTCATCTCGGGCTCATATTCTTTATAATTTCACACAGTCCAATTTTTTTTCAATTCAACCCTCAGTTACTTTTTATTTCAAGCCTCTTCTGGCTTTCCAAAGAAATCATGATATGAAACTCGTATCTCAATCCGATTAGTGGAGATCAAAATTCCATGATATCTAACATTCGTAAAGACATGAAATCCTATAAATCTGGTGAGTAGACATTTAGGTATACCAGCATAATTTGCATATCTCATAACGTTTAACAAAACTACATATTACTTTCCTCTTTCAAGGACAGGAATGACTCAGACAAGAAAATCCATATTAACCTTTTCTATTTCCATTCTAATTCCCAGACGGCAAAAATAATTCTGATGATTCTTGCTATACATCTTTAAACTTTCAACATTTCAAGAATTTGTACTCAAAGATAAACAATGATCGTTTCAGCATTTTATTTTTTTTATACCCAGATTATCTTCATATTATCAATATCAAATCTTCTTATTCTCAAGTATGCACATCTCATTAAGTTCTAGACATATACTCCATACATATTGAACAATCAAGTTGACCTTATTCATCCGTAATTGATATTTTAAGAAATTCTCTCTTCTAGTCAACAGAACGATTAAACATACATCATTCCAAATTCACTCATCATGCTAATCGAAGACCATAACCAATGCAATAGCATAAGTAATACTAATACCTCAACTGAATACATTAACTCTAATTAACTTACTTGAAAAAGGAAATTCACCATACACATTGGGACTTGAAAATTCACCACATTATTAGGATCAATTTAGAGGTATAGTCATATTTGTTCTTTATATACATCAATCACAAGCTGAAGGTCATGCTCTAAATACAAGCCATGATCAACAAGTTACAAGATAAAATGTCCAGAAAAACCAAGATAGAGAAATCTGAAACAGAAAAGCCAAGAATAAAGAAATCCAAGATAAAGAAATCCATGATACGAGAATCCAATTTACAGCACTGCATCAGAAGACCGAGAACCAGGCTCATAAAAATATAAAAGTCCCCAATAGTTTTTTTTTTAAAAGAAAAGAAATCCAGAATAACATCATTCCAAACCACTAACAACAAATACAATTGGAACTATATGCTTCTCGTATATATATAAAATCAATCAGAGTAATGATCAGTAGAAATAGAATCATGGCACCATACACAATTTCTCATTGATTCCCAATAGGCGGAAATAACAAAATACCTGAGAAAAATAGAACCATGTAGATTATAATTCAATTAGACTAACAACACATTCATCTAACGTTAAGATCAAGGAACATTTCCTTATTTCGAACATTATTCCTTTAACTATTTCTACCATCCCAAATTCCATAATATTCCCTTCACTAAGAAAACCAGTTCATGGGGGAATGTCAATTAATACATTTCTTGACATCATACCAGGATAGATCGTTTTACCAAAATTAACTTTTCCGCTAACTGCGATGTTGCAAAAATTAAACAATCTTTCGGTCAATCCGATATCTTTCTAGCTCATGTCTGTACTTATCAACCCATTCTCAATCTCTAATCATACTTATAACCATTCCATCATTGAACTCTTTGGTTTCTCACCTGGAAACTCATTCAACATAAATCTCAGGAATTTCCCTTATAAAATACCACTTTGGTAAGGGGGAGGGGTCTAGGGCCTCTGACTCAACTCTCATATACAAATGTAACACACTTTTCATCATAGCAATCATATTTCAATCATGTCATTCATTTCGAGGAACTAACATTCATATTGATTTTACACTCACTTTTTAGTTATCTCATTTAAACAAGTGTACTTATACATGTATTTCAATGCTTCCTAGATAATATTACTTATTCATTCATTAAATCAGACAAGTCAAGCACATAGTATCATATAAGAGCCAAACAAACATGGATAAGTATATCACAGTCTAAACTTTTATCTTACACATCATCATATACATATCATTCAATTATATATATCAATCCAAGCAATTTAATACATTTACTCAAGTTATACGAGCTTACCAATCATAATCATCCCAACCAATATACATGAATATTCATCTTATCAATATTTTTGATAAGTTACTCAAACACATGCATTTGTTCAAATAAATCGATCATATACATCATGGAGTTATCTATTAATCATGGATAAACTCATTTCACCATGTACACATTTCATGAATCCTCATTCGTACCTTTCCAAGTTTCAGTTCATCATGACTATACTTTACTCGAATATTTTAGCATCACATTCAACATGGTCGGTGTAGCTCGATTGGAGAGTACCTTTGTCTAAACAAAGTGGCTCTCATACGCGTCGGGAGACATCACACTATCACGGATCGGTGACATGTATAGTTAGACTTTTACACATGCTAGATTAGTCCGAGAATCGACTAAACCATAGCTCTGATACCACTAAATGTAACGCCCCCGTACCCGAGACCATCGCTGGAGTCAAGCACGAAGTGTTACTAAACTTAATTCATCAATTAAACAACTTATTACCAACCATGCATGAAAACCAAGCATATGCACATCACCAATATCAAACATAACATAAATAGCTAGATTTATAAGTCAGAATCATTAGCTCACTAAAGACCAATATATTTGGCCAAATAATAATAAAACATGTTATAAAATTAGGTCCCTATACATGCCACTCACTTGATAAATCTAGCATATGTGTTTATACTGTCAAGGTGTTGGCTTGATAGTGTGATCTTGCCTCAAGACGGTCTCCAACCACGAGGTAACCTGAAAACACTAAAAGAAATCGAAAGGAGGAGGGGTAAGCTTTATGCTTAGTAAGCTCACATGAAATAATAAAAAGCAATTTACTAACATGCTTCCCACAATAAAACTAACTCATTTATACAGTTACACATGTTCTGGTTAAGCTATTTTCTTGAGTAATAGTCACTAAATCATTTATATTTAGAGTTACGGAACTCAAAATTAAAATCCGTAATTTTTTACAAAAACTAGACTAATATATCTTTTCACCATAAAATTTTCAGAATTTTCAGTCCAGCCAATAAGTACAGTTTATTATTCAAAATATCCCCTGTTTTGCTGTTTAACAGCTTTGACATTTCTTCACTAAAATTTATTTATCTCATAGTACAAAACTCGGATGATGTTCTCATTTGTTTTTATTAAAATTAGACTCATCCAAGATTCTACGTATATAAATTATACCCCAAAATTATTTTTCTATAATTTTTAACAATTTTTCCAAGTTAGAAAAGGGGATCTCGAATTCATTCAGACACTGTCTCACAAGAATTCAAATACACATAATATGGAATTCTTTTGCTTCCCCTGTTTCTTTTATGTGAAAATTAACTCAATAAAATTTAATTACATATTTTATTTGAAATTTAATTCAACTTACACAATTTTGGTAAAATTTCAAATTCATGCAATTTATTGTGTCCAACACTATTTTACTACTAAAGTTCACTTTTGCACAATTTCACTTAATCCCTTCCATTTTACCGAGGTTCGCTCAAATATCGAGCATATTGCTCATAAATTCAAATAAACATATACTTGCACTTGTTCATCACATAATCACTTTCACATTTATTTTCACTTAATCGATTTCCCGTTGAACTCATCGGAATAATAACAAATACACAATTGCCTGCACATTTTCTCATTTCCACACTTGTAGCCGAAGCTATCTGGTACGTATAGTAGCCTGCACTTATTACTACACATGCGGCCAATTATCCGGTACACGTAGTAGCCTGCACTTAGTACTACACATGTGACCTAACCATCTGATACACGTAGTAGCCTGCACTTAATACTACACATGTGATCGAAGTTATCAGGTACGCATAGTAGCCTGCACTTAGTACTACACATGCGACCAATCATCTGGTACACGTAGTAGCCTGCACTTAGTACTACACATGCGACCAATCATCTGGTACACGTAGTAGCCTGCACTTAGTACTACACACGTGAGCTCACAATATCTCATTGGTATCGTTTCTATTCCGAAGGTTCAACCTAGAAATTCCTCACTTTTCAACATTTTACTGAATTGTCCGTAATCAATTTAAATTCATAATTTACATCAAATAATCATTTGATAGGCAGCCACATTTCATATGATATCAAAATATATTAACATAAAAAGAATCGATAGATTATTTATATACGAACTTACTGAAAGTGTCGATCTTACTATCCATTGTACCAATTGTCCATTCATAGTATAATAAGACACAACTCAAATAGAAAATCAGGTTTTAAGAATTTACATAACATAAATCACATATTTCATATATCACTTGTCATGTATCATCATTTTCTTGCACTTCATGTAACATTCTTTCATGTCATATTTCCACATCATAAACACCATTCCATCAACTTTTCCAATATATTAAATCATACAATATATGCAATAATAGTAAGAAATATAATTCAAACAAAACATTGCATTATTATTATCATACGAACTTACCTCGATACAAAATATTAGCAATCGGGCCTATTCCTTGTAAACTTTGTTTTTCCCTCAATCACGACTTGAATCTCGTTTCTCTTGATCTATAATACCAAATTAATTTATTTAATACATACATTCATCAAAACAGCCTTTAATACGAACTTTGGCAAAATTACCATTTTCCCCTAAACTTTTGCTTAATTACACTTTTGCCCCTAGGCTCGGGAATTAAACTTCATCCCTTATTCTTATGTTTTATGACATGCTGATCATTTTTCCCTTCTATGACAACATCAAATTCTCACTCTAACATGCACTTATGACTATTAGGTATTTTTATCGATTAAGTCCTTTTACTCGTTTTCACTTAAAACCAAGTAGCACAAGTTGTAACACCCCAAACCCGTGACCGTCACCGGATTTGACCACGTGGTGTTACTGGGCTTACTTCCCTTATTTCTCTCTTGGAAATATTTAATTTCTTTTCCAGGCAGGCTAGCTAACTGCATCACTGTCCTCTTAAAAATCATATCTCGAGTTCCAGAACTCGAAAATCAGTTTTGTAAATTTTCCCTGAAACTAGACTCATAATCCCATCTACACATTTTTTTCTAGAATTTTTGATCAAGCCAATTAGTACAGTTTATTAGTTAAAGTCTCCCCTGTTTCAGGGTTCGACTACACTGACCTTTGTGCACTACGACTTGGATATCTTCCTGTACCGGGCTCCAACACTTATGCCGTTTGTTTCTAGAGAAACTAGACTCACAAGGGAATCTGTACATATAGAGAATGACTTCTAATTATCTCTGGTTAATTTATAGTAAATTTTCAAAGTCGGAGCAGGGGATCCAGAAACCGTTCTGGCCCTGTTTCGCGAAAAGCTGATTATCCCTTAAAATACAGCTCATATGGTCGTTTCGTTTCGTCCATATGAAAATAGATTCATCATGGTTCAATTTCATAATTTATTCACTATTTAATTCTACTTCTACTATTTTTAGTGATTTTTCCATCTCACCTCACTGCTGCTAGCAGCATCTGTTACTAAAGCAAACAATGACTATTTCATAATTCTTCCATGGCCAACTATTTCATCATACATAATACAAACTATGGCCACCTTATCAAAATTAAGGTTTCTAAGGCTCGTGCCTATAGGTTTTAGATTCACACTCAACCGACCACATAGGCCATTTTCGCATGGCTTAAAGTTTACAACCGAAATTCAACAAAACAAAATAACCTATACATGCCAAATGTTCTCCTAGTTCAACTACGAAGACAATACCAAAAGATTCCCAAAGGGTGTGATGACTTCAACGACGGTTCCGAAACACGCATAAGCGATACGAGTCCAAGAGACCTAAAATGGGTGACAAGAAAACACCGAGTGAGTTTATAACTCAGAAGTCATAAGCACTTCACAACCATCCGTTACTAAAATTATCATAAAATGAAATAATGAAACAAGGCCCAGCGTTCCACCATACCGAACTACCATAGTTCCTTAGACCTTTCGGATCAATGTCATACCAAGTCATACATTTACATTTCATATACTATTCAATAGGATATTTGAAGCAATTTCCATTCATCATTTCATTTCAAACAATCATGCAATTGAAATCATCACATAGATTTAAAACTTACCGACTCAACCCCGAGCATGAACATAGTATCTATTAGCCACGAACTCAAGGTACTTACTCTTTCCGCTGTCCATACTCCACTCGATGAAGACACACCCTCCATATAATTGTTCGATCGGATATATATATATATAGTACGCACACACAGTGCTTAATACTCGATTTCGCACACTTAGTGCCATGTGATTTAAGCCCGCACACATAGTGCCATACCCTTGAGCTCGCACACCCAAAGGTCAGTATATTTCCAGCATGCACACTTAGTGCCATATATTTCCAGCATGCACACTTAGTGCCATATATTTCCAGCATGCACACTTAGTGCCATATATTTCCAGCATGCACACTTAGTGCCAATCTAAATCACCGTACACACGTATTGCCCAAGACACTTAGTGCCGAAAGCAAACTTTCTACACATTTCACTATTTCTTTTACATTCAACAATGTCATCATTCCATACACATACATTTTCATTTACATATCATCTCATTAAACACAATTGCATAGATATTATGATCATTTAAAACAATACCAAATATATGCTTAATGACTTACCTTATATTGGATGAAACGATTTCCAATCGACTACTCGATTATCTTTGCTTTGCCTTTGTTTGATTCTCCCCTTTTGATGTCTTGATCTCCTAGTATAAATACATTTAGTAGTTAAATTTCTTGCTGGATACTTATGTGTATAATTTAATGGTTTTCACTCCATTCACAACTATCCTTGTTCAAAATATCAAAACCTTAGCCAACATTCAATTAATGCATCAAGGCGAATGTATTATCACTATTAAGGTAACCTAGTCTCAAGTATTTTCAATTCTAATGTACAACATCTCAAATTCCCATGACCGATCACACCTATTCTTACTTTCCAATATTCAAATAATCAAAATCACCTCCTAAACACAATAGTCATGGACAATGCGAATCCTCAAGTGTTTGAACATAAATTATTTTACTAATATAAACATTCACGAATCATATTCATAGGAAGACTGATTTCTTTCCATAGCACATTCATCATCCATACTTAGATGAAACAACCAAAATCCCTTCCTTTATACCCTAGCCGAATGCTCCAATCATCCATACAAATTACAAATTTTGCATGGCTAAGTAGGAGCCATTTAACATGCAAGAAAAATAATCATAGGAGAAGAATTTATCATTCTAAGTAAGCTCCTATCTCCAACACTAAATCATTCGGCATTTTACCTAGACACACACAAGAAATCTCAACTTCCTTGACCTTACCAAGAGTGCATCCACCATTCAACTTAGCATATTACAAAACCAAATCAACAAACTCAAAGCTTACCTCCTAGTAGCCAAAGGTACTTGCCGAATTGACTTGAGTAAATCTCCCTTCTTTTCACCCTTTGTTTCGCTTATAGCAAAAGAAAGAAAACATGAACACTTTTTTTTCTTCTCAAGCCATGGCAATTGTAACAAAATGAGAAAGGATGAACAACAAAATTTTTTTCTCCTTTCTTTTCCTCAACTCACGGCAACAAGGGGGCATCCACACTCTTTTTTTTTGTTCATCATTTCCCTTTTTCTCCATTTCTTTATTCTTTCTAACATGATCCATTAACTAGACATGTTTGAAACATGTTCCCTTGCACATGCTCTTTATTTTATTATTTCTAACATCCACCATTAGCAAAACATGTTCAAGACATGTTTTCTTTTGCCCATCTTCATTACCATGGCGGCCACTTCCTATAGTTGGCTAAATTGACATGCAAATCCTCATGTCTTTACTTCATGCATTATTTGGCCACTTAAAATTCACCTATCACATTTTCAAGTCCTAACACATGGGTCCTTTCTTATGAATTAGCACCTAATTAATAAAATCAAGGCACAAAATATTTACGCATACAAATTCCACATACAATAAGCACAGAATATAACACCTAATTATTCTTGTGACTCAGTTTTGTGGTCCCGAAACCACTCTCCGACTAGGGTCACATTAGGGGTGTCACACAAGTTGTCTAACATAATTTAAAACCTCATATTCTATCATAAAACACCAAAATACTCAAATTTCACCTATGGGTATTTTTCCAAATACGAACCCTAGGTTGAATTATTGCTAGCATAAGCTTAATCAAGTTACCAGGATTCCAAAAACATAAAGAACTTGAAAAATGAGGCTAGAACGGACTTACTATTGAGCTTGGAAAGCTTGAAAACCCTAGCCATGGCTTCCCCCATGCTAATTTCGGCCTTCATATGGAGAAGATGACCATTTTGTGTTATTTTTCCCATTTTATTTCATTTAATATACAAATGACCAAAATGCCCTTACTACTAAACTTTTAAAAAAATTCCATCCATGTCCAATTTTTGTCCACAAACTTCAAAATGTTCTAATTACCTTTTAATGGCATTTGATTTAAAAACTCATAACAATTAAACACTTTTATCATGTAAAACTCAACTTTTGCACTTTTTACAATTTAGTCCTTTTGACCAAATTGAGTGCCCAAACGTCGATATTTTTGAACGAAATTTTCATGAAATCATTCCATGAAATCGTAGACCATAAAAATATAATAAAAATAAAATTTTCCTCGTTAAATTTGTGGTCCTGAAACCACTATTCCTACTAAGCCCAAAATTAGGATGTTACAGAATTAGTAATGTTGATCATAGATGAAGGACTAGATTTGTTATGTGAATTAAGTATATTTTGGCTGCAAATTTGGTATGAATTATGTGTCATTTGATGCTTGTAGGTATGCTTGATACGGGTGTCAAATGTGGCTTTAATCAAGCCTATTTTTTATACAACACGGCTCGAGCGCACGGCCATGTGATTCGACGGCGTGACCCCTTCATCTTAGTAAAAACTAGTCAGTGAGTTACACGGCATAGACACACGGGTGTGTCTATTGGCCGTGTGTGGCACACAGGCTAGCACATGGGCATATGGTCAGTCGTGTGACCCAAGTCAGTAACCTCCCTAATTTTCACACAGCCTGACACATGGGCATGTCATGTGGCCATGTGGATATGTCAGTATGTATGCCCTGCTTTGCCACGGCCTAGACACATGGCGTGTCTAATGCCGTGTGAGGTACATGGCCTGCCCACACGGGCGTGTGACCTCTGTAACTTTGAAAAATTCATTAAGCTTTAGGAAAATTTTGTATGTACTCTATTTAGTCCCGACCCCTTCCTAAAGCATGTTTAAGGTCTCGTTGACCTAAGAAAGGGACTTTGTGATGATGTTTGACTATGATGTTATGATGTGTGGATGATGTTTGTGAATTGATCATAAAATGTTTCGATACGTCTGGTAATACCTCTTAACCCTAGTCCGGTGATGGATACGGGTTAGGGGTGTTACAGTGTCCCCTGCGCCTAAATTGTTACAAAATAGAATGCTCAGTATCAAGCACATGGGCATGAGACACGACCATATGTCTTAGCCGTGTGAAGTGTAATACCCTATACCCGTAACTTTATCCCATGCATACAAATAGTCTCAAGTCACTAAGACTTGGTCCAAATTAAAACTTTTTCAATTTCTACTTTAAACTTCTTATTATGGGCCTACGAGCCCTAAATCGACTGTTAAAAACTATTTGGAATGATTCTGGGTCCTTAAACCAACCTTAAGAAATTTGCCTTTAAAATATAAAACACGCCCGTGTGGAAGGGTAACACGCCCGGTGACCATTTCGACAGGGTCGTGCTGATGGTCCGTGTGGCTCACACAGCCTAAACACCCTAGGACACACCTGTGTCCCTGACACGGCCACTACACGCCAGTGCCTTAGCTCGTGTGCAAAAACCTGGGTATTCTATTTCTGACGTCAGCATCCCTAAAATGTCACACGGCCATGGCACACGCCCGTGTACTAGGCCATGTCCTTTACACGGCTGAGACTCACGGTCTTGTCTCTGCCCGTGTGTTTATTATCATACATACTGACTTGAAATTTTTACGTGCAGGGGACACACGGCCAGACCATATGCCTATGGGGCTAACCGTGTGTCACACATGGCCTAGACACACACCCGTGTGTCTACTCATGTGGACAATATAAGGCTATTAACCAAGCCTCGTTGCCATCCGTGCATACCTATTTTCATGTAAATACCAGCCAATACCAAAACAAGCATAATTTTCATAATCAAATCATCCACAATAGACGTTCATTCAACAATACAGATGCAACTTTTATAAACTCAAAATAAATAGTAGCCATCATTCATGGCTTAATACTAAGTGTGGGATCTATCCAAAGCCAACAAATTTGGCCAATTCTCAAAGACTCAAAATAATAAGTTCTAACCCTATACATTCCATATTCAAAAATATAAATCCAACTATACTGAATGTTTCGGCTAATAGTGTGATCGATATCTTTGACTTCCGATGATCCTTGAGCTAGTTAGGTGGCACTAAAAGAAAAGAGAAAGGAAAGGGAGTAAGCATAAAGCTTAGTAAGTCGTACATAAATAAGTATACCACAACATTTATTCATAATCAACATGCTCATAACACCCAAATAGGCATAGGTGTATCTTACTCACTACCATCCATACAAGTCACATTTTATATATATTGAGCTCATATCTCATACGTACCAATTAGGTACCTATACCATTCACAACACAATTATACTTTCTTCATTACTCAAAAACATAACATTCACTGCTAAACCATTCGGAATATCACCGGGTATTCATTAAGCCTCAGACATGGGCAAGGTGCCAATACCAGGTCCCAGACATGGTCTTACACTGACTATCATCTCGTAGTCGATGCATGTCCTAGACATGTCTTATACTGGCTTACGTTTCGAGCCCAATGCATGTTTCAGACATGTCTTACACTAGCCCTCGTCTCAATGCTGATCCCATGTCCTGGACATGGTCTTACACTGGCTCTCATAATGTGGCCGGTGCATGTCCCAGACATGTCTTACACTAGCTCACAATAACCCATACGTCATGGCATGAATATCCGATTTGTTTCTTATGGTTCAAACGAGAATTCTACTATCTAAATTATCATCATCATACTTTCTCAATTCCATAGTCAAGAAATTCATGCTATATTAAATTTAAATGCAATTCGACACATACATTAGCAATGTAGTTGTATTATTTATATACAACTTACCTCGGATTACAAAATACACACGACTAGTCGGTTTAGTCAGTTTGGTTGGCTTTCCCCCGATCTAGGTTCGAATTTGAAAAATCTTGATCTATATTAGAAAAATACACTCATTTAGTCACTAAATAAAATCAGGCAATCCAAAATTCATGTATTAGGTAAAATGACCCTTTTGCCCCTAGACCTTACAAAATGACCCTTTTGCCCCTATACTTGAAAATCAATTTTTATCGATTTTCTTCTTATTTTAAGCCTAGATGAACTCTTTTTACTCTTATAGCAACTCCAAAACCCCACTATTTCATACACTTATAACCTATTTTGCAACTCATGCAAAATAGTCTCTTTAGGTGTTTTCATGCTAACACCTCTCACAAAAGTTGTTTATAACACAACTAGGACTCATTTTATTCCATAAAAGTCAGAAAACCCTACAAATCCATTCATGGAAAAACCCTAAACTCTTAATCATTTTGCAAAGTAGACCCCTCATTTGAAAGCTTATGCTTCAATGTGTCCAAAAATGTAAAAATCATTAAGAGAAACTATCAAAATCACTTACTTGCAAGTGCTTCAAGTTGCTGAAAAATTTAAGCTTTCAAACCCCCTTTCATTGCTGATATTTTTAGTGGAAAGAGATGAGAAGAAAAGAAATTGACAACTTTTTCTATTTTATTTCTTTTTGGTCAAAATAGATACCAAATTTCCACTTAATTTTGAAAATTGTCTCCCCCATGTCTCATGGCCGACTATACTATCAATTAAGGGTCTACTTTCCCATTAAAGACCCCCAATTTTGGTTCTCTAACAAAATAACACCTTTAGCTATCAATTTAGGACTTTTTACACTTTATGCGATTTAGTCCTTTTTCACAATTAGGCTCACAAACGTCAAATTTTTTTAACTTCAGATTTGTGGTCTCGAGACCACTATTCTGACTAGGCCCTAAATTGGGCTGTTACATGAAGGGTTCAATTTGTTCTTGGGTGACAAACAGAGAGTTATACGGGTTAGGGGCACGGGCGTGTGTGATCACACGGCCTACCCACATGGGCGTGTGACCCTTTTTTTAGCAAAAATTCTCTAAGTGTCGTAAAATTCTCTAAAGTTCTCGGTTTAGTCTGAACTACTTCCAAAGCATGTTTTGGGCCTCGTAGGCTTGTTTTTGGGATGATGTGATTGATTGTTAAAATTTTTTAATTTGGTGCCAAATTTACAACTTGGAATGTATGTTTGCTTGTGTTTGCGTTCGATAATGCGTCGTACCCTGTTCTAACGTTGACTGCGGGTAAGGGGTGTTACATTTAGTGGTATTGGAGCTATAGTTTAGTTGATTCTTGGACTAACCTTGAATATGTGAGAGTCTAGCTATACATGCCATATATAACCCGTGATAGTGTGATATATCTCGACTCTGATGAAATTGTTCTGTTGAGACAGAGATGCTTTCCAACCGAGCTACTTTTGAAAATACTGAAAGTGATACTAAGATATTTGAAAATGTGTTTGTGATGAGTCGAAACTTGGAAAGGTATGAATAAGAGTTCATGATATGCATGTGATGATGGACAAAATGAAATAACCATAAGTTGAGAAATATGGGTAAAATGTCATTGTTCCGGTTGAATGTTGTAATTAGATGGATTATGGTGATTTTATGAAACGAAATGAAATTTTATATTCTGATAAGCTCATCCATATTTGTTTTTCATTATATGATGTTATGTGCCTAACTCAGTTGATTAATTGAATGCGATAAGTAAATTTACTCAAAATTTATGGAATGTATGTATGAGTGCACTTGTTTGAATAAGATAATCGAAAAGTTCATGTAGCTTAAATATGTATGTTGATTTGCTTAAAAGGAATTATATGATTGTGATGATATTATGTTGATGATGAATGTTAAGTCACATGTGTGCATATATGAGAGTCGAGTTAGAGGCTTTACGACCTCACCCCCTTACCAATGTGGTATTTTATAACGAAATTTTACGAGATTTATGTTGAATGAGTTCAGAAGTGAGAGACTAAAGAGTTCAGTAGTGGAATAACTAATAATGTGGTTAAAGTTGAACATAGTTTGGCAAGTGAATACAGTTTTTGAAACGATGCCAGGTTATTCTAAAGATCATTCAGATTTCGCAATGTCACAGTTAAAGAAAAAGTTAATCTCGGCTAATCTACTCATTCAGGTATGATTTCTAAGGTATGTAATTTCTGGAATTTCTTACAAATTGATTTTCATTAATGAATGGAATAATACGGGATTAGTGATGACAAAATTAGTAAGAGAAATGATATTTGAATCGTAAAGATGTTTGAGTGTAACAGTTGAAATTCAATAGATTATGATGATCTCTCCTAGGTATCTTATATATTCATTTATCTTTAGAGATATATGTGATTGTTCATTTTCTGATAAAATTCTTATCGTATGAGAATGCTAGCTGATTATAATGTTATATGAAAGCATTGTTGGTCTAGTTGGTTGATGATCAGCATATCTTATCTCTCTCACTTTGGGGTTCTATTCTATTATGTTTGGAATAAAAGTTGATGGTGAAAATTTATGTGAGGCTATTCTTCTGTTTCTACTGGATGTTGTTTTGTTTTATATGTATATTTGGAAAATATATTATCTCTGTTACCATTGATTCCAGAGCGTGTAAGCATTGTTTTTCTTCTGATTTTCTCCATGGAATCATCAAGATATTTATTATTTATTGTGAGTTATTTTTTCGGGCTTCCAGCATGGTATTCGCATCTTGGATTTTTTATCTCAGTTTTCTTATCACCCTTATTTCATAAATTATCAATCATGGCTCATCTTTAAAGTGTGTTCTTCGGCTTGTGATAACTATGTCTATTATGAGTGTATTTCTGGTTCGGTCATAGGAATGTGGTGATTTTGGTATCAGGATTTCTCTAATTTTCATGAAAGGAATTGACATCGGCAAAGGTATAGATAGTGGAAGTTTAAGCTCAAATTGTATGATGGTTTTCTTTTCTCAGGTAAGTTTGATTAAGGTCAACGAGTTCAATCAGGATATTTTTCTTTCTTGAGCTAATACAGTTGTAAAGATATTTGATTAGCATATTAAGGGAATTATAAAAGATTGTATGTTTGAGTTGTTTAACAGCATGAAGAAAGGAATATTTTAATACGTTATTATTTGATAGTGGAGAACAACTCAATTGTTTTTATCTGAGCGAGCTGGTTAGTTGAAAGATAATTTAAGTTATATGCATTTACGTTTATCCTCAAGTAAGAAAATAAAATCTTGTACACTTATGGATGAATAAAGGGACAGTTTGAAAGAAGAATTCATATTCAAGAAAGTATGATACAAAGGTATACCTATTAGATTTGTTCTAATTGAATGATGTTGTTATGAGTTGAAGTTGTTCTGATTGATAAAGTTATCACATTTGTGAAAGTTTGAATGGTCTGTTGCATGTTAGTAAAGTTGAAAATAGATGAAGGTGTTATTAACCGAAGCACTGGTTCTAGGTACTGTTTGAATTGAGTAAAGATTTCTTTATTTTTTTTCAGTGATGCACTATCGAACAGATTGGAATGTGATTTAATGCAAGAATGAAAACTTACAGTTTATGCTTTCAAATGGTTAAAGTCTAATTAAGATAATTGTCTGACGAGTGACTTAGAGTCTGCCGCTAGTATGTCTGTGATGAGAAATTGATGACATTGTTTGTTCAACAAAAAACATCATATGCTCCTTGATTCCAAGAGTATAAAGTATCTAATGTTACAGAAAAATCTTCAAATTAAGACAATGTTGATGGCTTGAACTATTGACAAATTTTGAATAGTTAATGTAACAATTCAATCATCATATCAATCATGTCATAAACTTGCTTCTATGTTGAAACTTTTCAACATTAAATCAATTCGTCGCTAAAACGAGCCTACGAGGCCTAAAACATGCACTAAAAGTGATTTGAGACTAAACGGAGAACTTTAGAAAATTTTTCATGTTTCAAGGGCCACATGCCAGTGTGATTAGGGGACACGCTAGTGTGGGCAGGCCGTGTGGTTACACACACTCGTGTCCCTATCCTGTGTGTATTTATTTTTCATTTCAAACCTACAGGGGTTTTCACACGACCTGGCACACGCCTCTACCCATGGCTCGTGTCCCTTACACGGCCATGACACGTCCATGTCTTAGCCTGTGTACAAAAACCTTAACATTCTATTTCTGATATCATCAACAAAATAAAGATACACGCCTATGTCCTATGGCCATGTCTTTCACATGGTCGAGACACACAGCCGTGTCTCTACACATACTGACTTGCAAATTCAAGGTGCAGAGGACACACAGCTGGACAACATGCCCATGGGGCTGACTGTGTGCCACACACGGCCTAGACACACACCTGTGTGTCTAACCGTGTGGACAAAGGAAAGGCTATCTACCAAGCCTTTATGCCATCCTTACATGCACCAACCTACACAACACTTAACATAGCAAATCCACACAGCAATACAAGATCATTCAGCCACAACGTGACGTTCAAATGCAAACCCTATTACACTTTAACAAACCCAATATGCACTAGTTCATTCATGCAACTCACTCATCCATGAGAATATCATCATTTGCATATATCAATAATTAATATTAGCTATTATTCATGGCCTTATACAAAATGAAGGGTTTCATCCCAAACCAACACAATTGGCCAAATTAACAAAGACACAAAACGCAAAAGTCTAAGTCCCTATACATGCCATACTCTAAAAAGAACTAACTATACCAAGTGCTTCAATTGATAGTGTGATTGATGTCTCTGACGTCCGTTGATCCACAAGCTAAATAGGCGGCACTATAAGAAAATGGAAAGGAAAAAGGGTAAGCACAAAGCTTTGTAAGTTACAATGTAGATAATCTACAACAATTTACCATGCCTTAACATACTCATAGCATATCATACTTTGCGCAACATCCATAAATGGTCGTAAGTATAACTTACTCATTTTCAGCCCTTACTAATCATATAACATAAATTGATCCCGTATTTCTTAAGTCTCATAGAAGTACCTATAGCACTCACAACATGATCATAAATTCTCTCATTTCGAAATAAACCATAAATTTCCCGTTAAACCATTTGAAATACTACTGGATATTCAATAAGCCTCAAACATAGGGTGAGATGCCAACACCATATCAATAGACATGGTCTTGCACTAGCTCATACATCAAAGTCGATGCCATGTCTTAAACATGGTCTTACACTAACTCTCATATATCGAGACCTATGCCATGTCCCAGACATGGTCTTAAACTAACACATATCAAACCGATGCCATGTCCCAGACATGGTCTTACACTAACTTTTAGGTCTTGAGGTCGATGCCATGTCCCAGACATGGTCTTACACTGCCTCTCATAATGTGACCGATGCATGTCCCAGACATGTCTTACACTAGCACACATATCACCCAATTGTCATGGCATGAATGTCAAATTTATTCCTAAGGTTCAACCGGGAGATTATCACATTAAGTCTCATCATACATCTCTCATAGCTACATTCAAACATTTTATGCAAAATTAATCATTAAAGGCATAATAACGATAAAGTTGTAATATTTACTCACAACTTACCTCGGTATGCAAAAATGTAGGCGACTAATTAGATTTAGTCCACTAGCTTGGCTTCCCCCCAATCTAGGTCCGGATTGCATATTTCTTGATCTAAAATAATAAAATTCACTCATTTAATCATCAATTAATTTAAAACATTTAACAATTCATGTTTTGGCAAAATGATTTTTTTGCCCTTAGAGTTCACAAAAATTATGATTTTGCCCCTAGGCTCGTAAAATAATTTTAATCAAATTTTCTCACTAATCAAGCCTAGTCGAATTCTTTGTATACTAGAATCAGCCCAAAATTCCCATTATTTCACACAATTACTATCCATTTAACCAACCTTACAAAATGGTCCATTTAGGAGCTTTCATGAAAACCCCTTTCACAAAAGTTGTTTATTTCACAACCATGATTCATTTTCTTCCATAAGAATTAAACAAACAACATAAATTCTCTCATGGTAAAACCCTAAACTTTCAACCATTTTGCAAAATAGTCCCTTCATTAGCTAAGTTAAGCCACAAGGGTTCCAAAAACACAAAAATCATCAAAAATAACCATCAAAATCACTTACTTGCAAGGGATTAAAGTTGCTAAATTTTTGAGCTCTCAAAACCCCTATTTTTTCTGGTATATTCGGTTGGTGAAGAAGAAGAAGGAACAAAAATGACAACTTTCCTTTTTTGTTTTATTTTATTTCCAAATAAGCCACCTAATGCCCACCAAACTTTAACATTTGACTATTCTTATCCCCTATGGTCGGCCATCCAAATTGTAAGGGTCTATTTTCTCTTTAAAGACCCCCAATTTTGGTTATCTATCTATTTAACATATTTAGTTAGTAAACCAAATTTTTTTCCCTTTATACGATTTAGTCCTTTTTCACAATTAAGCTCACAAACGCTAAAATTATTTCACCAAAATTTTCATGCACTTATATAATCATGCTATAATACCAAAATAATAATAATAATAATAATTTCTCTGACTTCAGATTTGTGGTCCTGAAACCACTATTTCGACTAGGCCCAAAAGTCGGGCTGTTACAATTCTCCCCCCTTAGGGATTTTCATCCCCGAAAATCTTACCGGTGAATAAGTTTAGGTATTGGTCTCTCATAGTCTCCTCGATTTCCCATGTGGCTTCTTCGACTCCATGTCTATGCCATAAAATTGTAACACCCCAAACCCAGTCTAGATGTTATGGCTGAATCTGGCGATGTCACATTGAAGTGTTTTTCGAAAAACATAATTTCATTGAAAAGCCCGTTCTATATTAAAACCTCTCTGTGATCTTAATGAAAATTTAGGATATCTCATTCATTGTTAAAACTCAAGTCATTTTAGCAAAATGTTAATCATATTAGATTATTATTACACTTTAAAACAATGTTTGTTGTGGAAGCTAATAAAAAATGTTGCGTAAACGTGGTGTTTTGAAAAGCCTTTATCTTTTGAAAATCTACGTCCAACTACTATTTGATATGAATCAAAATGAATAAAATTCCAAATTAAAATTTAAAAATTTAAGGAGACCTTATTACAAAAACAAATATCCAAATTAAATTTCTTGTAAATATAAAGGCAAATATGGAAGCATGTGCAGTTGTGTGGTCACCTTCGAGTCCCTCGTAGCACCGACCCGCCTAAACACAGGTGATTACATCATGAGATAAGCGAAGGGTGAGTTTATGAAAACTCGATGTGTAATCCCTTAATGAACAAGCGATCGGTCATACAATGAGGTAATCTGATGCAGGCTGAGCCCGTTTTAGTAATGATTCGATTTGATTAGGGCCCAAGCCCATTCTGATGTCGATGTCGGTGTGGACCTTAGCCCATTTCAGTGACAGTAACAATGCAGGTATGCAATCAGAAATCCTACCCAACCATCCTCCACACTCCACTCCGTCCAGCCCTACAGTCCATGTTGGGATAAAATCAATTGAGCCATCCTTACAGTCCAAACTTAGCACTGGTTGTGGCGCTAAACAGTATTTACAGTAGAACTGCCAATACAGTACACTTCCTCCAATCAATATAACCCATCCCCAAGTAATATGTCATGCATCTTATCATAATATCATACATGTATGCAATATATATAAAATGGCATGCTCGATTACAGTCATACATCTCATAAGGGCATAATAAACATTTTACCTCATAGACACATAACAGTCATTTATCACTTTGGGTTCTAGGAATACTTACTGACCCAACAGTACGTCCATAGTCATCTCGGGTGACCCGTGTAACCTTAACAATCAAACAGTGTAAATGGGCCCAAGGCCCATATTGCCTGCCCATGTGGGCTCACAGGCTCGTGTGGCCCACAAAGCCCTAAAATGGCTTTGGTCGTGTGGACTACACCGCCTGGCCCAATATTCTCCGCACATCCATGTGGTTTACCTGTGTGGGGCTTACCAGTCCATGGGGCCCACACGGCCCATTTGGTCCAACGTGGCCCAAAACAGCCTAAGCCCATGAAATTGCTCATGTTGGCCTCTACGATCAAACACCCATGTCTATGCATTCAGGTTACCACACGAGCGAGTGCACGCTCGATTAGCGTAAATGGTCACATTTTTCGGCTTTGGCCGATTTACGAATAGGGGTAGTGTGTTACATACCTTGTTTATGAAAAGTGCTAAAAGTTCACGAACACCAAAACCTACATTCATACAAGGCTTTCCATTAGTCGCTTGACAATAGGGTTAATCACGCTCTTTTACACACTTAACCCAAAATAATATTTGATACTTGCCTTGATTGAAAGAGGGTGGTTTAGCCCGCTTAAACATTTAACGAAGGTTGATTACTCCCTTCTTGTCGAAAAGCTACATTACCAGCGACATCCATTAATGATGATTGCATAAACACATGGCTTGAATCAACATATACAGGCTTATTGTAAACACAAAACCAGAGATAGGGAAAAATAAGGCAATCGGCCAACACCCTATAACACAAGTCATGCACCAAAGTTTAACATGTGATAAATAAGGGTCAAGCTACCTTTAATCGAGTGACGAGAGAAAGGTTTCAAATGCTTCTGTAACACTTGTAAACTCCTCCACTCCTCGAGAAGTTCTAAAAACTGAAAGAGAACCATAAATGAGAGAGAGAAGATGTAAGAGAAAAAAGAGGAGAAAAGCTAAAAGTGGAGAAGCAAAATAGGGACTTACCAATCAATATTCGGCCAACGCACCAAGTGAAAAGAGAAGGAATTGATAGAGAGGAGAGAAAAGAAATGAAAGGGAGAAGAGACAAGGTATTCAGCCTAAGGACAACAACAGGTCACAATAAGAACAAGGAAACTAAGAGAGTAACTTATCAAAACTGAAAGTGTTGAGAGGGGAAAAGAATTTAGAAGAAATCGGTTAAGAGCGTGAGACCTAATCAGAAAGAGAAGGAAAAGAAGTCGGTTAACAGGAGGAAAATGGTTGAAAAGAGAGCCCAAAATTGCAAAGCATAGAAAAAAATATTCGAATGGTCATGCAATATTCGACCTCAACAAGGAAGTGAAAAGAAGCAAAAGAGAACTATTTGGTAGAAACTGAAAAAGGGATTAAGTATACCAACCCCAAAGCTGAATTCTTTCCCCCAAAATCGATTTCCTTGAATGCCCCAAAGTCTCAATTCAGCAAAACACTTACTAACCCTCTATTTCCCGCGATTTTCTCTTAAAATCTTTCCAGCCGTCTACCAAATCCCAAGATCCACTCCTTAACCTCTCCTCCAATCACTCCACCAACTAATTTGAACTCTCTTCAAACTCCTCAGAGTTTCGGTCAACGTAGGGAACTCCCAAGTACTCACCGCAAACTAAAACACTCCTTTTGCATCGCCAAGCCTCAAACATTAGACCCTAAGGAACACTCTACACGCCACTTATCACTAGACCAACAGGCCCCTTTTGTCATGTTTTATTCACATTTATTTAAGAAGCCTACTGACTAGAGATAGGGTTTATTCAAGAAAAAATAAATTTTTTGCACAACCAAGGCTTGAACTCAGGACTCCTACAACACTTCTCAAGACACTTAACCACTGAAGGAAGCATGCATTTATGCAACAAAACATACAAAAATAATTGCTTATAGTTTGGGGCGTTACAACTCTGCCCCCTAAAAGAAAATTTTGACCTCGAAATTTACCTATTCAAAATAGATGAGGGTATTGTTGTTGCATCACCTCCTCGGGTTCCCACGTGGCCTCCTCTGAGCTATGATTACGGCAAAGTACCTTAACCAGTGGGATAGACTTCTTTCTTAACACTTTTACATCATGCTCTAGAATCTGAACTGGCTCCTCCTCGATAGTTAGATCCAACCGAACCTTAATCTCCTCAGTCGAGATAATATGCGTTGGATCAGAGCGGTAAAACCTCAGCATGGAGACGTGAAACACATCGTGAATCTGGTCCAACTCTAGAGGTAACTCAAGTTGATAGACAATCGGTCCCACATGTTTCAGTATGCGATAAAGCCTAATAAACCTAAGGCTCAACTTGCCCTTCCGTCCAAATCTCAGTACCTTCTTCCATGGTGAGATCTTGAGAAAAACGAAGTCCCCCACAGAATACTCAATCTCTTTACACTTCAAATCCACATACGACTTATGTCTATCTAATGCCGCCTTCAGTCAATCCCAAATTAGTCTAACTTTATCCTCGGTATCAAAAACTAATTCAGGTTCCAGAATTCACCGCTTTCCTAACTCAGTCCAACAAGAAGGAGTACGACACCTATGACCATATAATGCCTCGTAAGGTACCATCTGAATGCTAGACTGGTAGCTATTGTTATATGCAAACTCTTCTAACGACAAGTAATCCCCCCAACTGCCTCAGAAATCTAACACACAACTCCTTGACATGTCCTCTTGTATCTGAATCACCCTCTCAAACTGACCATCTGTATAAGGATGGAACGCAATACTGAAGTCCAACCTTATACCTAGTGCTTCATGTAACTTCTTCCAAAACCGAGACATGAAGCAAGGATCCCTATCAGATATTATGGAAACCGGTACCCCATGTAATCTCACTATCTCCGTCACATATAGTTTAGCCAGCTTTTGCAACGAGTAATTAGTACGAATTGGTATGAAATGGGCAGATTTGGTCAATCGATTCATGATGACCTATACTGAATCCTTCTTAGTAGGCATTAGGGGCAGCTCACTAACGAAGTCCATAGTTACTCTCTCCCACTTCCAAAGTGGGATTTTAACTGGCTGAAGCAACCCTGAAGGTAACTGATGTTTAGCCTTAACCTGCTGGCAAGTTAGACATTTACTCACAAAGTCGGTAACTTCATGCTTAAGAATTGGCCACCAATATAACTTATGAAAGTTTCGGTACATTTATTCCCGCCGGGATGCATAGCATAAAGACTATTATGTGCCTCTCGCAGTATAGACTACCTCAAATCAGTATCTCGTTGTACACACGCTCTCCCACGAAAACACAGTACCCCTTCGCTATTCAGTCCAAAATCGAAAGTTTCCCCACTCACAATCTGTCAGAATCGAGGACCCAGTGACTCATCCACCAATTGCTTACCCTTAATCTGCTCAATCCACGTCAGTTTAACCTGAAGTTCAGCCAACAAACTACCATCATCAAATAAGCTGAGACAATCAAACAACGCCCTTAGATCTGTCATAGCCCTACGGCTCAGTGCGTTAGCCACCATATTAACCTTACCAGGATGATATTCAATCGAATAGTTATAGTCTTTTAGCAGCTCAATCCATCTATACTGCCTAAGATTTAGGTCCTTCTGAGTCAAGAGGTATTTGAGGCTCTTGTGATCCATGTAAATGATACACTTTTCACCGTATAGGTAATACCTCCAAATTTTCAGTGTGAATACCACCGTGGCCAACTGCAAGTCATGCATCAGATAATTCACCCCATGAGTTTTAGGTTGGCGAGACACATATGCCACCACCTTACCCTCTAGTATCAACACACGTCCCAAACCAACGTGTGACGCATCGTTGTAGATAGTAAACTTTTTCCCAGACTCTGGCTGTATCAAGACAGGGGCCTTAGTTAGAACTTTATTAAGTTTCTCAAAACTTTCTTGCTGAGCAACAGTCCAGATAAACGACACACCCTTATGCAACAACTTAGTTAGACGTGCAGTAATTAATGAAAACCCCTCAACAAACCGTCTATAATATCCTGCCAGTCCCAAAAAACTACGAGCCTCAGATATCGTCTTAGGCGACTTCCAATCTAGAATAACTTTAATTTTCCAAGGATCAACCCTAATCCCTTCAGCAGATACCACATGACCTAGAAATGTTACCTCTCGTAACAAGTATTCACACTTGCTGAACGTAGCGTATAATTGTTTCTCCCTCAGAATCGGCAGAACAACTCAGAAATGTGCATTGTGTTCATCCTCAATTCTCGAATACACTAGGATGTCATCTATAAAAACCACTATGAACCAATCCAGATAGGGCTGGAACACTCGGTTCATCAGATCTATAAAAGTCACTGGTGCATTCATCAGTCCAAACGGCATCAATAGGAACTCGAAATGACCATAATAAGTCTGAAACGTTGTTTTGTAAACATCAACATCTTTGACTCTTAGTTGATGGTACCCCGATCAGAGATCAATCATAGAGAAGATTGAAGCTCCTCGAAACTGGTCGAATAGATCATCAGTCCTCGGTAAGGGGTACTTATTGTAACAGCCCAATTTAGGGCCAAAACAGAATAGTGGTTTTGAAACCATGAATCCGAGGTTGAAAGAAATTATTTTGATTAAGTTTTAGTGTTTATATTATGATTTCATAATTG
This sequence comes from Gossypium arboreum, assembly GCF_025698485.1. Classification (NCBI taxonomy): domain Eukaryota; kingdom Viridiplantae; phylum Streptophyta; class Magnoliopsida; order Malvales; family Malvaceae; genus Gossypium; species Gossypium arboreum. The sequence goes on along the minus strand of NC_069071.1, from coordinate 52,684,814 downwards.
TGTGAAAATTTCGTTGCGAAATTTTATCGATTGGGTGTTTAATTTGATATTTAGGACTAAATTGAAATAGGTAAAAAAAAATGTGTGTTCTAGTTCATAAAGTACTTGATTGAAATGGGGGTTTTAAGTAGAGGTCCTTAAATGGAAATTAGACCATTATACTTTATATGGGAAAAATTTAGGACATGGATGGAATTTTAAGAAAGTTTAATAGTAAGGGCATTTTGGTCATTTGCATATTAAATGAAATAAAATGGGAAAAATAACACAAAAATGTGTTCATCTTCATTCAAGCTTGGCCGAAACTTACATGTTCTCCATAGCTAGGATTTTTCCCAAGCTTTCAAGCTCAATAGTAAGTGCATTCAAGCCCCGTTTTTAATGTTCTTACATTTTTGAAATCCTTGTATCTCGGTCTATCTATTTCTACCATTATTTCGAGCTAGGGTTTATGTTTAAAATTTTACCTATGAATGATATGCATGTATTTTGATGTTTGATTGTAGAATATGAATGTTTGAAGTTAGGAGAACGATCTTTTCTAAGCAATTTTTAGCGAAAACGAGCAAAACGGCATAATCGGTAAAAATACCTATTGTTCATAACTATGTGTTAGAGTGAGAATTTGATGTTGTCATAGAAGGGAAAAATGATCAGCATGTCATAAAGCATAATAATAAGGACTGAAATTAAATTCTAGAGCCTAGGGGCAAAATTGTAATTTTGTAAAAGTTAGGGGGCAAAAATGTAATTTTTTCATAATGTGATTTTTGGATTGAAATAAATAGTATGAGTGTTAAATGAGCTAAATATGTTGTTATGGATCAAGAAAGGCGTGGAATCGATCTCGAACGGGGGAAGGAAAAGGTTTTGGACTAAATTGCAAAATTTCTATATTTTGCACCAAGGTAAGTTTGTATGTAAATAATACATTAACTTCATTTACATTTTTATATTTCAGCCTATTATATGTATTTTTAGCTAATTTTGAAACATAAATCGACTATTGGAGGAATGGAAATAAGTAATAGAGAGAGAAATCCCGGTTGAACATTTGGAAAGATTGAATAATATACATGGAGTGTAGCTAGGTCACATGTATGGTGTTGAGTGCACATCATGTGTACAAGAAAGCTACGAGATACTATGTAGTAGCTGGGTCACATGTGTGATACGGGATGTATCCCACGTAGACAAGAGAGCTACGGGAGAGATAAATGTAGCTAGGTCGCATGTGTGATTCCAAGTGAAGGACACCATGTAGACAAGAGAGCTATGAGATAAATTGGCTAGGTCACATGGGTGGTACTAAGTGTTCACCATGTGTACAAGAGAGCCGAATTATATGAAATATGATAGTGGGGCAGTGTGCTGAAACCATCAAGTATCGAGGATTGATCCGAATTGTTCAACGGGATAATTTTACGGTGGCATTGTAATCATGGACTTATACTTGTGATGTATGAAATGTGGTGAAATGAATTGTGATATGTATGCTAAGTGAGGTTAATACAAAGAAAGTGTGAAAGAGTGAATTTGCAATAATACTATTTTGGACAGTAGCAGTGATGTGATTTTGAAAAATCACAAAAAATAGTATACATTTAATTAGAGGTTGAGTGAGAGACGAAATTAAAGCTCAATGAGTTTATTTTCATATAAAAGAAATAGAGCAAGCAAAGAAACTCTATATTTTGAGATATTTATATTTGTGTGTGACTTGTTCAGATTGACTATGTGATCCCTTGTTCTGAATTTGATAAATCATTAAAAATTGTAAAAACATAATTAAGAAATATAGTTTATATGTATATATTCTTTATTGAGTATAGTTTTAAATGAAACATGTTTCATGGCTATTTGAATTGTGTACTGGGAGAAATCGAACTCGTAGTGAACAGACGTCAGATCAGTCAAGCTGTATAACAGGGGAAACTTTAACTAATAAAATTTACTAATTGGCTGGACAAAAAATTCTAGAAAAAAAATAGTAAGAAGTTATATAAGTATAGTTTCAGGAAAATTTTACGGATTTGAATTTCAAGTTTTGTAACTCGAGTTATGATTTATTTAGTGAACATGACGCAGGAGAGACAGCTCAATCAAAGTTTAGTAAATATTGAAATTAAAAGTAGATACACTTGTGTTAATGTGTAAACATATTAGATTCTTTAATTATTATTTATATACTTACTTATTAAGCTATATAAGCTTACTTTCTTTTCTCTCTTTTGTCTTATAGTGTCATCCGGCATTGCTCAGGAGTTAAGGATCGTTGAAGATCTGCCACACTATCAATACTTTTGGGTATTTGAAATAAACATTTCTTTTGAATTATGGCATGTATAGTAGGCTTCGTTATTTTGTTACATGTCATAATTGCCTAGGTTTAAAATATCGGTTACATTATTTAACCAAATTATTTTCTATAAGCCATTGAATTTGGCTAATATTGTTCAAGACATATGTTATAATGATACATTATCTATTTGGATGTCATATTTCTTTTTCGGTTTTGTTTAATGATATATATTATGATCTGGTAATACCTCGTACCCTGTTTCAATGTGGAACATGGGTAAGGGGCGTTACACTTATTCTTAATAGTCAATTTATGTAGTTGCTGGTAGTGGATGCACATATGCATGGATCCATCCTTCTTTCTCACAAAATAAAACCGGTGCTTCCCCTGGAGACACACTAGGGCAGATGAACTCTCGGTCCAGTAACTCTTGAATCTGAACATTTAACTCTACAAGCTCCTTCGGTTCCAGTCTATAAGGGTTGATAGACACCGGAGTTGCCCCCGATAGGAGCTCAATCCCAAACTCAACTTCACGGTTTGGACGTAACCTAGTAGCTCATCGGGAAAAACATCCAGAAAGTCCTTAACTATTTTGATATCTTTAACAGACAAAACCTAAAAATTAGAAACACCGATGTAGGCTAGATATGCCTCATAACCCTTACAAACCAACTTCTCCGCCCTTAGTACAGAAATCACATTTGACGTATAATTCTGACGCACCCTAATTAGCACTACCTCATCACCTTCTATAGTTTTTAGTACCACCCATTTAGTAGAACAATCCAAATTCATTTGATGCTTAACCAGCCTGTCCATGCCTACTCCAAAAGGGAGTTCCATTAAATCCACCAAAAAGATGGTTCCTTAAACCTCCAAAGGTACAACTCTAAACAATTTATTTACCTTCACTGACTGCCCTAATGGACTCAACACAGTAACCTCACTCGTAGTGGTTTCAAACTTTATACCCAAAGTCTCAAACACAGTGCATGGTATATAAGAATGCGTAGACCCAACATCAATCAATGCAGTATAAGGTACATGATGGATAAAGAAGGTACCTGTAATAACATCTAGGGCATCTTCGACCTCTAGGCGACGTGTAGCATAATCCAAAGCTAGCTGCCTCACCTCAGTATGACCAGCACCTTTGCCCGGTGCTCCACAACCACGGCCCATACCATTTCCACCTCTGGCCTAACCACGGCCTCTCAGTGGCAGCTGAACACCTCTCGGCAGTTGAACAGTACCCCGACCTATAGCTTGCATCTGCTCGGGCCTTCATGGACAATCTCTGATATGGTGCTTTAATGATACATAGCACAAACATGCCCTAATCCTTTTCCAGCACTGGCCCTAATGGCATCTCCCACAATTCGTACAGGGCTATAGATTAGTAACAACAAAAAGAGCCCCTACTCTGACTGGCCCATCATCTCTGGCCTTTTTCTTACGCCTCAAAAATGAACTTGAGGGCTGCGAGTCCCTCTTGTTCGTACCTCTTCCCTTTTCACAATTCTGGAGCTTAGCGCACTTCACATCCTCAATGATCTTCTCCTTATCCACTATTACAGCAAAATCTTGCCCCCTCTATGGAGCTATTAAAATTCGTAGACTATCTTTGAGGTCGTCCTCGAACCGAACTCACTTCTCATACTCTGCCGCCACCATGCCTCGAGCATAGCGGCTAAGACGCAAAAGTTCAGCCTCATATTCAACCACTGATTTATCCCCCTGAGTCAAATTTAGAAACTCTCTCCTCTGGGCATCCACATAACTAGTGCCCACATATTTTCCTTGGAATGCAGTCTTGAAAAATTCCTAGGTCAACCGGTGGGCTAAGTACCCTCTTTAACTGTAAGCCACCATTGATAGGCTTCATCTCGTAGCAGTGACATCGCGCCTTTTAATTTCTGCTCGGGAGTCCTCAATACAATATTTAGCCACATTAGGAGAAAATCCAGCAATACCCCTAAAAATCTCACCCCCATTAGACCGAAGTCGTTCCGTAACTGACCCACGGCCTACAGTACCAGTATGGGGCCCAGCGACCCTCTCTAAAATTCTTAACATGGCTTGGGACAATACGTCATCCGTAGTCGCTTGATCGTGAGACCCAGTCTCAGTCATAGGTGAAGCCGGTGCTTCTCTAGCTTCAACGTTAGGCATGTGGCCCGATGACGAAGACCCAACCCAAGCACCTCTACGGCCTCCACCGCGGCCTCTTGTACCCCTTCCATGAGTACCACTGGTGCTCATTATTGATTTGCGCATTATTTGTTCTAACAAATTTATGTATTAGTTTACAATTCCAGTGTTTATTAATAGATATCTTATGGAAAGCAATATCAGTATTTAAGAGTTTGTTTTCGCAGAACACAATCTTACTATAGTTTTAGTTTACCCTAAACAGAGTATTTCAGTACAGTCTACTACCTATAGTAGTCTCAGTTTTTCAATTAAACAAATAGCAGTTTCAGAGGACTTACAGAATCGGTATTAGAGACTCGGTGTACCACACATTAGATAAAATATTTCCAAGTATTTCAAATCATTTGGAACCGTTCCTTTTTTGATATTCCAAGTTTTACAAGAAACCCAAATCCACAGTCGAGTTTTGTAACCTGACTCTGATGCCACTAAATGTAACACCCCAAAATTGGCCTAGACGTTATGGTCGAATTTGGCGATGTCACATTGAAGTGTTTTTCGAAAAACATAATTTCATTAAAAAGCCCGTTCTATATTAAAACCTCTCTATGATCTTAACGAAAATTTAGGATATCTTGTTCATTGTTAAAACTCAAGTCATTTTAGAAAAATGTTAATCATATTAGATTATTGTTACACTTTAAAATAATGTTTGTTGAAGAAGCTTTTAAAATATGTTGCATAAACGTGGTATGTTGAAAAGCCTTTATCTTTTGAAAATTCGCGTCCTACTACGTTCAGATATGAATCAAAATAAATAAAACCCCAAATTAAAAGTTAAAAATTTAATGAGGCCTTATTACAAAAACAAATACCCAAATTAAATTTCTTGTAAATATAAAGGCAAATATGGAAGCATGAGCGGTTGTGTAGCCACCTTCGAGTCCCTCGCAGTACCGACCCACCTAAACCTGGGGATTACCTGTACAGATAAATAGAAGGGTGAGTTTATTAATACTCAGTGTGTAATCCCTTAATTAACAAAGAGTTAGTCATACAATAGGAAAATACAGTCTGGGCCTGAGCCCGTTTCAGTAAGAGTTCAGTTTCAGTTAGGGCCTAAGCCCATTATAGTATCAGTATCAGTGTGGGCCTTAGCCCATTTTAGTGACAGTAACAGTGCATATATGCAATCAGAAATCCTACCCAACCAGCCTCTACACTCCACTCTGTCTAACCCTACACTTCATGTGGGGATAAAATCAACCCACTTATTCCTATACTCCAAAATTAGCATCGGTTGCGGCGCTAAACAGTATTTACAGTAGAGCTACCAGTACAGTACACTTCTTCCAATCAATATAACCTATCCCCATGCAATATGTCATGCATCATATCATAATATCATACATGTATGTAATATATATAAAATGGCATGCTCGATTACAGTCATACATCTCATAAGGGCATAATAGTCATTTTATCTCATAGGGGCGTAACAATCATTTGTCACTTTGGGGTCTAGGTATACTTACCAACCCAACAGTAGGTCCATAGTCGTCTCGGGTGACCCGTGCAACCTTAACAGTCAAATAGTGTAAATGAGCCCAAGGCCCATATGGCCCACTAAGCCCAAAAATGGCCTTGGTCGTGGCCTGGCCAAATATTCTCCACACATCCGTGTGGTTTACCCGTGTGGGGCCCACAATTCTGTAAGGCCCACACGACCCATTCAGTCCAACGTGGCCCAAAACGGCGTAAGCCCATGAAATTGCTCATAGTGGCCTCTACGATCAAACGCCCACGTCTATGCGTTCGGGTTACCACACGATCGAACGCACGCCCATGTAGCATCAATGCTCATATTTTTTGGCTTTTGCCGATTTACGAATAGGGGTAGTGTTTTACACACCTTTTTTGCGAAAAGTGCTAAAAGTCCACGAGCACCAAAACCTACATTCATACAAGGCTTTCCATTAGTCGCTTAACAATAGGGTTAATCACCCACTTTTACACACTTAAACCAAAATAATATTTGATAATTGCCTTAATTGAAAGAGTGTGGTTTAGCATGCTTAAACCGTTAACGAAGGTTGATTACTCCCTCCTTGTCAAAAAGCTGCATTACTAGCTACGTCCATTAATGATGATTGCATTAACACATGGCTTGAATCAACATATATAAGCTTATTGTAAATACAAAACCAGAGATAGGGTAAAATAAGGTAATTGTCCAACACCCTATAACACAAGTCATACACCAAAGTTCAACATGTGATAAATAAGGGTCAAGCTACCTTTAATCGAGTGACAAGAGAAAGGTTTCAAACGCTTTTGTAACACTTGTAAACTCTTCCACTCGTCGAGAAGTTTTAAAAATCGAAAGAGCACTATAAATGAGAGAGAGAAGATGAGAATCGAGAATAAGAGAAAAAAGAGAATAAAAGCTGAAAGTGGAGAAGCAAAATAGGGACTTTCCAATCAATATTCGACCAACACACCAAGTGAAAAGGGAAGGAATTGAGAGAGAGCAGAGAAAAGAAATGAATGGGAAAGGAGATAAGGTATTCGGCCTAAGGACAACAACCGACTGTGGGACAAGGAAACCAAGAGAGTAACTTGTCAAAACCGAAAGTGTTGAGAGGGGAAAAGAAGTTAGAAGCAATCGATTAAGAGGAAAATGGTCGAAAAGAGAGCACAAAATCACAAAGCATAGAAAAAAATATCCGAATGGTCAAGCAATATTTGGCCTCAACAAGGAATTGCAAAGAATCAAAAGAGAACCATTTAGTAGAAATCAAAAAACGGAATGAGTACATTAACCCCAAAGTCGAATTCTTTCCCCCAAAATCGATTTCCTTGAGTGCCCCAAAGTCCCAATTCAGCATAACACTTCCTTCCCCTCTATTCCCCACGATTTTCTCCTAAAATCTCTCCAACCGTCTACCAAATCCCATATCCACTCCTTAACCCCTCCTCCAATCTCTCCACCAACTAATTTGAACTCTCTTCAAACTCCTTAGAGTTTCGGTCAACCTAGGGCACTCCCAAGTACTCACCGTAAAATAGAACACTCATTTTTCATTGCCAAGCCTTAAACCTCAGACCTCAAGGAACAATCTACATGCCACTTACCCTTAGACCAACAGGCCCCTTTTGTCATGTTTTATCCACATTTATTTAATATGCCCAATGACTAGAGATAGGGTTTATTTAAGTAAAAACAATTTTTTTTCACAATCCAAGGCTTGAACTCAGGACTTCTCCAACACTTCTCAAGACACTTAACCATTGAAGCAAGCATGCATTTATGCAATACAACATACAAAAATAATTACTTATAATGTGGGGTGTTATAAAAACTTTCACGAGTGCTATACTCTTATTCCTCAATTTTTTAACCTGTCAAGCCAAAATCTTAACCGACTCTTCGCCGTAAGTTATATCTGAGCTAATTTCAACCTCTACCGGTGAAATCATGTACGGGGGGTCAGAATTATAACGGCGCAACATAGACACATAGAATGCATCGTAGGTCTTTTCTAACTCGGATGGAAAAGCTAATCGGTATGCTACCGATCCAATTCTTTCGGTCACCTAAGGTCTAATAAACCGTGGACATAGTTTTCCTTTCTTACTGAATTTGAGGACTTTCCTTCCACGGGGATACTTTTAAAAATACCTTATCACCGACTTGAAACTCAATCTCTTTTCGTTTCAAATCTGCATAGGAATTTTGTCTATCAGAAGCGACCCTCAAAAAATCGTGAATCACCTTAACTTTTTCTTCGATCTCTTTGACTAAGTCAACCCTATGAATCTGACTCTCTCTAAGCTCGGTCCAATATAAGGGCGTCCATCACTTACGCCCATGCAAAGCTTCATAAGGCGCCATTTTCAATCTCGACTGATAGCTATTATTATAGACAAACTCTACCAGTGGTAAATACCTTTCCCAACTACCTTGAAACTTGAGAATACAACACTGCAACATACCTTCTGTAACAGCCCGAATTAGACCCTAGTCGGAACGGTGGTTTCGAGACCACGAATCTGAGTCAGAAAAATATTTAAAAATTATTTACTGTGTTTATTTTGTGTGAATTTATATCTGTGAAATTTTCGTGCTTTAATTTTGTCGTTTGGGTGCCTAATTAAATAAAATGGCTTAATCGTGTAAAATAAAAATTTGGTGGTTAAATGTGAAAGTATTTAATTGAACTTGTCTTTATAATTTGGAGCATTTATTATGCAATATAACCATTTTTAATATGATGGACAGTAATAACCATTGCTTATACTGGTTTCAAATTTTAATTAAAAGGTTAAATAAGTAAAATAATAAACATGTTAATATATAATAAAACATATAATAAGTTGTCATGCATTTTTTCTTTCATAAATTCATCACCAAGTATCAAAACAAGAAAGAAAAAGAAAAATCTTGGACGGTTCGGCCATGGTTGATCTTGATTAAGGTATGTAACTAGCCCGGTTTTTGAGAATTTCTATGTTTTTGATATCGTTGCTTAGTAATCTTCAAGACCCAAGCTTTAAATTTTCATTTTGATGAATATTTTAAGTTGTGCCATGGTTGATAGCTTGGTATTTATTTATTTTTTATTTGCTTGCTGATGAAATATGAAAGATATGTTTTAGATTAACATATTTTGTATTGGAGTTTTTGATGATTTTGAGTAATTAGAACTAAATTGAAAAATAATAATTTGAGGGACTAAAAGGTGAAATAAATGAAATATATGGGCTTGTATGAACACTAGGTATATTCGGCCAAACATGGGTATCTTGAAATTTTGAATGTTTTGTGTTTTGTGCAATAGAGACTAAATTGTAAAAAGTGTAAATGTTAGGGGTAAAATGGTATGTAACACCCCTCGCCCGTATCCCTCACCGGAATAGGGTTCGAGGTGTTACCCGACTTAAACTCTGTCAATCACACAAAAATCGTGCTGAAAAATTTCAATCAATTTAAAACTTTTCTTTTCACATGCAATCTATCCCATATATGAGCTTACGAGGTCCAAAACATTAAAACCTTATACATGCCATAGACTCGAAATACTAGGATTTACTTACACCGATAACGTGAGCTCGACAGTGTGATAATATCTCTGGTGAACTCCAACCCGAGCATGTAACTGAAGTCAACAATCTATAAAACAGAGAAATGTAACAACAGAGTAAGCTTTCATAAGCTTAGTAAGTCTTAAGCAATGCAAACAAATAAACGCAATTATACTTCGATTATTTAATTTCTTAAGAGGCCAAATTCTAGGGATATTGCCATCTGGCCGAATATACACAAGCACATAATGCACGTTCCGCATTCTTATCACACTTAATCTGAATTCATATAACATATTTAAATCAAATACCCTCACATACTTTCACACCCTGACCAGGTGTATCATGATCATAGGTATAGTTTTAACATTTATTCACGTACGTATCACATTACTCACTTATGATTCACTTGAAATCAAACTCACATCTGAGTACATCTGCGTGCACGGCCCACTTTACGTATTAAATGTATTCATTTGACAATCTAGCACGAGGTACCTTAGTCATAGGCTTTTCTCAAATCATAGGCATTTCGCCTACTAGGCTCGAGGCCGATATGATTTCATCGGCTTTATAGCCTGCTAGGCTCCAAAGCCGAATAGTATCTTACCGATATTATAGTCGCTAAGCTCAAAGGCCCGAATAATCAAATCAACAAGTTCCATATAACATATTCATATCAATTGAGCACTAACATCATTCGAACGTATATAATTATACATCTCAAACACTTTTCTTTCATCTCATTTTCACACTTAACATTTGATAGCTTATGCATAACATTTCACTCGCATTCATTTCAAACTTATCATTCGATTATAAAAGTACATTGCATATTTACCAACATGTTATACTTGCCATTAGGCCATATAAGCATGATACAATACACTATCATTTCATCTTTAACATTCTGCTAAACCTTTATCTTACAAGGAACACCGAATTCACATAACATATCATTTCACCGGCATTACGCCTGCTAAGCACGAAGGCCCGAATACACATCACCGGCACGAAGCCTGCTAGGCACGAAGGCCCGAATACACATCACCGGCATGAAGCCTGCTAGGCACGAAGGCCCGAATACACATCACTGGTACGAAGCCTGCTAGGCACAAAGGCCTGAATACACATCACCGGTACAAAGCCTGCTAGGTACGAAGGCCCGAATATAATACCAGCACTAGGCCTGCGGGATTTATCCCTGATATAATACCAGCACGAAGCCTGCGGGATTTAACCCGAATATTTTACCAGCATGAAGCCTGCGGGTCTTTAAGCCCGGATACACATCAAATATCATGCATATTTAATCATATATTAACACATCTCATTCAACATATCACATTTCCATTTCACCATTCAAACTTAACCCATAGTGACCATTCGACTATAAGTCATATGCATAAATTATTTATCGTGCAACTTAGTTCAAGTAGAACCAAAAGGTCACGATTCATCTAATATATACATTTTGCTCACTGATTCGCACACAACCTTTCAAATTACCAATTATAAGATGGTTCCGCACATAGCCCATCCTTATCGATAATTGACGATGGTTTTACCCTTACTCACATATATGTCATAGGCATTTTTACCTATGCTTCTCAATTCACATTCATGATTCAATTCCAATCGATTTAACATGCCTAAGTACATATCGCATACCTGAATAATTTACTTTACGGAATGAATCCACATATCGTATTAGCCATAGTCTTATAGCACCACACCTTAATGGTTTACCTCATCGAAGTTCACATTTAATCACTTTAGTGCCAAGCCATATTCGGCTACCACAAAGGACTAATAATAATAATTTTATACACATCATGGTTTCCTTTAAGTATTTAATAATCACAAATCGTGATATCTCCACCAACACATATACGGCATAGTTTATTCATTGTAACACTCTTTTAGTGCATCAAATTTCCAAATCCAATTCAACTTAAGCATAATAGCCATAATCGGCTTATAGCCTTAAATCATTACATATTCGGCACATTAACTAAATAAAATTTACATTCCCTTTACCATATTAATTTAACTCTTATGCATATAAAAAGGAATCAACCTTAAACACTTAAGAACTTACCTCGAATGTTGCCGAACGATTACAATGGCTATTCGATTACTTTCTCTTTTCTCTTATCCGGATTTGCCCCTCTATGCTCTTGAGCTTAAAATTTAAAAATTTTAAACTAGTCATTATTCGACTATTCAAGCATCACTTTCAAAATATAATATATATATATATATATATATTCAAATTTCACACCTACTGATCATAATAAGCTTATAAGAAATCAATAAGCAACTCATTAACAAATTTTTGTCAATGTTTACCACATAATCATAATTTCACTGCAAGCTGTCTTCCTGAGCAACAGTCACTAAATCATTTATAACTAGAGCTACGAAACTCCAAATCAAGTTCCGTTAATTTTATCTGAAAATATACCCATATATATTTTACCCATAAAATTTTCAGGATTTTTGGTTTGGCCAATCAATACCAGATTTTTCTTAAAGTTTCCCTTATTTCACTGCTTGACTAATCTGACCACTCTTCACTACAAATCAAATTTCTCATTGTAAAGAATTCAAAATATGTTCTTGTTTATTTCATTTGAAACTATACTCATTAAGGAGTCTAAGCATATAAACTTAATCTTATAACCATTTTTTTACAATTTATAATGATTTTTTAAAAACAGAACAGAGGATCTAGAAGTCATTCTGACCCTGTCCCACATCACTTCAAATATCTCATCATCGGCAATTCTTTTGCTTACACAGTTTCTTTTATAAGAAACTAGACTCATTAAGATTTAATTACATAATTTATTCAGCTTCTAATTCATCTCCCACAATTTATGGTGATTTTCCAAAATCACGTTAGTGCTGCTGTCCCAAGCAGATTTATTACCAATTCACTCTTTCACACATACCTTGCATGCATGTTATTTAAACATGCATATCACAAATCAATCATCACATACCTATAACTTCACTTAAGCATAATCTTCCTTTCATCATTTTAAAGCACAACATTACTCAATATTATCCAAGTTCACATTCGGCCATAATACACACAACATGTTAGCCGATTTTCCCCCCTTAGCATCTAAGGCACATGCATGCTCATTTGCTTGGCTCAACTTCATCTATTCTCCATTTTTTATCAAAAGAACATGAAACAACAACCATTTCGCTCATTTTCATTCATGACCAAATGCTCACAACACAACCAAAAATCAAAAATATGCTTCATGGTTTAAGGTAGAAACAAGAAAAACCCATGAACATCAAAATAGAAGCAAAGCACCATGAACTCACCTTGGATTTTCTTCCCCAAGTGACTGAACATTCAAGAGCTCTTTTCCTCTCCTTTCTCTTCTATTTTCAGCTACCATGAACAAGGATGGACAAACTTTTCCCTTTCATCATTTTGTTATTTTTAGTCTTTATTTTATGACATAAAATGATACATATCAATTAGTACCATAACTTCATGTCTTAAATTATTATTATCTAATGCACATGTTGCTTCCCACCAACATCATGGCCGGCCACTACACATAAAATGGGGAGTTTGACATGCAAATCCTCACATTTTACACTACAAATTATTTGCCCACTACAATTTGGCCTATAGCATTTTCAGAAATTTTCACATAGGTCCTATTTCATAATTTTACTCTCAAATGACAAAATCAAAGCATGAAATTTTCACACATGCACTTTCACATATAATAAACATAGAGTATAACATTTAATTATTTCTGTGACTCAGTTTTGTGATCCCGAAACCACTTTCTGACTAGGGCCAAATTAAGGCTGTCACATGGTAATTTGCCCATTTATGTGTTTTTGGACTAAATTGAATGAAAGTATGTTTGAATGAGCTTAATTTGAATATGTTTAGATCAAGAACCAAAGAAACCGGATTTGGATCAGGGAAAAACGAAAGTTGTTGACTAGTCGTCCCATTTCATTTTGCATCGTCCGAGGTAAGTTTATAGGCAAATAGACGTGTTTAATTGTAGATAAATGTTAAATATATATGCTGGTATGGGAAATATGAATTTATATATGCTTATGCCGAATGTGAATAAGCTTGGTAACCATGTTCAAGCATTCGTTTCTACCGAGTTACGACGTCCAAAAGCCCCGTATGAGCCTTAGGAATAGTTAGGATACATATGTCATGACATAGGATTTCAATATGTGATGCGCGAGTAAGACCATGGCATCGATATGTGACTCCAATATATGTGTGTGAGTAAAACCCTGTCTGGGACAGTGGCATCGATATGTGGTTACATGTAAGACCACGCCTAGGACGTTGGCATTGTACGATATATGTGTGATTATCCGAGTGTCCTATCCAATTCCGAATGGTTCAACAGGCATCGATAAGTTGAGATAAAATGTGCAAAAGTGACCTAAAATGGTCAGGTATGAATTGGTTTATTACCTATTTAAAACTAAGTGGGTTAGTTACTTAATATTTGTTGCAAGACATTCTTGAAGTAAAGTAAGTACATATGTGAATGTGAAAAAGGTATTCGGCCTTGTAAATAAATAATATGAACATTATTGAAATTATTTTTAAATATATGCAATTGGTGGTATATTCGGTGATTGATATAAATATATATAATTGTTATACTTTGACTTACGAGTGTATGCATATAATTGTATGTGTATTTATTATGACAAAGATGTTTTGGCTTTGTCATTAATGATAGTTTGTTAATGTATCTTTATATATAAAAGTGTTCATTCGATCATTACTATGCTTATGCATAAGAAGCTGTATTTTGATTCATGAGTATAAGTATATGTGTTCACATAATGATATTTAGCTTTGAAATTGAAGGATATTTTGCTTATATATATGTATGTGTATTTGGCCATATAATATAAATATGTATGTGATTATTGTCCTTTGACCTATGAATTTATGCATATAAAAGTATATGTACTAGTTATGATAAAGAAAATTTGGCTTGGAAATTGAATGATAGTTTGTTAAAATATATATATGTTCATTCGGCCATGAATAATATACAAGTGAAAGTACATATAAAATACATGAATTTGTAAATTTAAAGATTTAAAGTAACTATGATAGTAAAAATTGGTTTAGTTTATATGATTTGATTATGTAGCTAAGTTGTTTATTTGCTTATGACTTACTAAGATATGTAAGCTTACTCTGTGTGTGTTCATGTTTACCTCTGTTTTATAGATTTTGGATTCAAGTTTCAAGCTCGGGAATCGTCAGAGAAGCTTATCACACTATCAACTATCTTCGGTATTTTATAAGTTGAATTTTCGATCCTATGGCATGTATAGGCTAGATTGTAATTTGAAATGTTGGATTTTGGTTTTGTATAATTTAAGCCATGTGAAAATGGCCTAACTTCAATGCTTTATTATATTTTTGTTTGATTATGGCTTATGTTCATTTGGTTATTATGCTATATGTCTTGAATGAATGGTATTCATGATATCTATTTTTGTGCATTAAAGTTGGTTAGTAATTTAGGATATGTGCATTTGGTTGATTTGGTTATGACATATGGATAGATAAAAGTATGGGTGAATTTGGTTCTTAATTTGGTTAAGGTGTTATTCATGATTTGGTATTAAAGGATGATAGGTCATGTTCGAATATAGCAAAAGTTTATTTTGATATTTTTATTACGTAGTAGATAAGATTTGTGTATGGGATATATGTTTATATTTGGTTATTGATTTATTCTTGTGAAGTATAGATTGTATCATGAATTGATTTGGAAGCTTATATAATGTACTTGTGTACTCGGTTATTTGGTGGAAATATATGGAAGGGTTATGGTCAACTTGGTGATTCGGTACTGTATATATATATATATTATATATGTATATATATTTACATATTTTGCACAAGATGAAATGGTATGACTCATTTATTAACTCAAAGTATATATGTATAAGGATAAAAGGTGGTGTTTGGTTATGAAGTAAATGATGTTTGTGTTTGAGTTATAATATGTAATGCATTAATTAGTAAAATGTATGTAAAGAATATGTGGTACATTGGAGTATGCTTATGTTATAAAATAATGATAGGTATGACTATTTGGATTTGATAATTATTTTAAAATCAATTAATTTGTACTAGTAGATCTTGGTTGCCGAATAGACATGAAATGAATATGTTTATGTATCATTTTCAAATGGCACATTATTTGAACACTTTAGATAATTTATTTGAGTGGTTTAATTAGTTAAGTTGATGATATATTTTAGCATATGCTAAGTGAATTATATAATTATTTATTCATGTTATGCAAATGTAGTAATAAGGCAAACGAATGTTACTACTGAAATATTTCACTTATATGAAAGGAAATAATGTATATTTGATTGTATAAAGTATCGCATAACATTGTTTGATAATTAAAATATTTTTATATTTGAATTATTCAAATATCATCAAAGTTAAAGTATATATATTTGAAAAATATGTGAAATGAAATGTATATGAAAAAAGAATTACTAGATGATTAACCTTATAAAGAAAGTCTATTCTGAATTGTTTTATGATTGGTAATGCCTCGTAACCCCATTCCAGCAACAGATACGGGTTAGGGGTGTTACATCTTCCAATATCTGAAGTACTCTTTCCGACTGACCTTCGGTTTGTGGGTGGAAAGCAATGCTAAAATTTAACTTTTTCCCCAAAGCTTCTTGTAACTTTTTCCAAAACCATGAGGTAAATCTCGAATCTCTATTCGAAATAATTGACAAGGGTACTCCATGAAGTCTCACGATTTTGGAGATGTACAAATCAACCAATTTCTCAAGTGGGCAATTAGTACGCACCGTATAAAATATGCCGACTTTGTTAGCCTATCAACAACAACCCATACGGCATCCTTTTTCCTTGGCGACAAAGGCAACCCCGAAACGAAATCCATGGTAACTCGGTCCCATTTCCATTCGGGAACCATTATGGGTTGAAGTAAGCCCAAAGGTACTTTGTGCTTAGCCTTTACTTGTTGACAGACTAAGCATTTTGATACAAACTCCGAGATGTCTCTTTTCATACCCGGCCATAATACATTTTCTTCAAATCATTATATATTTTTGTACTTCCAGGGTGTACTGACAAACAACCACTATGCACATCAAGTAAGATCTTCGAAATCAACTCGGTAACCTTAGGAACACAAATCCTATCTCGGAACATAAGACACCCATTGGAACCAATCCGTAAATCTGATTCAGCACCCAACTCACACTGAGTTCTCTTGGCTTGTAATTCCTTACCACTCTTCTAAGCTTCACAAATCTCTTGCTGGAACATCGATCTTGCTCTCAACTCAGCTAGATTCGAACCATCATCAGTCATAGACAATTGAGCATTCATAGCCCTCAAGGGGAACAATGACTTCCTACTTAAAGCGTCGGCGAGTACATTCGCCTTTCTCGGTTGATAATCGATTATCAGCTCATAGTCTTTTATCAACTCTAACAATCTCCATTCCTGTAGGTTCAACTCCTTTTGAGTCATCAAATACTTGAGACTTTTATGGTTGGCGAACACTCTGCACTTCTCACCGTACAAATGGTATATCCAAATTTTAATGCGAACACGATGGCGGCCAAATCTAAATCGTGTGTCAGGTAGTTTCTCTCATGTGGCTTCAGCTGCCTCGAGGCATAGGCTATAACCTTACCTTCTTCCATGAGCACGTACCCCAATCCATTCAAGGAGGCGTCGCTATACACCACAAATTTTTTTCTCGATTTCGATTGCACTAAAACTGGGGCTTCGGTCAACAAAGCCTTTAATGTCTCAAAACTCTGTTGGCACTTTTCTGTCCATTTGAACTTAACCTATTTTTGTAGCAGCCTCATCATCGTAATAGCTATCATAGAGAACCTTTTAACAAACCGTCTGTAGTATCCCGCTAAGCCTAGAAAGCTTTTAATCTCTGACACATTCCTTGGCGGTTTCCACTCAACAATAGCCGAGATTTTACTCGGGTCAACTCTAATCCCATCCCCCGGTACGATGTGTCCCAAGAATCCGACTTCCCAAAACCAAAACTCACTTTTGCTAAACCTAGCATACAACTGCTTATCTCTCAAAGTTTGCAAGACCGTCCTCAAATGTTCCATATGCTCACTGTCATTACGAGAATAAATCAATATGTCATCGATGAAAACAATGACAAACTTATCCAAATATGGTTAGAAAATATGGTTCATTAAGTCCATAAATACCACAGGGGAATTTGTTAAGCCAAAGGGCATGATGAGGAACTCATAATGGCCATACCTCATCCAAAAAGTAGTTTTCGGTACATCTTGTTCCCTGACTTTTAGTTGGTAATAACCAGACCTCAAGTCTATCTTTGAAAACACAGTGGCTCCCTTCAATTGGTCCAACAAATCATCGATTCTCAGCAAAGGATACTTGTTCTGAACTGTAATCTTCTTGAGTTGTCGGTAGTCTATACATAATCTCATTGATCCATCCTTTTTCTTCACAAATAGCACTAGAGCACCCCACGGGGAAAAGTTTGATCTCGCAAAACTCTTGTCAGTTAATTCTTGTAGCTGTACTTTTAACTTCTTTAACTCCATCGGAGCCATTATATATGGAGCAATCAAGATAGGTGTCGTACCAGGGACTAACTCAATACCAAACTCAACTTCCTTGGCTGAAGGAAATCCGAGCAATTCTTTCGAAAACACATCCGGATACTCACGTACCATTGGCACTGACTCGATCTTGGATTCAGATACTTGAGTATTCAACACAAAAGCGAGACAAGCTTTGCACCCTTTTCTCAAATATTTTTCCGCAGTCATAGATGATATCACTACAGGCAGGTTATCCGATTTATCTGGTTCGACCCAAAGAACATTCCCATATTCACATTTCAACTCAGTAGATTTTCTTCCACAATCCACTACAACATTATGAGAAGTTAACCTATCCATACCAAGGATTACATCAAATTCATCAAACGGCAATAACATGAGGTTAGCTGGAAAACTATGACCCTTAATTGCCAAGGGACAATTTCTACATACTTGGTCAACTAACACATGTTTGCCTAATGGGTTTGACACTTTTACCACAATTTTGGTAGACTCAACTAGCATATTTATACTGGGTACTAATTTAATGCAAACATAAGAATGGGTAGATCCCGGAATAATCAAAGCAACAACAGGTATATCATGGATAGAGAAGGTACACGTAATTACATCAGGAGACACAGCCTCCTCACAGGTACGAATGGCGTAAATCCTTCCAGGCGCTCGACCCTCAAAACTTACAGCAGAACTCTAGGCGCACCTCTGCTGCTAGCCTCACTTCTTGGGTTTTTCTATGGTCTAACTCTTGAAGGAGAATTACTCGCTCTCACACCTTGATCTCTATCTTTCTCGACCATCTTGGGACAACTACAAATAAAATGGTCTAGCGACCCACTTTTGAAACAGCCTCTTTTATTTCCTTGGCACTCCCCTAAATGTCATCTACCATACTTTGAACACTCCGATTTATTCAGTTGAGCATTACCAACGCTCGCGATAGAGGTGGTTTGAGCTTTAAATGCTGTGTACTATTTATTCTTGTTTCTACTAAAGAATCCTACTGACGCATTTGATCAAGTAGGAAACTCTCTTGATCCCTTGGATAATGTCTGATGTGATTTCTACATCTATCATTTCTTTGAGTCACGATACTCAATATTAGCTCTTCTCTTCTCTTTGGCCAATTCTTCAGCCTTACACGCTCTCTCAACGAGTACCACAAATTCTTTTAACTCTAGGATGCCAACCAACAAACGGATGTCTTCATTCAACCCATCTTCAAACCTCTTACACATTGTGGCTTCTGTAGATACACACTTCCGTGCATATTTGCTGAGCCTCATGAACTCAAAATCATATTCTGTCACTGTTATACGGCCTTGCTTCAGTTCAAGAAATTCTTTCCTCTTTTGATCTATGAACCTTTGACTAATATACTTTTTACAGAACTCTTCATGGAAGAATTCCCAAGTTACCCTCTCTCTCAGTACAACTGACACGAGAGTATTCCAACATTGGTAGGTCGAGTCTCGTAGGAGTGACACTGTACACTTCACGCACTCCTCAGGCGTGAACGATAGCTCATCAAATATTCTAATGGTATTTTCCAACCAGAACTCTGCTCTCTCTAGGTCATCATAAATATTAGCCTAAAATTCCTCAGCCCCTTGTTTTCGATTTCTATCTACCAGAGGTTTCTCTCTCTAACTATTCCTACTCATTGGGGAGCCATAAGGACCAGATGAGGAATCGGAGGAGGTGGTGGAGGTGGAGTGTTTGGATTTGCACAAAGAAACTCTAAGTACCAAGCATCCATCATACAAAGGTAGACTTCTCTAGCCCCTCCGCCCTGACTCATCATCACGGGATCACTTTCAACAGGCGTGGTCCCTTCACCGGAAGCTAGTGCATTACTCTCCACATCATCCACTGTAGCTCCGTCAGGATTCATTTACTAAACGAAAACAAAATTTATAGTCATCAGGAGCCGTCACACTATCAATATACAACTATGGCATGTATAGCTAGACTCGTACTCACGCTGGGTTAGTCTTAGAATCAACTAAACCATAGCTCTGATACCACTAAATATAACACCCTTTACACGCATTCAATGCCGGAACATGGATCAAGGCATTACCAGACTTACATTTCAATCATTCATGCCAATCATGTCATAAACTTACTTCTAAGTTAAAACTTTTCAACATTCAATCAATTTGTCCCTAAAACGAGCCTACGAGGTCCAAAACATGCACTGAAAGTGGTTCGAGACTAAATCGAGATCTTTAGAAAATTTTACAAAATCTTACAAAATTTTTCATATTACAAGGGCCATATGCCTATGTGATTAGGGGACACGCCCGTGTGGGCAGCCCATGTGCTTACACACAGCCGGCCTACAGGGGTTTTCACACTGTCTGGCATATGCCCGTGCCCATGGCCCGTGTCCCTCACACGGCCATGACACGCCCGTGTACAAAAACCTTGACATTTTGTTTCTGCCGTCGTCAACCAAATAAGGACACACGGCCAAAGCACACGCCCATGTCCTATCGCCATGTCCTTCACACGGTTGTGTCTCTGCCCATGTGTTTACTACCATGCATACTGACTTTCAAATTCAAGGTGCAGGGGACACATGGGTGGACAACACACCCAAGGGCTGATCGTGTGTCACATGGGGCCTAGACACATGCCTGTGTGGACAAAGGCAAGGCTATCTACCAAGCCTTTATGCCACCCTCAAAGGTACCAACCTACACAACACTTAACATAGCAAATCCATACAGCAATACAAGATCATTCAGCCACAACGTGACATTCAAATGCAAACCCCATTACACTTTAACAACCCTAATATACACTAGTTCATTCAAGCAACTCACTCATCCATGAGAATATCATCATTTGCACATATCAATAATGAATATTAGCTATTATCTATGGCCTTATACAAAATTAAAGGTTTCATCCTAAGCCAACACAATTGGCCAAGTTAACAAAGACACAAAACGCAAAAGTCTAAGTCCCTATACATGCCATATTCAAAAAAAAAAAATAACTATACCAAGTGCTTCAATTGATAGTGTGATTGATGTCTCTGACGTCCGTTGATCCAAAAGCTATATAGGCAGCACTATAAGCAAATGGAAAGGAAGAAGGGTAAGCACAAAGCTTAGTAAGTTGCAATATAAATAATCTACAACAATTTACCATGCCTTAACATACTCATAGCATATCATACTTTGCGCAACATCCATAAATGGTCATAAGCATAACTTGCTTATTTCCAGCCCTTACTAACATATAACATAAATTGAGCTTGTATTTCTTAAGTCTCATAGAAGTACCTATACCACTCACAACATGATCATAAATTCTCTCATTTCGAAATAAACCGTAAATTTACTATTGAACCATTTGGAATACTACCGAATATTCAATAATCCTTAAACATAGGGTAAGATGCCGACGCCATATCCGAGACATGGTCTTCACTGGCTCATATGTGACAACCCGAATTAGGGCCTAATCAGAATAGTGGTTTCGTGACCACAAATCCGAGATAGAAATAATTGTTTTAAAATTATTTGGGGGTTTATGATATGATTTCATGATTTCGTGAAAATTTCGTGATGAAATTCTATGCATTGAGCGCTTAAGTTGAGATTAGGGACTAAACCGAATAAATTGTAAAACTCGTGTTTTAGAAGTTTTTAGTATGAAACTGCTTTGGGATATTAACTAGGAGGTCCTAAATAGCAATTTGACCCATTCCTAAGTTATGGACAAAAGTTGGACATGGAGGGAATTTTTGGAAAGTTTAGTAGTAAGGGTATTTTGGTCATTTGTATATTAAATGAAATAAAATGGGAAAAATAACACAAAATTGGTCATCATCTTCACTAGTTGTTGCCAAAATTTGCTCTCCTCCATAGCTAGGGTTTCTTCAATTTTCAAGCATCATAGTAAGTGATTTCAAGCCCCGTTTTTAATGTTCTTCACATTTTTGAAATCCTCGTAGCTCGGTTTACTTATTTCTACCATTATTTCGAGTTAGGGTGTATGTTTACAAATTTACCCATGAATGACAGGCATGTATTGTGTTGTTTGATGGTAGAATATGAATGTTTGAAGTTAGGAGAATGATCTTTTCTAAGCGATTTTTAACGAAAACGAGCAAAACGGCATAATCGATAAAAATACCTATTGTTCATAACTATGTGTTAGAGTGAGAATTTGATGTTGCCATAGAAGAGAAAAATGATCAGTAGGTCATTAAACATAAGAATAAGGGCTGAAATTAAATTTCCGAGCCTTGGGGCAAAATCGTAATTTTGTAAAAGTTAGGGGCAAAAATGTAATTTTTGTATAATGTGATTTTTGGATTAAAATAAATATTTCAAGTGTTAAATGAACTAAATATGTTGTTATAGATCAAGAAAAGCGTGGAATTGACCTCGAACGGGGAAGGAGAAAGTTTTGGACTAAATTGCAAAATTCCCATATTTTGCACCGAGGTAAGTTTGTATGTAAATAATACATTAATTTCATTTACATTCTTATATTTCAGCCTATTATATATATTAGATGATGTTGAAGTATAAATCGACTATTGGAAGAATGGAAATAAGTAATAGAGAGAGATCCGGTTAAACATTCTGAAAGATCGAATAAAATAGAGGGGGCGTAGCTAGGTCACATGTAAGGTGCCGAGTGCACATCATGTGTACAAGAAAGCTACGAGATACTATGCAGTAGCTAGGTCACATGTGTGATACGGGATGTATCCCATGTAGACAAGAGAGCTACGTGAGAGATAAATGTAGCTAGGTCGCATGCGTGATTCCAGGTGAAGGACACCATGTAGACAAGAGTGCTACGAGACAAATCGGCTAGATCGCATGAGTGGTACTAAGTGTTCACCATGTGTACAAGAGAGCCGAATTAAATGAAATATGATGGTGGGGCTGTGTGCTGAAACCATAAAGTATCGAGGATTAATCTGAATTGTTCAACGGGATGGCTTTGTGGTGACATTGTAATCATGGGCCTATACTTGTGATGTATGAAATGTAGTGAAAATGATTTGTGATATATATATATATCTATATATATAAGTTAAAATGAGGTTAGTACAATGAATGTGTGAAAGAGTGAAATTAGCATTAAAACTGTTTTGGAAAGTATCAGTGACGTGATTTTTAAAAATCACCAAAAATAGAAGAAATTTAATTAGAGGTTGAATGGGATGTCAAATTAAAGGTTAATGAGTCAATTTTCATATAAAAGAAACAGAGAAAGCAAAGGAATTCTATATTCTGAGATATTTACAATTGTGTATGACTTGCTCAGAATGACTATGTGATCCCCTATTCCAACTTTGAAAAATCATTAAAAATTGTAAAAAACAAATTAAGAAATATAGTTTATATTCCTAAATTACTTATTGAGTCTAGTATTAAATGAACAGTTTTCATGGTTATTTGAATTGTGTACTGAGAGAAATTCAATTCGTAGTGAACAGAGGGCAGATCAGTTGAGCTGTGTAACAGGGGAAACTTTAACTAAAAAACTGTACTAATTGGCTGAACCTAAAATTCTATAAAAAAATTAGTAAGAATTTTTATGAGTCTAGATTCTGGGAAATTTTACGGATTTGAATTTCGAGTTTTGTAACTTGAGTTATGATTTATTTAGTGATCATGACGCAGGAGGGGCAGCTTGATCAAACCGGAGTAAATAGTAAAAAAAATTAAAAATATGATATAATTGAGTTATGTTGTAAACATATTAGATTCCTTATCTGTTATTTATATACTTACTTACTAAGCTATAAGCTTACTTTCTTTACTCTCCTTTGTCTTATAGTGTCATCCAGCTAGCACAGGAGTTAGAGATCGTTGAAGATCCGTCCGCACTATAAATACTCTTGGTATCTGAACTCAACATTTTGAAATATGGCATGTATAGCAGACTTAGTTATTTTGTTACGTGTCATAATTGTCTAGGTTTAAAATACTACTTATAGTATCAAACTAATCATTTTGTACGAAGCCTTTGAAATTGGTTTGTATTGTTAGTGGCATATGTTATAATGATTCATGATCAAATTGCACGCCATATTTTTGTTGGGTTTTATTTAATAGTATATACTATAATTTGTTAATACCTCTTACCCTGTTCTGGTGACGAATACGGGTAAGGGGTGTTACATTTAGTGGTATCAGAGCTATAGTTTAGTCGGTTCTCGGACTAATAAAGTGTGTGTAAAAGTCTAGCTATACATGCCATAAAAATATTGTGATAGTGTGGTGACTCCTAATTATTCTAAACTGTGTTTTGTTTTCATATAGTAATGGATCTTGAAGGAACTGCGGCTGATGATGATGCTAGTAATGCGCCAGCTCCCGCACAAGGGACCGCGCTTGTCGAAAGTAGACCTGAGACATTGAGATAGGGAGATGAGACTCGGGATGCCTTTCTCCAAATGATGAACAATTGGTATACTGAATTTATTCGAGCAAATCCAAATGCTCAACCTCCTCCACCCCCTCCCATACCTCAGACGATTCCTGTAGCTGCTCAAGGCATAGATTTGGTAAGAACGAACAAGCCTCCGGTTGACAAGATTCAAAAACAAGGGGCCAAAGAGTTTAGAGCAAAGATCGATGATGATCCTGAGAAAGCGGAGTTCTGGCTTGAAAATTCTACCCGTGTATTTGATGAGCTCTCATGTACACCCGAGGAGTGCTTAAAGTGTGCTGTATCACTTTTGAGAGATTTGGCCTACCACTGGTGGAAGACTTTGGTAGCAGTGGTGCCAAAAGAAAGAGTTACTTGGGATTTCTTCCAGGAAGAATTCAGAAAGAAATACATAAGTCAGTGATTTATTGATCAAAAATGGAAGGAGTTCCTTGAATTGAAGCAGGGCAAGATGTCTGTGGCAGAGTATGAACGTGAATTTGTAAGACTCAGCAAGTATGCCCAGGAATGTATGTCCACCGAGGCCATTATGTGCAGAAGGTTTGAGGATGGGCTAAATGAGGACATTAAAGTGCTTGTAGGAATTTTGGAGTTGAAAGAATTTGTAGTATTGGTTGACCGAGCTCTTAAAGCCGAAGAATTGAACAAAGAAAGAAGAAAAGCTGCTATTGAGGCTCGAGATGCCAGAAAAAGGCCGATAAGCAAGTCATTTCAATCTCAACCAAAGAGGTCCCAAGAGACAAACCCTCGAATGATAGTTTCAACTGGGGATTCACACAGAGATCGTGGTAGAGCATATTCGGGGTCTAAAGCTCAAGCTACTTCGGTGGCAAGTGTGGGTAATGTGCGACCTAGAAAGCCCGAGTGTCAACAATGTGGCAGGCAACATTATGGTGAGTGTTGGGGAAACGAACGAGCTTGTTTCAGGTGCGGTTCACGCGAACATTTTATTAGAGACTGTCCGGAGAAAGTTAAAGAAGAAAGATTTTAGAGTGCTAGACAGAATACCACCGCTAGTAGAGGTAGACCACCGAGAAATACTGGATGTGGGGCTAGCAGTAAAACTGCGATGAAAGATTCAGCGGCAAGATCAGAAGCTAGAGCACCTGCTAGAGCTTATGCTATACGTGCCCGAGAAGATGCATCATCTCCCGATGTCATTACTGGTACATTTTCTCTCTATGATACTATTGTTATTGCATTGATTGATCCCGGGTCCACTCATTCCTATATTTGCATTAATTTAGTATCTAATAAAAAGTTGCCTGTTGAGTTTACTGAGTTTACGATTAAAGTGTCGAACCCCTTAGGCCAATATGTGCTAGTTGACAAGGTTTGCAAGAATTGCCCATTAATGATTCAAGGTCACTGTTTTTCGGCTAATCTGATGCTGTTACCATTTGATGAGTTTGACGTTATCTTGGGAATGGACTGGTTGACATTGTATGATGCCAAGGTAGATTGTAAACAAAAAACACTAGAGTTGAAATGTGAAAATAGAGAAATTCTGTGGGTTGAAACAGATGAATCAAATAAATTGCTATGGTGATTTCGCACATGTCTGCACAGAAATACATGAGGAAAGGGTGTGAAGCTTATCTGGCTTATGTAATGAATACTGAGTTGCCTCAACTGAAGTTTGAATCAGTACCGATAGTCTGTGATTTTCTAGATGTATTTCCAGAGGAATTGCCTGGGTTGCCTCCGAACAGAGAGATAGAGTTTGCCATTGATTTGTTGCCGGGTACTACACCGATCTCGATTGTTCCATATAGAATGGCTCTGACTGAATTAAAAGAATTGAAGGCTCAATTGCAAGAGTTAACAGATAAGGGATTTGTGAGACCGAGTTTCTCTCCCTAGGGTGCTCCTGTATTGTTCGTAAAGAATAAGGATGGTTCAATGAGACTTTGCATTGATTACCGTCAGCTTAATAAGGTGACTATAAAGAACAAGTACCCATTGCCGAGGATTGATGATTTATTCGATCAGTTAAAGGGGACCACAGTGTTTTCAAAGATCGATTTGAGGTCTAGTTACTACCAGTTGAGAGTTAAGGAGTCGGATGTGCCGAAAACCGCCTTTAGGACAAGGTATGGACATTATGAGTTTCTTGTGATGCCTTTCGGCTTAACAAATGCTCCAGCTATATTTATGGACTTAATGAACCGGATCTTTCGGCCATATTTGGATAAGTTTGTAGTAGTGTTTATAGATGACATTCTAATTTATTCTCGGGATGAGTCTGAACATGTCGAACACTTGAGAACCATATTGCAGATCTTGAGAGAAAAGAAACTGTTTGGTAAGTTTAGTAAAAGTGAGTTCTAGCTTCGTGAAGTCGGATTTTTGGGACATATAGTCTCAGGTGATGGTATTCGGGTGGATCCAAGCAAGATTTCTACGATCGTTGATTGGAAACCGCCAAAGAATGTATCCAAGGTTAGAAGCTTTTTAGGCTTGGCCGGGTATTATAAACGTTTTGTTGAGGGATTTTCGATGATTGCCTCTCCTATGACTAAGTTGTTGCAAAAGAATGTTAAGTTTGAATGGACTGATAAATGTTAGCAGAGTTTTGAAAAGTTGAAAGCACGACTGACTGAAGCACCAATTTTAGTACAGCCCGAGCCAGGAAAGGAGTTCGTAATTTATAGTGATGCATCATTGACAGGCCTTGGATGTGTGTTGATGCAAGAGGGTAAAGTGGTAGCTTATGTTTCGAGACAGTTAAAACCGCATGAGAAGAAATATCCTACACATGATTTGGAATTGGCCGCTATTGTCTTTGCCTTGAAGATTTGGCGACATTATTTGTATGGTGAAAAATGCCAAATTTTTACTGATCACAAAAGTTTGAAGTATTTGATGAATCAAAAGGATTTGAATCTGCAACAGCGGAGATGGCTTGAATTATTAAAGGATTATGAGCTAGTGATTGATTATCATCCAGGAAAAGCAAATGTAGTTGCTAACGCATTGAGCAGGAAATTTCTTTTTACTTTGAGAGCCATGAATACGGAGTTAGCATTGTCTGATGATGGGTCAATCTTATCAGAGATGAGGGCTAAACCGTTATTTCTCCAGCTGATTTGTGATGCTCGAAAGAACGATAGTGAGTTGCGAACCAAGAGAACTCTATGCGAATCAGGTTACGACTCGATTTTCGAGTTGGACCGACGAAATTTGATGTTTGAGACAGGATATGTGTACGTAAAAACGATGAATTGATTCGAAAATATTACATGAGGCGACAAAGGGTCTGTTTATCGATTCACCCCGGTAGCACAAAAATGTATAATGATTTAAAGAAGTTGTATTGGTGGCGGTATGAAAAGGACATTTCAATTTGTAACCAAGTTGTGACACCCAAAATTGACCCTAGTCGGAATGTGGTTTCGGGACCACAAAACCGAGGCATAAAAATAATTAAAATTTATTTTGATGCCTATGATATGTGTTAAATTGTGTATGACATTTTGATGTTTCAATTTAGAATTATAAATGTGAATTTCACTAGAAAGGACCTAGTAGTAAACTTTGAAAGTATGATGGGGAAATGTGTGATGACTAGTTGAGCATGCATGCAAAAATAAGGGATTTGCATGTCAAATTTCCCCAAAGATGGTATAGTGGCCGGCCATGACAAGGGAATATGGGCAAGGAAAACATGTTATGACATGTTTTGTTAATGCATGATGTGATAAATGATAAAAAATTAAGCATGTAGGAAGAGAAACAAAAATCAAAATTTGCTCATCCTTCCCCCTTTTGCCGTGAGTGAAAGAGAAGCAAAGAAAAAATTTTGTTCACCTATTTTTCTCTTCTTTGGCCGAAAATACTAAGGAAAAGGAAGGATTTTTGCTTCATTTTCTTTGTTTAGAAGAGATCTAGAAGGAAATTTGGCTAAACTTGCAACAAGAGTAAGGTATGTATGAGGTTGTGTTGGGAGTTTCATGCATGTTTTGGTTGCTAATTTGATGTGCATGTTAGCCATGGCTCAAATCTTTGTTATGCCATGGAAATGGCATTTGGCCAAAGTTGTTATGGTGATAAAGCCATTGCATGCTAAGTGTGAAGCTTGATGATGATGCATGCAATGATGGATTGTCTACTCTTGAGTAAGATTTTGAGTTTTCTTTTGTTTAACCATGATTGAAGTTGAAAAGGGCATGATTGTCATATTCGGCCATGATGCATTCATTAGCATGGTTCATGCTTCTTGCATGTTAGTTAAAATTTGTGTTTTGGATGGCTATGGACACCTTGAAATTCGCCATGCTCATATATGTATATATATGTTTGCACATGATGTTTTGGTTATGAACTAAGTGATGAATATATTGGTTTAAAGAAGAAGATGTGGAAGAATGCTTGTGAAATTGCAAGCACAATTCGCCTAGCACACATATAAGTGCTTGATGCTATATTATAAGTTTTGGGCCACAATGTGCAAAGCATTAACTAGTAAAATGCATGCTGTTTTGTGAGGTATTAAGTGCAAAATTGACCTCAACATGTACATGAATATTCGCCTTGGGTAGCCTATTGAAGGCCTTAGCATTTCCTTGATGCTCGAATAAATTGTATTGAATTGCTTGATGTAGTATAAAATGTGCATGACCATTGTGTATTCAAGCTAAAGGGTGGCCATATGACCATTTAAACTCCTTGTCATATTCGCCATAAGCTAGCACAATGAGGTTTTAATAAATTGAATTTGTTTGAATTAGCTCAAGAGCTTAGAGGGCCACAATTGGACAAGGGAAGGAGAAAGTGATCGAATAGCCGAAAAAGCCGTTCGACAACATCCGAGGTAAGTCCTCAAGAAGTGACCCTACTTGAATTATGTGAAATAAAGTATGGATGTGTATTGATTATTGATTATGTGTGCATGAGTATTTGAATTCTACCCGGCTAAGTCCCGGGCGAATATGCTTGTGACTATAATTGCGTTTGAGCCTTAGTAACGAAAATGAAATATGTATGTCCAATGATAATTGATGTATGTGTTCATGGGAAATTGAATGATATCCGGGCTAAATCCAAGACAATTATGCTGGAAATTATATCCGGTTAAGACCGAAGGCAATTGTGCTAGTGGCTACATCCGGCTAAGACCAAGGCATTCAGACGAGACATTCTATCCGGCTAAGACCAAGGCATTTGTGCACATGGTTATATCCGGTTATATTCAAGAATCTTGGGCTGGAGGTGAGTGTTGGTTGCTGTAATAAATTCAATGAGTACACTCGAAAAGCCCAAAGAATGAGGTACGTTTATATGTGCATTGGAAAGTCGACACGTTTGAGCAACATTCGCTCAATCGACTAATGAATTTCAGTTATTGAATTGATTGATACTTTGTGAAATTATATAATGATGAAGTGTGAAGTAAGAATGTGTATTAATGAAATGATGCATTTGGCTATGTGAATGTATTGCTGTAATTAGAGTTGATTATATTCCTTGAGACTTACTAAGCATAAAATGCTTACCCGTTGCTTTGGCTCTCGCTTTTCTAGATTTCGCTCAAGCAATCGGATTTGGGATCGTTGAAGTCGAAGTCATCCACACTATCAAGCCTCCATTTTGGTATAAATTTTTGGTTGAACTTGAGATGGCATGTATAGGACTACCCCTTGTTGGTTGAATATGTTGTGATGTATATATGTACGGCCATGCGAAAATGGCTCGTAAAAGTGAAGTATCGACTTAGACAAATTGTGGGTTGTATGTATATATTTGGTGTCATGATGTGGCTATGGCTTGGAAATGGGAATGTTGGTCATATGATCAGCCATTGGCATGGTTAAAATGATCATATATGAACCTATGTATGGCAAGACTAGTTGGTTCATGGAGACTACCAAATAGGTAAGACCTACCTTAAAAATAGATGCTGCCAGCTGCAGGGACGTGAATATGAAAAATCACCAAAATTCGTAGGAATGGAATTAAATAGTGAATAAGCTATGTAAATGAACCTTGATGAGTCTATTTTCATATGGAAGAAACGAGATGGTCATAGGAGTTACATGTTAAGAGATATTAAAGCTATTGTGAGACAGGGCCAGAATGGTTTCTGGGTTCCCTGTGACAACTTTAAAAATTTACTATAAATTATCCAAAAAGAATTAGGAGACATACCTTATATGTACAGATTCTATTTTGAGTATAGTTTCATTAGAAACAAACGGCACCAGCATTAAAGCCCTTTACGGAGAGATATTCAAGTTATACCACGCAAAGGTCAGAGCAGTCGATCCCTGTAACATGGGTGACTTTAACTAATAAACTGTACCAATTGGCCCAACCAAAAATTCTAGAAATAAATACATGGATGGATATATGAGTCTAAATTCAGGTAAAATTTACGAAACCAGTTTCCGAGTTTTGAAACTCGAGATATGATTTTTAAGACGACAGTGATGCAGTTTTCCAGCCTGACTGGAAATGTCAAATGGATGGGCAAAACAAGTGAACTTGGCTTGTTAACCCCTCGTGTCCGACACCGGCGATGGTCTCGGGTTCGGGGTGTTACACAAGTGTTTGATCTGTCAACAAGTAAAAGCTGAACATCAAGTGCCTTCAGGACTACTTCAACCGGTAATGGTGCCTGAGTGGCAATGGGACAAGATTACCATGGATTTTGTAACCGGTTTGCCTTTGACTCCTAAAAAGAAGGATGATGTCTGGGTAGTGGTTGATAGATTAACAAAGTCAACCCACTTTATACCAGTACGTACCAATTACTCACTTGATAAATTAGTCGAATTATATATTGCTGAAATTGTGAGGTTGCATGGAGTACCTATGTCTATAATATCAGATAGAGATCCGAGATTTACCTCAAGATTTTGGAAAAAGTTACAAGAAGCTTTGGGTACAAAATTGAACTTTAGTACCGCGTTTCATCCACAAATAGATGGTTAGTCAGAAAGAGTAATCCAGGTACTCGAGGTTATGCTTAGATGCTATGTCTTAGAATTTGGAGGTAGTTGGGAGAAATATCTATCTTTGATTGAATTTGCCTACAATAACAGTTATCAGTCAAGTATACAAATGGCACCGTACGAAACCTTGTATGGTCGTAAGTGTCAGACTCCTTTATATTGGACCGAATTTAGTGAGAAACAGATTCACGGAGTTGATCTAGTTAAAGAAACCGAAGAGAAAATAAAAGTAATTCGAGATTGCTTGAAAGCTACTTCAGATCGACAAAAGTTATATGCAGATTTAAAAAGAAAAGAGATTGAACTTCAGGTGGGTGATAAAGTGTTCTTGAAGGTGTCACAATGGAAAAAGATTCTGAGATTTAGCCGAAAAGGCAAGTTGAGTCCACATTTTATTGGGCCGTACTAGATTACTGAGAGGATTGGACCAGTGGCATATCGGTTGGCCTTATCGGCAGAGTTAGAAAGAATTCATAACGTGTTTCAGGTATCAATGTTGCGACGTTATCATTCTGATCCTTCACACGAGATTTCTCCAACAGAAATTGAGATTCGACCGGATATGACCTATGAGGAGGAACCAATAAACATTTTGGCTCGAGAAATTAAACAGTTAAGAAAGAAAAGTATAGCCTTAGTGAAAGTATTGTGGCACAGACATGGGATAGAAGAGGCTACGTGGGAACCTGAGGAAGCTATGAGGAAACAGTACCTAAACCTCTTTACCGGTAAGATTTTCGGGGACGAAAATCTCTAAAGGGGGAGAATTGTGACAACCCGAATTAGGGCCTAATCGGAATAGTGGTTTCGTGACCACAAATCCGAGATAGAAATAATTGTTTTATAATTATTTTGGGGTTTATGATATGATTTCGTGATTTCGTGAAAATTTCGTGATGAAATTCTATGCATTGAGCGCTTAAGTTGAGATTAGGGACTAAACCGAATAAATTGTAAAACTCGTGTTTTGGAAGTTTTTAGTATGAAATTGCTTTGGGATATTAACTAGGATGTCTTAAATAGAAATTTGTCCCATTCCTAAGTTATGGACAAAAGTTGGACATGGAGGGAATTTTTGGAAAGTTTAGTAGTAAGGGCATTTTGGTCATTTGTATATTAAATGAAATAAAATGGGAAAAATAACACAAAATTGGTCATCATCTTCACTAGTTGCTGCCAAAATTTTCTCTCCTCCATAGCTAGGGTTTCTTAATTTTCAAGCTTCATTGTAAGTGATTTCAAGCCCCGTTTTTAATGTTCTTCACATTTTTGAAATCCTCGTAGCTCGGTTTACTTATTTCTACCATTATTTCGAGTTAGGGTGTATGTTTAAAAATTTACCCATGAATGATAGTCATGTATTGTGTTGTTTGATGGTAGAATATGAATGTTTGAAGTTAGGAGAACGATCTTTTCTAAGCGATTTTTCACGAAAACGAGCAAAACGGCATAATCGATAAAAATACCTATTGTTCATAACTATGTGTTAGAGTGAGAATTTGATGTTGCCATAGAAGAGAAAAATGATCAGTAGGTCATTAAACATAAGAATAAGGGCTGAAATTAAATTTCCGAGCCTTGGGGAAAAATCGTAATTTTGTAAAAGTTAGGGGGCAAAAATGTAATTTTTGTATAATGTGATTTTTGGATTAAAATAAATAGTTCGAGTGTTAAATGAACTAAATATGTTGTTATAGATCAAGAAAAGTGTGGAATCGACCTCGAACGGGGGAAGGAGAAAGTTTTGGACTAAATTACAAAATTCCCATATTTTGCTCCGAGGTAAGTTTGTATGTAAATAATACATTAATTTCATTTACATTCTTATATTTCAGCCTATTATATATATTAGATGATGAAGTATAAATCGACTATTGGAAGAATGGAAATAAGTAGTAGAGAGAGAGATCCCGGTTGAACATTCGGAAAGATCGAATAAGATAGAGGGGGCGTAGCTAGGTCACATGTATGGTGCCGAGTGCACATCATGTGTACAAGAAAGCTACGAGATACTATGTAGTAGCTAGGTCA
This sequence comes from Gossypium arboreum, assembly GCF_025698485.1. Taxonomy (NCBI): domain Eukaryota; kingdom Viridiplantae; phylum Streptophyta; class Magnoliopsida; order Malvales; family Malvaceae; genus Gossypium; species Gossypium arboreum. Next base: position 52,651,181 of record NC_069071.1, on the reverse strand, counting down.
CATGTGTGATACGGGATGTATCCCATGTAGACAAGAGAGCTACGTGAGAGATAAATGTAGCTAGGTCGCATGCGTGATTCCAAGTGAAGGACACCATGTAGACAAGAGAGCTACGAGACAAACCGGCTAGGTCGCATGAGTGGTACTAAGTGTTCACCATGTGTACAAGAGAGCCGAATTAAATGAAATATGATGGTGGGGCTGTGTGCTGAAACCATTAAGTATCGAGGATTAATCCGAATTGTTCAACGGGATGGCTTTGTGGAGACATTGTAGTCATGGGCCTATACATCACAAGTATAGATTTTTAATAATTTTTCAAAGTTGGAACAGGGGATCACATAGTCATTCTGAGCAATTCACACACAATTGTAAATATCTCAAAATATAGAATTCCTTTGCTTGCTCTGTTTCTTTTATATGAAAATAGACTCATTAAGCTTTAATTTCACATCTCATTCAACCTCTAATTATATTCCTTCTATTTTGGGTGATTTTTAAAAATCACGTCACTGATACTGTCCAAAACAGTTTTAATGCTAATTTCACTCTTTCACACATTCTTTGTACTAACCTCATTTTAACTAATAAACTGTACTAATTGGCTGAACCAAAAATTCTAAAAAAAAATTAGTAAGAAGTTTTATGAGTCTAGATTTAGGGAAATTTTACAGATTTGAATTTCGAGTTTCGTAACTCGAGTTATGATTTATTTAGTGATCATGACACAGGAGGGACAACTTGATCAAACCGGAGTAAATAGTAAAAAAAATTAAAAATATGATATAATTGAGTTATGTTGTAAACATATTAGATTCCTTATCTGTTATTTATATACTTACTTATTAAGCTATAAGCTTACTTTCTTTTCTCTCCTTTGTCTTATAGTGTCATCCAGCTAGCACAGGAGTTAGAGATCGTTGAAGATCCGCCCGCACTATCAATACTCTTGGTATCTGAACTCAACATTTTGAAATATGGCATGTATAGCAGACTTAGTTATTTTGTTACGTGTCACAATTGTCTAGGTTTAAAATACTACTTATAGTATCAAACTAATCATTTTGTACGAAGCCTTTGAAATTGGTTTGTATTGTTAATGGCATATGTTATAATGATTCATGATCAAATTGCACGCCATATTTTTGTTGGGTTTTATTTAATAGTATATACTATAATTTGTTAATACCTCGTACCCTGTTCCGGCGACGGATACGGGTAAGGGGTGTTACATCATATATCAAAGTCGATGCCATGTTCGAGACATGGTCTTATATTGACTCTCATATATACAGACCGTTGCCATGTCCCAGACATAATCTCACTGGTTCTCATCTGTCAGTGTCAATGCCATGTTTCAAACATGGTCTTACACTAGCTTTCAGGTCTCGAGGCCGATGCCATGTCCCAGACAAGGTCTTGCACTAGCTCTCACAATGTGGCCGATGCATGTCCTAGACATGTCTTACACTAGCACACATATCACCCAAATGTCATGGCATGAATGTCAAATTTATTCCTAAGGTTCAACCTGGAGATTTTCACATTAAGTCTCATCATACATCTCTCATAGCCACATTCAAACATTTTATGCAAAATTAATCATTAAAGGCATAATAACGATAAAGTTGTAATATTTACTCACAACTTACCTCTGTATGCAAAAATGTAGGCGACTAATTAGATTTAGTCCACTAGCTTGGCTTTCCCCCGATCTAGGTTCGGATTGCATGTTTCTTGATCTAAAATAATAAAATTCACTCATTTAATCATCACATTAATTTAAAACATTTCACAATTCATGTTTTCGCAAAATGATCGTTTTGCCCTTAGACTTTACAAAAATTATGACTTTACCCTTAGGCTCGTAAAACAATTTTAATCAAATTTTCTCACTAATCAAGCCTAGCTGAATTCTTTGTATACTAGAAGCAGCCCGAAATTCCCATTATTTCACACAATTACTATCCATTTAACCAACTTTCCAAAATGGTCCATTTAGGGGTTTTCATGAAAACCCCTTTCACAAAAGTTGTTTATTTCACAACCATGATTCATTTTCTACTATAAAAATTCAAAAAATAAAATAAAAAATAAAGAATCTCATGGTAAAACCCTAGACTTTCAACCATTTTGTAAAATAGTCCCCTCATTAGTTAGGTTAAGCCATAAGGGTTCCAAAAACACAAAAATCATAAAAAATAACCATCAATATCACTTACTTGCAAATGATTACAGTTGCTGAAATTTTGAGCTTTCAAAACCCCTATTTTTGCTGGTATATTAGGTGGGTGAAGAAGAAGAAGGAAAAAATGGCAACTTTCCTTTTAGTTTTATTTTTTTCCAAATAAGCCACCTAATGCCCACCAAACTTTTGCCCTTTATGCGATTTAGTCCTTTTTCACAATTATGCTCACAAACACTAAAATTAATTCAACAAATTTTCATGCACTTACATAATCATGCTATAATACCAAAATAATAATAAAAATAATTTCTCCAACTTCAGATTTATGGTCCCGAACCCACTGTTCCGACTAGGCCCAAAAGTCGGGCTGTTACAGTTAACGGTTAACCATTGGGGATGTAAACATAGTTCCAGATGCTTGAATTGAAAACCTTTTTTCATTTGATGAGTTTTGGTTACATGATTAATCTTATTTGATGGAAGTCTGAATCTAGCTAAATTAAAAAGCTAAAGCGATGTTTTCTTTGAAAGATTGAGAACCTTAGGACTGTAATAGTAAGTGGTAAACTAAATGAGTACAGTGCGAGACGACTTTTGATTTTGATTTATGTTATTATTACTCTGTGATAGAATGCACGCAATGAATTATCCAGAGCTTATGCAGAAAATGTTGTATGAGATTCAGTAGTAGCTAGTTTGTTCATTTAGAAAGTAATTCAGATATTTGACGATATGCTCTGACACTATGTTTTATAGTTCAAAGGTGAAAGTGATTATGAAAGTTGAAAGCAACTTTAGACTGATATAAGTAGTATACCGATTCTAAAATTTAAGATATTGGATTCTAGATCTGTAACACCCCGTACCCGAGTCCGTTACCGGAGTCGAACACAAGGTGCACACAGACTTAACTTAATTGTTTTCATAGTCCATAAAAAAAATTTCCAGACAAGCTGGTTACTGCATCACTGTCGCCTTAAAAATCGTATCTTGAGTTTCAAAACTTGAAAATCAGTTTTGTAATTTTTCCCTGAAACTAGACTCATATGTCCATCTACAGATTGTTTTCTAGAATTTTTGGTAGATCCAATTAGTACAGTTTATTAGTTAAAGTCTCCCATGTTACAGGGGTCGACTACACTGACCTTCGCGCGTTATGTGACACCCCTAATGTGACCCCAGTCGGAGAGTGGTTTCGGGACCACGAAACCGAGTCACAAGAATAATTAAGTATTATATTACGTGCTTATTGTATGTGGAATTGGTATGCGTAAATATTTCGGGTCTCGATTTCTATTAATTAGATGCAAATTTATAAGAAAGGACCCATGTGCTAGGACTTGAAAATGTGATAGGTGTATTTTTAAGTGGCCTAATAATGCATGAAGTGAAATGAATGGAGTTGCATGTCAATTATCCCATTCCCTAAGGTGGATGGCCGGCCATGACAAATTATGGGCAAGGGGAAACATGTTCCCAACATGTTTTACTAATGGATGATGTTAGAAATGATAAAATAAGAGTATGAAAAAAAAAAAGTGTTCATTCTTCTCCATAGGCTTGGCGAATGTCCTAAGGAAAGAAAAGAAAAATTTGTTCATCCTTTCTCATCTTCTTGGCGAAAATACTAAGGGAAAAGGGGAGGATTTTTGCTTCATGCTTGGGTTGGAAGAGACCTAGAAGGAGATTTGGCTAAGTTTACATCAAGATTAAGGTATGTATGAGGTTGTGTTGGGAGTTTCATGCATGGTTTGGTTACTAATTTGATGTGCATGTTAGCCATGGCTCAAATCCTTGTTATGCCATGGAAATGGTATTTGGCCAAAGTTGTTATGGTGATAAAGCCATTGCATGCTAAGTGTGAAGCTTGATGATGATGCATGCAATGATGGATTGTCTACTCTTGAGTAAGATTTTGAGTTTTCTTTTGTGTTTAACCATGATTGAAGTTGAATGGAGCATGATTTTCATATTCGCCATGATGCATTCATGAACATGGTTCATGCTTCTTGCATGTTAGTTAAAATTTGTATTTTTGGATGGCTATGGACATCTTGAAATTCAGCCATGCTCATATTGTATATATATGTTTGCACATGATGTTTTGGCTATGAAGTAAGTGATGAATATATTGGTTTAAAGAAGAAGATGTGGAAAAATGCTCGTGAAATTGCAAGCACAATTCGGCCTAGCACACATATAAGTGCTTGATGCTATATTATAAGTTTTGGGCCACAATGTGCAAAGCATTAACTAGTAAATTGCATGCTGTTTTTGTGAGGTATTAAGTGCAAAATTGACCTCAACATGTACATGAATATTTGGCCTTGGGTAGCCTATTGAAGGCCTTAGCTTTTCCTTGATGCTCAAATAAATTGTATTGAATTGCTTGATGTAGTATAAAATGTGCATGACCATTGTGTATTCAAGCTAAAGAGTGGCCATATGACCATTTAAAACTCCTTGTCATATTCGCCATAAGCAAGCACAATGAAGTTTTAATAAATTGAATTTGTTTGAATTAGCTCAAGAGCTAAGAGGGCCACAATTGGACAAGGGGAAGGAAAAGGTGATCGAATAGCCGAAAAAGCCGTTCGACAACATCCGAGGTAAGTCCTCAAGAAGTGACCTTACTTGAATTATGTGAGATGGAGTATGGATATGTATGATTATTGATTTATGGGTGTATGAGAAATTGAATGATACCCGGCTAAGTCCCGGCGAATATGCTTGTGAATATATGTGCGTTTGAGCCTTAGTAACTGAAAATGAAATATGTATGTCCAATGATTATTGATGTATGTGTGTATGAGAAATTGAATAATATCCGGGCTAAGCCCGAAGACAATTATGTTGAAATTATATCCGGTTAAGACCCGAAGGCAATTGTGCTAGTGGCTAATCCGGGCTTAGACCCGAAGGCATTCGTGCGAGTTATTCTATCCGGGCTAAGACCCGAAGGCATTTGTGCACGTGATTATATCCGGTTATATTCCGTAGAATCTTGGGCTGGAGGTGAGTGTTGGTTGCTGTAATAAATTCAATTAGTACACTCGAAAAGCCCAAAGGATAAGGTACGTTATATGTGCATTGGAAAGTCGACATGTTTGAGCAACATTCGCTCAATCGACTAATGAATTTCAGTTATTGAATTGATTGATACTTTGTGAAATTATATAATGATGAAGTGTGAAGTAAGAATGTGTATTAATGAAATGATGCATTTGGCTATGTGAATGTATTGCTGTAATTAGAGTTGATTATATTCCTTGAGACTTACTAAGCATAAAAATGCTTACCCCGTTGCTTTGGCTCTCAGTTTTCTAGATTTCGCTCAAGCAATCGGATTTGGGACCGTTGAAGTCAAGTCATCCACACTATCAAGCCTCCATTTTGGTATAAATTTTGGTTGAACTTGAAATGGCATGTATAGGACTACCCTTGTTGGTTAAATATGTTGTGATGTATATATGTACGGCCATGCTAAAATGGCTCGAAAAAGGAAGCATGAACTTAGACTAATTGTGGTGTGTATGTATATATTTGGTGTCATGATGTGGCTATGGCTTGGAAATGGGAATGTTGGTCATATGATCAGCCATTGGCATGGTTAAAATGATCATATATGAACCTATGTATGGCAAGACTAGTTGGTTCATGGAGACTACCAAATAGGTAAGACCTACCTTAAAAACAGATGCTGCCAGCTGCAGTGACGTGAATGTGAAAAATCACCAAAATTCGTAGGAATGGAATTAAATGGTGAATGAGCTATGTAAATGAACCTTGATGAGTCTATTTTCATATGGAAGAAACGAAATGGTCATAGGAGTTACATGTTAAGAGATATTAAAGCTATTGTGAGACAGGGCCAGAACGGTTTCTGGGTTCCCTGTCGCAACTTTAAAAATTTACTATAAATTATCCAAAAAGAATTAGGAGACATACCTTATATGTACAGATTCAATTTTGAGTCTATTTTCATTAGAAACAAACGACACCAGCATTAAAGCCCTGTACAGAGAGATATTCAAGTTATACCCCGCGAAGGTCAGAGCAGTCGATCCCTGTAACATGGGTGACTTTAACTAATAAACTGTACCAATTGGCCCAACCAAAAATTCTAGAAATAAATCCATGGATGGATATATGAGTCTAAATTCAGGTAAAATTTACAAAACCAGTTTCCGAGTTTTGAAACTCGAGATATGATTTTTAAGGTGACAGTGGCGCAGTTTTCCAGCCTGACTGAAAATGTTAAATGGATGGGCAAAACAAGTGAACTTGGCTTGTTAACCCCTCGTGTCCGACACCGGCGATGGTCTCGGGTTCGGGGTGTTACAATTTTATTGGTATCAGAGCCACGGTTTAGTCGATTCTAGGACTACCGTGATGTGTTTGGGGTCTAGCTATACATGCCATTAAATGATGAATCGATAGTGTGGTGATTTCTGACAATTTGACTTTGTGTTTGTTTATAGCAATGGATCCCGATCCCAACCGAGCGATAGCTGATGATGTGGAGAGTGTGGCGCTGCTCGCGCAAGGGGGACAAGTGGCGGACTCTTAACCTATGGCCAGCAATCCTAATGATGAGGCTAGGCAAGCCTTTTATAGTGTGATGAACGAATGGTTTAATCAATACATTCGAACCAACACTACTGTTCCACAACCTCCATTCCCGACAAATGCAACCCCACACCTACAATACCTCCGTGACTGACCAAATAAGGTCAAGTAAGCCCCCAGTCGATAGGATTCGAAAACATGGGGCCACTGAATTTAAGGCTACGGATGATGATGATGCCGAGCGAGCTGAATTTTGGTTAGATAACACTATCCGGGTGCTTGATGAGCTATCCTGCACCCGATGAGTGCTTAAAGTGTACCATCTCCTTGCTACGAGTCCGCCTACTATTGGTGGAGTACTCGACTTGTGGTGCCTAGAGAGCAAGTGACTTGGGAATTCTTTCAAACCGAGTTCAAAAAGTATATCGATCCGAGATTCATCGACCAAAAGCGGAGGAATTTCTTGATCTTAAGCAAGGTTCTATGTCCGTTACCGACTCTGAACGAAAGTTTGTGAGGCTTAGCCAGACGCTGAGAATGCATTTCGTCCGAAGCTATATGTGTAAACGCTCGAGGATGGGCTGAATGATGATATAAGGATGTTTGTTGGCATTCTCGAGATACGAGAGTTCGTAGTACTTGTTGAGCGAGCTTGTAAAGTCAAGAGCTTAGAAAGGAGAAACAAAAGCTGATGTGGGAACCGGAGAATTCGAAAGAGGTCCTCGGAAAGTCTCTTCAACAAGCATCGAAGAGATTTCGAGATGATGCGAGCCGGTCTAGAGGCGTTTGGGCTTTTCTAGACGAGGACGCGATCGACCCCTGTGACCACACGAGTCACCTCGATCACGGTGGTGGAAATGATCGCCGAGAGAGGGCGGAGTGTCCACATTGTGGCAAATGGCATTCGGGAGCTGTTGGTTTCGTGATCGCTCCTGCTATAAGTGTGGATCGGCCGACCACTTTATGAAGGATTGCCCGAGGATGCATGAATGAATGTAAGTCGAGTGCAAACCCGGTGCTACCATCGCACGAGGTAGGCCACCTAGAAATATGGGCAATGTCGTGGCGGTCGAGAGGATCTAGAGATGCTACCATCGATCTGAGGCTCGTGCTCTGCTAGGACTTATGCCATACGCATCGCACGCGAGGATCTTGCCTCTCCGGATGTTATTACCGGTACTTTCACTCTTTTCAATACAAATGTGATTGCTTTGATTGACCCCGGTTCTACTCATTCATATATATGAAACCTTAGCATCCAAAGAAGACTTTGCCCATTGAGTCTCATGAGTTTGTAATTCGGTGTCAAACCCTTGGGTCATTACGTGCTTGTCAACAAAGTGTGCAAGAAAAGTCCCCTAGTGTTCCGAGGTTCTTGTTTTCTCGCGGACTTGATGCTTTTGCCGCTCGATGAGTTCGATGTTATTCTTGGTTTGGATTGGTTGACCATGCACGATGCGGTTGTAAATTGCAAGAGCAAGACTATCGATTGAGGTGCCCGAATAATGAAATAATTCGGGTTGAGTCTACGGACTTAAAGGGTTGCCAAATTGTAATATCGGTGATGTTGGCCCGAAATATGTAAGAAAAGGGTGCGAAGCGTACCTTGCGTACGTGCTCGATGACAAGGAATCAGAGAAGAAACCCGAATCTGTGCCCGTGGTTTGTGAATACCCGGATGTTTTCCCCGAAGAATTGCCGGATTTACCACCTGTTCGGGAAATAGAATTTGGCATCGAATTGGTACCTGGTACCACTCCGATTTCGATAGCTTCGTATCGTATGGCACCAACGGAATTAAAGGAGTTGAAAGCTCAGTTGCAAGAATTGGTGGATAGAGGTTTTGCTCGCCCAAGTTTTTCGCCTTGGGGTGCGCCGGTGTTGTTCGTGAAGAAGAAGGATGGAACCATGCGACTGTGCATCGACTATCGTCAGCTTAATAAAGCGACGATAAAGAACAAATATCCGTTGCCACGTATTGATGACTTGTTCGATCAATTGAAGGGAGCCTCGGTGTTCTCGAAAATAGATTTGAGATCGGGCTACTATCAATTGCGAATCTGAGATTCGGACGTGCCCAAGACTGCCTTCAGAACGAGATATGGTCACTATGAGTTCCTAGTGATGCCGTTTGGGCTCACTAATGCCCTTGCGGTATTTATGAATTTAATGAATCGGATCTTTAGACCATATTTGGATCGATTCAGTAGTCGTGTTCATTGATGACATCTTGGTCTATTCAAGAAATGAGACCGAACATGCTTTGAACACCGCGGTTAGTGCTGCAAATTTTACGGGATAAGCAATTATATGCTAAGTTCAAAAGTGTGAGTTCGGTTAAGAGAGGTTAGCTTCTTGGGTCATGTGGTATTCAGACGGTATTCGAGTCGACCAATAAAATTTCAGCCATACTTAATTGGAAGCCTCAGAAATATTACGAGGTTCGAGCTTTTTGGGCCTTGCTTGTTATTACCGACGATTTGTAAAGGCTTCTCAACGATAGCCACGCCGATGACGAAGCTACTCCAAAAGGACGTTAAGTTCGAATGGACGGAGAAATGCCAAAAAAGTTTCGATCAACTGAAAACTTATTTGACTGAAGCCCCAATTCTAGTGCAACCCGAGTCCGGCAAGGAGTTTGTCATCTATAGCGACGCCTCTCTACTTGGGTTAGGTTATGTATTAATGCAAGAAGGTCGAGTTGTGGCCTATGCGTCGAGGCAATTAAAGCCACATGAGAAAAATTATCCGACTCATGATCTCGAATTGGCCGCCATCGTATTGCCTTAAAGATTTGGCGACATTACTTATTTGGTGAAAGGTGCCATGTATACTCGGATCACAAAAGTCTCAAATATTTGATGACCCAAAGAGACTTAAATCTGCGACAAAGACGTTGGCTTGAGCTGTTAAAGGATTATGAGCTGATCATTGACTATCACCCGGGAAAGGCGAATGTGGTTGCGGATGCCTTGAGTCGTAAATCGTTATTCACTTTGCGAGCGATGAATGTGCACTTGTCTGTCCGATCCGACAGTGTGTTAGTAGCTGAATTGAAAGCCAAACCATTATTGACACACCAAATTCGAGAAGCTCAGAAAGTCGACGACGAGTTGGTTGCAAAACGGGCTGCGTGTGTTCCGAACAAGGACTCGGAGTTTCAAATCGATGATGACGATTGTTTGAGGTTCAAAAGTCATCTGTGTGTCCCAAAGAATTCGTAACTCATTTCGATAATTCTGAATGAAGCCCATTGTAGCCGAATGGCAATCCACCTGGGGAGTACGAAGATGTACAATGATTTGAAACGTCAGTTTTGGTGGCATGGTATGAAGCGAGACATCTCCGACTTTGTTTCGAGATGTTTAATATGTCAACAAGTGAAAGCGGAACATCAGCTGCCTTCAGGATTACTTCAGCCAATCACGATACCCGAGTGGAAATGGGATCGAGTCACAATGGACTTTGTATCCGGACTGCCATTGTCAACAAGTAAGAAGGATGCGATTTGGGTCGTGGTACATCGATTGACTAAGTCGGCCCACTTTGTCCCCGTACGTACGGATTTTTCAATGGACACATTAGCGGAATTGTACGTTTCTCAGATTGTGAGATTACACGGGGTGCCTATTTCCATCGTGTCGGATAGAGATCCGAGATTTACCTCGCGATTTTGGAAAAAGTTGCAAGAAGCTTTGGGTACCACGTTGCATTTCAGCACCGCCTTTCACCCCCAAACCGATGGTCAATCCGAGCGGATAATTCAGATACTTGAGGATATGTTAAGATGTTGCGTCCTCGAGTTTAGTGGTTCATGGGAACGGTATTTGCCGTTGATTGAATTCGCTTACAACAACGACTTTCAATCAAGTATTAAGATGGCACCCTACGAGGCTTTGTACGCAAGGTCAATGCCGTACACCATTGTTTTGGACCGAGCTTGGTGAAAGCAAGATTTTCGGGTGGATTTGATTAGGGATGCTGAATGAAAGTGAAAGTAATCCGTGAAAGTCGAAGATAGCCTTCGATCGTCGTAAGTCGTGCGCGGATATGAAGCGTAAGGATATCGAGTATCGTGGGTGATAAAGTGTTTCTCAAGGTATCGCCTTGGAAAAAGATACTCGTGTTCGTAGTAAGGGCAAGTTGAGCCCGAGGTTCATTGGGCCATATGAGATATCGAGGCGAGTCGGTCCAAAGGCATATCGTTTGATTTTGCCCCTGAACTCAAAAGGTTCACGATGTCTTCCACGTTTCGATGCTTGACGCTATAGATCGATCCATCGCACGTGATTAGTCCATCGAAATTGAAATTCAAGCTAATATGAGTTATAAGGAAGAACCGATTCGTATCCTATCACGAGAAGTGAAAGAGTTGCGAAACAAGCGGGTTCCGCTAGTGAAAGTGTTATGGCTCAAGCACGGGATAGAAGAAGCTACTTGGGAGACCGAGAACTCTATGAGAGAGCGATATCCGAACCTATTTACCGGTAAGCTTTTCGGGGACGAAAATCTCTTAAGTGGGGGAGAGTTGTGACACCCCTAATGTGACCCCAGTCGGAGAGTGGTTTCGGGACCACGAAACCGAGTCACAAGAATAATTAAGTATTATATTACGTGCTTATTGTATGTGGAATTGGTATGCGTAAATATTTCGGGTCTCGATTTCTATTAATTAGGTGCAAATTTATAAGAAAGGACCCATGTGCTAGGACTTGAAAATGTGATAGGTGTATTTTTAAGTGGCCTAATAATGCATGAAGTGAAATGAATGGAGTTGCATGTCAATTATCCCATTCCCTAAGGTGAATGGCCGGCCATGACAAATTATGGGCAAGGGGAAACATGTTCCCAACATGTTTTACTAATGGATGATGTGAGAAATGATAAAATAAGAGTATGAAAAAAAAACAAAAAAAGTGTTCATTCTTCTCCATAGGCTTGGCCGAATGTCCTAAGGAAAGAAAAGAAAAATTTGTTCATCCTTTCTCATCTTCTTGGCCGAAAATACTAAGGGAAAAGGGGGAGGATTTTTGCTTCATGCTTGGGTTGGAAGAGACCTAGAAGGAGATTTGGCTAAGTTTACATCAAGATTAAGGTATGTATGAGGTTGTGTTGGGAGTTTCATGCATGGTTTGGTTACTAATTTGATGTGCATGTTAGCCATGGCTCAAATCCTTGTTATGCCATGGAAATGGTATTTGGCCAAAGTTGTTATGGTGATAAAGCCATTGCATGCTAAGTGTGAAGCTTGATGATGATGCATGCAATGATGGATTGTCTACTCTTGAGTAAGATTTTGAGTTTTCTTTTTGTGTTTAACCATGATTGAAGTTGAATGGAGCATGATTTTCATATTCGGCCATGATGCATTCATGAACATGGTTCATGCTTCTTGCATGTTAGTTAAAATTTGTATTTTGGATGGCTATGGACATCTTGAAATTCGCCATGCTCATATTGTATATATATGTTTGCACATGATGTTTTGGCTATGAAGTAAGTGATGAATATATTGGTTTAAAGAAGAAGATGTGGAAAATGCTTGTGAAATTGCAAGCACAATTGCCTAGCACACATATAAGTGCTTGATGCTATATTATAAGTTTTGGGCCACAATGTGCAAAGCATTAACTAGTAAATTGCATGCTGTTTTTGTGAGGTATTAAGTGCAAAATTGACCTCAACATGTACATGAATATTCGCCTTGGGTAGCCTATTGAAGGCCTTAGCTTTTCCTTGATGCTCAAATAAATTGTATTGAATTGCTTGATGTAGTATAAAATGTGCATGACCATTGTGTATTCAAGCTAAAGAGTGGCCATATGACCATTTAAAACTCCTTGTCATATTCGCCATAAGCAAGCACAATGAAGTTTTAATAAATTGAATTTGTTTGAATTAGCTCAAGAGCTAAGAGGGCCACAATTGGACAAGGGAAGGAAAAGGTGATCGAATAGCCGAAAAAGCCGCTCGACAACATCCGAGGTAAGTCCTCAAGAAGTGACCTTACTTGAATTATGTGAGATGGAGTATGGATATGTATGATTATTGATTTATGGGTGTATGAGAAATTGAATGATACCCTGCTAAGTCCCAAGGCGAATATGCTTGTGAATATATGTGCGTTTGAGCCTTAGTAACGAAAATGAAATATGTATGTCCAATGATTATTGATGTATGTGTGTATGAGAAATTGAATAATATCCGGCTAAGCCCAAGACAATTATGCTGGAAATTATATCCGGTTAAGACCAAGGCAATTGTGATAGTGGCTAATCCGGGCTTAGACCAAGGCATTCGTATGAAGTTATTCTATCCGGCTAAGACCAAGGCATTTGTGCACGTGATTATATCCGGTTATATTCCGTAGAATCTTGGGCTGGAGGTGAGTGTTGGTTGCTGTAATGAATTCAATTAGTACACTCGAAAAGCCCAAAGGATAAGGTACGTTATATGTGCATTGGAAAGTCGACATGTTTGAGCAACATTCGCTCAATCGACTAATGAATTTCAGTTATTGAATTGATTGATACTTTGTGAAATTATATAATGATGAAGTGTGAAGTAAGAATGTGTATTAATGAAATGATGCATTTGGCTATGTGAATGTATTGCTGTAATTAGAGTTGATTATATTCCTTGAGACTTACTAAGCATAAAATGCTTACCCGCTGCTTTGGCTCTCGCTTTTCTAGATTTCGCTCAAGCAATCGGATTTGGGACCGTTGAAGTCGAAGTCATCCACACTATCAAGCCTCCATTTTGGTATAAATTTTTGGTTGAACTTGAAATGGCATGTATAGGACTACCCCTTGTTGGTTAAATATGTTGTGATGTATATATGTACGGCCATGCGAAAATGGCTCGAAAAAGGAAGCATGAACTTAGACTAATTGTGGTGTGTATGTATATATTTGGTGTCATGATGTGGCTATGGCTTGAAATGGGAATGTTGGTCATATGATCAGCCATTGGCATGGTTAAAATGATCATATATGAACCTATGTATGGCAAGACTAGTTGGTTCATGGAGACTACCAAATAGGTAAGACCTACCTTAAAAACAGATGCTGCCAGCTGCAGTGACGTGAATGTGAAAAATCACCAAAATTCGTAGGAATGGAATTAAATGGTGAATGAGCTATGTAAATGAACCTTGATGAGTCTATTTTCATATGGAAGAAACGAAATGGTCATAGGAGTTACATGTTAAGAGATATTAAAGCTATTGTGAGACAGGGCCAGAACGGTTTCTGGGTTCCCTGTCGCAACTTTAAAAATTTACTATAAATTATCCAAAAATAATTAGGAGACATACCTTATATGTACAGATTCCATTTTGAGTCTAGTTTCATTAGAAACAAACGTCACCAGCATTAAAGCCCTGTACAGAGAGATATTCAAGTTATACCGCGCGAAGGTCAGAGCAGTCGATCCCTGTAACATGGGTGACTTTAACTAATAAACTGTACCAATTGGCCAAACCAAAAATTCTAGAAATAAATCCATGGATGGATATATGAGTCTAAATTCAGGTAAAATTTACGAAACCAGTTTCTGAGTTTTGAAACTCGAGATATGATTTTTAAGGCGACAGTGGCGCAGTTTTCCAGCCTGACTGAAAATGTTAAATGGATGGGCAAAACAAGTGAACTTGGCTTGTTAACCCCTCGTGTCCGACACCGGCGATGGTCTCGGGTTCGGGGTGTTACACGTTACAACTTGAATATCTCCCTGTACAGGGCTTCAATACTGATTCCGTTTGTTTCTATAGAAACTAGACTTAAAGAGGAATCTATACATATATGGCATGACTCCTAATTATCTCTGGTTAATTTATCGTGAATTTCCAAAGTCGGAACAGGGGATCCAGAAACCATTCTGGCCCTGTTTCACAAGAACTTTAATATCTCTTTACATATAACTCATATGACCGTTTCATTTCTTCCATATGAAAGTAGATTCATCAAGGTTCATTTACATAATTTATTCCCCATTTAATTCCATTACTAAAAATTTTAGTGATTTTCCAAATCCACATCACTGCTGCTGTCAGCATCTGTTTTCAAGGTAAACTTTACCTATTTCGTGGTTCCCATGGACCAACTAGAGTTTTGTCATACATAGGTCCACATATAATCATATTTAGCCATTCCAATGGCTGATCATTTGCCCAACACTTCCATTCCAGTCCATAGTCACATCTTGAAACCATACATATATACATAAACACAAATGGTCTAATGCCATACTCCACTTCTACGAGCCATTTTCGCATGGCCGCACACATACATCACAAAAAGTACTTGAAAAACAACAAAGGGTAGTCCTATACATGCCATTTCAAAGCTCAACCGAAATTGTACCAAAAGGGGCTTTGATAGTGTGGGAGACTTCACTTCCAAAATCCCGAGTCCGATAAATGACAAGCCAAAATCTATAAAACAAAGAAACAAAGAACCGGAGTAAGCAATTTATGCTTAGTAAGTTTGAGCAAAGAATTTAAGCACAACCGAGGTATAGCATTCATATAACTAAACGGATAATTCCGTATATACATACTGTGACAACCCGAATTAGGGCCTAATCGGAATAGTGGTTTCGTGAACACAAATCCGAGATAGAAATAATTGTTTTATAAATATTTTGGGGTTTATGATATGATTGCATGATTGTGTGAAAATTTCGTGATGAAATTCTATGCCTAAAGTGTTTAAATTGAAAGTAGGGACTAAATCGAATAAGTTGCAAAATTTGCATACTAGAAATTTTTAGTATGAAATTGTTTTGAAATATTTATTAGGAGGTCTTAAATAGCAATTCTACCAATTTTAAGTTCATGGACAAATTTAGGACATGGAAGGAATTTTGGAAAGTTTAGTAGTAAGGGTATTTTAGTCATTTTGATATTAAATGAAATAAAATGGGAAAAATAACACAAAATAGTCATCTTCCCCATTTAGTTGCTGCGAAACTTCACTCTCTCCATAGCTAGGGATTCTTCAACTTTCAAGCTCCATAGTAAGTGATTCTAAGCCCGCTTTTAATGTTCTTTACGTTTTTGGAATCCGGAAGCTCGATTAAGCTTATGCTAGTAATAATTTAACCTAGGGTTCATATTTGGAAAAATACCCATAGGTGAAATTTGTGTATTTTGATGTTTTATGATAGAATATGAGGTTTTAAATTGTGTTAAATAATTTGTGCTACTCGGTTTTAAGTGAAAACGAGTAAAAGCAAGATAATCGGTAAAAATACCTAATGTTCATAACTATATGATAGAGTGGAATTTGATGTTGTTGTAGAAGAGAAAATGTTCAGCATATCATAAAACATAAGAATAAGGGCTGAAATTAAATTCCCGAGCCTAGGGGCAAAATTGTAATTTTGTAAAAGTTAGGGGCAAAATGTAATTTTTCTACAATGTGATTTTTGGATTGAAATAAATAGTATGAGTATTAAATGAGCTAAATGTGTTATTATAGATCAAGAAAGGCGCGAACCCGACCTCGAACGGGGAAAGAAAAGTTTTGGACTAAATTGCAAAATTTCCATATTTTGCACCAAGGTAAGTTGTATGTAAATATTACAATAATTTCATGTACATTCTTATATTTCAGCCTATTATATAAATATACTAGCTGATGTTAAAATATAAATTGACTATGGGAAGAATGGAAATAAATACGAGAGAGAGATCCCGGTTGAACATTCTGAGAGATCGAATGAAATAGAGGAGCGTAGCTAGGTCACATGTATGATGCTGAGTGCACATCATGTGTACAAGAAAGCTACGAGACACCCTGTAGTAGCTAGGTCACATGCGTGATACGAGATGTATCCCATGTAGACAAGAGAGCTACGTGAAAGATAAATGTAGCTAGGTCGCATGCGTGATTCCAAGTGAAGGACACCATGTAGACAAGAGAGCTACGTGAAAGATAAATGTAGCTAGGTCGCATGCGTGATTCCAAGTGAAGGACACCATGTAGACAAGAGAGCTACGAGACAAATCGGCTAGGTCGCATGAGTGGTACTAAGTGTTCCCCATGTGTACAAAAGAGCCGAACTAAATGAAGTATGATGGTGGGGCTGTGTGCTGAAACCGTTAAATATCGAGGATTGATCCGAATTGTTCAACAGGATGGTTTTGTGGTGACATTGTGGTTTGGACCTACACTTATAGTGAATGAAATGTGGTGAAAATGAATTGTGGCATATACATATATACGATAAAATGAGGTTAGCATAAAGAATGTGTGAAAGAGTGAAATTAGTATTAAAACTGTTTTTAGATGGCAGCAGTGACGTGATTTTGAAAAATCACCAAAAATAGGAGGAATATAATTAGAGGTTGAATGAGATGTTAAATTAAAGCTTAATGAGTCTACTTTCATATAAAAGAAGCAGGGCAAGCAAAGGAATTCTATATTTTGAGATATTTACAATTGTAACTGACTTGCTCAGGATGAATACGTGATCCCCTGTTTCCAATTTGAAAAATCATTAAAAATTGTACAAAGCAAACTAAGAAATA
The DNA here is from genome assembly GCF_025698485.1 of Gossypium arboreum. NCBI lineage: Eukaryota > Viridiplantae > Streptophyta > Magnoliopsida > Malvales > Malvaceae > Gossypium > Gossypium arboreum. The sequence continues at coordinate 52,633,887 of NC_069071.1, read as the reverse complement.
TAGTTTACATGCCTAAATTCCTTATTGAGACTAG